>NC_067398.1:21606506-22266506 GCF_016432865.1 Antechinus flavipes
CTCCGGGAATGCCTCATTAATTTACTTGATTCCCTTCTCCCCTCTGTCACATCAGCCGGTCTCTCTCTCTCTGGCCAAACCTCGATTTGTCGATGGATATGTGGGAGAAACTGACCTTGGCCACCACAGCGCAGCCAAGGGCTTAGAGACAGAGATCCTTTGAGCTTGGAGGGACAGAAAAGAGTTTCCCTCCCATTTATGTTTCACATGGATGGCCCTGAGAACAGAACATGGGTGGATTGTCGAAATTTGTAGTGAGAAGTGGGTTAAGCAGCCTACCCTTGTTTAATATGGTCTGTTAATTATTTAAAAAGACTTGGGTATACCATGAATTAAGTCAGGTCTCTTAGTAGTTGGTACATGCAGAATTTTTTTTTTTTTATTTATCAGTCAGGAATACATGGTTGAAGAAAAAACCCATTCAGATTGGCTAAAACAGTCTCTTCTTTTGGCACTTTCAGCCCTCTATAACCTTGTTGGGAAATAAGCCTCTCCAGGCTTATTATGCTTCACTCTTCATGTATTAACAGAATCAAATAGACCTTCTAGCTGCTTCCTGGGTGCCATTCCATTTCTTGCTTCTGCACTGGCCATACCCAATGCCAGAATGGTACTCTTCTCCCCTGAGTAACTTGGAATTCCTAGCTCCTTTCAAGTCCAGATCAAGTGTGATTCCCTAAAAGAGACCCTACCTGTCTTCTCCCTCTTGGCCAAAAAGACCCCTTCACCTTCTCAAAATGGTTTAGTACCACAAATAAAAGGTGATCTTGACTTTATACATCTCTATCAATTGTGTGTTTGTCTTCACATAAGCTTCTAGCTTACTTTGCTTCTACAGGATCCAGTAGGATGCCAGGTACATAGCAAACACCTAATAAAGTGCTTGATCATCGATTGGTGGATGATTATTATTAAAAGCAATATTTAAGTACCATGAAAATGTTTCAGGAGAGAGAGTTTAAGAGTGTGGGGCTATTGGGGAAGATTTCCAGAAGATAAAAGTATTTAAGATTAGACTGGAAGGACAAGTGGAATATCACCAGGAAGAATTGGAAGGACAAGGACACATCCTTCCATCATTACGGTAGATAGTACAGTGACAGCTTTAAGTGTATTTGGAGAATGCTAAATAGCCTGTTTAGCATATAGGGGAATGGTAGGAAATAAGATTGGAAATTAAGATAGGTCCTTGAACACCTTGCTAAGATGTTTGGGTTTAATGTGCAGATCATGGCAATCACCTGATTGTGTGGGGGAGTGACTTATTTGAAACTTTTCTTTAGGAAGACCAAGCTGCTGGTCACATCCAGATGGATTAGAGGGGAAAAGAAATGAGAGGTGGGGAGACCATTTGGATGCTGCTATAGTAATCCAGGTAAAAAGTTATGAGGACTCAACAAGTGAGCAACAGAATGGTCACAGAAAGGAGGGTCACAGACAGGAGAAAGAGAAATTACAGGGGAAGGATTGAGCTATGAATATGGGGCACATCTATAATGAGGGAAAAGTCCAAGGTAACTCTGTGGTTTTGATTCCAGGTTTATATTATTATTTTTTTAATTTTTACAAGGTTCTATACATTAACTTGCTTGATCTTCATAATAACTTTGTGAGGTTGGTACTATTGGTCCCATTTCCAGATGAGACTCGGAAAAGTTGAGTGACTTGACCAAAGCTGTTGAGCTAGTTTTGAATTATCTTCCTGCTTCCAAGTTCAGCATTATTTGACCCTATTGTGCTATTTCTTTGAAGTAGAGTCATTGCATTGGCTTTAACAAAAATGAGAAAAGCACTGGCATTGGGCAAGATGGAGGGAGTGGGACAAAAGTGGAATGAAGGAGGTAATTTGTTTCTGAGATCTTTCTTCTTTCTGCCTAGTATGTAGCACTCCACCGATCAACATGAAAGTTCATCCAGTGAACCGAACAGCCTTGTTGGTAACCTGGAGCCAGCCAGAAACCATCTACCACCCTCCACTCATGAACTACATGATCTCCTACAGCTGGACAAAAAATGAGGATGAAAAGGAAAAGACGTTTACCAAGGATAGCGACAAAGACCTGGTAAAGCCATGGCGTTGCAGCCGCCATTCTTATAGCCCCATTCACTCATGGAATGCTTTGTTCTCGTTAGATGGGGAAGGGCATTGTCCTGGGAGCAACGAGCCCATGAGCTCCATTCAATTCACTAATGACTGCCCTGATCAGAAATGGAGATGGTCAGCACATGAACCACCAGGCACAGATTCCTTACCAGGAGCTCAAATCAGGACATTTTACAAAAATTTATTCCAATATTAACCATGAACATCCAGCACCCAACAAAATTTGCTTAATAACTACTTACATTTAAATTAATTATAAATTGACCTTTTTTTCAGCCATTTCTTCTAAATACTTCTTTTGTTGGTGCACTCAATCTCATCCACTTTTCTCCTTTTATGATGTAGTTAATATTCAGACAGCTCTTTCCTGATTTCTTTGTATACTTGGGTTGTGTGGTACAGCTGGGTAAAGAATGACGGTTTTAAAGCCAGAGACTCCAATTTCAGATCTTGGCTTTGCTACTTATTATCCAAATGACTTTGAGCAAGTCTTCAAATAGTAAGGCTTCAATTATCTCATTTTTTAAATGATGGGGTTGGGCCAAATGGCCTCTGAGGTCCTGACATCTAGCTTGAAATCTATGATCCCATGGCCTGTTAGTACTAATTATATGCTAGTATTCCATCATGTTAATGTGTGACAATTGATTTAACTATGTTCCTACATCATTATGGGTCTTTTAAGGTTCTCTTCCATAAAATAAGGGAGAAGAGGGAGGCTCTGGAACCACAATGAGCCTGGAAACTCTAGATCTCGAGTTAGACACACGTCTTAGACGTGGGAATACAAAATATCATTAACAGAACCAGGTGATAGCAATATGGAATCCACAGGTCCTTTTGCCATTTTTCCTGTCATGCGTGATGCTGATGGTTCAGTAAAAAGAACAGATTCTGATAAGCCCCATCATCTTTTTCAGCTCATTATAGCCAGTAGAAAATAGCTGCTGAGTTTAATGTCATGAGATTCAGGTTTAAATCTTAGTTCTGCCATTTAACTACCCATATTGCCTATAATAATTAATTTAATCTATCTGTGCCTTTGTTTCCTCAGCTACAAAATGAAGAGTTTGACTTAGATGGCCTCTCAGGTTCCCCTCAAGACTAAGATTTGGGGTCTTATTTTTTGGCCTGTAAAATAAGAGGATCCCCAAGGTTCCCTTCGCCTCCAAATCTGGAATCCTCAGTGGGAGTTCTCTTTGCCTCAGTTTCCCCATCAGCAAAATGAAGAGTTTTGATTAGGCCCTTTTCAGCTCCATATCTAAGATACATCCTATAAGCTCCATATCCTCCAAGAAATTGATGAACAAGGAAAATGTGGCCTGATCTCATGCCCTGAAATAATAATGAATATTCAGGAAACAGCAGCCTAGAGAACCCCTCCAGCTGACTTTGTTCTACATATGCCTTTAAAGCCCAGAATTCAGGAGCGTAACCACCATCTTCTGAGAAGCCCATGCCTTCGGTCCTGGAGAAAACTAGGCCTAAAGAGCAATATTTTAAAATGGATACCCCCCTCCTTCCCCACCCAGCCCTCCACTTGTGTTCATCTTCTAAAGTCTTTGGCCGAAGAATCAATGTGACACATTCTGGTTTAAAAGGCTTCACTTATTGTTAATCAAAGGCAGCCTTTGGAATAATGAAATCAGTAATTGTGTATGCCCATGAAAAATGCAATAGCTCAGAGTGAAATTCTTAATGACTGTTATCATTTTCCCCCCTTTTTCAAATACATAGTCCTCTGGGCTCATTCAATCAGTTATAGAATAATACTTTTCTTATTCCTTTAGATGAAGATTCTCTTACTTCATTTCCATTTATATCTTCAATTTCCCCCACTAGACATTGTTATCTGGGTCACATTAGGGAATGATGAGCTTCATAAAATCAGAGAGGAATCTCTTGAAAGGCACCCAAGGTTATGATGTATTTTAACCTTTCCCTTGTCATAACTGTGAGTCCTTAAGGGATTTTCCTCTGTCTGAAGTAAAGATGGCTCATATTAATCAGCAGAAACTATCAAGGCACTTGGGTAGCTTCTCATTCTGGGCAGAAAAATAATTAAACAGGCAGTGATGAATAGATATGTGCTGGAAATGCACCCTGGCAAATCCCTGCAATGGGGTCATGGGGGCTTTACTCTGAAAGGGAACGTAGATCAGAGGTAGAGAGGATCAGGCATGGATTCATCCCAAAGGAGAGAAGGAAGAAAGAACATCCTTTGATAGCACTTTTTTTTTCATCCAATCTTTCATGATTATTTTCTTTGGGAATAGATAGAATTAATTTTTCTACTCCTCAAAAAGTCACATTGTGATCTTAATGACAGTTGTGTCATTAGATTGCCACAAGCACTGCTCTTAAAATGGCTTCTCTTAGGGAGATAACTCATTGCCACGAGTAGCGCCTTCGGTAGAGAACCATTTGGTATCCCTACGTAAGTTTTCTACAAAAGCCGTGGAGATAGTATACTGTACTAAAGCTGGAAGGGACCGACCTCAGAGATCTCAGAGTCCAACCCATTGTTTTATTCATGAGAAAACTAAGACATAAGGAAAATGTCTTACAGAAAGTCACATCTGTGTCAGAGGCGTAATTTGAACCCCAGATCTCTCTGACTTAAGAACCAATGAGCATCCAGTGCATTATAGCACATGTCCCCTTGAAAAGTCCAGAGGTTGAATTGATTTTTAGTTGATTTATCTTTGCATAAAAATCAGAAGGGAAGAAATTAAATACATCAGCAGGAGGTTTGGGAAGTCATTTGTTGTTGCTTCAAAACTACCATATCTCCCCATTAAAAAAAAAAAAAAAAAAAAAAAAAAAAAAAAAAAACCTACAGGCTTTTAATTTTTTTTCCAATTGGTTTCATAGTCTGGGAGTAGGTCAAATGGTAGCTGATGCTCTTAGAAATAGTGATCTCTGTAAAACCAGACTATGAAAATCAATCAAGATCCCTATTCAAAGGCTGGGAAATGGAGGTTCAAATCCCATCTTTGACAGATACAGGCTGTGTACCCAAAGCAAGATACTTAATGCACCTGAACCACTCTCACCGAGGCACTGCCAAGCTCAGTATGTAGAGATGGTTCCTTTGCTGGGAGTTCTGCCCACCAATGGACTCCCAGATCTGAACTATCTTGACCAAGAAGGAACAGCTGTTTGAATCCATCCTGGATAATATTCAAACCATTGTGTTGATCTTTTGGGGTAGCATGGGGAAAGGAGGGGAATAAAATAATATTCATTTTCCTCTAAAACAAACTAACTTCTATCTTTTTCTTAAAAATACAGAAAGCCATCATTAGCCATGTTTCACCCGATAGCCTTTATCTCTTCAGAGTTCAGGCTATATGCAGAAATGACATGCGCAGCGATTTTAGCCAAACAATGTTGTTTCAAGGTAAAGTATGTACTTCTTTCTGCGGGCAATATTGATTCCTTTCCTCTTTCCTCTCTCCTTTATTTATCATCCTCCCAGTCTGTTGGAATCTGTAGGCAAAAGAATATCATTAGTTGTTTCATGTGTTGTATTTCTGGTCTGGTTGAGGTATGGATATTTTTTATCCATTTCAGTCTTCAGTTATATTTCAGTCTTAAAAAAAAAAAAAGAAGTAAACAAAACTCTAGTATTCTCTGGCTGTTCTTTAACAAGAATACTGTGTAAGCCCAAAGATTGAAAGAGGAGAATAATATTTCTCACACTCTGGAGAGCTAAGAACTGGGACATTTTATCCATAAAGTTGTGGCCAGTCACCAGTTTGACATAAAACATGTCCTTCTGATGACCATCTTGGCATTCTCCTTCAGAATTCTTGGGTGATTTGGTTTGTAGCTTTCTCAGGAACATGTGGACACAGAAACCGATCAAGTGGATTTGTTTTTTGTATGTTCTATTTAAATTTTGGTGTTTTCATTTGTGTCTCCAACACTTAGCACAGTGTGTGGCAAATAGTAAGCATTTAATAAACAATTTTTATTCAGAGTTTCAGTTTCTATGTGGGACCCTGGGCAAGTCACTTAAACCCGATTGCCTCAGGAAAGAAAGGAAGGAAGGAAGGAAGGAAGGAAGGAAGGAAGGAAGGAAGGAAGGAAGGAAGGAAGGAAGGAAGGAAGGAAGGAAGGAAAGAAGGAAGGAAAGAAGGAAGAAAGAGAGAGAGAAAAATAAAAAGAAAGTTTTAATTTCTGACATCTTTTGCTTTTATGCTAAAGTTCAGCTTTTATCTCTAGTTCCTCAGGCCCTTCATGACTACTGAAATTGGTTCCCATTGACCATTACTTAGATCTTACAGTTATCCCGTATTCCAATTGTCCCTCTTTACAGAAGCTCTGAAGGTATATCATTCCCTCTGTTCCCCCCACCATCACCGAGAAGACCCCATCTTGTCCCAGGTGTCCATTTATCTTTCTTGTAATGGTTTTAGTGAATGCTGGCTTTATCACAGTTCTCAGTATGGTCCCCAAATCCTATAAAAGAATTGGAAATCATAGCCACATGGAATCAAAGTCTTGACAAAAGCAAAAAGACTCCACGTGAAGGAACAAGTACTGAATGGATGTTTACCTTTTGTGTTACTCTATAGGAGAATGATAACAAGTAGTTTATAGCTTCAAAAATGTAAGATACCATTTTTTGGCATGCGTCTGTAGAACTGTCACTAAAGACACCAGTAATTTTTGGATCAAGTTGTACCAAGCCCAGTCAACTTTTCCAATAACTCCCCAAGGACCAGTGATCTATAAAGAAGCATTTAATATTTAAATATTCTATGTTAATGTTAACATTTATCTTACCCTTCCATTCAAACTAATTGGAATGAGCTGGGCCGCCTTGTTTCATAAATAAATCAGCCTTGCTGGAATCTACCAGTGCCATAAATGAGTTGGCTCTCTTCCACCCGGAGCAATTGGATTGCAGGCTAGGCCCTCATCTGTGCCCAGTGAACAGAATAGAAGAAGGCCAAAGTCAGAGGCGTCTGGGACCAGAGCTCAGGAACTTTGGAGACATAAATCATTATTAGGTCTCCCAGGTGCTCAGACCAAGAATTTGGAATCTGCAGAACTGCCTTTTCAGATTAATAGGCCACCGTGATCTTTGGCTTCTGTGTAAGGTTTGAAAAATTAAATGTTTGCAATATAACGTAATCCAAAAGGCCTTGTCAGCAATAAATTTGAAGTCAGGAATATTTTAAGTCACAGAACCCAATGATTTGTGGAAAATCACCCCCCTCTTTCTTTTTTTTTTTCCTTTTCAAGCACTAATTTTCTTTGTTTGATGCTTTGAATGGACTCATCTATAACCGTGGATTATTTTTTTGTTCATTTTTCTATTAATTCCTAATACCCAATATTGCACATGGATAAGCAAACACTTAAGGAATCTTTACCTGAAATAAAAGTGGCTTTCATCTCCATTCTACTCAAAGGAAGTTGCTACTCTTTACTTCTTGACCCATGCAAAGGTCTGTAATCTCTTTTCGGCCTGGCACTTAGTTCGAAAATATTTTATTCAGCTCTGTATTTTTCCCATTGTCCCATTTTTAAGATTTTTAAATTACTTGAATCTATGTGAATTAAAATTTTAAATTATTCCAAATTTAAATGTCTAGATTGGCAGTAACACCCTTACCCCACCATGTTCTATTTTGCTGCCTTCTTGCAACATAACGTTGGCCCTAGGTTTTGAAGACAATGCCAGACAGTAAGTTTTTGGCTGCTAAACAGAGAAGTCACAGAATACAGTTGGTGATAGACAGAAGGCTTGTTTTCCAAAAACCAGCCTAGCTAAGTTTGATCATAAGTTTGATGACCCTCGGCCCCAGAAACTCCCCAGGACAGCCCACCGAGCCCCAGAGGGGTTGCAATCTGTGTTGTAGAAGAAAGACCTACCCTACAAAGTCAAAGCTTCTGAAGGTATAGAGGCAGAGTAACAGGAGCCAGGCAGGATAGGATGAGAATGGAACCAATGAATAACTTTTGGCTGGGTCTTGAAGTCAGATAATATTTTTGTATCATTTGAAAGGCTGTTTTTACCCTGGGTAATATATACTATATACATATATATTATATTAATATATACACTATATTATAATATATAATTAATATTATATATACTATATATTAATATATTACTGTATTGTGATGTGTATAATATATATACTCTATTATGATATATATTATTAATATTATGTACTATATGTGTATATATATACACTATATTATGATATATTAATGATATTATACATAGATTATATATTAATATCAGTGCATGAAGAAAAATGAGGAAATAGCTGTAAGAGTCTGTGGTCAGAGCAAGTGTTTTAGTTTGATGTTTTGTTTTATTTTTTTTTCAGAAAATTTAAATCTATTTTGGTTCATAATGGATTTCAGAATAGTAGAACTTAATGCTCATTTGAAGTTTAAATAAGTTAGAGGTACCAACCTCAGACCCTCCTAATGCCATTTAATAGTTCTGCCTTCCATCTGTTGATTATCTCCAATTTATACTGTCTTTAACTTGTTTGTATGTAGTTGTTTACATGTTTTAACCTCTATTCAACTGTAAGCTTCTTGAGGACAGGATCTGTCTTTTGCCTTTCTTGTATCATTTAGCATAGTATCTGTTACAGAGGTAGATGCTTAATAAATGTTGACTGACTGAGTATTTAAACATTTAGGCCATATTTTCCTTATACTAAGTCCTCTAGTTGTGAATTTGTTCTAATAGGAAACACAACTTTGTCCTTTTAAAATTTAAATCTAATTCCTCCTACCTGGTTTTCTCTGGACTTTAGGAGCATCCGATTAACATTCCCCTTATAAAAATTCTAATCAAAGTCTCTCTTCCTCCTCCTCCTTCTCAACTTTTTCTTTTTTTTAGCCTAAATAATCATTCCCCTCAACCCAGAGTTTGATGTTACTTCTTAGAGTTCTGTTTTATACTTCAGCAAATTTAGTGGATTTTCACTGGACTCTCTCCAGAAAGTCCTTTTTATTCACTTCAAGGACTTGTAGACTTTTCTTTCTATCCCTAGCATTTAGCACAGTGATTAACACATAGTAAGTACTTAATTAATGCTTATTGGACTACTGATTGTAAAATATTCTACTAAAGTGTCCATATTATCCCCAAATCAAACACAAGGAGATCCATTGGGTCATATCTATGAGTCTCTTAGTATTCAGCCAGACAAACTATATTTATTTTAGGGATGGCATTCATTAAGCCAAAGTGGGCAAAATTGTTACAGCCAAGATGAGGGCTTTGCTAATGGACATGTCACATGGTTAGCCCAGAGAAGGGAAGATTGAAGGGGGAATATCTGAGGGCCTCCAAGATGGCATCCGTAAAACTCCAAAGAGAATTTCAAGCATTTGTTCTGTGTCAGGTACAGTGCTGGGCACTGGTGATACAAAGACAATGACAAAATAGCCCCTACCCTGGGGGAGCTCACATTTCACCAGGAAGATCAGCTATCTCCCTAAGGAGGTATAGAGCCAGAAAAGTTAAAAAGGGGGAATGCACTAAGAATTAGAGATCAGAGGATCTGGCACATGCTTTATTCCTCAGCGGAGGACATAGACCCTGAGAAGTGTAAGTGAGGAGGCAGGAAATGGAGATCTAAGTCTGGATTCAGGTGGATCCAGATGTAGATGGGAATACCCTAAGAGAAGAAGCCTAATAGCAGAGAAACAAGAGAATATTGGCTTGGTTAGAGTAAGGACTGTTTCAGCCTTTTATTTTTTTGGTGCAAGAGGGAGTATCTGTATGTCACATAGTAGGTCTCTCATAAATGCAATAAATTGGTTGAGGTCCTCCCATCCAGCTAAGAAATTTGTGAGACTCATTCTCTTTGATTCTGTCCCCTTTCCCAGCTCAGAATCAAAAGTAGTTCCAGAGGGTCAAATGCCATCATAGATTCAGAATGTATTTATTAAGCACCTACAGAGCACCTGGAATTATCCTAAGCACTGGCATGAAAATAGCCTCTGACCTCAAGAAGTTTTTATTCTAATCCAAATAAGAAAATTTCCCACCAGTTGAAGTTGAAAAAAGCTTTCCAAGAGTTAAGGTCAGGGATATGTTGGTGCCAGCTCAGATTTGTTCATGAGAGCTACTTGTTAAATTTTAAACATGCACATTTATACTTTGTTACAAAGTTTGTTACAAACAAATGTTCCATTTATCATTTTGTTGATGATCTAGATTTAAGAAAGCAATGGAGAAAATATGAATACTGTAGATTGACTTTAAACATGTGTCCTAAGCACATTTTCCACCTCAGAAAGTCCGGTGCTAAACATGTGTTTCAGCACACCGCTGATTAGGCTATGTAAAGGTGGAATTAGTTGCCTCTGGAAGATACTAAGTTCTGAATCCTTGAAGGGACTTGGGTAGGATCTGGTGGGGTTGCTACCTATAGGCTTCCTGTTCAGGTACTGGTAAACTTGGAGTTACCCTGGGGAGGGAGAGAGGGAGGGAGGGAGGAAGGAAGGAAGGAAGGAAGGAAGGAAGGAAGGAAGGAAGGAAGGAAGGAAGGAAGGAAGGAAGGAAGGAAGGAAGGAAGGAAGGAAGGAAGGAAGGAAGGAAGGAAGGAAGGAAGGAAGGAAGGAAGGAAGGAAAGAGAAGGAAGGAGGGAAGGAAAAAGAAGGAAGGAAGGAAGGAGGGAAGGAAAGAAGGAAGGAGGAAAGGAAGGAGGAAGGAAGGAGGAAGGAAGGAAGAAGGAAAAAGAAGGAAGGAAAAGAGGAAAGAAAGACAGATCACTGTTTTCTTCTGTATGTCTCACTGTGGAATGGAGTAGTTTTTCCTTCACTAATTTCCATATTCAGAACAAATGGAAGTCTAGGTCTGTAGAAAAATAAAAATATACCACTCCTGCCAAATCAGGTTCTCAAGCATTTTTAAGTGCTTCCTACTTGCCTGACCCTGTGCTATGTGCTAAGTTTGATGTGTTTTGATCATTAGCATTTTTTACTAATTTTCAATGCCACGTGGAGTTTATGATGTTGATTATTTTCTATTAATTATCCCAAACTGCTCAGGCTCCTAATTGCAACAACAACAAATAAATAAATAAATAAAGCATTCTGGTGAACAAACAGCAAAAATCTAGCTAAGGTGGTGGCTATGAAGCTCCTTAAAGAAAACTCTGTCTTGAAAATGAAATTTCTTTTTCCCCCTAGCCAATACTACTCGAATATTCCAAGGGACCCGAATTGTTAAAACAGGAGTGGTAAGTAATGATTTTTAATGTCTATGTATATTTGCATGTAGTTTGAGCCATCACCACCAGGTGGCAGCAATTGGTTGCTAAACATCTTAAGGTGCCTTAGATCCAAGTCTAAAGTCAGAGAAAATTGAAACCAGCTTATTTAACTAGGAAAAAAACAACTCTACATTTTATTCCTTAGAGTTCCTCCATTTTTATGGGCCATCAAATAAACAGAGGCAGCCTGGAGTAATGGAAAATGTTTAGTTTGGATCTAGGGACCTGGGAATCTCTGTGGTCTTGGCTAGGAGAGTTATCTCACTACCTGTATCCTCTAGGGACATCATTTCATCTCGGTGGTCCTCAGTTTCCTCTTCTGGAAACTGAATGAATTTGGCTATAAATGAGCTCTGAAGCTCCTTCCAGCTCCCAATTTCAACCTTTATGAATACACACCGGAGTTGGAGCAATAATCTGGTATTATGTACCTTTATTAGCTTTTAAATTCTATGACTCTATTAAGCACTTAAATTGTTCTTGAAACCATAGAATTTTAGAGCCAGAAGGGACCTCAGTTCTCATCTATAAAATGAGAGGGTGGGATCCAATGATGCGAGTCATCCTGGTGGAATGGCAGAGCTGGGTGGGAGAAGCCAGTTCTTCTCAGAGGATCACAGAGTACTGGAGAGAGCCTCTGGGTCATAGAGTCTAAATCTCTTATTGTGCAGAGAGGAAATGGAGAGGGGAACAGCCTTTCCTGAGATCACACAGGTAGTGAGCCCCAACACCAATGTTTGAACCAACTTCCTCTGACTCAACATCAGTCCTTTTGTATTGAGAGTCAATGTTTTACTCATAACTCTATGCTAATTATGTTGTTTAGTCATTTTCAGTCATAGGTGAGTCTTCGTGACCCTATTTGGGGTTTCCTTGGCAGAGACACTGAAGCAGTTTGCCATTTCTTTCAGTTTATTTTGCAGATGAGTAAACTGAGACAGAGTTAAGTGACTTACCCAAAGTCATACAGCTAGTAAGTGTCTGAGGCCAGATTCGAACTCAGGAAGATAAGGACTTGCCTCTAAGGCCCAGCATTCTATATCCAATGTGCCATCTAATTATTTATTACACCGTCATGCTAATAACAGCCAACAATTATGCTCTTAGCTGTAAGCGTTAGAAAATTTTCCACATGTATTAGTCCATTGGATCTTTAAAACAGACCTGTGAGGTAGGAATTATAATTGTCACCATTTTAGAGAAGAAGTAACACATACTGAGAGAACTGAAGTAATTTGTCCAAGATTACACAGCTAAATCCTTAAGAAAGGATTTGAACTCCTATTTTCCCCATTCCAAATTGGATGCTCTTGATAACTTTGGCCATTGTGCCATCTAGGGGCCAGTTAGAGTAATACAGCTGAATATCTTCCATATTATAATAGTGTCTCGGTAATCAACAATTAGGGTTAAATCTCCACTTCTCCTCGTTTATAAAATGAACAGTTTGGATTAAAGCAGTAGTTCCCAGAATATGGCCTGCAAACTCCAGGAAGCCCCCATGGCCCTTTTTAGGGGTCTATGATATCAAAACTATTTTTATAATATTAAAATGTTTTCATGAATATGGTAAATATTGATAGAGCTCACTCTTATAAACAGAAGCTCCTTGGAGTCCTAAGTTTTTAAGAGTAGAGAATAAAATGTTTGAGAACCACTGGGACAGATGATCTTTCAGACTTTACCTTCTGATTTTTATGTTCTGTGATACTAAGGTTGAATTTTAAAGTAATAGAAAGTATTCTTGGTCAATATGTTGACTTGTAGAAAAGGTAGATCCGATTCTTGGAAGTGTGGCCTTTCCAGGACTACTCACTGACTCTCTCTCCATTTTGTTTTCTCCTTTGTCCCTTCCCAACCCTCCCCGTGATCCCTTCAAGCCTACAGCCTCTCCTGCTTCTTCCGCCGACATGGCGCCCATCAGCTCTGGGTCTTCCACTTGGACTTCATCGGGCATCCCCTTCTCATTCGTTTCGATGGCTACTGGAATGGGTCCGTCCTCGAGTGGAAGCCAGGCGACCGTGGCTTCGGTGGTGACCAGCACCCTGCTCGCCGGCCTCGGCTTTAGCGGCGGGGGGATCTCTTCCTTCCCCAGCACTGTGTGGCCCACCCGCCTCCCGACGGCGGCTTCGGCCAGCAAACAGTCGGCCAGGCCTGTGGTAGCCACGACAGAGGCCTTGTCTTCTCCGGCCCCGGAAAGTGACTCTACCCTGACCAAGGATGGCGAAGGCGCCGAGGAAGGAGAGAAGAATGAGAAGAGTGAGAGCGAGGATGGCGAAAGGGAACACGAGGAGGAGGGGGAAAAGGATTCGGAAAAGAAGGAAAAAAATGGAGTGACCCACAGCACGGAGGTCCAGAACAGAACCAAGCCCACCCTCGTGCCAGCGTCTCCTAATCGAACTGTGGAGGAGGACAGAAACGAAACTATAGCTGGCCAAGGGCCGGATCCCAATGTCCTCCCCACAGACCCAGCAGATGGGAAAAGGGAAACAGTGACCGAGCCCAGCACGGACCCCGTCACCTCCACCCAAGTGCCCTCCATGGTCACAGGTGAACATCATACGGGCAAGGACCCCAAGAGACCAGAGGTGCCATCCAAAAAGCCGAGCTCCAGAGGGGACCGATTTCCTGATGATAAATTCATCACTGTAAATCCAGGTAAGGGGAAAATGGATACACCATGATCTCCAGGCTGGTGCAGTTTTAAATGAGTTAGGGGGAATCTGCAAGGGAAGCAGAATGGATCAGCAGAGAAAGCTTGGGATTTGGATTCACAGAACCTGAATCTGAACCCTGGCTCTGTTGTTCAGTTTATGTAACCTTGTGCAAATCATGTAATAATGGCTAATGTTTATACAGAGCCTGCATTTGCCAGGCAATATGCTGGGTGCTTTGCCATTACTATCTCATTGATCCTCCCAACAACCTTTTGAGGTAAAACCTATCACTATCCCCTTTTTACCAATGAGGAAACTGAGGCAAACATAAGTTAAGTGACATGCTTGAGATCCTACAACTAACAAGTATCTGAGGTCAGATTTTAAATTTGGTTCTTTCTGACTCCAGGCTCAGCATTCTATCCACTATCTCAAATGGCTGTCCCATAGCTCACCTCTCCAACCTTAGGTTCATTGTCTGTAAAATGAAGGGGTTAGAATAGATTCTCTCAAAGGGCCCTTCCAGGTAAAAATATGATGTGCTAGGGCTTGAATATTCTGTTATTCTCTCTCCTAAAAGATACTTATATTTCAGTACCTAAGAGGCAACCTATGGTCTAGTAGGTAAAGACCGAAGACCATCCCGTCCTGCCTTTGACATATCCTGGTGGGGTGCCCATGGGCCGGTAATTGAACCCCCTCCGTTCCTCTAGGCGATTCTCTGAAGCAGTGAGGAATACCTTGTTCAGCCAGGTGTCCAACAAGCACTCAGGAAGCTCTCCTAAGTGCCAGCACAGGAAAAATACAAAAAAAGAAGTTCAGAACAGCAGGCGGCTCCCATTCTAATGGGAGAAGCAACATGCAAATAACTACATATATCCCAAGATACATATAGCATAAACGGCAGGTAATTATACCAGAAAGGACTTGTAGAAAAATTGGAACAGCAATAGAAGGAGGCTCCACAGTGGAAGTATCCCCATGTAGCTCAATTCACAGGTTTGAGCAAAAAATAAAAGTCTTTACCTTTTTATTTTTAGTGAAGCCTTTTATTTCTCCCTAGTATTTCTCTTCTCCTCTCAGAGAACCTGCCTTAATAACAACCAAAAACTATACAGCAAAACTAATGAAGTGACTATCTCTGAACGTGTCTCCGTTATCAATATTCTGTCCCCGTCTCTGCTTTTAATCTTTTCTGGGGGAAGAGAGATATTTTGTGCTATCCTTCAGATTCTATATGGCTCATTATGCAGCCACTTAGCTACATCCCATCAGCAATGAGTTTAGCGGTGTCTTTCATTAAGGTATCATTGTGTGGTTCTACTGAGTTTGCTCTCATTTGAACTACATTTTCTCACACTTATCTAAATTCCCATTTACCTTTCTTATGTCTTATTCTGTAGGCAGCTAGGTGGTGCCATAATACATTGAACACTTGATCTGGAGTCAGGAAGATGAGTCTTAGACATTTACCAGATGTAGGACCCTGACCAAGTCACTTAATCCTGATTTCCTCCATTTCCTCTTCATCAGTAAAATGAGCTGGAGAAGGAACTCCCAAATGGGGCATAAAGAGTCAAATACAACTGAAAAACAACTTAATAAATTCCTTATTCCATAATATCATAGGCCACAATTTAATTGATATTTCCTAATCAATGGGATCTTTGGAATGGAATGAGATAGGCTCTGTAAAATGTTTTGCAAATTGAAAAGAGTCATATAAGTCATTGTGATTATTTGTTTCCTATTGTATGATTTTAAAATGTGACCCTTTCCAACCTTTTTTTTTTAAATAGTAACCTAGTTCAAGTACTTTTTTGTCATTTGGCAATAATTTAGTTCTCTTGATAAATCTGCTTGGAATCAAGCTCTTTAGGACGTTCAAAATAATCCATACAAACATTTAACCATGAGAAATATTTCTTGCTGACAAACCACTTTATTTGCCCAAGATGAAATTCCTGTTCTCCTAATGTTCTTCACTGTCCGGGCCCCAAGAGTTGGGTGCCAGTTGGCCAAAGTCAGAACTGGGCACTGTCAGGACTGGGTCTCTACAACCCAGTCAGCCAGATAATTATTCTTTTCCTCCCCTGTCTCTGCCATCTATCTATCTCATTTAATGAAGCCATTTTTCCCTCATGTGAGCACAAGGGTTGTTATTGTTGTGGTTTGTTGTCTTTTAATAAAAAAATCTTTGATTTTGCCAGACTCCAAAATGTTTGGTAACAAATTTTTTGCATCAAAGCTGTCGTGGAGTTATAAGAGTGCAAAAAAGAGAGAGAGAGAGAGAAAGAGGAGAGAGAGAAGCAACTGGTAAATATTTATTTGCTTTTACACTTGTAAACATTAAAATTCATCAAAAGCTGAGACCTCGTATGTGAAGTTATAACAGAATAAATTTTCATGCTTTGAGTTACATTCCTCCTTAAAGCTAGTAATGGTCTAATTTTTTAAAGGTCTTTGAGTGACCTTCAGTTTTGCACCAATGATAAGGAAATGGTCAAAAGCATTCTGTCCAGGATTGATTCAAGGAAGGGATATTTACCTCCATATATAGACCAGTTGACTATTTAAAGGTAGAATTGAAAGAATAATGAGTTGTTGAAAGTGTCCCTGAATAAATTGGTTAGTTACTGCAAACCTTGGGTACAAAGGCAGTGTCTCTTAAACACTCAACCTTTGACCTCAATTCCTGACCCAACTCTGCCTCTAATCTGTGCCGTAAAATCATTTGCTTCACTTGACTAGTTGGTACAATCATGAGAAAATGTTACCTTTGAAGCAAGGGAAAAGACATGGCAAGAGGGATCTTTTGTGGTAACCGGAAAACTTTCTAGATAATCTAGAAGGGGACATTTGTACTAGACTTTGGAGAGCTGTGATATCCTATGTTAGCCAAAAGTAATGGCTTACTCTATATGGCACTTAGAGTTTTACAAAATGCTCATCACTTGTCCTTCTCAACCATCCTGGGAGAAAGAGCTATTTGATCCTCTCCTTTTTACAGATGAGAAAACTGAGTCTTAAAGAAATTTAGCAAAGTACTTCAGATCACCCAAAAAATCATTGTCAAAAGCAGAATCTGAACCCGGATCTTTTTGAACAAATTCAATGTTCTAGTTATTACTTCAAGAGCTATGTACAAATGAAGTATTGCCAAATCTCAGAGCTGGAAGGGACCTGGCAACCATCTGACTCAAACTGAAAAATTAACATCCTCTCTAGAACCTCAAAATAATCCATACAAATATATAACCATGAGAAGTGTTTCTTGCTGACAAAATACATTATTTGCCTGAGATGAACTTCCAGCTCTTCTAATGTTCTGCACCATCTATGCCCCAAGAATTGGGCGCCAGTTGGCCAAAGCCAATATTGGACACGGTCAGGGCTGGGTCCTCTACTGTGCCTGATGAGTGGTCAGCCTGGTGCACCTTAGACGCTCCTCATTCTCCTAAGGAAGCCCATTTCACTTAGGGGGAGCTCTTGCTGCTAGGAAATATATTTTTCCTCCACTTATTAATATTAAATACATGAATGCTCCTCGATAAAATTAATTTCTTTGTACCTTGGTGCCTTCTCACTCATTGGGACGTCCTTGTCCTAATATTTGGGATCAAACTGAGCAAGACTACCTCCTCTTTTGTAACAGCTCTTCAGATGCTAAAGATAAAAACATTATTATGTCACCTTAAAGCTTCTTTTCTCCCAGTAAATGGATTTTTGTTTCTTCAGCAGCTCCCCGTATGACATGATCTCCATGCTCTCTCTCTATCTTAATAAACGTGGTACGTGGTTTTTAGATCAGGTGATAGAGGGAGTAATCAGGGAACTTGAGGGATAATATCTTAGACCAATAGAGCAGATTTCAATTAAGGAAGTGTGCAGCTAGTGTGACCATTCTTTCCTTCAAGGAGACTGGACCCCCTTGAATGGCAGTGTCCAACTAGGCAGCTCCTTTGAGGAGCCAAAGGAGCCAGTAGCAAGACTCAATGGCAAGAGAATTGGGGAAACCCTCTTTTTTGTTCCCTTCTTTATAACCTTCTCCTAGAACTTTAATTTTGTGCCTATTTCAATACAAAAGAATATCTTGATTTTATATTAGTATCCAAAATACCTAGCATATAGTAGGCTCTTAAATAATATTTGTGGATTGTATGCAACTTGGAGAGCCGCTCTCATCTGTCCAGTAATTCTAAAAATGGAATGGTCCAACTGAAGAGAACAGAGGTACTTTTCGGAGAACTTTCATCCCCTTCTTCTAAGTCCTTTCATTGGCCAAAACTATAGATTTGCTCACAAAATTTGCAGGTGCATGGACTACCAGATCACCCTGCAGGTCTCAATAGTGGTCTGTCCCACTTAGCTGGAAGGCACAGCTATGAGGTCATGGGAGGAGAAATGAAACATATATTCATGCTAAGTGGTTATGTGGCTTTTGACATTATCTTAGTTCACCAGTAATGCCATCCTTCCATAAGCCAATAGATCTGTGATCTTATCACTATGGGTTTTTCTACCAGGGTTTACAGCCTGGGGTTACAACCCACAACCTGTCCTTGCTTGTCTTTCCTATAGAACTCTCACCCATGTCAGCCATCCTCTGTCCCCTTTTTCTCTTTCCCCTGCTATAGAAGTCAATTGACTCACATCTGGATCTTTGTGACTCTACTTGGGGTTTTCTCGACAAAGATAATGGGGAGTTTGACATTTCCTTCTCGAGCTCATTTTACAGATTGGAAAACTGATAAGTCCAGGGTACCATAGTAAGTGGCCAGATTTGAACTCAGGGCTTCCAGACTCCAGGCTTGGCACTCTATCCACATAGCTCCCAAAGCCGAAAGGACTAGGGGTCATTTTCTACTTTTCTTTGTTTCATGGGAAGCATGGATAAAACTGGCAGTCAGTATCCCTGTGTTTAGCTATACTAGTATACTGGTGCACGGGAAGCACACAAGTCTAGTGCTAGACTTTACTCCAAACCTCAACCTATTATGGGATCATTGAGTCACAGATATAACCTTAGAAGGGATGTCTGGAACCACCTGGTCCAACCTCCTCATTTTCCCCAACCTCTCTCATTTTCTAGAAAAGAAAACTCAAGGGTGAATGAGATAACTTGCTCAATGTCACACCCAAGCAATAAGCATCAGGGACAGGTTCTGAATTCAGATCCTGTCAGATGGTCTTTCCCCTGTACCACACTAGCTTCCCATTGCTCTTGGTCTTCGCAAAAGCAGAGAGATTTTCAGATTCTATTATATTGGAAAGGCTGACAATATTCATGCCCTGTCTCCTGGCTTCCTTCTGGTTCCAGCTCCATCTTTCCCTTTTATAGGAAGCCTTTCTCAGCCCTCCTTGTCTTAGTGCCTCCTCTCAGTAATTACCACCAAATTATCCTGTATGTTTATTTATAACAAGTCACTTTCATATTTTCCCACCCCTTAGTCTGTGAGTTCCATGAGAACATGCTTCTGTTTTGCCTTTTCTTCCCCTCAGAGTGCTTGGCACACAGTAGGCATTTAATAATTGCTTTTTTTTTTTAATCACCATGGTCTGAGGATTTCTTTTCCCAATTAGTTACTTCCAAAACAGTAGAAAATGACCTCCTTTTAAAAAGGTCCCTAAAGTTACAGCCAATAAAATAGAGTTATGGAATTGACTAAAATGATGATGATTGTGAACATGGATGGTAAAAGAATAAAGAATGGTGAGAGAGCAAAGGAATGATTAAATTGCCAATAATTCTCGTTCTTTGAGCTTTCCCTACTTCTCAGCCCATCTTGCTGTGATTATTTTCAAATGGCCCTTCACATATGCTGGAGGTGAATCACTTTAAACAAATATGGCGCCATGATTCTTACTCTCTGTAATCTCTATCATGTTTCTGCTTTATTTACTTATTTGTACTAAGAGCAAATACATATTTAGGGCTTCCCATTTAATATTCAGTCGCTTAAGCATTATTCTATTCTGAGAAGGAAAATAAAAGACATTCAATCTAATGTTATAAACTCTTCCCTGCCATTTTAAAGATGTAGTCAATAGAAAAAACTCATTTTCACTCCCTCTGAGATTTCATAATAAGATTTTCAGGTGAGGCTTAAAACCCCATCTTCATTGATTCAGTTCAGTTCGGTTGGCTTGGGAGGCATTTCTGTTCCAGACACCATCCTAAGGTCCTGGGGAGGTGAAGAGAGACAAAAATGAAATAAGCCCTGTGCTTTCTCCAGGGGGAGCCCCAAACCAAGAGTTAACTGCCCCCACCTTTCATTCTGGAGGATTGGGGAGAATAAGTAGATGGATGTGAGGTTCCCCTGGACTGGCTACAGAGGAGAAGAAGGTCTAATCACAGCTAGCCCCCGGAAGAAAAGTGGTCTGTAAATTCATCTTCCAGGCTCAGTGGGCATCCGGTAACCCTGTGAATCTGCTACCTATAAAATGGATTAAGGGAAGTTTGTTGAATTGCATTGTATGGGTAAACTTATCAGTACTGCCTTTCTTTGGAACCCTCCCTGGATTTATTTCTCCTGGGCTTTGCAGACTTTGGGGAGGGGGGAGGTCAAGTGCTAATCAGGGAGGCTTTGGTTCTGGGAAGGTAAAAGCCCCACAATTAATGTTGCTGGGTGCAGTCCCAGGAAGTAGCAGCCCACCCCCTGGATGGCACTGGACCACAATTAGGTGGTTGGAGTGATCCTTTTGGCTAAGCCGTACACTTGAAAAACTAGACTCCGCAAGGGGCTTGTAGAGTTTCTTGCAGAAGGCTGGGGAAGGAAGAGAAGGTGAGAGAGAAAGGTGGAATGCTCTAAGTCCATGCTGAGAGTGGAAAGTACACATGGCAGGGGGCCGCCGAACAGACGGGAAGGAGGACCAGTTCTCAGCTTTCGCCACCTGAAATCTCCAGATGCTACTGTAATAAAGTACACTGAGTGCTGATTTACCGAATCCGGTATTTATGGGCCTTGGAAGTCCGATGGGACTTTGGAAAAAGCTGTCCCGTTTCCCACACCTACAACTGCAATGGAGATCAGGATCTCCTCTTGGAGTGATAGGAAGGGAGGTGGGTGTGAATGGTGGGGGTGTTCTAATGGAAACAAATGGGATGCTGCGAGCCAGCCCAGGATCCATCATGGCGGGACAGAAGCCCCGTCCGAGATTGGGAGCATCCATCTGCATTTGTAAATGGCGAACCGTGGCTTCTCTGCATTGGTGGTTTATGAAATGTCAGGACTGGGGTGGAGGGAGAGGGGGAGAAAGTTTTATGCCCTGATAAAAGCCGCTGCTTTTATTATCTACAGTTTATGGTGATGAGTGGCTTTACTTAGGGAGAATAAACACATTTATGTTACCCACGATTGAGCTGGTGGACGGCCTGCCAAGGCGGCAGATTTATGGGCACAGGAAACACCTCCCTTCCGCGTGGCCTTCTCCCACCCTCCAAGACACCCAGAACTTGCTCTCTTCCATTCCCCAACTTCTGACCTTGTTTTAGATCCGGGCTCACCTTTGTCATTGAAAATACGCTTTTCTTCTTGTTGAAAGGACAAGGCTTCCTTACCCTGGGCTGAGCGGCACAGTGGAGAGGGTTGGGGTCCGTCTGATGGAGGATGCCTGCCTGAAGCATCCACACCACATTGTAATCATTTTTTATTTGCTTCCTACTGGGATGAAATCCAAGCCAGTAAAAGGCAAACAGAATTAATTCAGTGATGACATATGCCACTGAAAACTGTTTTTCTTTTCTTCTCAGTCTCTCTCTCTTTCTCTCTCTCTCTCTCTCTCTTTTTCTGTCTCTCACTATCTCCATCTTTGTCTCTCTCTGCATGTTTGTCTCTGTCAATCCCCACCTCTATCTCTCTCTGTGTCTCTTTCTGTGTGTGTGTGTCTCTTTCTCTCTCTTTCTCTCTCTGTCTGTTTCTCTCTCTCTCTCTCTCTCTTTCTCTCTCTCTCTCTTTCTCTCTTCCCCCCTCCCTCTCTCCTTCCCTCCCTCCCTCCTCTCTCTCTTCCTCCCCCTTCCTTTCTTCTTTTCCTCCCTCCACCCCTCTCACAGACCTGGATAGATAATTATTTACATATGTCATCTCTCTCTCTCTGTTTCTCTGTCTCTCTCTGTCTCTATCTCTGTTTCCTTCTGTCTTAGTCTCTGTCTCTCTCCCTCTCCTTCTGTCTCTTTCTCTCCCTCCCTTCTTCCCTCATTCCCTCCCTTCCTCCTTCCCTCTTTTCCCCCTTCCCTCCCTCTCTCCTTCCCTCTCTCTTCTCTCCCCCACCTTCTCTTTCCTTCTCTTCCTCCCTCCCACAGAGCTACCTCTCAAGGACCTCCCAAGCTAATACAAGAAGCAACTTGCAAACAACTGCTCCTAAGTCGGATCCAGAGTCTACAAGTCAACATGTATTTATTAAGCACTGGGGCTATAAAGAAAGGCAAAAACATGCTCCCTGCCCTCAGGAAGGTCCTAATTCACTGGGGGAGACAGGGTGCAAACGACATGATGTAGAGTGTGTACAAGTTAATCTCTGTAGAATAGCACTAGTAGTAGGGATTCCCACAGAAGAAGGGATTAGGGAAGCCAAGAGGCCAAAGTGAGGTCAGGAAGGACATTCTAATGATGGAGAAGAAAGACCCGAAGACAGGAAATGGAGTATCACATTCAAGAAACTATGTAGTCAACCCAGCCTTCCAAATTTAATGCAGTCCCTGAGTAGCTCTGGTTCTGTGATCCTGTGCCCCTGATACTGAAGGAATCCAGAGGACAATCTGTCCTCCATCATCCATTGGGTTGTCCATGTCCTACTTTGAACAGAAGCTGGAGAAGTTTCTGGAGGTGGCTCTTACAGTGTTCTCAGTCAGCAAATGCTATCTGCAGGATGAGCATTTGAAAGCGATCCCTCCTTTCTTCGGCATCTTTTGTACTGATCAATAAGATATGGCCCAAGAACCAAGATGGCAGAAGTCAGAATCGATTGGGATAAGGAAAACATAGAATCAATCCATGGGCCCCCTCACATCTGTGACACAAAGAAATTACCCAATTTCAAATTAATTGCTTAAGTTTCTCAAATGGCAATGGCGCTCTGATGAACACTTAATAAAGGAAGTTGTTTGACACAAAACCCTTATTTCAAGAGCCAGACAATGGTATACTTGGACATGTGAATTGGCCATTCCCAAAGCCATGTTTTTCACTCCGATTCTGAGTTCTTCTTAGATACCCTATGAGCTTGTTATTCCCTGGGATGGTTCACTATCCTGCTCTGACAAATAAGGACTAGTTCATCTTATGTCAGACAGCCTGCAGAGAATGGAGATCCCAACGAGCAAGAGCCAGATCAGCAAATTGGGTCTTAATATGAAAAAAAGTCATGAAGTTCAGGTCAAACGAGATGGCTGCTAGAGTCCTTTCTGAGTCTGCAGTTCTGCACTTCTGATTTGGAAAAGACTGGGAGGAGCCAGCCAGCTACACAGCCTTTGATGGAGGCAACCTGGATAACCTGAATTATCATAGAGCTTTTGAATCTAATAATTTGAACTTTAGATTGGTTTCATCACACTTGACTGGAAGAACAGGAAGTCCCTAGTGCAGTCCATCGAGAAGTGCGCTGAAAACTTCAAAGGATTTGAGGAAATTTGAACTCATGTATATATAAACACATATGCTGAAATTTGAACTCATATACATACAAATGTGCAAATATACATGCATACATAAATATATGTACGTGTGTTTTGTTTGTGCAAAGTTGAAGAAGGTGGGGAAGGAAGTGATTTACAAAAAAAAGTCCAATTTGTAGTTTTACTATTTACAACTTGACTTTCTGTTTTTCACATCTACAATAATGTCGATTTCTTTACTCAGCAGTTCAGCTCTGGGCTCCTTTGCCCCATGCTGACACAAAGTGTGTCTCACCGAGAGAGACCTGTGGTCGCTGGCTCATAGGATGCTGAGCTAGAAGCAACCTTAGAGATAACACAATAGACATCAGTCTGAAGATGGGCTGAATGGCTGCTCGGAGAGGACAATATAGAGCCAAAGCTTGTCTTCTGGATTCCTTAGGCATTCTGGGGAAGCCCGTGGACCCCTCTCAAGATGAAGGTTTTTGAATGCATAAAATTAAATATGGGGGAATCACAAAGGAAATCATTTATAGTGAAATACAGTTATCAAAATGACAAGTTTCCCCGGCCTGTGGCTAAAAAACTGTGGTCTGGGTGGTTGCTGAGTTCCCTTGTAGCTCTGAGATTCTGAAATAGACCCATGTTGTTTCTCAGAGCAAATTCAAGTCCATCGACCAACATCAGCTCTGTAATATTTCTGAGATATTATCTTTGGAGTGATTTATTTCATCAGGAAATGGGATTGAAGTTCAAGTGTCGCTAGATCAAAGAGTTGAGATTTTGAAATTGACAATGAGGGGAGGGCATTGTGGCCATAATGGCAAACCATATTTGGATTTAATTTCAGAAGAGATCTGCCTGAATTTAAATCCTAATTGACAGTTATGGGCTTTATGATCTTGGGCGTGCCAGCTGAAAAATGGGAATTACAATGCCTATAGTACCGGACTGGCTGAACTGTTTTGAGGATCAAGTAAAATATTGCAAGTCCAAAAGCTTGGTATAAATATCAGGAATTTTAAAGATGTCCCATAAGAAGAAAAAGACATAGTGTTGATTGTGCCTCTCAGTTAAGACGCAGTATGTCACATAGTAGGAACAGCCTTTGAGTTAGGGAATCCAGGGTTCAAGTCCTGCGTTTGACACAATACATATGGACTGTGACCTTGCTCTCTCAGGGTCTAGGTGATCATGACCTCTCAGGGTCCCCAGGTAACTTATTGAGACTCAACTTACAGACAAGTTGCTGATCTGCAATTTTAGAAGCATTTCCGCAA
Source organism: Antechinus flavipes (assembly GCF_016432865.1). Lineage (NCBI taxonomy): Eukaryota > Metazoa > Chordata > Mammalia > Dasyuromorphia > Dasyuridae > Antechinus > Antechinus flavipes. Next base: position 21,631,427 of record NC_067398.1, read on the forward strand.
TGGGAATTGCCTACATCAAGACAATCATGAGCCCAGCTTCCCTCCCTCATCCTATTACCAATGCTGCTGCATATCAGAAACCAGTAGCACTCATTCATTCAAATAATTTAATTCAATAAACTTTAACTAAGCATCCAGTATATGCAAGGCATTGGGGATACAGAGGCAAAAAAGTAAAGGTCCTTGCCTGCAGGGAGCTTACAGTTAACCAGCCTGATGATGACGGGTGGTGGGGAATAAAGATGGAATCTCCGGGAGCAAAACACCCATGCTCAGAGTTCTGTTTTCACCTGATGACTTGATTTTCTAGAAGAAAAGAAAATTTGGGAGTCAGGTTTTGAAATCTTGTTTTGCTCTTCACTGCCTGTAACCTCAGTCAAATTCTCTGAGCCTCAATGGCTCTCATTGTTGAAATAAAAGAATTAGATCCAAGGAACTTGAAGAGTGAGGTGGATGCAGGGAGGATTGCCACCTTTTCAGGGTTTCTCATCTACCTTTCATGTCCACCTGTGATCCACACCCACCTGGGACTGCAAGAAGCCACGTGCAGCAGCTACAACCTGGTGAACGTGTGAGCAGATGGGCTAAGGCAGGTTGAGGAGAGCGGACAGCCCTCAAATCCTTTATGAGTTAGGGGATGTCCACCCCAAGCACGTGAGGACTTCCCCTGGTAGAACACGCTGATGAGAATATTGGTCCCAACAGCAAATGTCGTGGAGGGCTTGGAACTAGATCAGCCATTGGAGTCGCCCAATGCCATCCCCTGCATCTGGGCCATCACCAACAGCCCTGGCTTTTGTCCTGCCAACGGCCTCTGGAGGAGAGGATGAGGCTGATGACTGCAGCCGTCTCACTTAAATCAAAGTCAGGACATCACCTGGGACGTCATTGATCTCCTTCGAAAACCAGACACAGCTCTGTGGTCCCATGCACAACACGGGGAGAGAAGTCACAGCCTGACCTCCTTATCCCTTCAGGGATACTTTTGACCACAGGCGGGGGAATGGCTGTGAACAGAGCATGCTGCCATTAGGTGGCCCCCGATGCCAGTTTCCCAAGCCGTACTCCTCCTGTGCCAGAAGCAACATAAACAAGCCTGTGCTTCAAATAAGCTTTGCACTTCTCCAGTGTCAAGGTCAACTGCCACGTCTTCCCAAAAGCCCATCTCTCTCCCTCTCCCTCTTCCTCTCCTCTGTCTCTCTGTGTCTCTGTCTCTGTCTTTCTCTTCTTTCTCTGTCTCACCTCTTTCTCTCTCCCTCTTTTTTTCTCTCTTTATCTCTGTGTGTGTGTCTCTCTCTATGTCTCTATCTCTCTCTCAAATTCCCAATTTTTAGCTGTCCTTTATTCACCTAGAATCCATCTTGATTCTGGTTAGATATGCTATTGTTGGGTGTTTCATATATTTTTTTCTTGAATAGACCAAGGCTTCTTCAACTTTTTCCACCCCTCTTCACCCGAGGAACTTTTATGCAACTCGGCGTATAAAACGGGTATACAAATCAAACATTGACCGATAATCAATCATAATTTTGTGACCCCCACATTCAGTTAGGAGAACTCCTTATGGGATCATGACCCACAGTTAAAGAAGCTTTGGAATTGACTGTTAGGAATAATTCTGTGTTTGTGCATGTACACATACATACATATATGTATACATACACATGTGTATAATTACATAATATATTGTATATAATTATGTAATATGTGACACATAATGTAATAAATATATAATTATATACAGATAGAATGCAGATAGTATTACTAGTGTGTCACTTTAAAAACAGAGATCGTCTCCTGAAACAGCGATTGCTCTAGCTGTCTGGCCTTCCTTCCTTTCCTTCTGTGGATCGTGCCCTGGAAGGCTTTCTGGATAAAAAGCTCAAGTCCATTTGGGACACTGGCTCCCTGTGGCCTCCGGCAGAAGGCATCTCCTGGTCCCAGGGAGAGCAGGAGGTGGGAGGCCTGCCTAAACAAGTGCTTGTGAGCCTGAGCCCTCTGAAAGTAGCTGCGAATAGGGCTGAGGTCTGGCCTTCCATATCTTTCCCCTAATTACAAGCCATAAAATGTGTGGCTCAAATCTGGCCCACAGTGGGCCTGACCCACACTGAGTTCATATGTATTGGGCACATGCATCATAATTAGCTTTTTAACTGGACCTCTTCTCTCTTTTATAAGAGAAGCCATAAATGCTTTCCTAGTTTTTTTCCTCCCCATCTCAAACATACCCCAAAACCAGAAATTACTCATTGGGCTCCAAGAAAGGCAGCCTGGCCAGGAAACCCAAAGAGAAAAGATGGGGTTGTCCTCTGTCATTGCTATCCCACTGTCCTGTCTCCTTAGGGTTTGGATTAAAGAGCTTTAGGGGGTAGTTAAATATGGACCTTCTGATCCTAAATATCTGCTACTAACTAGCCATGTGACCTTATACAAACCCTTTGCCTCAGTTTTCTCATCCAGAAAATGGGGTCAATTTCAAACCTATCTTTCTCATTAAGTGGGTTTTAGGAAGGAAGAAATGGAACTTTGTGAGAGCATTTTGTAACTTGAGCTAGATTTCAAGAAGGAAAGTCAAAGAAGTGTTATTTATTATCCATGATGAATGAAACTGGGGAGCCAGATAGAACATTGGATTTGGAATCAAGAAGACTCCTTCTCCTGAGTTCAGACCTCAGACACTTACTAGTCGTATGATCCTGGGCAAGTCATTTAACCCTGTTTACCTAAGTTGCCTCATTTGTAAAATGAGCTGAAGAAGGAAATGATAAATCATTCTGATATCTTTACCCCATCCTCAAAGGGGAAAAAAAAATCCCAAATGGGGCCACAGAGAGTTGGAAACAACTGAAGAAGAGGAATCAAGTTATCCCTACTCACAGGGAAACTTCATCATAATGTGGAAGACAACACCCACTTATAAGTATAAATGATCACAGTGTCATCCTATAGTGGAAAGGTCACTGGCCTTCAACTCAGAGGATGTGAATTCCAATTCCACTTCTGAAGCAAATCATTTAAACTTCCTGATCCTGTTTCCTCATCTGTTAGAGTGACTGTAACTATCTAGAATCTAAAACCCTCGATCTCCGAGTCGATGGAACAACGTGAGCTGGTTTCCTCATCTCTTAGAGCGAATGTAACTATCTGGTTTCCTCATCTGTTAAATGGGTGAATGTAACTAAGTAGAATCTAAAACCCTCAATCTCCGAGTCGATGGAACAACGTGAGCTGGTTTCCTCATCTGTTAGAGCAAATGTAACTATCTGGTTTCCTCATCTGTTAAATGGGTGAATGTAACTAAGTAGAATCTAAAACCCTCAATCTTCAAGCCGATGAAGCAATGTGAGCTGGGACAAGTCATGCAGCCCTCCCTGTGAAACGGGACCCATCCAAGGCGGGGTCAGCCGTCCGCTCTGGACTGCCGACCATCAGTTCCCAGCTTGGCTCCTGTTCAGTCACCGGGCCACCTCCAGCTGATTAGTCCTGCTCCAGCCAGTCCCCTGATGGGCCCTACCTCCCTCCGCTGAATGCTGGCCTAGTTTTGGGAAAGCAGACAGAATCGTCACTGAGTGAGCCTGCAGCCCTGCTCTCAACAAAAACAAAAACAGAACGGCTTCCCCCCTCCAGACACAGTTACCCTTTGATTCTGGACTCTCCCCGCCCTTCTCCACTGCATTCTGCCCCCCTGAAAGTGCACGGCCGGCATGATGTCACACAGCAGTGACATCCGGCGGCTCCCAGCTACCTCTGTTTTGTGGACAGGCAGAGATATGTAGGACGGCGAACCACCGCAGCTCAGAACGAGTCCTTGGTTTGTGTCTATTAAAAATAGAGAAAATGAACTGAACCCTCCCTGGCAACTTTGCAGGGGGGGAGATCATGCCTTGTTCTTCTGCCTCGGGTACAAAGCACAGCCTGCTTTTTCAGGGATCGTTTTCTCAGACAATAAACAATTATTAAGCACCTACTGCATGCCGGACCAGGAATAGAGAGAAAGGCAAAGACAACCTCCCCTCAAGAGACTCATCATAAGGGGGAAAGCATGCAAACATTATGTACAAACAAGCTCGAGACAGGTGCCCAAAGGAGTTTTATTTCAACTCACATATGTATGATTAAATAAAATATGCTTAATGAACACCGACTTCTGCAAAGCTCGTTTGTGTTTGCGAACGAGCCCCAGGTCTGTCTGGCCTCCAGCCTGTGGGAGGGATGCTCACAGAGCAGCACTTATGTAAGGAGCACTGTTTTGGTTGTGACTAAGGAGGAAATGGTGACAACTGCACTCTGTGCGATCCCTGGGCTGGCCAGGACAGGCAGCACCGAGCAGGCTGGGCGGGAGCATCGGGGCACTTCGGTCCCTCCCTCTCAAAAGTGGAGCAGGACTCGGTGGCTGCTGCTGTGCTGACCCCGTCTGTTCCCTCTGCATCTCTCTCCCTGCTGCTCCCTCTGATTTGGGTTTTCTCTCTGCCTCTCTCTTTTTTCTCCTTTTTTTCCATCCTTTTCTCCACTTTCCCTTTCTTTCCTCTTCTCCCCTTCATTCTCCTTCTCTCAGCTTTTTTCTCCCCTATCTCTTCATCTTTCTCTTTCCTTCTCTTTCTCCTTCTTTCTCTTTTCCCCTTTTCCCTCCTTTTCTATTCTCCTTTCTTTTCTATCTCCTTTCTCCCCCTCCATTCTCTCTCCCTTCTCATTCTCCTCTTTTTTCTCTCTTCCTCTCTCCTCTTCCTTTATCCCTCTCTCTATTTCTCTCTCCTCTTCTCTCTTTCTCTGTGTGTCTCTGTATCCCCTCTATCTCTATCTCCTTTCTCACTGTGTGTCTGTCTCTGTCTCTCCGTGTGTCTCTCTCTCAATCTCTCTCTTTCTTTTTTCTCTTTTCCTCTTTTCTCTCCCTTTCTACTCTCCTTTCTTTTCTATATCCCTTTCTCCTCCTCTTCTCTCTTTCATCTTTCTCTATTTCTCTCTCCTCTTCTTTTCTCCCTCTCTCTCTCTAATTCTTTCTCCTATTCTCGCTATCTCTGTGTGTCTCTGTATCCCCTCTCTTTGTCTCCTCTCTCAGTGTGTTTGTTTCTATCTCTCTATCTCTTTTTCTCCCTCTGTTTCTGTTTCTCCATCTTTCTTTTTCTCCTTCTCTTTCCCCCTTTTCCATTTTCCTTCATCTCACCCCCTGGTTTTTAACTGGATTGATTTCTGTTTGCTGCAGACAAAAACACCTCTAGCATGGTGACCCGCGCTTCTCCTGGGAGGATGGACTGGATCATCCCCTTGATCGTAGTGTCTGCTCTGACCTTCGTGTGCCTCATTCTTCTTATTGCTGTGCTAGTTTACTGGAGGTGAGTTCATTTTTTTTCTATTCAGCATTAATGAGAAGTTGTGGGAAAAGTTTGCCTTTTAGGTACCAACTGATCAGTGTTGGGCTGGGTGGTAGCCCAGAGTGTACCAGTGGGGAGACTGAAATGGGGATGGGGATGACTTCTCTGATATTCTTTTTCATTCCTTCAAAAAGTTCCTCTTATAAGAGTTGGAGGATTTCTGACATTAACTATCCCAGAAGGGATCTAAATCCTCCAGGATAGGGGACTATTGGTATTGTTGGACCTTATGAAACTGGACCCCAGTTTCACAACTGGCTGATCAACAGGCCATGGAGATACAAGTACAAGGAATAAAACAATTCCTACTTTCAGGGAGCTCACGTTTTAACAGGGCAGACAACAAGGTCCCATGTAAATAGATACAGGAGAAGCATAAAGATGAGAAGTACAAATAAAAACAGGGTATTTAATACAAGTAGTTTTGAATAACTGTATGATATCTCCAAACTTATTAGACCGGTGCTCTTAAAAGTACTTATGAAAAAACCTTTCACCTAGACCAGTTCTTAATGTAGAGTCCTTGGATCAATTTTAGGGGCTCCATGAACTTGGATGGGAAATAAATATATCTCCAAATTCATTAGACTGATGATTCTCTTAAAAGTACTTATGAAAAGGCCTTTCACCTAGACTAGGGGGTTCTTCATCTAGAGTCCTTGGATCGATTTCAAGGATTCCATGAACTTGGATGGGAAAAAAATATATATCTCCAAACTCATTAGACCAATGATGCTCTTAAAAGTACTCATGAAAAGGCTTTTCAGCTAGACAGGGAGTTCTTAACTTAGATTCCTTTAGGGGCTCCATGAACTTGGATGGGAAATAAATATATCTTTCTTTTCTTTAAAAATCAAACTGAAATTTAGCATCTCTTTCAATTATTTAGAGATTGTGAAAAAGGATCCATAGGTGTCACTAGATTGACTGCCAAGCGGATCCATGACAACCATAAAAAAATTAAGAATCCCTAAGCTCGATGTTGAGCTATTACCTATTTAAGATATGACAGTTTAGTAAGTCTACAAAGGTTTCACTGAGCCTTCAACTGTTCCTTGATGATGCCAGAGAATATGTGGGACAAATCATTAATAACAGGAGAAGTCAGGCGAAGCAGCTGTTGCACAGTAGATAGTGAGCTTCTGGGTCAAAAAGAGCTGGCTTCTAAACCTACCTGTGATATGGTGTCTGTGGGATGCTGGGCAAGTCACTGAATCTCTAAATTTTTCACTAAGGTTAAGCTATAGGGAAGAGCTCCATCTGCAGTGACAGAGAGCGTTCCTCACCCACAGATACCCAGACCGATTAGATCCAAAAACAAAAAAGGAGAAACAGTAGCTAGCAGTGAATTTAAGTGAATGGAATCAGGGAAGGCAGGACCAGGCCTCCTTCGGTGACTTCCTCATCCCTTTCCCCTTACAGAGAAATGGGCAAGTGAGGGCAGAGAGCTAGCCAGCACTCTACTGAGCGCTTACACTTTTCCCCTGGGACTTTTTTTGGAAGCAGGTGGCCAAAATAGCTTTGCTTTTCTCAAGTACAAATAGATGTTTAGTGGAAGCTGTCCAAGAAATAGGATAGGTTCCAAGAGTCACAATTATAAAATTATATTTTAAAAGGATGGGTTTAAGGCAGTCTGGTCTTTAAACTTTATTTTTTTAGGCACAAAATTTTTTTTTTATTTATAAAACTAGTGATGGTGATAATATAATAATTAGGAGGACAAAAAAGAAATTTGAATTAGCAGTGTCTGAAAAAAGTAGTTGAGAATGAGATCAGCAGGGGACAGGGCCTCTTTTCTGGCCAACACATATATTTTTAAGTTAATGTTTTGAGTGAAGGTGGATATTGGGAACACAGGGAATTGGTAAGGGAAGAAGGAAGCCCTGTGACCCTTTGACAAAGCACTTTTGACAATACACTGACAGAACTGGCCTTCTTATCTTTTGGAGATAAGTGAATGATATGTGAACAAACCTGCCCTAAATAGAACACACATCAAGGCCGGAGGAGAGCCTGACCCATTCTTTGCCTGAAATTGAAACAGAGACGCTGTAGGACTTTGGAGTGTCAGAGGATTTGGGGTTTTTTGGGTTTTTTTTTTTTTTTGAAAAAAAGACGAAGAACTCATTTTTCGCCACTGCTGGTTAACATCTCATAGGTTTAGTGGCTGCATAATCAACATCACTGTAGAATAGTTCTGAAAGTTAGATGTTTATATCATTTGTGTCCTGCTGCCACAACATGGATTTAATCTCTAAGTTTTTTGTTATTGTTATTTGTTGTTGTTCAGTCACTTTAAATCATTCTGACTCTCCATGACCCCATTTAGGGTTTTCTTGGCAAAGATACTGGAGTGGTTTGCCATTTCCTTCTCTAGCTCACTGTACAGATGAAGAAACTGAGGCAAACAGGGTTAAGTGACTAGCTCGGGGTCACACAACTAATTGGTGTCTGAGGTTAGATTTGAACTCAGGATAATGAGTCTTCCTGACTTTAGGCTTGGTGCTCTGTGCACCAATGTAGCTATCCCTATCTTTGAATCTGACTATGTCACTTAGTTATTTGTAATCCAAGGGAGAAAAGTAGTTGGTGGCCAGCCCTAAATCTGCCTCCTTCCACCTTCTACTCATTCACCTATTCCTGCTGAGACCAAACCGAGCTGGTCTGAGTGTTTTTCTCCATGTCAACTCTCAGAATACTTGAAGTGGTCACCATCCCCCATCTAACTTAAGTCGTCCATTCTCTGGAATAAACATCCATGATTCCTTCAACCCATCATCATCTGGCAAGATATTGAGACCCTTCCTGTTCTTGTTTACCTTCCTCTAGACCTTCTCCAACTCATTCTTCCTAAAAGATAGCACCCAGTATGATGCATAATACTTCAGTGCTTTACTTTTTGTCACCACAAAAGAGTAAAACAAAACTAACCACTCCCCAGAACCAGACACCATGCTTCCCTTCATCAGGCTTTGGGATTGAAGTAATATACTAGACTTATATTGAACTTGCACTCCACTGTGAAATTTCTAGATCATCTTTAGGTAAGAGCCATAGCTTCGGAGACCTAGAGCTTGAAGAAATCTAGGATCAGAGATTAGGAAAGAATATCAGAGGCCATTTAGTCCAGCCCTCTTCCTTAGTAGATGGAGAGGTTGAGGATCAAAAAGATTACTAAGTCCCAGTTTCCCCTCAGTGCCTCTGCCTTCTGCCTCTCCAGATCCTTTTTCTTTTCTTTTTTTTTTTTTTTTTGAAATTTGAAACTTCTGATTTCCATAGGTAACGTTTCACCCTTCCTCATATTTTGGGGAGTGGAAAGGTCTCACTCGGTCCCCTTTACTTCCTCTCCTAAGGGAGAGATCAGCTCATATTACAAAACCAATAGAGCAGTTGTTCTACCAGAGAAGGACTTGACAATGACATTGGTCACTCACACCCTGGGGAAGCCCCATTCCCAAAAACCAAGAGGAGGAAAGAAAAGACATCATTTCCACTTCAACTATTCCCATTTTTTGTCGGAAAGAAGTGGAAGGTCAGGACAGATATAAGCACAGAAATGCTACTGAAGTTTAAGAGATCCTGAGGAAGAATGAGTGAATTTGTGTTGCTGAACATTAATCATCTTCTCTGTCTAAGATGGCAATGATATTGTAGTGTTTCTTTGAGCTTGGAAGGCTTAGTTCATTACGGCATTAGCTGTTGGAACCATAAAGCCAGAGGTACATCTGGGGTTCTTGAAGGGAGCTCCTGGGGACAAGAGGGTAAGATTAGTGTGGATTCAGATCAAGTAAAGAGAGAAAATCTTTATTTCCATGTCAGAAGCAAATACCTTAATGATGGCCACCAATCTGTTTTGTCCATATCCATTAATGTCAGAAGTATTTCAAGATCAAACTAAAGACACTAAGTTTATGTCTATATGTCTTTGAGGATGAGGAAGATTTCATGATTTTCTCAAATTTAAATGGGTAGAAGTAGGATTTATATCCAGATATTTTGACTCCAAAGCCAGTACAATGAACCTAGTGGCAAAAGCAGTTGTGTTCAATCAAGGAACTCTCTTAGAGAGACAGAGCCAACTTCCAAAGCCAGTTTTTTGAATTGGAAATCCTTTCTGTGATTAATACCACATTGGAAAGACTACTCAAAGCATCTCACAAAACAAAAAAAGAAATAGACCTTTGAGCTTAAGGTTACTTTTACAAAGGCCTCTTGAATGGTTTGTCTTATGGACTGAGAGAGATGGAGAGAAAAAGGTGTCTCTCCCAGTACCTACAATGATCTTACTGTGAGAAAGGCCTATAGCATAAACTTAATTGACCTGACAATGTAGCCCTCACTAGAATAAGACAAAGGGTTTTCTTTTATTGGTAGATTTAAGCTTCAATTACTTTGGAGCTCAAGCCTGCTTCCAAATGACTTGCAGAGAGGAACATTTTTAGCTTTGGTTATAAAATAGGGGAGATGTGTTTAAGGAAATGAACTGTATGATACTTGGGAAATCCCTCCACCTCTCTGCACTTCAGGTTCCCCGTTTGTAAAATGGGGCCAAAAATGGTGGCTGCCCACAGTGCTCTTGTGAGGATCGAGTGAAGTAACTGACAAACTAAATAGATGCAAAATGTTCAATACAAGGGAGACTAGAAGAATACTAACAGGTAGGAGGATCAGAAAAGGTCTAGAGAAGGCAGTGATTGATTTGTATTTTGAAGGCAAAGATGGACTCTATAAAATAAAAGTATAGGACAGGTGCACTGTGGGCATGGAGGCAGGCAGTAAGGAATATGGGGAGGGGAGAGCCATACCTGAGCTATAGAAGGAAGGCCAGTGTATCAGGTTGGTTCAGAGGCCAGGTAAGACTGCCCAGTGAGGCTGAAAAAAACAGGAGAGGGTAATTTCTTTTTTTTTTTTTTTTCTGAGGCAGTTGGGGTTAAGTGACTTGCCTGGGATCACCCAACTAGGAAGTGTTACATGTCTGAGGCTGAATTTGAACTCAGGTCCTCCTGACTTCAGGGCTGGTACTCTATCCACTGTGCTATCTTGCTGTCCCAAGAGGGTAATTTCAATAAGGTGATGAGGTAAAAAGGCAGATCACAAAGTGAGTGAGATGAAAAAAAGTGGAGACAGTGATTTCAGACAATACTTTCTTTTTCTTAAAAAAAACAAAAACATTTATTTATTAACATCCTTTCTAAATTTAGCATTCTAAATTCTCTTCCTGCCTCTCACTATCTCCACCTACTGAGAAGGCAAGCAAAATGACATCATTTATGCATATGAAGTCCTGCAAAACATTTCCATATTAGCCAGATCACAAAAAAGCAAGAAAAATAAACAAAGCAAGAAAATTAAAATTCAATTTCATTCATACTTTATCAGTTCTCTCTCTGGAAACATCAGAGAATTTTTCCATGATGAATCCTTTGGAATTGTCTTGAATCATTGTATTGATCAGAGTTGCCACATATTTCACAACTGATCATCATTACATTACTATTACTGTGCACAATGATTTTTCTGGTTCTTCTCACTTTACTTTGTATCAGTTCATATAGGTGTTGCCATAATTGTTTTGTTTTTGCTAAAACCACTCCCTTGTCACTTCTTTTATTTTTATTTTCTTTTATTTATTTGTTTGTTTGTTTTTGCTGAGATAATTGGGGTTAAGTGACTTGCCCAGGGTCACTCAGGTAGGAAATGTCAAGTATCTGAGGCCAGATTTGAACTCAGGTCCTCCTGACTTCAGGCCTGGTGCTCTATCCACTGTACCACCTAGATGCCCTGCCCTTGTCATTTTTTACCACATAATAGTATTCCATCTCAATGAAATGTCATAATTTGTTCAGCTATTCCGGGACTGATGAGCATCCCCTCAAATTCCAATTCTTTGTCAGCACAAAAAGAGTTGCTATAAATATATATGTCTCTTATATTTCTTTGATTTGTTAGTGGTATGGAACCTAGGTATTGTTGGGTCAAAGTTTTATAGCCCTTGGGCATAATTAGTTCAAATTGTTCTCCAGAATGATTTAATGAGTTTACAACTCCACCAATAGTTTACTGATATACATATTTCCCTTCCTGCCCTCCAGCATTTGTCATTTCTGATATGTGTGAAGAGTACCTTCAGTTATTTTAATTTGCATTTCTCTAATGAATAGTGACAGAGCATTTTTTTCATATGACTATAGTTTTGATTTCTCCTTCTGAAAATTGCATATATATTTCCTTTGACCATTTATCATTTGGGGAATGGTTCTTATTGCTACAAATTTGACTCATTTGAGATATTAGGCCTTTATCAGAGAAATTTGCCCTTAACATTTTTTGATATTACTTTATTGTCTGTGGTATCTTTTAGCAATATGTAGTTTTCTTTATTATCTCATTTAAGTAAATCTGGTTTTTTTTTTTTGTTTGTTTCAGTTTTTGGTTGTTTTTTTGCTGAGGCAATTGGGGTTAAGTGATTTGCCCAGGGTCACCCAGCTAGGAAGTATTAAGTGTCTGAGACCATATTTGAACTCAGGTCCTCCTGACTTCAGGGCTGGTTCTCTATCCACTGCACCACCGAGGTGCCCCAGTCTGGGGTTTTTTTGTGTTTTGTTTTGTTTTGTTTTGTTTTTGCTGTGTCTAAGATCATGATTGATAGCTTGGACCTCTTGTATTTTCAGTGAAACATAAGAGTCTGCTCTAGCCCTTTATTTTAATTCTGTGTGCATTTCTGTTTCAAGTATGTCTCTTGTATACAACATATTGTTAAACCCATACAGATGTTTGTGTATATATTCTTCCCTCTTAACCAATTCCAATGAGAGTGAGGTTCAAGCATTGGCTACCAACGCCCCCCAATTTCTTCCATCAAAGTTCTTTCTTGAACACCTCTTTTAGGGAAAAAAAATCCCACTCCAACTTTCTCTTCCCCTTCTCCCAAAACATAACTCTTTCTCACCCCTCTTTTTTTTTTAAAGAAATCATCTCAACATAATCAATTCATACCTATCCTCCCTGTCTTTATAGCTTCCTAACTGGCCTATTAATGTTAAAATTGTTCCGAATTGCATGTATTATCTTCCCACATAGGGATGGAAACAGTATAACTTTATTGAGTCCCTTCTGATTATACTGTCATGTTTACTTTTTAATGCATTTCGAATTCTGTTTGAATTCAGATTTTCTATTATTAAGCCTCTGGTCTTTTCGTCAGGAATTGTTAAAAAGTCTTCTATTTATTATCTATTTTTTCCCAACTTAAGTATTCTACTCAGTTTTTTTTTTTTTTTCTGGGTAGCTGATTCTTGGTTATGGTCCTAGAAAGATCTTTGTCTCCTAGAGTATCATTTTCCAACCCTCCACTTTTTGAAAGCAGTTTTGTGCTTTTTCACAGTTTTTGATTTGTTTCTTTCTAGCTGCTTAAAGTATTTTGTCCTTGAGCTGGAAACTCTGGAAATTCATCCTTGGGGAATTTTCATTTTAGAACCTCTTTCAGGAGGTGATTAGTGGACCTGTTCCTTTTCTATTTTCTATTGTCTATGATTTTGGAGCAGTTTTCCTTAATAATTTCTTGAAATAGGATGTTTAGATTTTTGATTGCTCATGATTTTAGGTAGTCCAATACTTGTTAAATTATCTCTCTTCAATCTGTTTTCTAGTTCAGTTGTTTTTCCAATGAGATATTTCATATTTACTTCTACCTTTTCATTCTTTTGACTTTGGTTTATTGTTTCTTGAGATTTTAGGAGTTATTAGCTTCCACTTTCCCAGTTCTAATTTTTAAGGAATTATTTTCTTCAGTGAGCTTTTGTACTTTTTTGTATTTTTTTTCCATTTGATCAATTCTGCTTTTAAAGAAGATTTTTTATTTTCTTTAGAGAATTTTTGTCCCTTCTTTTCCTTTTGGCCTATTCCGTTTTTTAAGCAATTATTTTCTTCAGTGAATTTTTGTGTCTTTTTACCATTAGACCAATTTTGGTTTTTATGATGTGATTTTCTTCAAGTGTATGTGTGTGCACTCATGTGCATCTCTTTCACCAAGTTCTTCATTTTCTTTTCATAATTTTCTTTCATCACTTATTTTTTCCCAATTTTCCTTCTACCACTTTTATCCCCATTTATCAATAGCTCATGAGTAGGAGCAGAGGAAGTTCAGTGGTGACAATGATTCTGGGCTAAGATTTGGCAAGACAATAAGCAAAAGGTTGAAGCAAAGGGTTCAACAAAGAACAGTGCAGCACTGAGAACATGATGGAAGGAAAATCAAGTCAGAGGAGGAGTGATGGCCTGGAAAGCAATGACAACATTGGTGTTCTAAATGTGGGCAAAGAATCGATTTAGGAAATGTGAACAAGTCCATTGTTTGGTGTCTACATTAGAAATCACCAGCACACCAAAAGTGTCACTGTGAGTCAGGAAGACCTAGCTTTGTGACCTAGGCAAGACTCCACACTTGGTTGGTGTCTCCAGGGTAATCTCTGCTCTAAGAATATAATTAAATATAATTATAAATATAATATAATATAAATTATTATATATAATTAATAATCTAGGCCTAATTCTGTCTAAGTAGTTTGACATAAGAAGCAGTATGGCCCAATAGGTTGAGGTGACTTCAGAGAAAGAGCTAGGTTCAAGTGCTGATTTTGAGACTTATTGGCCATGTATTCCTGTGAATGTTCCAGACAGCTCAGTTTCTTTTTTTTTTTAATTTTAATTTTATTTTATTTAATAATAACTTTGTATTGACAGAATCCATGCCAGGGTAATTTTTTACAACATTATCCCTTGCACTCGCTTATGTTTCGATTCAGACAGCTCAGTTTCAGATGAGTCGCCAGTGTGCATGTATAGAAGAAGCTTCTGCATTGAGAGTTTCCTCACAGATAAAATAATAGAATCTGGAAGAAAGAAATTCTGAGTCCACCTTTTAAATCACTATAGTCAGGTGGAATACATTCCCAAAGACAGCATTAGATTTCAGTTCTCCTTAAGTTCCTAAAACATTAATATGTTGACAATTCAAAAAACCTGAAGCAATTCAGCTTATTCCATTCAAACAGTCAGAGATCAGCAAAAGCTTTTGGGTGTTTGTATAATTGAGGGTAAATAATGGCAGAGAGATTTCCAGGAGATCTAATCGAGTGTGTCCAGAAATCCAGAATGTCATGGTTCATATGGTCATCATAGAGATGAAACATACAGGGTTGACTTCAGAGTCAGGGAGCCATGGGTTCACGTGTCACTACTAACTGTGTGAACCTGGGCTAGTCATTGACCCTCTCAGTATCTCAGACAACTTTCAGAGACTTGGAATTACAGAACCAGTGCCTGTTGGCACTGGCAAAGAGTATTTCCTTTCCAGGAATCCCTAAACCAATGTAATCACAGTCCAGATCCAAAAATTCTCATCATCAGTTCCAAGAATGTTAGCACTAGAAGGGACTTCAGGGGATTATCTTGTCACAGAATCATAGTTTCAGACTGAAAGGATACTCAGAGACCGTGAAATGCAACCCCATTCATTTTAGAGCAAAGTAAACTGAGACTTAAACAAAGTTTTCCCAATATCATCTAGATCCCAGCTTCTTAAACTGTGGGTCATGACCCCATATGGGGTCTTATAACTGAATGTGGGGGTCACAGAATTATGATTTATTACCAATAAATGTCTGTGTGTATACCTTTTAAATATACCTATATACCTGGGGTCTCAGAAAAATTTCTTGGATGTAAAAGGGTCACGAGTTGAAAAAGTTTCAGAAATGCTGATCCAGATTGTGACAAGAACTCAGATCTCTGAAACTCCAGTCTCAGCATCCTTTTCACGCAGGTGAAAAATAGCACCAGGCTTTCTCTGAACCTTTTCAGTATACACAGGAGGAAACTTAGGCTCAGGGAAAGGGAAGAGAATGAGCATTTCTATAGCGCATGCTACGTGCCAGCCATTGTGCTGAGTCTTTTACAAGAATTGTTCAGTCATTTCAGTCAGATCTGACCTTCTGTTACCCCATTTAGGGGTTTTATTGGCAAAGATTCTGGAGTGCTTTGCCTTTTCCTCCTGCGATCCATTTTATAAATCAGGAAACTGAGGTAAAATTAAGTGACTCATCCCTATGATCTGCTAGAATGGTTTGCCTTTTCTTCCTGCAATCCAGATTACAGATAAAGAAACTGAGGCAACATTAAATGACATCCTTATGATCTTGTAGAATGGTTTGCTTTTTCCTCCTGCGATCCATTTTACAAATCAGAAAACTGAGGCAAAATTAAGTGATTCATCCCTATAATCTGCTAGAATGGTTTGCCTTTTCTTCCTGCAACCCATCTTGCAGATAAAGAAACTGAGGCAACATTAAGTAACTTATTCCTATGATCTGCCCAGGCTCACACAGCTACTCTGAGGCTGGATTTCCACTCAAATCTTCCTGATTCCAGACTCACCATTGATCCATCTCACTGCCCGATAAATTTGATGTAAAGTGACTTACCCAGAGTCACCTGGAGACTGAGCCTAAGAGATCAGTGAGCCCTTCCCATTTCAAATAGCAAAGCTAGAAAGAGATACGAGTTGGTTTTTCTTGTGTTTTACAACAGAGAAAGTTCACTGGAAGGCGAGCTCCTCCGCCTCGGAGCCGGTAGTCCCATTGTCCTTTTCACAGCCTCAGAGACTGGGACCATGTGTCTCTTTCTCCTTAACACCTCGGCGTGGTGTCATGCGGATAGATGGCAAGCAGCATTTCCTTTGGCTCCAAACATGTGTGTGGTGAAGGCAAAAAAGGCCTGGGAAAGAGAACTCAGCTGTTTCCTCTGTCACTTTCACAAAGGTTCAAAAGGGAGCATGAGCTGACTTGGGGATCAGCTAAGAGCCACTATTTTCCCAGCACTGCCAAATTATTCTGGCAAAGACCTCAGGATGCTGTCACTTGGAGCCAGCTAAGTTATTATGCACATTGGGCAGTGAAGAGAAATGTGTTGACTTAGTGAGTTCTCCATTACTCAGGCAAGAGCTTCAATAGAGGAGCCCCCAAATAAGCAAGTAATATCCTCTCTCCCCAGGAGAACAGTGAGTTACCTCTTTGCATTCTCGGTGGCTTTGGTACTACCTTGCCAAAAAGGATTCTTTCCAGGAAAAAAAAATTTTTTTTACCCTTTTCCTTCTCAGAATTGGAGTTGAGTCTTCATTTGAAATGATTTTATTGAGTTCAAATCTGGTTTTAGATACTTATTAGACTGTGAACAAATGACTTAATCCTGTCTGCCTCAGTTTCCTCATCTGTAAAATGAGTTGGAGAAGGAAATGGCAAACCACTCTACTATCTTTGGTAAAACCCCCAAATAGGGTCACAGAGAAATGAAATAACAACAATGGGTCATCTTTTGATTCTGAGACAGAAAATTTGATCTGCCTTCTCTGCCCCTGCTGAAAATATTCATTTTTTTTTGACCCTCATTGCTAAAGATCAGTATGGGAAGCATTTGAAAAAGGTGATATAATGAGTAGATTCAAGAAGATCTGATTTTGATTCCCACCTCAGACAAGTATTGTTCAGTTATTTCACTAGCTGTGTATTTCTGGGCAATTTAATTAACCTCTCTGCTCTTCCATTTCCTTATCTATAAAGTGAAGGAGTTGCCTTTCATAAGCTCTCAGTGGATGTTCTTATCATTTGTAAGATGAAGGGATTAGACTCACTTCTACTCCTTCCTCAGATACTTACCAGCCATGTGACTATAAGCAAGTTATTTAATATCCTAGTGCCTCAGTTTCTCCATCTGTAAATTCCCACTCTCTAGGATTTGTTTCCTGATGTTCTGTGCTGGTGAGATGGCACTTAGGACATGAGAAAGATGTGTGGAAATCTCCATGGACCAGCATCTTTCAGAAGGTCTCCCTCCCATGAGCTCCAAACACTAAATACAGGAATATACATTTTTAGAAATTTCACCATGTGTTGGGGCTTCCTCATTATTCCCTGTTCATGAAAACAAGTGATTTCTGTTGACATCACGTTTTTCCCCTGCCTTGATGTTGAGTAGAATAGTGTATAATAAATACATGTGGATACAAAGCCTGAATGAGGGGGATAGAGAAGAGACTCAGACAAACACATAGATGAATGTGAAAATCAAGCACGGGTCGTGCTAACTGCCCCTCCTTCTCCCCACCCCCACACACATTGTTTTGTTGAGTTTTTGTCCATGGAAGGGCTGACCACATGTGTGCCTCTCTGGGAAGTTGCACCCACTCCCTTCCTGTACTCATTCCCACAGTGGCGACAATGAGAACGTGGCGCCGCCGATCTCATGTACACATCTCCCTCCTTCCATCTGCTCTGGCAGCAGCCTCTTCCAAGTAGCTCATGGCTACGTTTGTTTTAAACACCCGTCCCGGGGGAAGGAAAGGGGGAAAAAAACGGGAGGGAGAAGTATGCTGCAAGAAAGCTTTCATCAGATGCAGACCTTTGAGTAGCTGTGGAGAGATCAAAGGCAGGTCGCCAATGGGATAGCCTTTGGGAGGTTTGGAAGACGGGAAGCTTCACCATCCTAGCCATACACTTGGCATTTTTCTAGAATTTTGGGACTGAAGCAGGCTTACCTAGGGGTTCAAATCCCAGCTCTGCTCCTTAGTGTGTCTGAGTGACCTTAAATAAACACTTCATTTCTCTGATTCTCATTTTCTTCATCTATTAAACGAAAGGAATGGACTTGATGTCCAGACAAGTCATGGGTCAGTCAGTATTCATCAATAATGATGGCAAGCTTTGCAAAGCACTTTACATATATATTGTCTCATTTGATCTTCACAACCATCCTGGAAAATAGTTCTTATTATTCCCATTTTATAGAGGAGAGAGGTGCAGCGTCTTGTCCAATGTCCCACCATTCCAAGGAAGAATTCTCATTTTACAGATGAGAGAGGTTCAGTATCTTGTCCAATGTCCCACCGTTTTAAGGAAAAATTTCCATCTTACAAATGAGAGAGGTTCAGCATCTTGTCCAATGCCCCACCACTCCAAGGAAGAATTCTCATTTTACAGATGAGAGAGGTTCAGCATCTTGTCCAATATCCCACCATTTTAAGGAAAAATTTCCATCTTACAAATGAGAGAGGTTCAGCATCTTGGCCAAAGTCCCACAATTCTAAGGAAGAATTCCATTTTACAGATCAGAGAGGGTCTTGTCCAAGGTCCTGCCATTCTAAGGAGGAATTCCCATTTTACAGATGAGAGAGATTCAGCTTCTTGTCCACCATCCCACAATTCTAAGGAAGAATTCCCATCTTACAGATGAGAGAGGTTCAGCATCTTGTCCAATGTCCCACCATTCTAAGGAAGAATTCCCATTTTACAGATGAGAGAGGTTCTTATCTTGTCCAACGTCCCACAATTCTTAGGAAGAATTCCCATTTTACTGATGAGAGAGATTCAGGGTCTTGTCCAAGGTCCCTTCATTCTAAGAAAGAATTCAGTTCTTGGTAATGCTAAATCTAGTGTTCCATACACTATGTCATCTAGCTGCTTATTAAGTGCCTACTACGTGTCAGGTTCTGTGCCAGGCACACATACAAAGAGCGAAATGATCCCTATTCACAAAGAGCTTGCATTCTGAAGCAAGAAACTGCAAATCCATATCAACGATAGGCAGAATAAATTTTAAGTGAACAAATCCAAAATTATATGAAGGAGTTCTGTGGATCCCACAGCATCTGGGAGTGGCAGCGATTAGGAAAATGTTCCTGTCAAAGTAGCACTTGAGCCGCATCTCCAAGGCCGAGAAGGTCACAATTCTATGATTTTTCACCAGATAACAGGGCAAAGGAAGGGGGTAAGACGTAGCCCTCACAGAATAAAGGATTGATTCCCCCTCCTTCTCACACAAATGTAGCATGCCCAGTTGGTGCTTATTTAAGCACCTACTATGTGCTGGGCAATACCAGGTGCTGAGGGTACAGGAAGCTTATGAAACAGTCCCTGCTCTCAAGAACTCTTACTTCCTATCAAAGGAGTGTTCATATAAAAGCACATCCAGAATAAATACGGTTATTTTAAATGCATGAGAGGATCTGGGGACTCTGAAAAGATTAGGAAATCATAGTCTTTCTTCATGGTGACTAAAGATGGCTCGCCCCCGAGGTCTGAGGTTCATTAGGACAATTGTCTCCTTCAGAGCCGCTGCCTGGGGAGGGCCCTCTGTGGAGGGGCTCCACCTGTTCTCCGGGGTGGCTGATGGGGCTTTCTCTGCCCTTCAAGGCCAGTGCAGGGGCCTGCAGCTGTGGGTAGGGGGGGCCCGGGTCATCTGCTGGCTGAGGCAGCCATTCCTTTGCAAGTTTCCCCTCAATAACCATTTCCCAAACAGCTACTCGGGGCCCTTTCAGAATTCACAGGCGCTGTCCGTTGTTATGGCAACGACCCCCTGCTGTCAGATTGGCCCTGAGATGCCCGTCGGAGCTTCTGAACAGGCAAAGTTCTGCTCATTAGGCAAAAAGAGAAGCAAGATTCACTGCCTCCAGCAGATGCTTAAACACGCTGAATGATACTTTAAAGATGGGATTAGGTGGGATGGCTTGATGAGCTGAAGGAAGGACTCCAGGAACTTCCTGTTCCCTGAGAGCCGCTTCTTTAGTCTAATGATTTTCTTTCTTTCTAACCTACCTTGCCCCCCAACACACACCCCTTTTTTATTATAAGAACTCCTTTTATTATTTCTTTTGGGACCAGACCTAATTAGATTGGTATAATAACTCCTGGTGGGGAAACTCCCTCTCTCAACACAGGTCAGCATCTTCCCACAACTTCTACTCACAAGTTGTCTTGGAGGTCCGAGAGGTTGAGTAGCCTGCCCATCGTCACACAGCCACTGTGGAGAGGGGGAATTTGGAGCCAGTTCTTTCTGAATCTGGGACCTGGATTGTTTACTCTACCTTTACTTTTCTCTTCACAAGAGGAGGTTTTTTCTTTTTCTCTTCCTTTTTTTTTTTTTTGGTTGGATTAGTCATGATTTAATTAGTATAAAGAACTTCCAAAAAGGGCATTTACTTTACCAAGAAAGATCTGAATGGGGCCTACAATTGATTGATTTCCTCGGTCCCTATCCCCCACTCCAGTGTAATCACAGATTTATACCTGAAGGGACCATCTAGGACATGACATACATACATCCTTATTTTACATATAGGCCCAGATATTTTATTTAAAATCACATGGATTATGGCAACAGCTGGAATATGAATCTACATCCCTTAACCCAGTCCATTGTTCTTTTATTGGGTAAAGGGGCAATGACTTGTGTGAGACATGACTTGAATCCAGTTTTTCTTGACTCTGAGTCTAAACTGCTTTGACGAACTTTATGTTTAGGTCCGAAACAACTTTACCCAAGAGATCAAATTATTATTTGGTGACTTTTGATTCTGGAGGAAGTACTATCAGTTTTTTTGCTGGAGCCAAAACGGTCTGTTCCTCAAACAGAGAAACTGGCAGTGTTCACAGATGAGGGAAGGGTTGGAAAGAAATCAAAATATTTCCGAGAGCAGCGTGGTTCAAGCTTTTGTGTCAAATTGTGAGTGTACACCAATACATGCAAGTTTCCTTCCTCCTGGTGAACAGAGCGTTGGGGCTTAGCGCATTCATAGACTTCCAGCGAAGAATGTTTTCCCATGCAATTCCCAGGGATGTTCTGCAGAGGGAGGCAGAGGAATTGCTGACTACCCACTCTGTCTATGACTTTTTGTCGATCGTGAGTTAGTTTGTTTTCCTTAGTTTCTTGTATTCCTGCCAAGCACCTTTTTCCTAATGCAGAGTCTAAAAATTATGGGAATAAATTAAAATTATTTGATGGTCATGAAAAAATGAAGGGAGGAGACCTGAAAATGTCTGGGAAAAAAGAGATGGTCCAGGGAGTAAAAAGCCTGTGAGTGAATTGCAGAATCACAGAATTTCATAATTAGAAGGAAGCGTAACAACCATCTGGTCAAAGCAGATCCAAAATGAATCCTCAAAACAACATAGCCAACTAAACAATAAATGCCCTAACATCTATCTATTATTATCTTATCCATCTAATCTCTTATCATGAATCTTTGAAATCATGTATCAAATCATTCACCTCCTATCTAGGAGCTATTTATCAACCATCCACCTGTATCTATTCAACTATCTTTCTATTTATCCATCTATTTATTCATGACCGTATATCTATCTGCACATATATATCATCTATCTTACTACTTATCTTTTTATCTATCTCTCCATCTTTATATCAGTCTTTCTTTCTAGCCTCCATTTACTCTTGGAGTTTTTTGTGGATCATCCATTCTTCCTTGCCACCCCTCCCAGGGCTCTACTTGTACTGATTAAGGGAGTCTGAGTTTCCCCCTTACTCTTAGTACTTCTTCATTATATTAAAAACTTTCTTCTGTTTGCTCATGTTTCTAACCTATTCTGTTAGTCTCTTTTTGTACTCTTGACCAGCTTAAATAAACACTGAGCTTTTCTCTGCTATTCTTAGAATGTCTCTGCCCTGCTGCAAGTTACCTGGATTCTAGTCCCCCTCTCTTCTTTCTGAAAAATCCCTGGCCCAGGATAGGGAGCTGGACCCAGAACTGGGATGATGCTCCACCCTTAGCCTCAGTCGGATTTCTGCATCTGTCTCTGGGAGGCACAGTTCCACTGGTCTTGGTACCTCACAGGTTCTTTGCCCAGTAAATCCCTGCAGATCCATGATTTTGTCCTTATCCTGTACTCTGGAGTCCTGGATTCTCTCCATCTGTCTCTTTGTCTATCTCTGTCTGTGTCTCTCTATTTCTGTCTCTGTCTCTCTCTATTTCTTTCTCTCTCTCTCCATCCCTTCTTCCTTCCCTCTTTCCCTTCCTGTTTTTATCTCTTTCTCTCTCTCTCATTTTATCAAATCTTTGTTTCATCTGATGTGCCTTTTCATATTTTCCTGTTTTTTTCTCTTGAAAGTTTTACTTATATGGAAACTTTTTTGTTCATACAGAGACAGAGAAAGACAGAGACAGAGAAAAACAGGGAAGGGAGGAAGAGAGAGAGAAAGATATAGAGAGAGACAGAAAAAGAGAGAGAGAGAGAAAGATATAGAGAGAGACAGAAAAAGAGAGAGAAAGAAAGAGACAGAGAGAGAAAGAGACAGAGAGAGTAAAAGAGAGAGAGAGAGACAGACAGACAGACAGAGTAAAAGAGAGAGGGAGAGAGAAAGAGAGAGAGACAGACAGACAGGGAGAAAGAGAAAGAGAGAAAGAGAGAGAGAGAGAGAGAGCACTAATGAACATCACACAAGTGAGCTTATCCAACAGCTATCTCTTTTATAGGTTAAAATCCCTAACTCTATTAACCTGTTCTAATTCTCTTCATTCTAGATGTTCTCCAGTTCATTAATGACCTTCTTAAAATATATTTAATAATAAGAATTGGTTAACATTCAGATAAAATATTTGGATAAAATAACATTAATAAAGCCCTGGCATCTAATATTATTGAAATAATGACGTTCAAATAAAAAAGACTTATTGTAACACAGCAGATGTTTCAAGGTTTTAAGTAATTGAGAAAGACCAATGCTATAGAGCCCAGACAGTTGGCCTTGATGTCAAGAAAACTTGGGCTTCAAGCTCCTCTGACACCTCCTCACTTGTGGCCATGTCCTCCAGACTCCTGGACTTGCCATAAGATCCCAAATTACCTGTTAAGTGCCAGTTGGTTTCACTTGGAGGGAGTTTTGCAAGGTGGATAGAATCTGGAAGTCCTAGGTTCCTTGCATATCTCTGACCCTTGAGAGCTTTATGACTTTGGACAAGTCACTTATGCTGTATGGGACTGAGCTTCTTGGTGTGTAAGATAATGTGGTTGAACTTAATAACCTCAAAGCCCTAACTCTATGATCTTATGATCCCATTAGGGATCCCCTACCCAGGTGAAAGAAATCATAATTTGTGATTGAAATGATAAAAAGTGAATCCATAGAATTCAAAGAAAAAGTTGGCCATACACAAACTAGAACAACCTCAAATGGTGTTGATTGAGCAGTTCTTAGGTTCTTATTTCAGGAAAAGAATTTGTTTTTCTTCGGTTTTGTTAGGGAGAGAAGCTAGGTCATAGCTTTGTCCCAGGACTCGGTTATTTGAATCTGAATGGGGAAAAAAATGGGGCCAGAATTAGGGACACTAGTGATGTTGCTTTCTTGGATGATCTTTATAATCTGAATTATCTGTCACTCAACTCTATCAGCATCAGAGGCCAGAAGCTTGACAGGGACTTCTGCACTGTTTAAAATGGTAGAGTCCAAGATTCTGGAATAATCACAACAATAACAACTACAACAATAATCCCCAATAACAACAAACAATAACTTACTATGTACCAGTTACTGTACTAAGCACTTTCTAATTATTATCTCACTTTACCTCACAATAGCCTTGGGAAATAATTGCTGTTATTATCCCAATTTTATAGATCAGGAAACTGAGGCAGACAGGTTAAAGAAATTAAACACAATCCCACAACAAGGCAGTGTCTGAGGTCAGATTTGAAACCAGTTTTTCCTGTTCCACTGTGCCATCTCGCTGGATATTCAACAATAGCTGCACCAAGAAAAATGAGTAAATGTGTTAAAGCCCCTTTGTTGCTGGGAGATCCCAGTTCAAGTTTTGTCTTTTACATTGACTTGTTATGTGACTGAGTGTAAAAGGTTTACAATCTCAATGCCCCGAGGCAAGACTCTAAAACTAGCTATTACAGCAAGAAGATAAGCCAACACTGAAATCACAGGTTCAAATTAAACAATTGTGGGGTGAAAACAGCATTCAACTTAAAATCAAAAAGCTTGGGTCTAGTCCTGAGTGATAGTTCCACTCTCTCTTGACCTTGGCCATATTATTTAAATCTTCCTGAGCCTCTTTTGCCTCATCTATTAAATTAAGGCATGGATATGTATCCTCTTCCCTTACAGTTTGATTGTGATGATTATTAAATCCCTGCTATGTGCCAGGTGGGGCAGCTAGATGGTACAATGGATAGAGCACCAGCCCAGAGTCAGGAGGCCTTGAGTTCAAATGTAGTTATATGATCCTGGGCAAGTCACTTAATTCTCCTTGCTTCAGTTTCCTCATCTGTAAAATGAGCTGGAGCAGAAAATGGCAAACTGCTCCGATATTTTTGCCAAGAAAATTCCAAGTGGGATCACAGAGAGTCGGACATGACTGAAATGACTCAAAAGCAAAATGTGTTAGGCACTGTACTAGGACCTGGGAATACAAAAAGAGGTTAAAAAAAAAAAAAAGAAAGAAAAGAACCGTCCCTGTCTCCCAAAGATTCCCAGTCTATTAGAGATTATCATAAATAATTGATTTAGAACTGCAAGGGGCTTTAGAGGTCATAGATCACACCCCTCTGTTTTATAAACGAGTAAAGTACAAAGTAAAGCCCAAAGTCACCCAGATTATAAAGGCCAGAGCAAGGATTAGAATCTGAAAATCTCCTCTGAATCCAGTTCTCTCTCCACATTGTCATGCTGCCTTCCCTCTCCCTTGTCAAGTGCTTTGCATAAAAGTAAGCTGCCATCATCAACATCATCATCATCATCATCTATTCATTCATTTCATAGAAGTTCAACATTTAAGTGATGTAGTCACTTAACTTCTGGCTGTCTTAGGCTTCTCATTTTAAAAAAATAAGAATAATAATAACACAAATGAGATAATTATGTAAAATGCTTAGCAAACCTTGAAAGTAGGTAGTAGGTAGATAGAAGGTAGGTAATGGTATATAGACATATATATACATACTTATGTATACATATGTATATGTACATATCTGTCGACATATATGTATGTATTTATATTACATACGTTTTTGTTATTATTGATAATCTAATTTAGCTCCATTTCTTTCTTTAGCCAACATGAAAGATAGGTTCTACTCAATTCAATCTACATTTATTAAATGCAAATACAGGCATGTTCATTAAAAGAAAAGTCTTTCTTCTATTCTGGGATGAAGAGATCTAATCACAGACTATAGCTAAAGTGCCCTCGGAGCATATATTCCCTTTCATGTTCTCTGGTTTAGCATAAAATAAAACCCAAAGCTTGTATTTAATAGTCTTTTATAAAAGGAGGCACAATGATGGGACATGGGGCATGTTTATGGCATAAAGGGAGGGGATCACGTGAAGCAGAACTCTGGGAACCAATTGAAAATCCTGTTTTCTATACCTTTTCTCTTTTGTTTTTGTTTGTTTAGAGGGTGTAACAAAATAAAGTCCAAGGGCTCTCCCAGACGTTTCCGTGAAGTGCCTTCTTCTGGGGAGAGAGGAGAGAAGGGGAGCAGGTGAGGGCAGTAAAGCTCAGGTGGGGAGTTTCGATCTCCGGGATGGGCTTGTTGAATTCATTTTGTTTGTTTGTTGCAATGCCGTGTGGCTGAACCTCCTGAACAGCTCCATGCTACACAGAATGCTGGTTTCCCGTTCTCAGAGAGAACAGGAGTTCCCGGCAGCTTTAAAATAACTGAGATCTATCTGATATTCTGCCCTATTACTGCTGATTTCAATGAATGCATTTCTTCCAACCCCTTTTTTGGGGGGAAGGGGGATCAAGGGGGAAGGCATGAATTGGGGATGGGGTGTTTGCATCCTGTTCTTTCCAAGTTTCAGGTGTTTGCATGTCTTAGAAGTTTTCCTTAATCAAAATGATGCATGCGTAAAGCTTTACCCTAGGAGAAAATCTCAAATGAATCTCTCTGAATGACATTAGCTAATAATTAGAGGGGAGAGGTGAATGAAATAGAGTCAGAAGTGAAGAGATTGACCAAATGATGATATTGCATCTGTTTTCAAAGCAGGGAATGAAATTTGGGATTAAGCAGATGTCCTGGCTAAAATGACTGTAGTCAATCAACAAGCATTTGTTAGAAGTCAGGTTAGGCACTGGAGGAATGATGAAAAAAGGGAGGAAGAAAGAAGGGAGGGAGGGAGAAAGAAGGAAAGAGAGAAAAAAGGAAGGAAGGATGGTTAGAAGAAAGGAAGAAAGGAAGAAAAAAGGATGAATGGTAGGAAGGAAGGAAGGAAGGAAGGAAGGAAGGAAGGAAGGAAGGAAGGAAGGAAAGAAGGAAGGAAGGAAAGAAGAAAGGAAGGAAGGAAGGAAGGAGGGAAGGAAGGAAGGAAGAAAGGAAGGAAGGAAGGAAGGAAAAGAAAAAAAGAAAGAATATAAAAAGAAAGAGAAATAGCCCCTACCTTCAAGGAGCTTACATTCTATCTTGATACCAACCTGGATGTTCATTAGAAAAAAAATTTTTATCATCCTAGAATGCTCCAGTCATCTCACATAGTTGATCTGAACAGCACAATTAAGAGATTTAAAAAGAAAGGTTTATCACAGATGACCTTAGACAAATGCTATTTCTTATTAAAAAGTTATATTAGCTCATTAGGTTATATTATGATAGGATAAAGTCAGACTTGAAGAATTTCTCTTAGCATTTTACATAGGTCATAGCACAATTTATCTTTAAATCAGAGCAAAACTTTTTCTTTGATTGGCTCAAGTAGTTAGAAGGTATTCTGTGGAAGCTAAAAATTAATGCATAAGTAAAGGACCAATTTTCTTTCAAATGCTGCATATAATGGTTTCCTCATAAGACAATGAAAAGGAAAAGCCATTTCAGAGCAGAATGTAATTATCTCCCCTAAAAACTCTTTTATTTTTTGAGGATTCATTCACAAATCCCATTTCAGAATTCCAAAAGCAAATCTCAAATGCTATTCCTTGAATAACACAATCTCAGGGCTAGAAAGCACCTCTCTGGCCTTCTAATTGCCTAAAGATCTTCTCTGTGGCATCTTCCATAATTGCTTTCATCCATCTTTTGCTTAAACAGAAATATGGAAGCTCACCACCTCCCAAGACAGTCAGTTCCTTTCCACTTTGGGATGGTTCCAAGTAGTCAGAACTCTTGCCTTTGCCTCCTTACAATTTCCACCCATCACATTTGACCCTCTAGGACCAAAGAGAATAATTCCTCTTCTTTGCAATAGCCCAAGTATTCAAGGGAATTAATGTGGAAACAGTCTTTTTGCATAGCATTGACTATTTCTTTAACAGCCTCTTAGAAAAAGAAGATTGCATTTCAGTTTTAAACTTCTTAGAAAGCCAAACAAAATTTCTATAAGGTGAGAATTCTAAATGTCTTCCAGTGCTATGATTTTGAGTCTTTGGTTGCAAATTAGAAACTAGTCAGTAGAAAACCTGAAAGTTCCCTTTCAATCCTATGTCCTCTGTCTTGTGTTAGGATCAGAAGCCAAAAGGGGTATTTTTGCAAATGAGCAAACTGAAACCCAGAGAGGTCATTACTAAGTAGAACAGTTCTGACCCTAGCCCAGACCTTTTAGCTTAACATCCAATATTCTTTCCAATATGTCTTCAGATCTGTCTCTTTTTATCGCACGGGCTCAAGTCCATGTAGGTATCTGCTGAGTGACCATGTTAGGTGTTAGTGCTACAAAGACAAGGTCAAAAGCAAACCTGCCGTAGCAAAAATTGTCACTAGAGAATACCACATGTACACAGTTTAAGTCAATACCATATCATTTCAGGAGTGACCAAGCACTAACATTGAAGAGGATCGGGATCAGCTTTCCATAAAAGAGACCATTTCCTGTGTAGACATGCAGGTGGATGATGGAAAGTGGGATTTGGGGCATAGCAGGGATTTTAATCCTAGATCTTCCTGATTGCAGATCCAACAACACATACCCAAGACAGAAATGTGTCCATTGAAGCAGCTTGTATTTAGACTTTAACAGTGAGAGGTCACCAGTACCTCAGTAGCTAGTATATATTACTGTTTAATAATGTTTCTCTTTTTCTAGACAAGACATTTTTGGTTTAAACAGTATTTCACTGGCTAGTTCCTAGTAGGGAATTCTCTACACCAACACAAATGGGCACCTGACCCGAAACATATAGTCTTAGAGATGCCCAGGGAATTGAGGTGCCAAGTGATTTAATCAGGTCACACAGACAGTATGTGTCAGAGTTAAGACTTCAATCCAGATCTTTCTGGCTATGAGGCTGCCTCTCTCTCCATTACACAATCCTGTTACTCAAATGGTCCTTAAATAGAATTAAAGTGTGGTTTATAGTCAACCATCTTGGGCAACACTTATGGGTCTGACAGATGATGAGTAACTTATGAATGAAAGACTCAGAATAAATTATGTTTATCTTCCTTGTCCTTCCACCCAATTTGTAGTAAATAAGTTGAAACGTCCCTTCCTTCACCATTATCATTCAATGGAGTTTTACATAGCTAATTCTAAAACAGCTGGCAAAACCCAGTGGAGATTCCCCAAAGCAAAATCTTTTATCCTCTCGATGTATTCAGTCCAGATGCTCACCATATTTCCAGCTAAACACAAATAAAGGAACAGCTCCTCTATCTCAATGCCTCCAAAGCTACAACCTCCTCCACCCCTTAACAGCTGGAAGCTTTGGGAAGTACAGGAAACACCCACCTCTCCTTGCCAAGTCGAATATAAAACTCTGAGCAGTTGAACAACTGTAGCCTTGTCAAGGAGATGCTTTATGAAGTGGCCTTTGGACTGTTATCTTTCAGAAAGTGTAGCTGTAGCTTTGATCTTCCAAACTGTCTGTTGGAATTTCCGAGGCAGCTTAATGTGGAGCAGGAGGAGATTCTGTTCTCTCGGGAGCTCTTAGGGGAAGAGGGAGGTGCATCATTTGTTGGTATTTCGGGGGGAGGAACGATAACGGCAGGTAATTTGTGTCTCCCAGGATAGCTCTTGCCTTTGGACTCTGGCTTCCTTCTCCCTACAGTAATAAGCAACGGATGAAATATTCTACCAATTTGAAACATAGAAATATCTGAATTTGTTTTTTCTCCCAGGTTCAAGTGCATAGTTCTCTCCTTTCCCTCGCCTCATTTGTCTTAAACCTGGGGCTGCTTCTTTACAAGCTAAAGACAGGTCATAGGAGGAGTCCAGCTCTTAACTCAAGTATGGATCTGTATATTATCTTTACATAAGTAGAAAAAAAGGATACATAGGAAGAGTTTTGTAGAACATCTTATTTTAAATGTCCTCCCTAATTAAGTGAAGTCTTCAGTGAATCAATCCCCTTATTTCATGAATCATAGTCCCTTTGATCAATTTCCTGTGAAAAACCGCTATGTAGAGGTTAAAGTGTTTTAAGAGTTTTAAAGTCTCAGTCCCATGGCTTGTTTTTTAAGCTGAAACACATGACTGAAGGAAAATCAGGCACGTGACTGTTATTGCTTCATCTGTATTGAACAAAGCACTTATTCATAGGATCATAGATTTAGCTTGAGAAGGGATTGGAGAGGCAATCTGGTCGAACCCCCTCTCTTTGCAGTTGAGAAAATGGAGACCCTAAGAGTTAATAGACTGACCGGAGTCAACAAGTTACAAATGACAGAGATGATATCTCAGTCCTGTTCTTCCTCTGGCTTCTTTCACATCCCATGATACAGCACTGTTCCAACTAATTACCTACTGCATGAAGTTACAGATCGGAGGGAAAAATAACACATGAGTCTTCCCCTCACTGAATTTTCATCTGGTCCAGCAATGGATACTGTGTTTGAATACAAATGTACATATGTGGACACAGATCATTCCCATTTCTTTAGCTGTGTGATCTTGCTGGAGGTACGCCCTCCCACCATGCAGCTGACAACTCATTCATTTCTTCTCAACACGTATAATTCTTGTTGTTCTTCCATAAATCCTCTAGCCAGTGTGAAAAGACACTGTCCATGGATCTTTAACATTATGTGGATATGAGTATGGCTTTGCTACCTCAATCTTACAATGCAGGCAGTTACCTTTCTTTTTTGAACCATACATTTCCTCTGTAGGTATCCCTTATGCTGCCCTCCAGGATGGGTCTATGATCCAATGGAACCAGCCTCTCTGCTGTTCCTTGCACAATCTTCTTATTGACTCTGGCCCTTTTCACTGGCTGTCCCTTATGCCTCTCTAGAAGAATAATCTCCTAGATTCCCTGTTTAAGCTAAAAATTCTACCTTATATGAGAGGCATTTTCCAATGCCCATAATGCAAGTGCCTTCTCTCTGTGATTGTCTCTGTTTATCCTACACACACACACACACACACACACACACACACACACACTCACTCACACACTCACACATATTGTTTGCATGGTGTCTCCCCCATTAGACTGAGAAAACAAAGTCTATTCTTTGCCTTTTTTTGTCTACCCAGCACTTAACACAATGCCTGACACATAGTAAGCACTTAATAAAATGCTTGATTTGTTGTTATTGAATATAACACTCCTTGAACACCAGCTGTCTTTGGTAATATGCTTCAGCCCATTTGTATACTCTCTTTGTCTCCCCTATGCCCTTCCGTTTTCTCACAAATTAAATTCTTTGGAAATGATGTTCCCAGATTCATAGTGATGTGGTATGACCAGAAAAATATCAGTAATAAAAAAAAAATCAGGTTTTTCTTTTAGAGATTAAATGGAGATGTTTCAAAGGAGTGTCATGACTTCTCCCAAATGCTGGCTTCCCTTTAGTCATAGGACCACAGATCTTTAGAAACCCAAAAGGATCTTTAGAAACCAGTGAGACCAAATCCCTTGTTTTACAAATAAGGGAACCAAGGCCCTAGAAGTTAAGCACTGAGTCTCACAGCTAGGAAGTATCAGAGATAGTCCTATCCCAGGTCTTCCAACTCCAATACCTTTTCCACTAATTCAGTCTTGCACAAGCCTGTGGTTCACTACAATAGCTAAGTTCTAGATATCAGCAGACCTGACTCAATGGTCTATTGGAACCCAACAGGCATTGATCCCCGACCTGGTTTTTCCAGTGTGGATTCTTGAATCCTTAAGAGCCTCATGCATCTCATTAAGGAGGCTTTGTTTGGAGACAGTAAGCACACCTCCGTGATCCTGGGTTCTGCCAACAATGGCGTCTGGAGGACCTCATCCCCTCTATACACTAATATTAATATTGCAAAAGTAAACATGACAAGTGCAGGAGAATGAATGGATAAAATGAGGAATAAGTAAGTGAAGCATTTATTCAGTATTCCTATGTGTCAGATACTGGGAACTTGTAGCAAACGGGGCAATATTGCCCTCAAGAAACTTAAATTCTGACTTGAGGAAGCTAGAAATAGGAAATGAGTCCCAGTTTGGAAATAGCTGGGAAGCGACATGGAGGTTTAGTTGCAGGTATATAAAAAGAAGATGAAAAATATAGAGAAAGCTCACCTATCACTGCCTCAGATGTAGAATCCATGATCAGGTACAAGGGCAGTGAGGAGGATGACTTATGGGTAGTTAGCATGGTCTACCAAAGACAACATGCAAGAAGGATTTCAAGGAAGGAAAGGTCATTTGTGAGTGGGTGCTGGAGTGGGGAGGAGTGTGGCTGAATGAGAGCAGGTTCTGTAGAGAAGATGGCATTTGAGCTGGGCTCTTTATCTCTTTATGAATCAAGTATTTTTATTTATTCATATTTATTATATTTCTATTATGTATACTTGTTTATGTTATATACAATGTATTATATATAATATGTAAATATATATTATATTTATTAAACACTTACTATATGCTATAGTATAAAAAAAGCAGAAAACACATGGAAAGTTGCAGGAAAAGCAGAAAGTAAAGGAAAGCAAAAAATACACTAAGAGCTTTAGTTTAGTTTGTTGTTGTTGTTTTTCCAACTCAGCCCCTCGCATTGTAATTCAGCCTCCATACTGTGTTTCTAAATCACACTGACATTTTCATCTTTCCATTTGTAAGTGGCTAATATTAATACACAGTTTACTACAGCAAATCCACTTAGGAGAATAAATATTAATGAAATCACTGTGTGCGAGGACACGTGTAGAAATGGGTTTGTTAAAGAGTACACTATTGTAAACTTAAATGAGGGCAGTATATAAATCAGTTAAGACGGTTTAATTAATATTCATTGGCACCCCCATCCAACTGCCCATTTCTGGCCTGCAATTAGAATTCCGAGACCCACTTTGTTAGCAAACTAGTTATTGGCCCAGTGTGGTTGCAGAACAATGGGGCTTAATTTGAAGTCGAAGGCTCGTGGCTACTCATTTCCATACATCAACATGGAGTTCCTGTGTTGGGCCAAGAATAGCGAGGGGCTGCCTCATCTGGAGAGCGTGCCGTGCATTGTCACGGTAACTGAGCACAGACCGCGTGTGTGTGTTTTGTAACAGACAAGAGAGTCAATTAAACACAGGAGATTGTCATATGTGTTGGTGGTGGTACGTGTTTTTGTGGTGAGGGAAGGGAGTGGAAGTGACAGTTTATTGATACAAGTTGACGTTGACTACATCATGAACAAAAGCTGTTCCCAGTGCATGTACTTAGCTTTCATAAGTTACATTTTTTCAGCTTAAAAAGAAAGAAAAAAAAAAAAAAAGATGAGAATCATAGCATGTGAACACTGGTAACTGTTGCAAACCAGATTTTACCTAGATCTGTATCTCCTCTTTTCACAAAGAGGAAACAAAAGTCTTGGGAAGGCAAATGAGTTGGCCAACATCACACAGCTGGGTAGCCTCAGAGTGGAGAATAAAAATGCTACTTACACTCCATTAAGATATCTTTTATTATAGAAAAGATTTCTCTATTTTCAATCAATAAACTAGAATTTTTAAAGCACCTTTGGTGATATAAATCAATCAGTGAGCATTTAAGTGCCTGCTGTGTGCCCGAGCATTGTGCTAAGCGCCAGAGCTACAAATCAGTCTATAAGAATTTATTAATTGTTTAGGTGCCAGTTACTGAAGCTAACCAGCATAGTGAAGAGAGTACCGGGACTAAAATCAGGAAGACTCATCTTCCTGGATTCAAATCAGATTTCAGACACTTAATATCGGGTAAACCTGGGCAAGTCACTTAACCCTGTTTGCCTCAGTTTCCTTATCTGTCAGTGAGCTGGAGAAGGTGATAGCAAATCACTTTAGAATCTCAGCAAAGAAAACCCCGGAAGAGATCATAAAGAGTTGGGCACACTAAAATGACTGAAAAACAATAACTATGTGTCAGTCTGCTAAGTATTGGAAATATAAAATCAATCAGCAAGCTTTTATTAAGTATTTACTATATGCCAGTCACTAAGGCTACTAAAATATGAAAAAAAAAAAAAAAACAACAGTCTCCTTCTTGAAATAGATTATAGGGTAGGGGGAAAATGTATTCACATTTTATACACATATAAAAAATATGCAAAACAAATACAAGATTTGGGAGGTTACTAGCAACTGGGGGATAAAGAAAGGTCTCGTGGAAGAGGTGGCATTTGGGATAATGCAACAGAACAATCATTAATATTTAAGTTCACACTCAGTCCTGTCAGATCGGTGCTTTTGTTCTCCTCAGTTTACAGATGAGGAACAAGAAACATTAAATCCCTTGCAAAAAAGGTCACAAAGGTAGTGTGTGGCAGAAGGGTGATTTGAATCCAGTTCTGCTGATTCCAAAACTTATATTCTTTCTCCACTGAGCCTCTGGACTCGGTAGCCACTAAGAGTGAATAAAAGGCATTGAAATGTCCATGACTTAAATTCTAAAAGATCTAGGTCTTGAATACCAGTATTCAGCTTCTGGAGATTGAAAAGTTGAATGGGGCTTCAGAAAGTTCCGACTAATCTGAAAGTCTGGAAGAGGCTGCCTCCCAAATGTCAGCCAGCTTTGGGCCTGGAGTTCCTCTGGCTCTCGGTCTCCAAGAATGACTGAGTTGGGTTTTTGCAAAGTCTTTGATATATTTTCCACAACCAACTCAACTCTCTGCCTTCTGGTGCTTCCTCTTTTTCTGGACTAGTGGAAAGGCTTTTACTTGGGTTTGTTGCCCAAACGTTACTGCCTTGCAGCCTTTCAAAATTATCTTTCCCCAGTGACTGTTGGGGTTAATTAAGTGGCAGAAGGCAAACCAGTATTTTGCTTCTCCTAAAGGGCTGCTGGAGAGTTTTATTTTATTTTGTTTTCTGAACTCTGAAACAATTGCATATCACAAGCTCAGAGAGGGGGCACAGCACATACTGTGACTTGGGCTGAGAAACAAGGGAAGGCAACGAAGGTAGGCTAGTAGTAACAAGCCTTGGCCTAGTCTTGGATCAAGGAAAAGAAATTTTAGTTGGTGGGTATTATCAATAGATTTACACATACATACATGTATATATACAAAAACATGTGTAATGTTATATTTTTATATATTTATATGTAAATAAATATGTGTGTATTATATGTATATGCATGTATATATTTTTATATGTATATGTGTATATGAGCGTGAGATTATAGATACCTTTTTTTTGTTGTTTTTGAGGCAACTGGACTTAAGTGACTTTCCCAGAGTCACACAACTAGAAATTATTAAGTGTCTGAAATCAGATTTGAACTCAGATCTTCTTGACTTTAGAGCTAGTGCTCTATCCTCTGTGCCACCTAGCTGCCCCATAAATACCCTTTTAAAAGATTTGTTGCAATCTTTTGATTTTGCATCGCCTACATTTCTCATAGAATCTCTGCCCCACCCCACATCTAGAGAGCATTCTTTAGAACATTAATTTTTAATATATATATTTGATAACTACATGTCAATATCATTTGTTTATTTTATAATCTTCATTTTACTTCATTCATTTAACAACCTGAGAAGGGATTTATAGTCTTCACCAAACAGCCCAAGGGATCCATGGGCACAAGAAAAGGCTAAGAAGTCCTGCCTTAGAACAAAGAATAACTGGGCCGGAGGGTCATCAAAATCAGCCAACTTATTGAAAAGGTCTGACATCATATGCAGTGTCTCACACCCATGGTTCTCCACCTCTGTGGAGTTCTATCTTTTTTAAAAATAGGAGAGTATAAAGGAAAGGTGAGATATAAGTAAAATGGGTTTTAAAGATTGTTTTAACTTTGTTCCCTGGGGAAATAGAAAAAAGAGAGAGAGAGAGAATGAGGATAAAGTATAATATAGCCTCTGAGGTCCTTCTTAGCGTTGGATCTTTAATCCCATGAAATATGAACTGTGTGTTAGTCAATGAACTTTGATTTATCCAATTAAAAATAACAATGTTAGGGACTCATGTCAGCCTCTTTTTTCCTTATATAAGCAAACTAACATGCAAAAGAGTCTTCGAAGGCTGATGGTTTTCTGTGGATAGGTTCCCCTTTTGCTGCCAAAGATCACAATTCCACTATACTTAGATAGAATTTCTTGAGGAGTTCTGACCAAAAGAACTGATTTCCAGAGGTGAGAGGTCTTCTGGTGATGAGCTTCTCTGAATTTGCCCATTCTGGTTTTATTGCCATTATGATAACTCATCACCAGCACCATCTTGAAAGTCTCCTAGCTCAATGGGATTGGCCTGATCCCAAATTCCTTCAGCAGAATCTTGGAAAGCCCAGGTCATATCTCTTCCATGATGAAACATCTCGAGTAGGATTTCATTTGAATTGTAGAAAATGCCATTTTTGAAAATAGCTGTATTTCCTAATTCTTATTTTTTATTCATTGAATCTTAGATTTAGATCTGGAAAGAATCCTAATCATTTTGAGATGAGGTCACTCAGGCTAAAGAGATTAATTCATTGGTCTTGGATCTTATGGTTTATATCTGAGGTAGGATTGGGGTTGAGATATTTCTGATTCACATATGAAGTCTTATCTACTGTCCTATACAGTTCTAGATTCTAGAACCACTTCCATCCAGAAAAGGGTGTTCAAATAGAGTTTGATGAGAGCTGCAGAATTCTGTTCCTAGTTACTTATTACAAATGAAGATAGCTCCAAGCTCTCTTTATTCTTCTCAATTGTAAAATATCAGTCAGTTAATTAATAAATGCTTATTAAGCACCTGCAATGTGCAGGGGACTCAATGATAAAAGTGCTAAAAGTTCCTTTCCGGAAGGAGTATGCAATCTAGCTGGAAAAAACACATGTCCACTGTCTGACATATATAAAATAGAAACAGGGCGATTTGGGAACAAATGGTTGCAGCTGTGGGGAAGGAAGGAAAAAGGAAGAGATTAGGAAACTACTCAAGCAGGCTGTACTTGAGCTGTACCTTCAAAGAAACCACAAATTCTAAGAAATGAAGGTAAAGAAGAAATACTGCAGTCATAGGAGACGTCCAGTACAAAAGTACAGAGGTAGAAGATGAGGAGTCATGTATGATGAGTAGCAGTTAGGAGTTAAGTTTTACTGGACCATAGTCTTTCTCTTCTTGCCTACAGTTTGAAGTTTATACTCCAAGCTATAACTGAGATGAAATTATAATAACTTCCACCTGGATCATATTTTGCCGCTTACAAAGCACTTTCTTAAAAAAAAAATAGTATTTTATTTTTAGTCTTCAACATTCAAACATGAACTTTGATTTATCCAATTAAAAATAAACTCAGTGTTAGGGATTCACGTCAGCCTCTTTTTACCTTGTACAAGCAAACTGTCATTCAAAAGAAGACTCTTCAAAGACTGGCGGTTTAACAAAACCTTGTGTTCCAAATTTTTCTCCCTTTCTTTCCTCTTCCCTGCTCCCCAAGAAAGCAAGGAAGCCAATGAAGGTTAAACATGTGCAGTTCTTCTAAACGTATTTTCATATTTGTCATGCTGCACAAATCAAAAGGGGAAAAAACACAAGAAAGAAAAAAGAGCAAGTAAATAAACAACAACAAAAAGGTGAAATACCATGCTTTGATTCACATTCAGTGTCTATAGTTCTCTCTCTGGATGCGGATGGCACACAAAGCACTTTCTTCACAACAACCCTATTAGGTCAGGCTCAAATGTAGGATTTAGATGGTGCATCAGCCTGATACTAAGGCTCAAATGTAGGATTTAGGTGGTGCATCAGCCTGGACTCAAAAAGACTCATCTTGTGAATTTAAATCTGACCTCAGACATTTCTTTCAAGTCATTTCACTCAATTTGCCTCAGTTTCCTTATCCATAAAATGAGCAGAAGGAAATGGCAAATCCCTCCTGTTTTTTTACCAAGAAAACCCCAAATGGGATTATGAAGAGTTGAATATGAATGGAAAATAGATACTAAATTTCAAAAGTAATATTTGAATCCAAATCCACTCGCACTTCTTCCCCTGCATCCTTCTGCCTCTTGGTATGTTCCACTTACTTTTCTTTAAGTGAAAATCATGAAAATTTGTAGAAGTTGTATATATATCTTAGTGCTCAAGGAAGAAACTTTGGAGCTTTGGGACATGTAAAGGATATTTTAGTGATTCATTACAATTTTTAAAATGAAAATCATGTAAAAATGCACCCTGTTCCTCCCCAGTTGTGTATCCAGTCAAATCCTTTTCTCAGAGGAAGGATGTTCGGGTTTCATGTCGCACTAATCTGCATAGCACACCATTCTCTGGGCTCCTGCCCATGTGTGTCAGATGTGTATCTGCTGTCTGGCAATCACATAGTTATTTTGCCCCTGGGAAAAGCCATTAACAAAAGCCTAACACATGAGCTAGAAGGGAATGATTTTTTCCCCCTACAAATGGTTTTCTTTCCAAGATGACTGAGCTATCGCTTCGCAAAGTTGTGAACTGTCAGACAGATATTTGGAATATGTAGTTTGACCTTTCCCAGATGTGGACATAACTGAACTAGCCCCTAAGTGAAAAATGGGTGCAAGACATTCATCCTTAGTACAGGGGTTGTATTTTCAAAGTCTTAGAGGTAGAAGTCAGGAAGTTATGGCTCCATTTGGAAAAGACTGACTTCCTCTAGCAGCAGGAATTTATTTGGGGGACCCAGCAAAGACAACTTTGGCTAGCTGGGAGCCAGAACACCCCAAGTCCTCTGGAGCAGGATTTCCTTAGCACTGATGCCCCAACTAATGGTCTGAGCTGTGTGAATTTCAGAGTTTCTTTAACAGATAAATTCTATCTTGAATCTTGTTTTAAGCTTCCAAAACACTCTGAGAATGGGAGAGGGCAGGAGATATTATCTTCTATGTTGAAGAAAACTCAATTCAAATTAGAAAGTGTCTGTATTCTTCAGATGCCTCAGGCAATCTAGTATCAATCAGCAAGTGTTTATTGAATGCCTACTATGTGCCAACCACTGGAGATAGGTAATAAATGAATCAATCCTTCCCTGCAAGGAGTTTACAGTCTCCTGTCAGGGAAGCATCACATAAGTTCTTGTTTTTTCAAAGCCAAGTTCAGATTTTCGTGGGATTTCTAAGAAATTTACTGTGAGGGCTTGTTTCATATCCATTGCAAGTAATTATAGATTGTTGTTTCTACACTAGAATAGGGAAAACAAGAAGGATATATATAAGGATACAAAGAATAAGTTCAAATAATGACAAAGTAGTCACACACAAGATCTGGATTTCCTCGGTGCCATTCTGGCTTGGGTATTGTCCTGGGTGCTGGGGATACAGATAGATGAAATGCTCATTTCTCTCAAGTTCTTCATCGTGGCTGATGGGGAAACCACATAAACATCGAGAAACAAAGGAAACCTTGATTCCATTTACATGGGATGTCTGATGAATTTTCTCAGTAGGAGGTTGTTAAAACATCAAAGGCCATTTGACGTGTTTCATATTCATAAGTATTTTTCCTTCTAGGCTTAATCAATGTTCTGCACACAGTATCCAAAATAATCAGTCAATAAGGACTCGGAAATGCCTACTGTGGACACGTGCTACAATTATGCAAAGCTCTAATTGGATTTTTTGGCCTTGTGATTCCATAGCTTGAGAGAGCTCCCAATAAAGACGCTGGTTCTCAGTGCAGATGAGCACTCACTCTCTAACTTAGAGTCTGAAAGAATTGCAGATGGTGGACAACTAGATGGTGTAGGAGGATCTGAGTTGAATCTGGGCTCAGACACTTAACCCTTCCTACCTGTGCGACCCTAGATAAGTCACTTAACCCCAACTGCCTTATACATATATATATATTTTTTAAGCAGTTGCATTTGGGCATTGGGAGATAAGGTGAGGTCTTGGTTCCCATGGCCATGTGTCAGAAGTTGGATGTGAATTCATGTTGTCTTGGCTCCAACACTATCCACTGTGACCCATGGAGCATCCAAAGCCCAAAATAAAACAATTCCTGCCCTCAAGAAACTTAAATTCTCTCTTTTACAAAGAGGCAAGATTTTTCTTTTTAAGAAAAAAAAATGACAGATGGTTCTCAGAGAACCTGATTTTTTCTTCCCTTCCCAGTCTGGAAGAATAGTTTAGGGCTTCTTTGTCAGGCAGGTGTCAGGCATGTTTGGCATGCCAAATCACCCCTAATGGGCTCCCTGGCAGGAGAGGCTCTTTCCCCATAGTGCTTAACTGTGAGATTGGTTAAGGACACTCTCTGAAAATAGTCTTTGCTTTAAAAGAAAGAATGGGGGGGGGGGAACCTCCCACTGTGAAAGACGATCTTTTCTGATTGCATGCTGTTCTGCTAGTCCTATAGAAAGCTGAGCTCACATAACCTGCATGACTGCCGGGGCTCTTAGGCCCCACAGAGACCCGCTGGAAGCTAAAGAAGCTGTTTGATTTTTTTTTTTCATTTTCCATCTTCTGATTTCAGAGCATCAGGATATGTATGAAGTGCCAAACAGGGAAATTCAGGTTACTTTTGATCCTCTCAAGAAATTTCCCTAAAAAGAAAAGGGAAAAAAAAAAAAAAAAAGAAGCAGGAAAGTTTGTTCGTGATGACTCTTGGGGCTATGGCCCTAATAAAAGCAAAGTTTTTGAGACTAAATTCATCCTGAATGAACTGAATACTCATGACCCAAGGACCTGCTAGGTGCACACTGCCACATGCATCATCCAGGGGACCTCAGGAGGGCATTCTCTCTGGAAGGCTCTGGCTATTGTTCTGAGGCCCCTGACTACGGCTCAGGGACCCTTCCCAATCCACAATAGCCACTCACAGGGAGGGAGGCTCATTAAATATTCACTTGGTGCTCCCAGCAGCTCATTAAGGCAGCGATGGGCAGTGACGCGGATGCTGGAAAGCCCAGTCCCAGGCAGCATCGGTGAGCACAGGCTTCTTGGAACTCTCCAAGCTTTTCGGTTCAGTGCCTGTACTAGGATGACCAGTGCTTGCTCTCTGCTTTGCCTTACATACAGGTAAAAAACCCCCAAAGAAGCTAAACCAGCAGATGGGCAGCTGGCACTCAGGCAGATCTAAGCTCTTAATAGAGATAGGGCCAGTCTGTCTAGCCTTTTTATTGTTGGTTGTAGTTGGCTGGCTTCTCCCTTGGTGAGTTTTTAGCACCTATTTGAATCTTTCTATAGCGCTGGGGGCCCCTAGCTTTTGAGCAGGAGGGATGAGTGAGAGCTATCGCTCTATTTGAGGGCAGTTTGGGGAGCTTTGGGGATAAGACTTCTAACACAGGATCTTAAAGTTAAATCCACAGGAGTATCTTTATCTTCTCTCCTCTTCTCCATTTATGCAGTAGGATTTTTATCCATGGCAGGGGTATGTGTGTGAGGGGGGTGAGAGACAGAGAGAAGCAAGAGAGAGAGACACACACACACACACACACACACACATACAGAGAGAGAGAGAGAAATGGAAGGGAGGAAGGGAGGGAAGGAGGAAAGAAGAGAAGGAGGAAGGAAGGAAGGAAGGAAGGAAGGAAGGAAGAGAAGAAAAGAAGGAAGAAAGGAGAGAAAGGAGAAAACGGGAAGAAAGAGAGAATCTTTTACCTTCTCTAAAACAGGCTATTTAAATTTTCCTCTTTAATAAGCAGCTTGGCTACTGTAACAGCTAAAAATGCATGTTTTCTCTGGATAAATAAGATTTTTTTTTCCCTGAAAGGCTAAAAGATGGGCATTATTAAAAGCCATTGGTTTCCCCCTCCTAATTTAAATTGTTTATCAGATGATATGTAAAACTAGAGGAAAAATATTTCCTAGAAGATAAAGAAAATAGAGGAAGCAGTCTCAACTTCCCTTTTCCCCTCACAGGATTTCACAGTTTGTATATTTTTCTTTTACCTTAACAGAAAGTGTTTCCAAACGGCTCATTTCTATGTGGAAGATAGCAGCTCCCCCCGTGTGGTCCCCAATGAGAGCATTCCTATCATCCCTATTCCAGGTAAGTCGGGCCTCTCTCTTTCCAATGTTTAGGTTTTTTTCAGTGTCAGTGATGATCTTCCGTGGTGTGTTCCTGCCTTGACAAAATATTGTCTATTAGGTAAGCTTTATGAGCTTGTCTTACCTGGACTGCTCTTCCCTCAGGACAGTTTAATGAAATCAAATCATAATGTCAGTAATCTCAGCCCACTCCATATCTGCAATGTAATTGGACTCCCTTAAACTGAACAAAAAGGTAGAGCTCGTTATTAGCTCTGGATTCAGGAATGAAGGGAGAAATGATAGAAAAACAAAAAGGTAAAGTCTTTAACTCATCTCATTATGATGTGGCTAAGTTTATTTATAATTCTTTCTGGTGTGGAAAAGTACTGAATATATAGTCAGAGGATTTGAGTTCAAATCCCAGCTCTGTGTAAGGAAGTCACTCAATTTTTTCTGTACCTCTGTTTCTTCAGATGTAAATGTAGATGATCTTGAAAGTCCCTTCCAGGTCTAAAGCTATGATCATATGATCCATTAATTTAAAAGTAATTAATAGATCTCAAGGGGGAAATGTTGGCTCTTGGACCATCTGTCACTAATTCCTAGGAAGGATAGAATGCATGTTTTAGCCATCTTGGATGAAGTCAAATCAAATGAAATAGTGTTTGCAGAAATCTCTACAAACCTTAAAATACCATATAAATGGCTCTTATAATATATAATTAGTAGAATATACAATTATATTAACTGTATGTTGCAATTAATACAAGGTTAATATAATTGAGAGCTAGGTGCAGTGGATAGAATGCAGGGCCTGGAGTGAAATCTCACACACTTCCAAACTGTGTGACCCTGAGCAAGTCACTTAACCCTACCTGCCTCAGTTTCCTCATCTGTAAAATGAACAGGAGAAATAAATGGTAAACCACTCCAGTATCTCTGCCAAGAAAATGGGGTCATGGAAAGTCAGGCACAACTGAAGTGACTGAACAACAACTATTAATATAATCATGAAAATATTAACAGTTTATGTTCAGAGTGTTTACAATAAGAAAAACCGTTTCTTTAAGCAAATCATTCTACCTTCTTAAACTGCAATTTGCTTTTCAATAAAATGAAGAAATTGGTTTATGAGTTCTCTCCCAGGATAAAAGCTGATCTTATGTGAAGGCAGGTAGGTAATTACAATGAAGGAAGGAAGGAAGGAAGGAAGGAAAGGAGAGAGGGAGGAATGAAGGGAAGGAGGGAGAGAGGGGGAGAGAGAAGGAAAAAAGGAGGGAGGAGGAACTAAGACTCCCAGCAACTGAATGGATTGCCCATGATCAGCTCACCTAGTATCAAAGTTGGTAGAGTGAGCTCAATGCTTTTTCTACCTCTGCATGCTACCCAAGAAAAGAAAAATGATATATTAAATTAGGGGATCCTAGAGGGAAGGTTAGCCAAATTTAATCCTTTTTATACTATTTTAAAAACAAGAAATGGCCCAAGAGGCAGGACCAAATATTTAGATATTGCTCCCACCATTCTCCTGTGCAGGTCAAGTTCTGAAACTGCTTGCTGTGAGTACATTGTGCTGGCTCAAGCTGCAATAGCTTCAGAAATTTTAGTAGAATTGAAATGTGAGGTGCTTTTCTGGTTCCTTTAAACTTGGATGTCAATCAGCTTTCCCAGATGTTCTTAAAGTACAATAACATTTCAGTGTTTTCAAAGTTGTCAACACTCTTAATAGGCACAAAATCCATAAAAACCTTTTATAGAGGTGGTTTGGGAGGATATACATACTACAGACCAAGGGTGTCAAACTCAAATACAAACAGGGGCCACTGAATATAAAAAAACATCCCTTTGGGTTACATGTTGATTTAGCGCTAGAATATAACATTGTCAGTGTTTTGTTATATGTATAGTATATTTATTTATAAGTATAGTATATTTCTTTTTTTCAGTATATCTCCCAATTACATTTTAATCTAGTTCAGCCCCCACTCAGGAGAGCTCTCTGTGTTTGACACCTTTAATATAGACTGTTGTAACAGGCTTTTGTTTTATCCAGCTGTGTCTGAAGAGTACATTCAAATACATTCATTTGTATGAAAATGTCACTCTGTAAAGAAGTCATAAATCTGCCGCCTCGATCCATTTTTTTGTCACTAAAATTTGGTATTGAATCAGCATGAGTGACAGACATCTGTCATTGACCACATTAACCTTTGGTCATTTTCTTAGCTGTGAAGCATCATCCATGTAAGTAGTGTTTGGGTTTTTCCCCTCAGTTTTCTTTCCCACATCATCCCTGTAATTAATCTGATCCTTCAAATTCAGTAGGAAAAATCCCTCCCTTTTACTATAGCTAAGAGAAAACAGAGAGAATCGTAGCCCCCAAAAAGAGTAAATATTTATTCCAAGGAACCTTTCTGCAGTGAAGATAGTGTCACAGAGCCCCTTCCATGAAATATTTCTTAATATTTGTGATTCTTCTGCCATAACTGCAGGTCACACCTCTCTGCTATTGAAAGATTTTTTTAAAGTTAAATGATAGAATCATTATTTTTTTTTAATTTCATTTCTGCTATTAGAATAAGAATCAGAAGATCTGGTTCCTCTATCTGTGACTTACTGAGCATGTGACCTTGGGCAGTCTTTTGCAAAGTAGAGATAAAAACTATCTTCTCTACTTTTCATGGTGTTGTAAGAAGCAAATAAAAAAAAAAAAAAAGATCAGGTAGGAACTGAAAGGGATCCTAGAAAATAATCTAGTTTTACTCCTTCACTTTATAGATGAGAAAACTAAGGCTCACATGACTTCCCTAAGGTCACACAAATAATAAACATCTGAGACATTTACTGAAGGTTGACTATGTTGAGTTTGATCTTTCTAGTCTGGCTCAGACATTTATCAGGGATATTAAGATTTTTAAAAGCTTTTAAAGTATTATT
This sequence comes from Antechinus flavipes, assembly GCF_016432865.1. Classification (NCBI taxonomy): domain Eukaryota; kingdom Metazoa; phylum Chordata; class Mammalia; order Dasyuromorphia; family Dasyuridae; genus Antechinus; species Antechinus flavipes. Next base: position 21,675,837 of record NC_067398.1, read on the forward strand.
ATTCCCATTTCACAGATGAGAAAATGAAAAATTAGGGGTTAGACAATTAGACAAGATGATTTGGTGACCTCTTCTTTGTAAGATCTTAATAGCATCCTTAGAAAAATAGTTTTGACAATCTTTTCAACAAGATTTTTTTTTCATCTTCATTTTCATCATCAATAATTATCATGAATAATTTCTTCAGTCTTTTCATGAACAAATCTTCCCAGTCCATGCAAAACCATATTAAATGTGGGATAAAGCTTAGTGTCCATGGAAGTTCTCCTTATTTATACCTTTTTTTTCCCATTGAGCCTAAATCCTTCCCAGTCAGTCACAGGTAGTATTTTATGCAGAAGTAATGCTGGATGTTAGTTCTAGTCCCAAGTCTTCCATCAATAAGCCCTGTGACTTTATACAAGTCACTTCCCATTCTGGGCCTCAGATTGCTCATCTATAAAACCTGGGGATTGGGCTATAAATCTACAATCGATCCATAGATACACCTCATTTTGCATAGTAGCAGCTGTGCCGTTGACAAGGGCTCTCAATCATTTTTGTGAATGGAATTTTAAATGTCGCATGGGGAGTTTACTGTTTAAAAGAACCCTGTGGTGAATCCTTTTATAATGACTTGTGATTCCCTAATTTATCTAAATTCAAATTTTCTGCTATTGAGTCAAGTCAACACGGGCACAGTTGTGTAAATAAATTTGCCGTTGACCCTTGACTAGGATATTTTTGAAGGAAGATTGGCATTAAATGACCTTTCTAGTGTCCAAAGAAACCAGCACTAGAGGTTCAGAGCATCTTAAGTTTCTTTTAAAAAATGAATTCTAGAGTCTTGTTTATGTGTTTTTCTTCTGATAATGACATTTATCATGGTTATCCTGGTGTTCTGGATGCTACATTTTTAGAGCCCATTGCTAAAATGAGGAGAATTGATCAAAGAAGGCACCACCCCCCAAAGGATGTCATCTGAGAATCAGGGGAGCTTTTTGTTTTTGTGTTTCTGTCCTCAATGCCCATACAACACCTGGCATATAATTACTTAACAAATGCTTATTGATTGATTGTTGTTCATCGATAAGCCCTATCCTTGACTCCTCAGCATTTTTTGGCTGTTCATTTCTCCTGTCTTAAAAAAATAATGTCACCCCAATAGTTCTAGTCATCTTTATTCTCTTCCTTCTTTTTGAGAAAAGGCACGTCAATCTACTGGTTCATCCAGGAGAAGGAGATAAGAGAGGTCCATGTAGGCAAGATAGATTTGTTTTTAAATTCCTTTAACACAAATTAATACACAGTCAGCTGTGGTGTGTCAGGCTGTGAACAATTAGTTTTACTCTAGACAGATAGAAGGATAAATGTGCACCAGCACGAATTGAATATTGAAACTGAATTGTGACTTTTTTAAACTATTGTAAATAGTTTATCTATTTATGGCCAGTCGCCATGTTGAGTTTTATAGATTCTTATGGAAGAGGCCTAAAATTTAAGGATAACATTTTCATGTTAGTCTATCCTTGCTGATAACAAATGTCTATTTACAGTCAATGAGCATTCATTAAGGTTTATTATGTACCAGACACTCTGGGATGTGCTGGGGAAAAAATAAGAAATAATACAAGATGGTAACCTCAACTATCCTTCTTTAGTGTGCTTCCCCTAAATTAGAATTAGGAAGGATACTTCTTTAGATTTCTAGCCCTTTAGAATTACACATTTATTTAATGTCAGAATTAGATATCCCTTTGACCTGGGTGGATTTTTAAGAAGGTCATTTAAAAAAAAAAAAAAAAACATTCATTGCATCTTTAATCAAAGTGTCATCAACATCATTTGTTTTTATGCTGGCTCCATGATTTGTACAGGTGGGGAACTACTGGTATGGAAAGTCTTTCCACCAATGGAGATAAATCACTGTCTGAAATTTAGATTTCCAGAATTTTCTGGGACATTATGACATTAAAAGCATGGATGAGGTTAAAAAAAAAAAAAAGTACATGTCAAGGGCAATTCTTAAAGCTGGGTCTTCTTCACTTTCACACCAGAATCATGCAATTTTTCTGTCTCTCTCTCCCCCACTGTCTCGCTTGTGTCTCTATTACTGTGTACATATAATTAATATAATATATATTATATATTAATATGTATAACATATATATACATACATACACACATATCTTCATTCATGCATACACATATATATTTTGTACATATATTTATGTATATAAACACATTAGATATTATGTAGCAATCCACAAATAATGTTCATGTTATGAACATTCCTTGATATTTTCAACGTATAAATTTTTTATGAAGACATCTGTCATGTAACATTCTCTTTTTTAAAATCAGAAACAAGTCCCATTCAGAAATCTGTCATAAAATTGTTCTGGCCCTAAAAGTGTAGATAGACCACTTTAAAAAGGCCCCACTTCCCTTGTCACGGTATCATGTGCTTAGAAATGACTTCTTTCTAAAAAGATAAAAAGTTAATTTTCCCAATAAAAAACGATTCTAATAAATATTTAGCTGTTCACTGAAGGACTACAAATCAGCTAGAACTTTCTCTTCTGGTTCTTGGGCACTCAGCAGTTAAAGTGCATTTGACACTTTGAAGGTCACTTCCTTTAGTAGGGTGCCAGGCTGGGGAGGGATCTAAAATGTGAAGTTCCGAACCCTTGAGATTTAACCAACCTGGCTGGCATATTTTATTCATACAGAATGATCTCTAGAGGAGACTCATTGGTCTTTTGACAACTGTCAAGCCCTTTCTTTACTGACTTTATTGTGTCATAAATGAAAAGAGATTTTTATGGCAAGAAATAAAATATCTGTCTTTTGTGTTCTTCCCTGTATTGTGTGAGTTGGGCTAAAGAAAATCTGCTTTTTCTCTCCTAATGGGGGTGCTCATGCCTTCCTTGATGATACATACTCATTTCAGATTTATTAGAAACTTTGATTAAGTCTCTTTCTTGGATGCAAAAATAATAATAATAATAATAATGTTTTACCTTGAAAGAGCCTTGAAATTTCTCTGTCAACTATTATTTGCTTGAAAGGGACATCCAGAAAAAAAGTCTTCTCAATGTGTGATTTACCAAATATTTTAGGCCATTTATTATTGAAGAGTTATATTAATGTGTTTTCCTCCCTTCCCGATTATTTTTGTTTCCTTCATTTGCTCCTCTTTCTCCTCCTGTTCTCTATATGTGAGTTTTTCCTGAAGCATAATCCTTGGCCTTCTCTATGAATAATAATAACAACAATTAATATTAATCAAGTGTGTTAAGGGTTTCAAAGTACTTTTTAAATGTTATCTCATTTGTTCTTCCCAAAAACCCTGTAAGGTAGGTACTATTATCATTCTCATTTTACAGCTGAGGATACTGAGGCTGAGAGATAATGTGTCCTATATTTTATAGCTCATAGCATCTCTTCTCATAATAAGTATCTAAGGTAGGATTCAAACTCAGGAGGAGTTCCTGACTTCCCCTTGCAATCAAAAGTCAGATCTCTTGGATTCCTTCTAGATTGGGTTAGGTGCAAACTTTGTCAAATTTAGGGGGCAGGTCACCTAGAGCTAGAACAGGCAAACGGACCAGAAGGAAAAAAATCCAGGCCTCTAGAGTGCCCTTGGTCTGATGTTATTGGCTACATAAGGATAGTTGTAAATGAAATCTCTTTCTGATTGCACTGTCCCATTCCTTCCTTAAAGTTCTAAATAATATGATGAAGCTTACTTTTCTAGAGCTTATGATTTTGACATTTGTTGTCTTGTCTGGAGACAATTGTAAACCCCCTGTAACCCTCTGTAAAGTGATTAGTGAACCTGTTTTCATCCCTACACGAACACTAAGAATGAGGAAGGAGAAGTGGTTGGTCCATATTCCTAGGATTCTAACTTGAGAACTGGAAGGACCCTAGAAATCGTGAGGTCCATCCCCCCAAGATGAGGAAACTGGGACCCTGAGAGGCTAAAAAACAATCATGAACTACTGAGTATCAGAAGTGAGATTTGAACCCAGCTTCATAGCTTGAGCATTATCAGTAGAGTTAAGCCTTCCTCTGAACCTTCTATGGTTCCTTCCACCAATAATGCTGTTGGTAGTATAGTTCCTAGCAGGCTTGAATTCTACCTTCAAGAGACTATTGCCTTTCCAAGACTCAGTTTCTTCATTTGTAAAATGAGATGTTTGGATTCAATGACTACCCAGATACATCTAAAGCTAAGGTTCAGTCCTACAGTGAGCTTGTATTCCTTAGATCGATCCATCTCACTGTTTGACATGGAATAAATAATTCATAAATACTTTTTGATTGATAGATGATGTATGTAAAACACTTTGCAAACTTTGAAAGCACCATAGAAAAGACAGGACCATTACTGGACACAATTTAACTTTTTCTGTTGACTCATTTGGGGAGGATAATCAGCCTGTGGTTTCATTAATACAGGGAATCCTCAGAAATGAGACGCCCATGATTGATGCAGCTTTGTACCTGTTCTGCAACTTCCCATCTTAAAACTACCAGGGGCACTGGGAGCATGAGCAGCACCCCTGATCACACAGTCACTTTGTGTCAGGATGGTACTTGAACCTGCCTCTTCCCAACACCAAACCCAACTCCCTATCTGCTGTATTCCAGAGCCTCTCGTTAGTGACATCTTTTATTATATTAACAATTAATTGGTTGACATTAATGACACCATTAATTACATTAATCGTACAAGATTTTTTGAGATTTAAAAGGCTTCTTTAAGATTACCTTTCACAATAATAATAACATATATGTAGCACTTACTTGTACCAGGCACTTGATTGAGTGCTTTATAAATATTATCTCATTTGATCTTCAGCATAGATGCTATTATTATCTCTTTTTTATAGATGAGAAACTAAGGCAAATAGGATCAAGGGATGTGCCCATGATCCCACAGGTAGTGAGGGTCTCTATAGATTTGAATTCAGGTTCCCCAGGGCATTATTCATTGCATCACCTAGCTATATCTACAGACTGGTCTTTTTTTGGTTTTTTGGAATGAGATGGATCCCAGCCCAGTTTCCAGACTTGACAACTCTGAACTTACAACCCCACTGCTCACTGAGTAAGGGCAGCTAAGTATTGCAGTGCATAGAGCTTGAAGCCAGGAGACCCTCTGTTCAGTCCTGACTGTATGACCCTGAATTAGTTCCCTAAACTCTCAGAGCTTCAAACTGTTCTCAGAGTCTTATTTGGAGAAATGGGACTGACCTGCAGCAGTTGAAGGCTTCATCACCGGGGAATTTCTTATACCAGTCCTCTTTCCTATCCTTAATAATTTTGTACTCTGAACCTTCAGTATCATTCCTTTGGCAATCTAGAAACTTTTCAGGGAGTTTGTCCCTCTGTGATCTTATTGACGAGACCGCTTTAAACAAATCATGACCCAGCCATTCCAGCATTTCCTGGTGAGTCTCATCTGCACCATTCTGTATATCTGCCCCATCCAATGTCCAGGCAAATTTCCCTTTCTCTTGACATCACATGGCCAACATGTGGCTTGTTTATCTATTCTCTCTCTCCCTCTCCCTCCCTCTCCTTCTCTTTTCCTCTTCCTTCCTCCTCCCTCTCTCTTCTCCTTTCTTCTTGGAAACCAGTTGACTATGTCCTTAAAGCTCTCTCTTCTCTTAGCTTCCATGACACTGCATGTGCTGATTTCTCCTCCTTTTTCTAAAGCCTCTCCTCTCTCTTCTTAACAGTTATTTCTTTTTCTTCTCTTGCCTCCTGTAACTAAGGGGTTTCCTTAAATCACAGGTCATGGGCTTCTCCTTTCTTCTTTCTCCATCCTCTTCCATTAACTGTGGGACACTCAAGTAATCAATAGTCTTCTCCAGCGCCATCTGCTGCTAGTGACTTTCCTTTTAAGGTTGCTATCCACCCACTCTAGATACACCTTGAATGTCTCTAATTATTTGTTTATTATCCTCATTAAAATTATTTTCTTTGCCTTTCTTTATATTCTTAACACAATCACTAAGAGTCCAGCACATACTAAGTGCTTAATAAATAGTTGCTGGCTATTTCCCCAACGCTCAGTTTCTATCTGTAAATACGAGGTTTAGATTAAATAATATTTGAGATCTTTTTCAAGTCAAGTACTGTAATCCTCTGTGATCAACTGGCCTGCTGATTTCTAAATCTCCGTCTCCAATCTCAAGATGATTTCCTCTCTAGTGTCTAGTTACCAACTGCATTCTGACCATTCCCATGTGGTTATTTTGCTGGTGTCTCATGCTCAACATGGTCATGGAAACCAGATTCAACTTCATCCCTGATGAACCAGCTCTTCCCACATTTCCTTCACTAGTCAATGACCCAGCTATTCTCTAGATCCCCAACTTAAAAACTTGAAATCTCAGTTATTCCTCTCTTCATTGTCCATCTTCTTGTTTCTTCTCTATTCTCTCTGCTACCTCTACCAGTCTTTTCTGCACTCCAGCACATCCTACATGTTACTAAATGCCTTAAAAATGCTTATCATCATATGGATTTTTCTCCCAAAGCTTTAGTCACTCTCTCTTTCTAACTGCATTACATCTACACTGCTTTGCTTGGCTTCCTGGTATTCATTACACAACCACTAGGAGTCTGGGCACTTCTCACTACTTCCAATATATTCCAGTGTAATCATTCAAGTATTAAATATGAATTAATCATTTAATTATATGTCAGGCATTGTATTAAGTCCTAGAAATAAAAGTAAAAGCAGAAAGACAATCCCTGCCCTCAAAGAGCTCACATCAAATGGGAAAACAACACATAAGGAAGCTAAAAGGGGAAGGAGGGAGAAAAGATGAAGGTTCTTTGCTCCTGGAAAATGTAAAGAAAACTTGCAATCAGAAGTATAGTCTACGGAATAATGCAAAATGGCAGGTCTCGGCACCTGTTCATTGAAATGGAGATTCTGAGAAAAACCAGTTAATCTGAGATTGTGGAAGGTGTTTCCAATGTGTGAAGACCAGAGGTGGAATGAGTTTCTAAAGCATTTTGGGAAAAGTCCAGACAATCAGGAATACAGTTTTCTATAATATTACTGGATTGAATGATTCATTTACCAATGCATGTCCCACCTCAAAATCTAGATGGTCTGTAAAGACCAGAATCATTCTTGCCTCCATATATGGCTCTTGTCACTCTATTCACCAGGAAATTTGCCCTCTCCCCAAATGGGGTCATAAAAAGTTGGACACAACTGAAAATATTGAACCACAAAGCAACAAAAATTATATAGAAAGCACTCTTCTGAGTGAGGAAAAAAACTAAATACTCCCTATCATCCAAAAAACTAAATACTCCCTAAATACTATTTTTAATACCTACATCTAGATGCTCACATTTTAAAGAGAGAATACAGCAATGAATGCAAATATGAAGAGGTTCACAGCGGCTTTCTTTAGTAGCCTATCTGAAACCTACCTATTCTTTAAAATCCAGATTCACTAACCCTTCCGTAGTGCTCAGTCTTCACTGGCCATAGTTTAAATGTCTGTAACACACAATTTAGCGCTTCATTTAGTTTTGTCTTATTGCTGCTTGATGAGTGCTAATCTCATCTCCCTGATTCAATTGTAAATTCTTTGAGGGCAGGGATTAGAGAATATCCCTTTTCCTCTATCACCTAGATCAGAGCTGAGTGTCCAGTAAGTAATTAAATGAATATTTGTCTGGTGGATTCTCCAGAGGTAATTATATCCACTGGACATACCCAACGTTCACTACCAGAAAATGTAAAATAATTGCTTCCCCTTTTTGTGTCAGGGATAGACAAATATAGTATTTATTATGTGTTAGACTCTGAAGATATATGAAGATAAGCAAGCAAAAAAGTCCCTGCCACAGTCTAATTATGGAAGCCAATACAGATGGAGAGCTGGCAGTTGGGTGGGCAAGAATAAAGGCTTCTCCTAGGCCTGATTCGTAGCAAAATAAGGCAAAAGTTCACTTTTCAAAGCCCTCTGTCCAAGTGTTAGAGTCTAAGATTTGGGGACGGGGAGGAAATGTGGATGAGCACAATTCAGTTGCCATTGCCTCCATCCAGCCCACTCAGATAGGAGCTTAGTCCTTGAGTTTGTGTTCCTACATATATTATAAAGATTGATCTTATGTTACAGGCCTAAAATGATATCCTTAAATTATAGACCTTCAAGAATGTATTTAAGATGCTCAAAAAAAAAAAAAAAAAAGATTCCAAAAGAAAATTACTTACAGTAGCATGATTTACAAGATTAAAAACTAACATATAATGTAACATATTAGCCATCTGCTCTTCTTTCTTATTTTTAATACCTACAAGCTACAATAATTTTATCATTTTACTTCTAGCATTTTTCAAAAGAATACAACAAAAAGAATATCTTTTGAGCTTCTAATTAGTCAGCAGATTTCAGTCATTTTTCCAGAGGCTAAAAAACGGAGTAGCTTCTGAATTTCACTGACTTTGATTGAAGGCAGGAATACAGAATTGTCTGGTGAGTGATGGTAGTCAATAAAGAAAATTTTAAGGCAGTTTATTATATATAACTTGCAGTATGCTAGCTCATTGTTGGCTTCTGGGAGTCCTCAAAGGGGTACAATTTAATCTTCCTTTGATAAAAATATAATTTTATGAAACTGGGTCATTCTAGTTAACAAATATCGGTAACAGGACAGGAGTTTGCATTCATGTTTTATACACTAAATTGATGAGAATCATCAACTAAGCAAAACATTTTAAGGCTATTAACAAGCCGTAGAGCATCCGGACAAAGGTAAGCAGTGAGATAAGACTAATTCAATTCAATAGGCATTAATAATCAAGTTCCTATTACATCGAAAAGACAGTCAGGTGATGCAGTGGATAAAATGCCAGGCCTGGAGGCAGGAAGACTCCTCTTCCTGAGTTCAAATCCTGCCTCAGATACTTCCTTGGTGCAAGTTACTTTACCCTGACTGCCTCAGTTTCCTTTAAAGGAATCTTTGCCAAGTATCTTTGTATCCAGTATCTTTGTCAAGAAAACCCCAAATGGGATCATGAAGAGTCAGACACAACTGAAAGTATTGAACCACAAAGACAAAAATTACATAAAAAGTACTCTTCTGGGTGACAAAGAAACTAAAAACTACCTACCCCTAGATGCTCACTTTTTCCCCCCGAGGCAATTGGGTTTAAGTGACTTACCCAAGGTCACACAGCTAGGAAGTATTAAGTGTCTGAGATCAAGTGTCAGGTCCTCCTGACTTCAGGGCTGATGCTCTATCCAATGCGCCACCTAGCAGCTCCAGGTGCTCAAATTTTAAAGAGAGAATATATCATTGAATACAAATGTCAAAGGGATTACAGTGACTTTCTTTAATAGCCAACAGGCTAGGGAATGAGAAAAAGGTATAGGCTTGTTTTTTTTTTTTTTTTTTTTTATTTAATCCCAGAAGTCAAAATGAAGATTAATCGGTGAAAGTTACAAAAACAGATTTCAGCTCAATGTAAAATACAATTTCTTAACAGATTTGTCGCCCCCCCCCAAAAAAAAATGAATGAGTTCTCTATCAAGAGATACTTTTAAGTTGCAGCTTGGATGGCCATTCTTTAGGAAACTGTAGAGGGAGGTACCTATGCAGGTATGGAGTCAGGCTAGATTTCCTTAAGTCCTTGGTAACTCTGAGGGTCTGTGAATTAACAGAATGGGCTGTGATCCCAAGAAATGTTTTTAATAAAACTTACATTATGTTCTTGCTTGGTAACTTAATTCATAAAATGGCTTTCACTTGCACTTTTGTCTCTAAAGTCACTAGAAATCCTGGATTCTAGGCTATCATAATAGGAACATCTAGTGTTAGAAATGAGCTTCCCCGGAAAACCTATTAAATTATTAAATTGCTCAGTTCCCCTCATGACAGCAGTAATGTCTCCTCTACTTCTAAACAAATAGGGAAGAAATACCTAGTGGATAACAAAGGCTGCGGAGTGCGGTCAAATATTTACCAAGTTAATACCTTTTGACATGTTGGATTTCCTTCCAGGTTGGTTTTGGTTTTGTTTGCTTATTTGGTTGCTTTTTTTTTTTTTTTTAATTTATGATTCTTTATTCTAGTGAAGAACTAACCATGCAGAATGAGACACACACTTTTGGACATAGCCAGTAAGGAAACTTGATTTGCTTAGCCCGTTATGTTTGTTAAAAGGATTTAGAGTTATAGTTTTTTTTCTCTTCTTTACAAGTGTTTGATAATTTTTTTAAAAATATATATATATATATATTCTTTGAGTAGATATAGTTTATCCTTTTTTTGGTCTACTAATTCAATTAGCATTTTTAAACACCTACTATGTGCCAGGTACTACTTCACTAAGTAACAAAAAAAAAAAAAAAGTTTCTTCCTTTTTAAAGCTCACATTCTATTGTGGGGAAACCAAAACATAAAATTAAATCCAAAATATACCAAGTGATAGCAAGTAATTTCTCGAAAGAAGGAACCAGCAATTGGGAGGATCATGATGACCTTCCTGTGGGAACCAACAGCTTTGGAGGAAATTAGGAACCTTTGAAGGGGAGATTTAGGGGAGGAAGAAATTCCAAAAGTCCTTTGATTATCTTTAAATGTTCTGCAAGTTGTCTCCACAGTTAACCCTTTCTTGTCCTTGGCTTGAGTTCTTTTCTTATCACTTATTCTCTCCATGCCTCTTTTCTACTTAGAATATTTTATATAGGAAGTATCAATAGGACTGATTTGGAAATTTCCTTCAATTCTACAGCTTGTGAAATCTTTTGGGAGGAAAATTTTGGCCCAGTTTATTTTGTTACTGCATGTCATGTCGTGTCCGTTTTGGAATCCTGGGATTTCTTGGGCATAGCTGATTTTTGCTATATCTAAGCGTCTGCCTCAAAAGAATAAAAAAAAAATACTTGTGATTTTAGTAAGTTCGTCTTTAGGCAGATTTCCTAAATGATTAAGTTTTTAACTTCTTATGCAAGCATTTTGATCAGATCTCATTTCCGATAACCACTTGGATTAAGCCCATGCTCTTGCCTTTCTTGAACGAAGCAGAAAGAGACAAGTGATTTTCCCCTTAAGAATGATTCCAGTTTGAAAATGTCAATAGATGCAAAAAGCCGCCCCAGAGCTTTGCTCTCCCGAATGGAAGTGGAGTAGTAATGACATAGTCAATGGTAACTGTCACCGAATAAAGAGAAATCAGATTGTCAGGCCTGGATCTATAAAATTCTTGCCAAAGTAGGACCTCATTTACACATACATCTCTTCATACCCTTTGCTAAGAAAAGCATCTGTGACAGTTTAGATGTTTGTTCGTTTGCCAAAGATCTTTCACTCTGAATAAAGTAAATATCATGTCTGCTGTTTATCTTCAAAATCCGATAGGATTTAAAAAAAAAGAAAGAAAGAAAGAAATATTGGGGAGGAAGGAAGAAATTACGGGGTTCCGGGGATGAGCAGTAGGCTTTCTGGCAGTATTGACAGTGCCAGATGAGAGTGGATAAATTCATGTTTAACATAAAACAGGTACTATAGCTGAATGAGCACTACAGGGTCTAGAACTGTCCCTTCAAAATGAGGCAAGTGACCATGGATTGGATTGGATGGCCTTCTAGAACCCACTCCCAGGTCCTGACAATTCCAAAAGATCCAGCTACTTCAGTCAGACTGGTTGTTTGGCATCGTTCAGGCACAGCTGCCTCAATCAAAAATTTTGAGCAATTTTTTTTTTGGCCTCGGAAGCCAACTGGTGCAATGCCATGTGTCTGCAAGTGGGTGCAAAACAGCTTCAACTTCAAAGATTGGAAGCAAGATGTAATTGCTCCATACTCAAAGGTGACCCCACCGAACAGGGAGTTTACATTAAAGAACCTAATAAAATGTCATGTCTGGGCTACAGAAAATTAGTCAGCGAAGAGACGTCTCCCACTGAGGTCACTTTTCATTTAAGAGCTTGCTGTGGTAGTGTAACAGAGAAAAATTGTCTTGAAAGGCTTAAAATGAAGGGGATTTGCTTAGTTCCCCCTTTCATTTCAAATTTGATTCACTGCAACAAGCACATATTAAGTACCTGTTATATGCCAGGTACCATGCTCAAGATATAAAAAGAGACAAAAAAAAAGGCCAGTGATCAAAAGAACTTTGGAATACATGTGTGCAGCTAAGTCAATATGGAGCAATCCAAAAAGAGAGATGACCTTAAGAATTAGGAGAAAAGCTTCCCAATGGGGCCCAAGCACTACTCCCCCATTTTACAGATGAGGAAACTAAAGATGCTTATATTCTATGGGGGAAGGAAATCAAAACGTGCCATCCAGTTAAATAGAAAATTCTCACAAAGTGATACCAAATAAATTCTAGAGAAAAGGGAAGTGGTTTGCTCAGGAAGTAAGCAGAAGTGAGATGTGAAATCAGGTCTTCCGACTCCTGAGCCAATAGGCGTATTATTGTGTCACGGAACCTTGCAAAGGAAGCCGGAGGCTCAAAAAGGCCTGCCGCAGCCAGAGCCCAATTTCAGATATTGAATGGGTGCATCTGCCCTGGCTAACACAACCAGACTCTCTTTGAATTTGGCAAAGAGATTATAAAGTGCCTCGAATAGTGCAAGCATATAATAAATGTTTGTTGAATTGAGTAAAATCTCTTTAAAAAAAAAAAAAAGTGTGGACCTGATTCATGGAAGAATTAGCATGTGATTTTGAATTTCTTCTCCTTTCTACAGATGACATGGAAGCCATTCCTGTCAAGCAGTTTGTTAAACATATCAGTGAGCTCTATTCAAATAACCAGCATGGATTCTCCGAAGACTTTGAGGTAGGTTTCAGAACCAGAGCTGAGCTTCCAGGAAATTGGCCTGTATTGGGGTTTGAGGATTGGAGTTTTATTTTATTTTTGTTTCTTTTTACTTCAGGATGCTTTTGAAAGAACTCTTCAGCTCCATGTTTATTGATCATTTTTTAAAAGTTTATTTTAAACATTCATTTAATTTATTTTTAAATTCAAAATTTATTTTAAATAAAATATTTGTTTAGCATCTATGCTTAGTTTAATAGAATTTCAATAATTAGCATTTACTCACTATTTTAAGATTTGCAATGCACTTTGCAAATATTATCTCTTAATCCTCAAAACTCTGGGAAGTAGGTAACCATTTTAGAGATGAAGAAGCCGAGGCAGATGGAAGTTAAGTAACTGAGGGTCACCCAGCTGTTATCTGAGGTCAGATTTTAATTTAAGACTTCCTGAGAATATATGCTTAAATTGTGGAGCCACAGTGAACTTCAGCTTTCTCATCCATAAAAACAGGGTTAATATCTATCTTCCTTTATCTCCCAAGGATATTTGTGAGAATCAAATGAGAGAAATAGTGTATAGAAAGGACTTTGCAAACCCCAAAACACTATATAAACATGAGCTCATTTTATTATTTTCAGAATCCAAAATGACATTCTTTTCACAAATTAATTTCTTTAACTTGCAAAATTTTATATTATTTTAGTAATTTCTTTCATTTTTATATCCTTTTAAATACCTCTCCCCTCTACTGCCTATTACTCTTATAAGAATTTAAATTAATATTCTTTTCATAATATAAACTATGTCTTCATTTAAAACAAATCTTATTTTTCTCACTCTCTTTTGTTTTTCTGTAAACCTAATTTCCAAGCAGATTCCTCTCCCCTCTCCTACCTATCAAGCCAATCTTACTACCATGAATAGTGATAGGGGATAGGGAACCTGGACCAATGATTCCATTGCTATAGAGAATCCCAGGAAGGAAATTTCACCGGCCAATGAGGATCAGCATCTTCCCTGCCACTTGTATTCAGGAGTACTCAGAGGTTAAATTACTTCCCAGGGTCACTATGTATCTGAGAGGGAGGATTAAATCCAGGCCTTCCTAGCCTTAAAACTGGTGCTCTTTCTACTCAGCCAGTCTAAAAAGGATCCATTTCTGCTAAGCCAGCTATGACTGATATCACATACTCCCATAACCCTCCACTTTTGCAAAGGAAGAGAGGGTTCTATTTTCTATTAAGTTCTTTCTCAAATGATCCAGTTAATAATAATAGTTGCTAAATAGATAACGTGTTCATTTTCTCAAACCATATTCTATTACAAAATCTTGAGTATTAGGCTTTGGTGGGGGGGAGGAATAATATCACAAATCTAGAGCTGTTAAAAGGGACCTTAGAAATCATATAGTGCAAACCTTCACTGTACTTGGTGGGGAAACTGAGGTTCAGAGATAGTATGTGACTTGCCCAGAGTTACACAACAACTGAGTGTCAGAGTCAGCATTTGAACAACATCCCTACGTCCCTATGGTATGGATGAGTGTGTAGAAGCTCTTCACTACTAAGTTTTGCCCAAAGCCACAACTAGCACCCAGCCTCCAAGGACTGATGAATAATCCAAAGAATTAGTAACCCTCTTGTTAAATAGAAAAGAAAAGGGAATTGGGATAAAAGCTAACATTTCTGCCTCTATCCAAACTTAAACTTTAAGGGGGCATTCCCATACCAGCCCTTGCCCCCTAGATTAGAGCAAGTTCCTTGTATCCCTTCTTCCAGAGACCTCTCTGAGCATCAGTAGGAAGGAGCCCGTCTCTTCCAAGTGAAGACACAGGCTTATGGCTATGATCGATACTGAGAGGTTGAAAACAAGGTGGAGGGTAGCATCAAGTCCCCTGTCAGCTTTTGAGTCAATGCCAGTGCACCAGTGACAGGGTGTAAATGAGCTGTTAAACAGATTGCCCTCTTCCCAAGAGAAGAAGCTTGACTTTAAGAGTTTACGAGTAGGAGCACACTGACTGAAATTCAAAGTTCCCCATTCTTTCTGCCTTGCTGCTAACTGGCTGTGTGATCTTGGCCAAGTCATTTGAAGAGACAGAGTAGCTTCTCAGTTTCTTCACCTGTAAAATGGGGACACTCTTAACTGCCTGATTTACTCCCAGGATGCATTCAATGAGTCAAATGACAACTGAGCTTTAGAAAACTATACACTCTCTGCAAGTGTCTGATACAGAGTAATATGAAAAACAATAATCTTTAGCTTTATACATGAACATTCTTCAAGGAGAATCTGTTAAATTCAATGGTAGTCACAAAGGCAACACTGCTTCCAGTTGTGATGTAGAATGAATCACAACCATATTTTAAAAATCCATAATCTTAACATCATGGCTTTAGAATTAGAGATTCCTCCCAAAATTTGCTGTTTGGCAAGATAAATCAAAGGTAGGATAATAGATTTTGAATCTGCTAAATTCAATGTAGTCACAAAGGCAACACTGCTTCCAGTTGTGAGATAGTGAATCACAACTATTTTTTAAAAAATCACCAGAATCTTAATATCGTTGCTTTAGAACCAGAGATTCCTCCCCAGATTATTGCTAGGATAACAGATTTTGAATCTGCTAAATTCAATGGTAGTCACACTGTTTCCAGTTGTGAGATAGTGGATCACAACCATTTAAAACAATCCACAACCTTAACATCATGGCTTTAGAACTAGAGATTCCTCCCAAAATTGTTGTTAGGCATTATAAATCAAGGGTAGGATAACAGATTTTGAAGCTGCTAAATTCAGTGGTAGTCACAAAGGTAACACTGTTTCCCATTGTGATAGAAAGTGAATCACAACCATGTTTTTAAAACAATCTACAACCTTAACATCATGGCTTTAGAATGAGAAATCCCTACCAAAATTGTTGTTAGGCAGAATAAATCAAGGGTAGGATAACAGATTTTGAACTGGAAGGGACCCAAGAGGCTAGGCGGTCCAACCCCCTCATTTCACAGATGAGGAATATTAGTCTGGAGAGGTTCAAAAGGTTAAGCCGCTCAGCCCTGGTCCCATAGATAGGAAGTGGCAAGATGGCATTAGAACCAGTCCTTCCCGAATCCATTCCCTGCATCCACAGAATGAAACAAAAAGATGGTAGAAAGTGAGACTCCTCTCTTTCAGCCAAGGAGGTTCACATAGTTTCTGGGAGAAGTGGGAGGGTTTAAATTATTTATTGCCAGCCGCCAGACGCTAACCAAAGACGGCACCTATTCAGGCACAAAGAAAATGGTGTAAGTCAAACATTTTGTATTCATGAGGACGGCAAATGTACGTGGTGTTAAAAGTGATTTAGTTCAATTGACTGTGGGCTGGATGACTGAGCAGGAATATTGAGGCATTTAACAATGTTGATGGTATTCAGGACAAACATTTATCCTCCAGAGAGCAGGATTTGATCAGGATGATCAAATGCAACTCCGGCTTCTCAATTATTTATGAATTGAGACCCCAGTGCTATTCATCACAGCTGGTTTTGACACCATTTAATTATTCAAAATAATCAGCTACACCTCTGTATACTTGATCTGACTTAAAATGGGCTTTTCTGCATCAGAATTATTGCTGTTAACAAACCTGGAGCCTTTTTTCCTAGATGTAACTTCCTTTATTTTTCTTTTTTTTTCTTTCTTTTTAAAAAAATTTTTAAGCACCAAAGCTTTATTGCCCAAGATTTCCCTCCCAGCTGGAAATCTTTATTAAGGTGATAGTGCTAGTGGGACTGAGAGTGGGGAGGAGGGTTATTTAAGGAAGCTATTATTCTTGGCCTTTTATTCCCTATTTTCTCTTGATCGAAAAGGGATAGCTTATTCAGAACAAGTAAAAAATATCCACTATCCTCAAAAAGATGGTGAGGCAGAAATAGTGAAAGCCAATGAACTCTACAGTACAAAGTCCTAAATTACCCACTCTTTGGGCAGTCTAACTTGGTGAAACTTCTGAGTGACCCATTTTTTGAAAGTCTTAATAATGTTGCAGGTGTCATTGAAATTAATCATGGTTATTGGGAATGGATACTAAATCTTAATTTTAAAAATGCTTTACAGTGATCGGATTTGTTTTTTAATATAAAAGTCTAATAAACCAATGCCTAAAATGAAGCTTAGTTTTTTTTCCTCTAGGGCAGAACCTCTTAACTAGGTCCATGGGTTGATTTAAGGGAGCCCATGGACTTGGATGGGGAAAAATATACTTCTTTATTTTCAAGATAGTCTAACTAAAATTTAACTTTTCCTTCAGTTATAACTCTTTAAAAAATGCATCAGTATAAAATAGTAGTTTTAAAAATATATCATCTTAAACACAGGCTTAATCTGTTAGTCAAAAATGGGCACGGATTCTTGTTCTAGATTAAAATGACTCTTGGTTTGCACAGGTTTTCCCCAGTGTTTGTTTTTACAGTTTTCCAGAGGCAGCCTTCAGCCCAGCACCCCCAGATTATCAGATTCCAAATTACTGGGATTGAAACAGGGATTTAAGTATTGGGAATTTGTAAACTTTGTAAGGTTCTGGACCTTTAGGGCAGTCTAATGAAGCCTTAGGGACCTCTTCTCAGTATTATATTTTTATATGCCTAAAATAACTTCAGTTTCTCCATCTGTAAAATGGAAAAGTAGTGATTATATTCCCTACCTCCAGATATTTGCAATAAGGAAAGTAGTTTTAATAACTCTTAAATATATATTGAATTTTTATGAGGAAAGAACCCTTAACTACTTAATACAAAAATATATACTGTGTAAACTTGAAGGCAACTTCATAAATGTAGATTATTGTTTCATAAATGGGGGGTATTTTGATATCATAACCATTAGCAGATTCCAAATCAATGGAAATAGCACCAGCCCCTCTTCCAAAAGAGAGTTATAATATGAGAAAAGCATTAAACTAACATTTCACCTTCAACCTCTTTAAAATTATTTTTTTCCTTCGCTCTCTCTAGCAAAGAGTTGTTTAGAGGGAAGAGAACCATCTAAATTTTTGTTTCCTGGTCATTTAAAAGAATCCATCCTCACATTAGAGAATAGCATTCTCTCCTCCCAGACCTTCCTGGCCACAACCCATCAAGCTTTCAGAGGTGCTATATGTTAGCACTCTTGCTCCAAAGTAGGGGGCTTAGCATATTGATAACATTAGGAGGATCAAAGGTTGAAGAAATAAGCTTGGGGATGAGGCTGTAGGCCCAGCCTGCCTCTGACCAGATCTTTAGGGAAGGCCCTCCATTACAATTAACCCTGATTGAGCTAAACCCTGACTAGCAAGGCCTTTACAGTCAGGAGACTGGAGCCTCATCCAGCTGAGCCCTGACCACTGGTGATTTGCTAAGGGTCCGTAGTCTCAATTACTTTCAACGGAATTGAGAGACATAGAGATGTCCTTGACATTTCCTTCCATAGTCCCTTAGCTAGTGCTGTAATTAATGCCTCATGTAGATCATTACACATTCCTGGAAACAAAGGAAAGCTGGGGGAACACAGACAATATTTCCAACACTGTTTTTTGGGGTCCCAGCTAAACAGTGCCAGAGTTCTTTTAATTTCAGAAGACCCAGATTTTAAGTGAAGAATTGGGTGGAGGAGCATCCAAGAGTTGGATGTGGAATCAGGCTCAGGAGGGATGAGAGAGGCAAAAGTATAAATCTTCCTCCTCCTAATAGTTGTTGATTGTCGTTCAGTGGTTTTCAGTCACATCCCATTCTTGGGGTTTTCTTGGCAAAGACACTGGAATGGTTTGCCATTTCCTACTCCAACTCATTTTACAGATGAGCAAACTGAGTCAAACAGGGTTAATGACTTGCCCAGGACCACACAGCTAGTAAGAGTCTGAGTTCAGATTTGCACTCAGGTCTTTCTGTCTCCAGGCCCAGTCCTTTACCCACTAATACCATCTAGCTGCCCTTACTAAGTGTTGGACCCTGATAAGATCACTTTACTGATTTGCGCCTCAGTTTTCTCATCTACATAACAGGTGGTACCTACCCAACTGATCTGTGGGGCTCAAATGAGACACTTCTTGAGCCTGTAAATGTCAGCTATTATTCCTGGTGACAGTCTTGCACAGGACTGAAATGGGCTTTGTAAGCCCCACATAGAAACCAGAAACCAGCCTTGGTGGAAGGCTCCCTCGGGGACCTGCTCAGCTGTAAGAAGAAATGACCATGGGATCATTAGGCTGCTCCGTGGAGGAGCTGCCTTTTTCTGGCCCCCAGTCAGTCAACAAGGATTTACTTTCTTTACATGGGCCAAATAGCACGCTAGGCACTCGGAATATAAAGACAGAACCCTTCTTCCTAGGGACTTACATTCTATTGAGAAAGAAAATGTGTATACACATATATGCATGTATATTCACATGTACACCCACATGTGTAGACACACATATATACACATACCACTGCATATATGTGTGTGTGCACATATACACATGGGTATATGCCTCTGCACTTATACAAACACATGTGTAAACATGTATACATACACCTGTGTATACAGTTATGTGTATATGTATATATACACATATACACACATGTGCATACACATTTTGTTGTTTGTCCATTCTCAAAGAGGCCCAAAGATATCACGGAAGTGATGACATGTAAGTGAATTGAAGTGTGAGGCAGGTCTGTGCAAATTCTCCTTTTTTCCTCCGGAGCCATCTGGGTCCAGTGACAAGAGAGCGATCAGGATGACTGGAGATGGCCCTCTGTACATATGGATATGTGTATCCTATGTATGTATAGAATATCCTATATTTTGTGTGTGTGTGTGTGTGTGTGTGTGAATATAGATAGAGAGATGCTTCCAAAAGGCCACGGGTACCATCAGCAGCAGATGCCCTCTTGCAGAAGGCAGCGCTTGAAGTGGGTGCTGAAGGAAGTCAGGATTCCAAGACATGGAAGCGAGAAGAGAGTTCTTTCCAGACATCTTCAATTAATCAGTCTAGCCCCAAGCATTTCTAAAACATCCGCTATGTCCAAGCACTCGGTAGGGGCAGGGAAGGGGGTGTGTGAGGGACGAGGGCTTTTTTTATATAAAGAGATTTGTTTCTCTAGTACATCAGAAACATTTCAAAGAAAGAAATTGTGTGTGTGTGTGTGTGTGTGTGTGTGTGTGTAATTATTGGAACCTCTCTTTCTTGGGATCACTCAACTCTCCCAGTATTTGTGATGTACATGCAAGTAACTTTTCTGGGCACTGAGGAGAGAAAGACTGAAACTAAACAGCTCCTGAAGGAGCTTCCATTCTTCTGGGAAGATACAGCACATGAACCAACAAAGTCAGTGTGAAGTGGCCTGAGGAAGGAGATGAACACACACATACACACACATACACACTCATACACACACACACACACAAAATCCCTGAACATGGCTCTTTCCCGGTCTACCCATGCTCCCTTCTTGATCTCTCCTGCTCTTCCATTACAATTTCACTGTCACTCAAACCCATCCCCAGAGCTAGTGAGGTAGCCCGCTGATTAGAGAGTATGATTTGGTGTCAGGAAGACCTGAATTTGTCCTACTTCATTTACTTCCTAGCTCTGTGAACCAGAATGAGTTTTTTAACCTCAGTTTCCTCATTTGTAAAATGGGGATAATGATAGCCCCGATTGTTGTGAGAATCAAACAATAGAAGACACATCACAAACCTTTTAAGTACTATATGAATGTTAGCAAGTTCTTGTTAGAACCATTGGGAACATAGAATTAGGGCTAAAAGAGATGATAAGAGACTTCAAGTTCAACCCTCTCATTTTACAGATGAGGAAACTGAGTCTAAAGAAGTTCCTAAGATTAGCAGAGCAAAGATAACAGCCCCCCAAGAGCACAGGTTGAGGGTTGGAGTGCTGGCAATAGCTTCTCCAAGGAGCCTTCTCCAGACCTGCTCACTCACCCATCCACCTTAGGCAACCAGCTTAACTCTTTAGCTACCATAGCATAGTATAGGAACAAAACCTTTCATTTCACAGGTATAGAGTATTCTCTGGTGAAGATTCTCTCCCAAATAATGCAAGTGCATGATTTCTCGGCAACATTTAACCTTACAGAGTCGTCTTACCATCAGCACATAGCAGAGGCAGACTCAAACCCAGGTTTTCCTAGCTCCAAAATCCCTAAGTCACAAAGCTTATCTACCTTAACATTATTTTCCCAATCCATTCTGTTCCTTGACTTCCCAGACTTTCACTCTAGTTTTCTCACACAGATTGTTATATAGCCACTTTCTAACCTCTGAGACCATCATTCTGTTCCAAGCATAAACAACTTCTAATGTTGTTGTTTTTTTAATTCTGAAATTCCCATGTTCATTTGGCACCCCATCTGTAGTTGCCTGCTAGTTATAAAATTAAACATAACCATTCCACTAGGACATTAAAGTTTGTACAAGACCATATCTGAAGCTATTTCCAAGGTGCTGCACAGGTGAATTTATAATACTCTCTCCATCTGTCAGTGTCACCTTAATGGGTTTTTTTTTTAACACCTATTAAAATCACATTAAATTTGAAATGCCAGTTTGGGTGGAGAAAAGCCAGTGGTATACAAAATGATCTCATGAACATCCAAAATTAGTTTCGAATTCATGTAAGGAATTACCGATGCCATTATCCTAGAGGCAAAATGGGGCATCTTAGGTAAGAGGGATCCCCAGGCTTTAATAAAATGATATTTAACATTATTAATGAATGTTCTTTGTTTTCTGCCTTTCTCCTAATTGGAAAAGTAAAACAGAGATGATGATTCTAGCCGAGAATTTCTGACAAAGAACGGTTTAACTAGTTTGAGTGACTTATTTCCAACAAGGGCCCTTGGTTGCCCTGGTCTGTCCATTTTCAGTTGCTTCATATACTTGCAGACAGAACCAGCTCCAGCCTGATCTAGACAGCAGAAAAGGGATCATGATGTTGCTCCATTGGGAGGAAATCATGAAAATTAGCTAGAGGTATCTGGTTGCCTCAGTCTTGAGGGGGAAAAGTCAACTATGGTAGAGTCCATACCTGTTTCCAGAAAGTCCTCGATCATAGATATCCTTAAATGACACCTTGTTGAGCTAAATAAAAAAATTAACTTAGATAACTCAGACCATGCCCTTCTCATAGTGTGTCAATCTTTTATTAGAGCAGAACAAGGCAACTTTTAAGCAGGGAAGGGAAGCAAAAGAAATAAGCACCAATTAAATGCCTACTGTTTACAAATATAACCTCATTTGATTCCTACAACAACCCTGAGAGGAAGATACTGTTATTACTATCATTTTACAGTTGTGGAAACTGAGGCAAACAAAAGTTAAATGAATTGTCCAGTTCACACAATTAAGATCTAAGGTAAAATTCGAACTCAGGTCTTTCTCACTCCAGACTTAACACTCTAGACACTGCACCACTAATACAGTAAAAAGCATGCCGAATTTGGGTTCTGACATTTTACTACTTAGAAGATCATCGTTAGGTCACACAAACTATCCGGGGGCATTAGTTTTCTCATCTGTCAGATAAGATCGGATTTGACACTCTAAAACTAAGTTCTATCATTAGGTCAGCAACAAAGTAGTTATTGTTTTAAAACATGTTACTAAGGGTTAGATACAACAGAAACTAGGCTATATTTAAAATCAGATTTTGGGTTCAATTTCTGCCTCTAAAACTTAATACATCTGTGGCCAGATGTATTCCTAAATACTTCCCTAAAATGAAGAGGTTAGACCCAGTGACCTCTAAGTTCCCTTTCAATCCTTTATTCCTTGATATTGTGACTTAGCAAGTTTTACTCTGCATTGATAGGAGTACCTACATGGATGAAGTCACAGATCCACGAAGTAATGAACCAAGCATACCATAATTAGCCAGTGTAACCATTTCCATCCAGGCCCTTAACATGTTTCAGACAATTCCAGTTACTCAAACCATATTGTGTTTTTCTTTTTTTCCTCTTTCTATATATTCTACTAAATAAGGAGATATGACTCTAGTGACCAAAATCATGGATGGAAATAGTCTTCTCTCCTGGCAGGAGATTGGCAGTTGTCTTTTCATCTATAAATGAGGTTGAATATCATGGAAAACTTCAAGCCTATTAGTCATATGTCATTTTGCTTATGCAGAGTTTGTGAAATATAATAAAAACTGTTCATCATCACCTAAGAGTGGTGAAAATGGCTGAACAAATATAAACATAAAGTCCAAATGTGCTTCAGAACAATTAAAAAAATTAAAAGATCCTGGGTGTGTACAAGATTGGTTGTGAGGGATACCAAAAAATTTGGTCAAAGATGGTCTTGGGCTGAGTGGCTGTCAGTGATTAAAATAACCAAAGAATTCTATGAAATGCACAGAGTAATGTTTCCTCAACCACATGGGAGTGGTAGTAGGTGAAAATTTACATTGGTGACCTTTCTAAAGCCATCTGTTAGTCTACTAAAGATAAAAGGAAGAGGAATCTCATTAGAGTCCATCATCTCTACAAATCTGAAAAAATAAAATTCAGGATAGTGACTCCGAGATGTACACATATAACATTTATCATACTCTGAGTTTTCTATATCAGAGGAGACTGCAAAGGATTTCTGGTCCAAACAATGACCGAGTAAAAATTCCTTTTTCCAACATTGTTTCTTCCTTTCCTTCACTTCATTTCTTCCCTCCCTTTTATTCTCCTTCTGTTTCTTCTTCCTTCTAGCTGTGCGACCCCAGGCAAGTCACTTCACCCTGTCTGCCTCAGTTTCCTCAGCTGTAAAATGAGCTGGAGCGGGAAATGGCAAATCACGCTAATATCTTTACCAAGAAAACCCCAAATAGGGTCAGAAAGAGAAGGACACAACTGAAATGACTGAACAAAAACATATTTATATAATGTAAGATCTATGTGTATGTACACACACATACATTCAGTCATTTTTATTCACATCTGATTCTTTGTGATCCAATTTGGGATTTTCTTGACTGAAGATATGGAAGTGGTTTGCCATTTCCCATTTTGCAGAGGAGGAAACTGAGGCAAACAGGGTTAAGTGGTTTGCTAAGGGTCATACAACTACTGTCTGAGGCTGTGACATGTGTCTTCCTGACTCCAGGACCAGTGCTATATACACTGTGCTGCCTAGCTGCTCCCCACCCTTCCAGTAAACATATCTTCCCTTTTCTAGTTCTCTTTCATGTACTCTAAATAAATTTTGTACACAATTATTTATTTATATGTTTGGCTTTTTGCCTTTCTTCAGTGTTAGTGGCTTAGCACAGTATTTTCCACAGAGAAAGCACTTTAACAAAAATTTCTGAAAGTAATAGAATGACACATTCTACCAATATGAATATATGTGAATATGTACATACATATATGTGTGTATGTACATATATATGGATATGTATATATATGTGTGTGTGTGTGTGTATATATATATATTATATATGTATATTATATATATATATATATGAATAGATAGATAGGTGTGAGTGTTTGTACATATATTCACAAAAACCTATCCAGGTGATGACTAAAGATTATGAAATGGTTTCCCTATGTCTTCCAAGAAATGGAAACAAAGGGAGGACCATAAGTCTTCCAAACAGAGCATTTTCCTTTGTTCCTTGCTTGTCTTCCTTTGATGAGAATAACTCCCCACTCAGGAACAGAGAAGGGGGATCATCCTGGGAAACACTTGGTAAACATCAAGACCATCTCCCTCCTAGTTCTCCCTGGGCTTAGTGCTTTTTGTGGAAAACCACTGTGGTTTCCCTTTTGCACCTTTGTGCCAAGTTGACATGTACCCGAAGACCATTACATCTGTTGTGGGTAAAACAATCCTCCTGATAATTTTACTTCTTTTTGCTCCTGCTCTTTGGAGCAGCTGTGCACAGTTAATGACTTCCCCTATTAGGCAGGTCCCATTCTTTAAGGTTTTGAAACACAGAGTACCGAATAATTTGTCTTGTCAATAACCCAGGGAGAACGTATGGGCATGAGCCCTACATCTCCAAGAAGGGTCACCAGAGAGGGTGGGTCCATGCAAAATGTTGATGCAAGTGGGGGGCAAAAAGCCAAACTCGCCATTAAGATTCTGCATGCCCCTGAACGATGACTTCATTAGCTTCAACCATTGTCCCCTTGGCTTAGAGTTCTTCCCTTAACCATCATAATATCTTATTGTCCTTAAAGCAGGGGTTATTAACATGGGGGTCCACAAACATGTTTTGTATGTGTGTGTATATACATACATAAATAAATATATATGTACATATGTATATATATATAAACTGTTTTTCAACAGTTACAAAGATTTCATTGTAATTCTCTGTATTTTATTTTATGCATTTAAAGCCTTATTTTTGAGAAGCCACATCCATAACTAAAAAAAAATAAAAGAACCCTGTCCTGATTTCTATTTATTCTGTAATTTTGCATGTATTTTATGTTCTCCTGTATAATGTAAGCTCCCTGAGGTTAGGAATATTTTGTTCTTGTATTTTATTTCCTTGGCACATAATATAGCATCTAACACTTTGTAACACTTAATGAATACCTGCTGAATAGAAATAAATGGAATGTAAGGGTGGCTAGATAGCATAGTGGATAGAACACTGTTCCTGAAGTCAGGAGGACCTGAATTCAAATCTGGCCTCAGACACTTAACATTTCCTAGCTAGATGACCCTGGGGAAGTCATTTAACCTCAATTGCCTCACCACCCCTCCAAAAATTAATTAATTGAAGAAATAAATAAATGGAATATTTATGGAATACTTGTACATATACCACATCACCACCACCATATTGTAAGTCAAGGTCAATCCTTTCACTGGCTCTAGCCTTGCCCTTTCTGGTTCTCTGTCATCTACTCTGAATGTCTTTTGTATATACCTATTTATTTATACATCGACTTTCTGCCTTTCTTTGTATCTTCAATATTAGCAGCTTAACACAGTGTCTACCACATAGTAAGTGTTTAAGAAACAACTGATTTATTTGTACCCCAGTGCTTAGTACAATGTCTTCCACATAGCATTTAATTAATAAATGCTTCTGAGTGAAGTGGATTAGACATACAGGAAGTATCAAGGTATACAGACACTATATGAACACAATTAGAAGATATCCTTTACATAAATAAAGGCAGATCTAAGTAGTTGAAGAAATAGTCATTGGTCATGGGTAAGTGAGGCCTGTGCAACAATAATGACAATTCTATTTAATTTAACTTCCTATGTCATGCCAATTATCAAACTATCACTAAAAATAATTAACAAAATTCATCTGGAAAAGAAAAACGACAAGAATGTCAAAAGTATAAATGAAAAAATGGGAAAGAAGAGACTTAACTAGTGCTATATTACAAACCTTTATTCACAAAATTAAATAATTTAGTTCTAGATAAGAAAGAGAGGAAGTTGATTGGTGGAACAAATTCAAATTCAAAAATACCACATCAAAGAAAATGAGCATTATAACCTAGCCTTTTATAAATTCAAAGATCCTAGCTATTAGAATTTTTATTGTTGTTCAGCCATTTCAATCCTGTCTTACTCTTTGTGACCCCATTGGAGGTTTTTCTTGGCAATACTGGAGTGGTTTGCCACTTCCTTTTCCAGCTCATTTTACATTTTACTCTGATAGGGCATGTAGGTATTGACAGAACCCATGCCAGGGTAATTTTTTACAGCATTATCCCTTGTACTCACTTCTGTTCCGATTTTTCCCCTCCCTCCCTCTATCCCCCAGATGACAAGCAGTCCTATACATGTTAAATAGGTTACAGTGTATCCTAGATACAATATATGTGTGCAGAACTGAACAGTTCTCTTGTTGCACAGGGAGAATTGGATTCAGAAGGTATAAATAACCTGGGAAGAAAAACCTTTACCTTTACAAGTAAAGAAAACAGGATGGATTGATTTGCCCAGGATTATACAGCTAGAAAGTATGAGACTCAATTAGAACTCCTACCTACATGCCCTATCAGAGTAAGAACTCACTTTGTAAATAAAATTTGTTAGGAAAACCAGAAAATCATCTGGAAGAAATATAGGCCAACATCTCACACATCGAAAAAAACTCTAAATAGATATTTGATTTAGACATAGAGGGTGATATAATAAAGATACTAGGAAAACGGGGAAGAAATTAAGACTTTTGGATAGAGAAAGGGTACATAACCAAATGAGATCAAGATGTTCACAAGGGGGAAAATGGTCAGTTTTGGTTACATAAAACTAAATTGTGCACAAATAAAATAAGTACAACTAATAACTTTGCATATTGTTTCTCTGATAAATATAACTTTTCTTGGATATATATTGATCAGATTCAAATGAATAAAAATGAGAACCATTCTTTGATTGGGGAACTGGGGAATTCCCAATTGATATCAGAAGATCTGAATAAGTTTTCAAAGGAATAAATCTAAGCTAACAGTAGACATATGGAAATAATGCTTATAATCACTAATTAAAGAAATGCTCATATCTATCAGATTGTAAGATAGACAAAAAAAAAAATGACATGCTGGAGGACCTAGAGGAAAACAGGTAAATTAATGCCTGTTATTAGAATTGTAAACTGGTCGGATCAATCTACAAAGCAATTTGGAATTATATTCAAAATACTGTGCATAGCCTTTGATTTAGTAATACCGAGTAATGACACAAGGAATCAAAGAAAATGTTTAAAAATTTATATAAACAAAAACATAGTAATTGTTTTCATGGTGGCAAAAAAATTGGAACTAGAAATTGGGGAATGGCTAAATAAGTTGCAATATATTCTTATGGTGGAATACTATCGTCCGATGAGAAATGATGAAGGGGGTGATTTTAGAAAGACCTGAGAAGACTTGTATTAACTAAGATAAAATGAAGTGAGCAGAATCAGGAGAACAATTTATATCATAATAACTACTTTGTAAAAACAATTAACTTTGAAAATCTTGAGAATTTTAATCAACTTCTCACTTCCTAATAGAGATGCAATAATCCCAACATATTTTGGGGGAGCTTGAATAATAAGGGGATTTATTTTGCTATTCATGTTTCTAACAGGGGTTTTGTTTTTCTTCCTTTCTCAGTGGAGTAGGATGGAAAAAAAGGTGGGGAGAAGAGAGGGCAAATCTTTGTTTAAAAAAAAAGAATGATTAGAAATGCATAACACTTCAGTGATAGTCCCTATGGTTAGAGGGACGACTTTATCGGGTTCTATCAAAGACACTGGGTGACTGATCAAGTCACAATCCTCTCACTGCATCAAGCAATTTTCAGAAACTCTAAGTTCCATCTGAGTGGCTGATCTGCACTTTCTGCATCAGGAGTTCTCCCACACTGATGAGATTATAGGTCTAGACAAGATATAAAATCCAAATAACATCATGAAGGAAAAGAACGGCTTTAATGTTCTCTAATTGCCCGTTTCCCATTTGTTTTCTTCACCAGGAAGTACAACGTTGTACCGCTGATATGAACATCACGGCCGAACATTCCAATCACCCAGATAACAAGCACAAAAACAGATACATCAACATTTTAGCATGTGAGTAATAAGCTCTAAAATCTAATCAACCAGGAATAAATGATGAAGTGTTTGCACTGGGTGCTGACTGAGAGCCAAGCAATAAAAAAAAAAAAAAAAAAAATAAAAAAAAATACAGGGTGCCAAAAAGAAAGAAACTACCCGCAAGCTAATCTCGCATTAGCCCAGCCAAAGCAACCAGTGGACGTGACTGAATGGGAACATTTTCTCCTCCATTAGCCCTTCATTGGGCTGCCAGAGTTCAGGTAGCTTAATCAGGAGACAAGAAGACAATGTTCTAGCTGCTCAGAGCCCGGCCTGCAGCGTGACTCCACGACTAGCACCAGCACTATAAAACATTTCCCAAGGGTGATTGGAAGGTGGCTGAGTTTCAGAACTCAAATTAACTTATTTTAAGGGTGAAAAGGTTACTTGGCTCATCCAATGATGAGTTTTCTTGAGGATCTCATTGAACCAAGAAGGATATCTTTGTACTCAGTCAAAATGGTGAGCCATAAATATGTTGAATTTAAGACATTCCTTTCTAGACCTTGGGAAAGGGAATAAGTAATGAAATGTGTTTGTTTCTGAAATTAGATAGATTTCCTTTTGTTAGAGAGATGCTAGAAGTGGTTTCCTCACATGATCTTAATCTTAGACTATAGAGTTTTTTAAGTTTTGGGAGTATTTTTGAGGAAAAATCTTCTATAACAAGGTATTTGTTCCCATAAATCTTGAGAAGAGAGCATAAGGTACAGGTAATTTGTATGGTTAGAGAATCCTGGTCTTTAGGCCCAAGGACAAAGCGTTGACTGGTGACATTACTTAAATTTTTTTAAGATAATATTTTTTTCTCAATCATACTTTGCACCAACCAATTACAAAAAATAGTGTGAAAACTTGGGGAATAAGGGCAGGTTAATATTGAATGTTTTGCTGGTTATGTGTACAATCAACAGAAAATGGAGCATAATCTTGAGATCTTGACATATAGTGCCCTTGAAGATCCAACGATGCTGTCCAGACTTGAGTGAAAGAGGGATATGTTTTGTTAATAGGTGGGGAAACAATGCATAATAAGAAGCTTTTTCCAGTCAGACACATTACCCTCCTTAACCTAGTAACTAAACTTCAAAGCTGAGCCACTAGGGAATGGACATGAACACCAATTGATGTGATGGCTTTAGATTGGACTGATCTAGGGAATGGGTGCAGAAGTTAAATTTCCTTTGGCTAATTCTATTTCCAGCTAGGAAGGCCCCAGTTATGACTTCTAACTTCCTCTTTCTTCATTTATTGGCTTAATGGAGGATCTCCTTTGGGATGATAGTCAGATGGAGCCATCTTTTTTTCACAAAACAAGGTTCAAGAGCACCTCAAATCAGGTCCTAGCAACAAGTTCCTGGAATCACACTCTGCCATCTATATAAAATGAGTTCTCTAGGCCAGCTCCAGTCCTCTCCTTTCTAGGGTTCCAACTAGATAATTTGGATGGATAGGGGGGTCTTCCTAGTTGGAACGCATCGGAGGATAATGTCAAAGAGTGAAAAGTATGCTAGATTTTGTTATTAAAGGATATGGTTTCAAATCTTGGCTCTTTCACTTACTACTTGTGCCTCAGTTTCCTCTGTTGTAAAATTTAATGAGTTAGACTACATGACTTCCATCTCTAAATCTCTGATTGAGGTAGCTTTGCATAACAAATATAGAACTGGCTGTGGAGACACTCTTAGGCACTTTACTGACTATCTTCAATTATTCAGCCTCTCTGTGTCCCCAGACATCTCTGTAAGATTGCAAACTGGAGAATTCAGGTATGTAGGAATGGTTCTAGCTCCACAAAACAATCCTCTGACTCATTCTGGAAGATTCCCGTTTGCATTAAAAAAAAAAAAAAACAACAACATTTAATGTGGTGGACTTTGGATGTGTAATAGTACATACACTATCAGGTTTGATTAATGTATTGTGGTTTTATTGTTGTTGGTTTTACTGAATCACCTTTTCTCTTTTTTATTTATTCCAAGGGATGATTCACTCATGTAGGAGGATGAGGAAGAATATATTTAGAAATGAAGAATATGTAAAAACAATAGATAGATAAAATAACCCCCTCCCCAATAATTCTGTCTTCTCTTGAATTATGTACTTTTATAACATTTTACCTTCACAGATGACCACAGTCGAGTGAAGTTAAGACCTTTACCAGGAAAAGATTCTAAGCACAGTGACTACATTAATGCGAACTATGTCGATGTAAGTGAGAACTATTTTACAAGCCTGTTGTGAAATTTGAGAATGAATAACTCAACTGAGATGTTTCTGGATCCTCTCCATAGTTTTGGGTGGGCCTGTCTCCAAACCCTAAAAATACCTGATCAGGGAAAGGTGTTTTCTGTTATTCATTGACCTGCTGTTGGGGAATACAGGGAAGCTGCCTTTATCTAACTTGGTTCCATGCTTGTTTTTGAAGGGCTACAACAAAGCAAAAGCCTATGTGGCCACACAAGGACCTCTCAAGTCAACGTTTGAAGATTTTTGGAGGATGATTTGGGAGCAGAACACTGGGATCATCATCATGATCACAAACCTTGTGGAAAAAGGAAGAGTAAGAAGCCCTTAACTTGAACCCTCGTGCCACTGCCCATGTTTCCTATCTAGAGTTGATTCATTCAAAAATGAAGATTCATGTAATAGAATTCATTGGATTTAGTGTCTTAAGACCCAGTTTAAATTTCAGTTTTACCATTCTTTGACCAGAGTCTAGTCACTTCTCCCCAGGTCCCTTTCTTTAAAATGAAGAAATGGGACCAGATTGTCACTCCCTGTGACCAAAAGAATCCCATTTTGTAGTTTGTGTCAGTTCTGGAAATCAGACTCAAATCCAGTATCATGCATGATTTAGCTACTTGGCTTTTTTGCCAGGGACCAACTTAACAAAGTGCTAAACTTGAAATCAGGAAGTAACATTTCATTTCAAAGTAGGCCTCTAATCCTTGATAGACATGTGACTCTGAGCCAGTCACCCAACACTTGTAGTATCTGCCTCTCAGTGTTTTTTACAAGATTCAAATCATAAGCAAAATATTTTGCCGACATAAAAGAACTAATGTAACCTATTTTTACTTCATCTTATCAATGACCTAAGTATGTTCATTAAGGAATTACTTTTGTCTTCATTTCACCAAAGAAAACTACTCCCATTTCCATAAGTAAACACAGAAGGCTCTTGTTCTCATTGATCATGAAAAGCTAAGATATGGGTTGCACAATAGAGGTAAGAAGAATAGGGCATGTGATTTCACTGATTGGAACTCAAAGTAGAAATTCCCCTAACCCCTAACTCAGACCAGCACTCACCTGATGCCCCTTCCCTACCCCTTCTTCCCCAGAACTTAAAACTGTAGAGTTCACAGAGCCTGGACATGGCATATTTGGCACTTAAACCCTGGTTTTCTTAATTTTGAGCCCAGCTCTCTGTCATCTCTCAATATCATACTGCCTCTCTCTTGTCCACTAAACCTGATTTAAGTGGACTTCATTATAACATGAGCTTATGGAATGGAGTTAGGGAGACTTGATGGATGTATATTTCTTGTAATCTTGAATGAGTCCCTTAATCGCCGAGCCTCAGGCTAGATTCACTAAGTCATTGATAGATTGTAAAATTGAGTTGTTGGAGAGAATTTTCCACTTCAGAAGTTCCTCATTTTTTCTCATCACATTTCTATTCTATTCTACACATCTATAATATTCTATTTTATTCTATTCTATCATACTTATCACATTTCTATATTCCACACATATATTCTAACTGATATGGCTACTTTCTTTCCTTCTTTCCTTCTTCCCTTTCTTCCTTGCTTTCTTTCCTTTTTTATTTTCTTTTTGTTCTTTACTTTCTTCCTTTTTTCTTTATTCTTTTCTTTCTTTCTCTCCTTTCTTCTCTTCCTTCCATTTCATATTCTCTTCCCCTCCTCTTTTCTTCTTTCCTTCTTTCTCCCTCCTTTTCTTCCTTCTTCCCTTTTTTCTTTCTCTTTTCTTTTCTTCTTTTTCTCCTTTCCTCCCTCTCTCCTCTCTCCTTCTTTCTTTCTTCTTCCTTCCTTCCTTTCTCTTTTTCCTTTTTTTTCCTCTCAGAGAAAATGTGACCAGTACTGGCCAACAGAGAATAGTGAGGAATATGGCAACATAATCGTCACACTGAAGAGCACAAAAGTTCACGCCTGCTACACTGTCCGTCGTTTTTCAGTCAGAAACACTAAAGTGAAAAAGGTAGGTGGATGTCCCACTTGGGAGTCTTCTGCCATACTGTTTTGGGAATCATGACAAGGGCTTTTGTTTTTTTTGAAACTGTCTTCTTCTTTAAAGTATTAACATTAACATTTTGAAGCCCTATGATAAAAAAAAAATCTATGATCTATAATATAAAAAAACACTCTCTAAATCTCCAGCTACTTCTGGAGATTGCAAACATTAAAGAGTCATAGAGATGATTTTTAGTAATTATTACTATTTAATACTATCTTTGTATATTGCTATTATAACATTTACTTTTGGTACATGGAACTAAGGGGAAATGGATAATCTTTTCTTAAAGAAATTCTTTCCATCTTTCCATTTAGGGTCAAAAGGGAAACCCTAAAGGTCGCCAGAATGAAAGAATTGTGATCCAGTATCACTACACGCAGTGGCCTGACATGGGAGTGCCAGAATATGCCCTCCCTGTGCTGACGTTTGTGAGAAGATCGTCGGCAGCCAGGACGCCAGACATGGGGCCCGTGCTCGTCCACTGCAGGTGAGACCAGCTTCCTGGGCAGGTGCTCATAAGGAGAACCTAGGACAGAGGCCCTGGGGTCCTGCTTTCTGGGTTTTCTTCTTTTACTGATGATCTCAAAAACCTTGAACTGTAGGATCTCTGCTGTATAGTAGCTGTATAATTTAGGCAAGTCACCCTAACTTCTCTGTGACTCGGTTTCCTAATCTGTACAACAGGCATAATAATAGCATCTGTCTCACAAGACTGTTGTGACAATCAAATGAACTAATATATATAAATGCAATGTATTAAATGGAGATAAATGTGCAAAGTGCCTTTCTCTGGGTCAGAAAGCTGCCTAGTTTCAGACTTATGTTAAATCCTAGAATCATAGTTTTAAAACTGGAATAAGGCCTCCATGACCATCTGGATTGAGTCCATTTTACAGATGAGAAAACTGAAGACCTGGGAGATTTAGTGTCTCACTAAAGTCAATTAGCTTCTCGGCACAGAATTATCTAATAGAGATTTAAGGTAGTGTGGTACAGTGGAAAGAAAGCTGGGTTTGGAATAAAAGGACATAGACTTGTTTCCCAGATCTATCACTTGTATGATTTTGGATGTTACTGAAGACATATTTTAAGGACCTCAGTTTCCTTATCTGTTTAAAAAAAAGGAGGGGAGGGGTTGTATTTGATGGCCAAAGACATTTCTTCTGGCTCTAAATTTATGACTTTAAAAATCTTTTCCCTCTTTTGTCACATCTTTCCATTTCCACAAACAAGACCATCTTCCCAAGGATCATTGGGTTGGGGAAGGCCGGGGGCGACCAGGCAGCCTCTTACCTGCCTTTCCTTGATGTCTTACAGCGCCGGCGTGGGCAGGACGGGCACCTACATTGTCATAGACAGCATGCTGCAACAGATAAAAGACAAAAGCACAGTTAACGTCCTGGGATTCTTGAAACACATCAGGACGCAGCGTAACTACCTCGTCCAGACGGAGGTAAGCCATGAGAAGGGCTGAATTCTGGGCCTGGGCCACTGGGGAAGTTCCTGCCAGAGATGCAGCTCGCCATGGGCACTGGGCTGGAGGAAGAATTTCAGGGAGCGCATTCAGGGCTTGGCGCCGGAGGGAGGATTAGATCTGGAAGTGGAGGGCCATGGTTAGAATCTCAGTTCTGCTGTGTGACCTTGGACAAGGAAAATCCCCTCTCAAAGCCTCAGTTTCTTCATCTGAAAAATTAATTATCATGGTATACAGCACAGACAGCTGAATTCTGACTCTGGGTTCAAGTCCTGCATCTGACATAGTACTGACCGTGACCATGGACTGGTCACTTAAATTCAATAACTCAGACTGAAAGATTCATATTTGCTTTGGTAAAGAAAAAATTCTCAGCAGAAATGATCCCATACTAAAGAATCATTGGTCCAGAAATGGGACTATTGAGGTCAATGATCTCCTGAGTCCATTGCAGATCTGAATCTAATATTTTATGAACACAAATGTGTTTTATGTTTAAATTAAGGGAGGCACCAACTACTCAGATTTCATTGGCTTTTTATTTAAATTCATTCATTTCCACCCTCGTACATCTGGAGTTCTTATTCATTACTGATTCATTAATGATCTGGAGTGCATTGGGAGAGATGGAACGTGCTGGGTAATTAGGATCATTTTTTAAAAAGAGGATCAGTGAGAGGAGCACACTCAGAACTTTCCTGTCTTCAAGATTCTGTTCAAGTACCATCTTCTACCTGAAGCCTTCACTGCTTCTCCCCAACTACAAGTGCCCCAGCTCCCAGGCTACTTTGGATCAGATCATTTTGTTTATCTGTATTGATTCCATCTATAGCTTACGTATCTACTTCTTGTTTCTCCATTAAAATATGAGTTCCTTGAGGGCTAGAACTATTCATTCTGTTTGTATTTACAGTAATTGCCTATAACAGGATCTTAATAAATGCTTGTTGATTTATTGAGAGCAGAAGTACAAACAGGGACAGAGCAAGGCAAGATAGTTTTGTTACTACCACATGAAACTTAATATATCCTTTTCTTTCTTCCTTCCTCCTTCCTTCTCTCTTTCCTTCTCTCCCTCTCTCCCTTCCTTCCTTCTTTTCTTTTCTTTTCTTTTTTTTTTTAGTATGTATCATGAAATCCAGGGGCAACTAGGTAGTGCAATGGATTGAGTGCCCTGTCTGAATTCAGGAAAATCCAAGTTCAAATTCAGCCTCAAACACTTCTTAATTATGTGACCCTGTACAAGCCATTTAACCCTGTTTGCCTCAGTTTCCTCACCTGTAAAATGAACTGGAGAAGGAAACAACAAACTAGTATCTTTACCAAGAAAACCCCAAATGGGGCCCCCAAGAGTTGGACACCACCCGAAAACAAATGAAAAACAACTGAACAACGTGAAATTCACAACTTAATATAAAAGAAAAAAAAAAAGTGGGGGGAGATTATGAATGTGCCTAGCTCTGCTGTGGGTGTTGTGAAGATATGAGACATATTTATTGCTCATTATTTATTCTCTAGTTCAGGGTCACAAAGGCATTGGTTAAACAACTAGAGAAAATTTCTAAAGTAATATGGAAGGTTGTGTGTATAATATATAACATAATTTATATGTGTATGTGTATATCATAGAGTATATATTTTATATCCATATATAATATATACATAGTCTGCCATATTTATATCATAGCTGTAAAATACATCTATGTACTATACATGTATAATATATAAATACCTTTATATGTGCATATATATATATATATGTATGTGTGTAACATACATAAATTCATACACACAAAAAATCCAAAGCAAATGAATGATGATTTTGGGTTAATCTGGGAATCTTTCTACATCTGTCTCCAGTGAATTCATGATTCCTAAACCTGACTGACCTTTTGCCTTGTAGGAGCAGTACATTTTCATTCACGATGCCTTGTTGGAAGCCATTCTGGGAAAGGAGACAGAAGTCGCCTCCAATCAGCTGCATAGCTACGTCAACAGTATACTCATCCCTGGCGTGGGAGGGAAGACACGTCTAGAAAAACAATTCAAGGTAATGCCTTTCCTAGCAGAATGTCTAAAAAAGAGTCATAAAATGAAATAGTAATAAAATGGTCTAGCAGATTTCTGGCCTTTCCCAGCCTGAAATCAATGGTCTCTGGACATTTTTAGGTAGACTGATGTGTTCACAGGTAAAATTCCATGGATATATTTGAACTGTGTTGAACCTAGATGGCAAGGAAAAGGAACAGGGCCCACTAAATTGCAGAATGGGAATTATAAGGAACTTCTATGGCTGAATAGTATAAACCATATAGGAGAGTTTGTTGTTATCATGTTCTTAATAATCGGTACCTGACTGGCCTCATCCAAAGAATAGCCGATTTTCCTAACAATGTAGAAAACTAAGAAAAGCACCAGAATCATCATTAAGATGGTCAGTTTTTTGGTCAATTTGCCAAGTAACTATCAGATTTATCGGCCTCTTTCCTCCTTGACTAGCCTAGCTGACCTTTGGCTAATGTAGATATCTCTACATCCTTCCCCACTAAAAACAGTCTTTCGAAAAATCTACTATAGTAAATGACTTATCCTATCTTCAATAAAAAGCAAATACTTAGTAGGTGTTAAGTATTAATAGTAAATCTCAAATTTTCTTTTATTACTAAATATATTGATTTTAATATTCAAATTACTAAATAAATTATATATTTTAAACATGTAACATGAAGTTCAGGGGCAGTTAGGCAGTTATTATTAAATATAATAAATAATTTCATTTATGTTCAGATATAAATATAGCTATGAAGTGGTATATTGTTATAGATGATTATATATTGAAAAACCATAGCATAGTTTAAATCTTTAATAGCTTGTAGAAAGAGATCAGAATAAAATAAAACTTAATACAAAATGATACTCCCCCCCCCAAAAAAAAAAACACCATAAGTATTTTTCACCAAGTTTTGCTTTTAAGCTTTTAGATAGGATTCGAAACCTACAATAACCCCATTATTGATTAAGTTCACCTTAAATCTATTACAAAATTCAAAGAGATAGAAGTATTACATGACTGGTAGGATTTCAGTAAGATTTTGGAACACCATGAGCATACATGTAAGTGTGGGTGTACGTATGTTATTTCTCCCAGTAAAATGGAACCACTGTAAGAGGAGCAGTCATTTCATTTTTGTATATCTACCTCTTCCTGAGGCCTACCACAGTGTCTGGCATATAGTGATCACTTAATGAACACTTCTTGATTATTGATTGACTGATTGATTAGCACATACTATGTGTAATACAGTTTGCTTGGTTCTTGGGGTGATTGAAAAATAGATGAAACAAGTGGAGAAGGATGTAGTGTATGAGGAGAGATTGGAGACAATAAACACATATACATTAAAATATTATTAAAATTAAAATATCTACCAGCAAGTATTCACTAAATGCTTATTATATGCCAGGCATTTTTCTATATTTAGGGAGTATAAGTGCAAAGAATGGAACGATTTCTACTCCAAATG
This sequence comes from Antechinus flavipes, assembly GCF_016432865.1. Lineage (NCBI taxonomy): Eukaryota > Metazoa > Chordata > Mammalia > Dasyuromorphia > Dasyuridae > Antechinus > Antechinus flavipes. Next base: position 21,713,481 of record NC_067398.1, read on the forward strand.
ATCTTGTATTCTAATGGAGGAGAGAATGAGTACATATGTGAATATATATAAAGAATATATAAGAGGCAGCAGGGGAATAATGGGTAAAAGACTGAAATACTGTCAAGATGGTGGCAGCATGTGATCAATCTGGGTAGTTTTCCTTTCTCTGATTATATCCTCTCCAGAAACCAGCTCCCTCCATTTGAATCTCTGCTTCAGAAATGGAACTGCCAGGCCAATTAGAGCAGGTGCCAAATGATGAGAAAATGATAAATGGGCCAGCACTGCCTCCGTCTCCACCCTTGCTATGGTCATATGGTATTTCCATCTCTTTTACTAGTAAAGCAGACACTTGGCAGTCCATTGAACAATTAACAGCGGGGACATAGGAGATTTTGAAACCCATCTAAATGCTTTGAATAATTTCTTTATGAAAAATACTTGAGGTGCCTTCTCTTGTAATTTTTTCTTACCTTTTTCTATATTATCCATACTATTTGCACATCATCCAGCACGTGCACTAGCTTAGTCAGGTGGAAAGCTTTATGATTGGTTCTTTTGGGGGCCCTGAGCACCTCAGAAACTCAAATAGAAAAGGGATACTGATAAGAGTCTGGAAAAGCCCAGGCAGAATAAAAATCCAAGAATCCTGCCCAGATGGAGTGAACTATTTGCTATCCTCAAAGCCAAGAAAACCTGGATTTAAGTCCTGCTTGTAATACATGTTGGCTGTGGGATTCTGGGCAAGCACTTAACATGTCATTGCTGTACGCCAGAACTTCTTAAACTTTTTCCACTTTTGACCTCTTTTCACCCAAGAAATTTTTACATGACTCCAAAATAAACGGGTATACAAATCAAACATTTGCTGATAATAAATCATAATCTTGGGACATCACACATTCACTTAAGAGATCTCAGATGAAGTTTAAGAAGCTGGATTCTAGGCAACTCTCTGAGATTCTAAATTGCAGATAAAGTGCTGACCTGTGCTGGTTGGAAGGAGGTTAGTGACTTGAGAATTCCCTTTGTCAGTGTAATCAATCACTAGTCTAACCTAATCTCATCCCCAGTCCCCCACCCTCGTCATGGGATTACCATTACTTTTTAGAAAAGAAGGTCTTTTTTTGTGTAGGGTGCCAAGTACTAAATAGACAGGACATAGAAAATTAATGAAATCAATTCTGAAATTAAACTGCTTTTTTTTTTTTTTAATCTGATAAGGGATAAGGGATGAGAAGCTGTATTGGACAGCTCTTAGCTAAATGAGTCTCAGACCATGTGGTATACAGCTCAATTCTTTATTGTTAATTATTCTGCAAGTCAACTAGTCAAGTTGCTCTCAAGTCAAGAAGCATTAATTAAGCATCTACTCTTTGTTCCAAGGATACAAAGAAAGGCAAAAACATTCCCTGCCCTCAAGGAGCTCCCTGTCCAGTGGGGGGAGAAAGCCTACAAAGCTCTTATTCTTTACTTCCAAATGTGCAACTCCCCCACTCCAGGAACATGGAATTGATTTTGATCAGTCTTAGATCTTCCTGTCCCTAGTCTGTTTGGCCAAGTAGTTGAATGAATGCTGTGATTACAGAATCATGTTTTATTTTCTTTCAGCTGGTCACACAATGTAACGCAAAATACGTTGAGTGTTTTAGCGCACAGAAAGAATGTAACAAGGAAAAGAACAGAAACTCATCCGTCGTGCCAGGTGAGACTGTCAGTTAACCAGATGGTTACTGAGAGTGGGGTTTCAGTCATGGATTGTCCTTGATTTCTGCTGGAAAGGGAGCTGCTACCATGGGGAAAAATATTAAGATTTTTCTAGTCAGCACTATCATAGACCTTCCCAAGACAACTGGATGCTAGGCCGCAAAAGCAGGTGGCAGCATTCATTAAGAGCTGACAAAACCAAGTTCAAATCCAGTCTCAAATACTTATTAACTCTATGGCTCTAGGCAAGTCACTGAACTTTTCATGTAAAAGAAAAGGGTTGAATTTTGCAGTCACCCATGTGTCTTCCACCTCTACATCAATAATCTAGTTTATCCTATGTCTGATTGCTTCCTGTCTAGGGGAGGCAGGAGGGAAGAAGAAAGAGAAAAATTTTGGAACTTAAGGTTTTGCAAAGATGAATGTGGAAAATAATCTTTGCATGTATTTGGAAAAATAAAATAGTATTTTATAAAATTTAAAAATCAATAATCTATAATACAATTGAAGGGAAGGTATAAAGAAGCAGCAAGAATGCTGAGTCTGAAATCACACTTTGTGTGTGTGACATTGGTCAAGTCATTTTACTTCCTTACATGTAAAATGAGAGGGTTGGCCCAAATGACCTTTAAAGCTCCCTTGTAGCTCTATGACCTAAATGGATTTTTAGTTTTTGTTTACTTCAAGTTTCTAAGTAGTGAAATTCTGCAAATTATTCTAGCCAAGTTTGTATCATGCAAGTCTTCACTTACTTTGATAGGAAGGATCATAGATTCCAAGCTGGAAAGGATCTCAGAGGGCCTCGGGTTTAACACCCTACTTTACAGATGGGGAAACCGAGAATCAGAGAGGTTCAGTAGCTTCCCCATGGTCACAGAGCCTAAGTCCTCCTGCCTCGTATTCCACCATTCTCTGTTCACTTACAGCTTAAAGACTTGTGATTTTCTCAATGTGAGTGCCCCTTGAAAATCCACATCCCTAAATCTAGAAGATAACCTTCAAGAGTGAGTCAGTGTAGTAAAAAAAAAAAAAAAAAATTAGTGCCCCACTATATATAACAAGTTGCCATCTGTAATGCCCCTGATTAAGTCATTTGGATGGCTTGTCCAACTGACTTTGCTATGGCAAAGTCTCCTCTCCTGAACCCCAACCTTTTAATTAAGACAGGGAAGTGGATGCCTTTGAGTTCCAAATTCTGAAAAAGATTTCTAGCATGAAAGTCAACTAATCAACAGGGATTCCATCATCTCTAAGGGGCACTAGCTTTGTCACTAGGGGCAATAATCTGTGTGAGAAGGTGAGAAAAAAGTACAGAATTTGGTTTGTTTGGGGAGATTAAGTGACTTGTCCATTCATACAGCTAGTAAGTATCTAAAAGTGCATTTGAACTCAGAATCCCTTCAGGGCCAGTGCTCTATCTCAAAGTATTATTTTTACATGGAATTGTGGTCCAGTGGAAAGAGCCCTGACTATAGCTTTAGAGGATACCAGTTCAAATCCCTCTGAAAAAAAAAAATTATCTTAGGCAAATCATTAACTTTTCTCTGGACCTTGATTTTCTCATCTGACAACAATGGGCTTGAACTTAAAGACTTAAGATCTCCTTCAAGCTCTAAATCTGTAATCCTATTGTCAAGAATACCTCAAAGCTTCCCTTTGACTTTGCACACCCTGCTCTTGGTTATATGACCCACTGGGAACACTTTTCCAGCAGTCAAATGTGATTTCTGAAACGATTTCTTCTAGGAGTATACCAAAGTATTTCATTTTTTCAATAACACTGAAGCCTGCTGAAAACATAGATGGCCTTGGGATTGATGGGGAAAGGGAGAAGAAGGACTTAACTTGGGAGAGCTTGGGAAACTCTATTGGTTCAATCTGTATAATAATGATATGGTGTTTTTGTTTTCCCACCATAGCTGAGCGTGCTAGAGTAGGACTCGCACCCTTGCCTGGAACGAAAGGAACAGACTACATAAATGCATCCTACATCATGGTGAGACATCAATTCTTAATTATAAATTTTATATATATATATATATATATATATGTATGTATATATGTATGTATGTAAGTTATATATGTTACATATTACTTACGTGTGTGTGTGTGTGTGTATAATTATAAATAAAATCAATTAAACCAGAAAGGATTAAGAAGAAGGTCCCAATACTGGCTGAATTCCTGGTTCCCATAATGCCAGAAGAAAACATTTTTATTTCTGGGATATGGAACTTTGAAGTGAAGGCAGCTCAGGAGTTGGGGCTCAGAAGTTCTTCCAAAAGTCAGGACGAGCTCTTTTCCGTTGTTATTTTTAAGATAATTCATTTTGATTGTTAATTTCACCCTTCCACATGTTTGAATAAATGTTGAAATTAGTGTTAAGCAAAAGCAGCCGAGGGAATTGCCAATGAAAACTGAGCTGGAGGGGAAAGTGCCTGCGTGTTAGCAAAAGTCTATTTCCAAAGACTGCCTTTTGCAAACCCATTAGCGCTCTCTCAACAGAACTGTCTGTGTCGGGAAGAACGCAGGTGTCAACTGTGGAATCTTTTCCTTCCCCATTAAAGGGCTATCATAGGAGCAACGAGTACATCATAACCCAGCACCCTCTGCCACATACCACGAAAGACTTCTGGCGGATGATATGGGATCATAATGCACAGATCATCGTCATGTTGCCAGACAACCAGAGCTTGGTAAGGAAAGTGTGATGGCGGCTGCCCGTGAGCGACAGGGCCATGGAACTTCTTGGCTATCTTTGCAAGCTGGCTCCAACTGCACTTTCTAAAATGATTTCACGTGATTCCTCCTCATACTGTACTCTATATGACTGCAAACTGTTGGTCCCTTGCTCTTTCCCATCCTTCATCTCCCAATTCCATACCTTTGCATAGGTGGTCCCTCATGTCCCTTTCACTTTTGTCTCCTGGAATCCTTAGCTCTCTTTGAGACTCAGCCATGGGATGTTGGGTAGGCATTTCCTAGCTCTGAGTATTCATTTTTCATTTATAAAATGAGAATGTTGGATTTGATCATCTCCAAGGTCATCCAACTGAGGCTTTTCTCAATATCCCTGACTGTTCTCCTACACACACATACATGCACAGATATGTATATATACACATGAATGTTTATGTTTTTTCATCATATATATGTATATGTGTATATATGTATATGTGTGTGTGTGTATATATATATATATATTTCCCCTCACATAAGGGTTCTTAGCCTTTTTTTTTGGTGGGGGGGTGTTATGGACCCTTTGGAAATCCAGTAAAGCCCTGGGACTCCTCAGAATAATGTTTCCAAGTAATTGAAGGACATGCCATAATGCAGCAGCTAGTTAGTCAAAATAAAGATATTATTTCTTTTTCCCCATCCAGATTTACAGAACCTCTGATAACTCTCCAGGGCCCTTTACCCTAACAGAATATAAGCTCTTTGAGGATACAAACTATTTTCATTGTTTGCCTCTGTAGCATATAACAAGCTCTTAATTAATGCTTATGAAATTGTATTGAATTTTAAAGTCTAAACAAATAATCTGCCTCTGACATTACCTATATGACATTGGGCCTTGGTTTCCTCATCTGTGAAATGAGAGGACGGCAACAGACAGCCCCTGGGATCCCCTCCAGCCCTAAGATTGTGCTCCATTGATCCCTGTCATGGTTCACCCTACAGATGTCTCATGCCTGATGTTTGTCAGTGCTCTGCCAAGGAAGGAGACAGAGATCTTTGAACCGTGGAATAGAATCCTGCTTCTTTTCCTAACTCTGCTCCTGGTGATTTTGAAGGCATTATTTAATTGCTCCATGCCTCCTTTTACAGAGCTGTCACACACTCATCCCTACAGAGCAGGAATGGTTCCAAGCATAAATTATTTTCATGGAAAGTACAAGTATAAATGCGCGACATGGTAGACTCACATCCCGGCTCTTGACTTTCCAGTAGGAGGTGACAGGAGGCATGGATTGGGGAGAGGGGAGCGGATCTGTAGAGGGAGGGTTGTGAATATAACCTTCTCTGCTCTCGGGATACATTATTCCATCCTCCTCCCCATGGAGGCAGTAAAGTAAGAGGCAGATTGTGAGAGTGAAGGGGCGCTTTACTTTATGATCCTCCACAAATCAATGACCTCCCCAGGCCCTTGTTTTCTCATGTGCAAAGCAGAGTTCATAGCTAGTCATAGATTCAAAGCTGGGAGGGGCTCTTAAAGGCCATTGAATTGAAGCCACCCACCTCATTTTATAGGTGAGGCAGAGAGACATTAAGCACCTTGTCCACAGTGATGCAGGTAAAAGGGGGCCGAGTGGGGTGTGAACTTAGATTTTCTGGCTTAAATACAACAGTGTTTCTACCACAGCCAAAGGTTTAATAATTCCTGAGGCACTTACCTCACAGAGTATTCGTTCGGAATCATGGTTTTGTACTTGAAAGAAGCCATCAAATCAAACACCTTCATGTAACAAATAAGGAAACTGAGGTCCAGAGATATTTAAGGGACTTGCACAAAGTGATGTGAGTAGCAGAGGCAAGATTTGAACTCCAAATTGAGTGCTTTTTTTTTTTTTTTTACTGATCCATATAGCCTTCCTTTTATAATACAGGAAAATAGTTTTAAAACTAAACTAAAACAAAACCTTTAAAAAAAGTCCTAATTATATATAAAAGCTAGGTGATATGAGCATAGAGTGACAGGGTTAATATTGTAATCCTCATGGATAAGACAGGTATACTCTACTCTAGAATTGCTTCTGCCTTAAGAAGTAGCAGCAGGTCATTAAAATGACCGTGAGAACTATGAGATCAGGAAGAGTCTTGAGTCTCCCCAGAGAGGAGCATGTGGCTGAGAGCATGAGTCCTGATGACATACATTTGACTCGCTTCCCAGAGAGTAGGAAGGGGTTTCTTTCCTCCGTTGCGTTCTGCTGGAGCTCCAATGCCTGCCGGGCACGATAGGATGAAAACAGAGCTGGGGGATCTGAAGCCCAAAGTTGGGGTGTCAGGTTCCAAATGAGCTGGCAGCAGGGTCCTCTCCGCTTGGCTGGGTGCTGAAGGCTGTTGGGCCAGGCTGATTGGGAAGGCATCCATTGGTTAGCTAAGGCAGGACTCTGGCGCTATCCCTTAGCAAAGAAGATAGCAAAACTATCCCTCCAGACCCACTTTGGAGCCTCTTGGTGTGTCACCAGGTAAAAGCCCTGGCCTTCTGGGAATTGATGGTTAAAAGGAATTACCTGGAGCAGGGTATTAATGCTTCTCTGTCGGAGCCATAGAACCAGGATCTTGCCTCCGGGTTTCCCAGTGCTGCGGGCCAAAAAAGAATCTGCTCCCCTACCCCACCCCCTGGTTTAACCTAGAAATCACTGATCTGACTGATTTACCATAAAGATTCTATTCTTGATGCTACTTTCCTCAAATATGGCCATATTTTTATTATAAAGAGAAAAGACCTTGACATATAACAAGTACTTCATAAATGCATGTTGGATGACTGACTGACTATGGAAATTACAATCATAAGCAGCAAGTCAAAGAACTATGTCCATGATCTGCCTTGGCTTAATTTGGGGCAGAAAATGCCAAGTAGCCAGACACCCGGACATCTGGATTAAATATTTAGTTTGTCATCTTTTTGTTTGGCCTTCGCTGGACAGCTCTGGATGTCTGGCACTGCAGAACAACCCAGAGGTAGACAGTCTCTGTCCATGGTCCTTCCTTTCCCCTGAGCCTCACCTATATGACTGGGTTAATAAGATCTAATTATTTATTGCTAAAAAAAATTTTTTTACAAGACCTTAGATCTTACTGGTGAATGTAAGGACATTGCCTTTACCAATACCGATCAGCAGCCCCTCTGCCAATCGAAGTTCTAGAGGGTCACCTGTGGCACGAGAGATGTCATAGAGCTGATAAGCAGAGACCAAAGGCGTGCCTGACCCCTCCATCCCATATTGCTGGTCTTAACCCCCTCCACTCCCAGCTGTATGGGCCAGAAAGATTTTGTGTCTCATTTAAGTAATTAAACTAAAATCATTCCCAGACAAAGGGATGCAATGGGACAAAAAGGAAGGTTTTATAATAGAATTGTTCTGCGCAGAGCTTTCTGCTTCTTCCTTATTGGCTTTCCCCTTTGGATATAGCAAAGAGGGCCTGAGTTCAAATCTGGCCTCAGACATCTACAAGCTGTATGACTCTGGCTAAGTCTGTTGTCTCTGTTTGCCTCAGTTTCCTCCTTTGTAAAATGAGGGGGATAAAAAAGCATATCACTCCAGCATCTATGTCAAGAAAACCCTGAATGGGATCATAAAAACTTAAACATGATTGAACAACAGCACAGGGACCTTCTCATTACTTCCACATCCTATGCCAGAAACCACTGGGAGATAAGTTGCCCTGAGTGTTTTTTTATTTTTTAACTTTTTTAAAATAATAGTTTTTTTCTTTTCAAAATACATACAAAGGTAGTTTTCAACATTCACCCTTGCAAAAACTTCTGTTCCATATTTTCTTTCTTCCTTCCCTCCACCCCATCCTTAAACAGAAAATAATCCAATATATGTTAAACATGTGCCATTCTTCTATGTATTTTTCTACAATTATCATTCTGTACAAGAAAAATCAGATAAAAAGGGGAAAAATGAGAAAGAAAACAAAATATAAGCAAACAACAAAAAAAGGTGAAAATACTATGTTGTGATCTACATTCATCTCCCATGATCCTCTCTCTGGATGCAGCTGGCTGTCTCCATCACAAGTCTATTGGAATTGACCTGAATTGCCACCGATTCAGCTTTTTAACTGATCAGCTTTTTAGAAAATCGCTGCTTAAGCAAATTATAATTTTGAGTTGTATCTGTAAGTTGGGTGAAATAGTAGATAGAGTGCTGCATTTAGAGATCTGAGTTCTAATCTTGCCTCTGATTTTTATAAGCTGTGTGACCCTGGATAAATCACTTTACTGCTATGAAGCCTCATTTTATTCTAAAGAACATTCTAAGGGCCCTATTTATTAGGGCATAAAATTTGATGACTTCTAAAACTCCTTCCATACCTAACGCTGTTTTCTTATGATCTCATGCTGAGTTGGAGGCATTAGTCTTCCTTGACTAATCAGTAGTTCAGTAGTTGCTCTAAAAGGCAGTATTGCATACTTACATATACATACACTGGACCTGAAGCCTGGAAAATGAGATTAAAATCCCATCTCCTACGCCTACTTGCTGTGCAATCTAGGCCAGTTCATGGATTTGACTGAGGCATTTAGTTGGCACAGTAGATAGAGCACTGGATCTGGAGTCAGGGTAATCTGAATTCAAATCTAGCCTCAGACACTTCTAGCTCTGTGACCCTAAGTCTCAAACCTCTGCATGTCTCATTTTTCCCATCTATAAAATGGGGACAATAGCATCTACCTCCCAAGGTTATTGTGAGGATCAAATGAGATAATATTTGGAAAGCACTTTGCAAGCTTTAAAACTCAATATAAATTTTAGCTATTATGATTATTGATTTCTATGATCCTTAAGTCTCTTATCTGTAAAATGGGATTAATAATAGTTATACTGACTATTCCTAAGTAACTTTGTTGTGAGCAGAGAGCTTTGTAATCTTAGCAGAGTATATAATTGTGAATCACTGACATTGTTAGCTTTATGAGAGTAATAGTCAACCCAGAAGCTGACCAGTTTTGGAATCGGGCCTTATTCTCAGCAATCCACTGACTGACTAAATCCTCAGAAAACCAGAACTGAAATGTTTTCTCTGCCAAATGCTTTCTAATTAATAAGTAATAATTAATTATTTCTAATTGGTACATAATAAAAATAATTAAAAATTTAAAAAATAATAAGTAATAAGTAATTTCATTGAGATGTACTTCTACAGAATAACTAAATGAGCCATTTATTTCTTTCACCATTTACATTCAAGAACACATCAGAAATCAACCATATGGGAAGGTCTTAAAGCCCTTTGTGTTTCATGAAATGTTAAGCAAAAATAGAAAACTTGGGAGTCTCATGTTTTTAGAGTTAGCTCAATAGCCAAAGGTTGCACACTCGGCTGCAAACATTTTCCTAAGAGCGTCATATTCTCTCTGCAAATGACCTGTTGTTTGGTCCCTAAATTTGAAAAAAAAATTATTTAATTCCATAGTCTGCAAAATATTGTAGTGTGATGGTTAGAGATCAGCCTCTGACACATGCTGGCTTTATGACTTTGAATCAGTCACTTCCCTTTTCAGGATCTGTAGCAATTCTCTAACAGTGAGTTGCAGAGAATGAGCCAATGTGCATTGGGCCTGGAGTCAGGAACATTTATCTTCCTGAGTTCAAATGTGGCCTCAGACATTTACTGGTTGTGTGATTCTGGGCAAGTCACTTAATCCTGTTTACTTTAGTTCCTTGATAACAAAATGGGCTGGAGAAGGAAATGGCAAATCCTTCTATTATCTCTACTAAGAAAGTCCCAAATGGGGTCATGAAAAGTCAGATACAATGAGATGACTGAAAAACAAGAGGGATTTTAGATGGCAGTTTTTTGTTCCCCCTTTTCTCCCACAGGCAAATGTTAGTCTGTCCTAAACAATATCCATCCTGATTACTCAGGCTATTTCTTAAAAAGGAACTATTTGGGACACCAGCTTAATCTCCAGGTTATTATAAAGAATACCTTTTGTTGCGATTTCAGATTCTGCTCATGCCACAGTTGCCTCTGCCATCTCATTTAGTCACTCATCATTCATAGAACACAGCTTTATGGTTTGGTTTGGTTTGGTTTGGTTTTTGGAGGGCGGGGTTGAGATAATTGGGATTAAGTGACTTGTTCAAGTCACACAACTAGTGTTAAGTGTCTGGGGGTAGATTTGAACTCAGATCCTCCTGACTTCAGGTCATCCCTTCCTTTTTCTCTCTCTTCTTCCCTCTCTTTTCCCCTCTCTTCTTCCTTCCTTTCCTTTTCTTCTTTCCTCCCTTCCCTCCTTCCCTTCCTTTCTTTCTTCCTTCCTTCTTTCTCTCCCTTATTTCCTTCCTTACCTCTCTCCCCCCTCCTTTCCTTCCTTCCTTTCTCTACTGCACCATCTAGCTGGCCCCAGAACAAGCATTTATTAAATACTAAATACCATGCTAGATGCTAGATTACAAAAACAAGTGTTCCTTCCCTCAAGGAGCTTATGTTTTCTTCAAGGGAAATTCAAAAGTCTCCCATGGGTTCCATGATCATCTTCACATAGAAGACTCGCTGATCTATATATCCAGTCAAGGTTATTTCCTTGTGTCCCAAACCTACATCACCAGATGTCTAATGGGTATTTCAGAAGCAGTTTTCTGTAGGTACAGAGAATCTGCCCTCTTTGTCCCAAACGTCATTGCTCTTCCAACTGCCCCTTTTACTCTCAGAGATGCCATCCTCCTGACAAGAGGCATCCTTGCCACAAACTCTGCATTTTGGTCAGACTGATATTCTTCATGTTCTGCTCACACAGAACTTTATTTGCAGACTCCATGCTGATTCCTTGTTGGTTCTCTGTCCCTGAAACCCTCTCCTTCCTCAGTGCCACCTGTTGGAGTCTTTGTGACATTGTCCATGAGGTCTTTCTAGACACTATGGCTTTCCCTTCCCTGGCTACTTTTTATCTGCTTAGGGGTTTTATGTATTCCTATATGCATAGTTTGTGTCTGTGATTAAAATGTAAACTTCTTGAGGGCGGAAATGATTACACTTTATCTCCAGAACTTACCCTAAGAGCTGGCATACAGTCAGTACTTAACCAGTGGTCATTATTGATATAAAAAGCATTCAAATACAAATACAGAATAATTTAGGTTCCACACTGAGGTGGATCAGAATATGGTTCCTGCGGGAGGTGACATGGGGGTTGAATTTTAAAAGAAACTGTACATTCTCAGCATGGAAGGCAGTCTGTGGGTTGGGAGAACAGAGTGCTCACTATTGCAAATTATCCCCAAGACAGCAAACTCCTTTGCTTGCCTTTATCCCAATTAGTTCACTTATTCCTTCTGGATCAGGTAGGAAATCCTGACATTACTTGTATTCTGATTCATTTAGAATAACTTGGCAGAGATCACTTTACTAATTCACCGCCCTTCCAAAGATCCCCCATTACATTTGCTGGGCCAATCAGTATTGATTCTATGACAGTTCTTGCCTTTGTACAGACCAAGCTCAATCTCTGATCTGTCTCAGCCCGTATGCTGAGTTTTAAAAATAAAGTGGATTTGGCAATAAGCTATTGAAACATGAAAGGGTGATGAGTGTTATTGGGCCACTGGCTCATTTTTAATTCCCAAGTGCAGGATGAAGCAAAGTTCTCTTGATTGGGTACATTGTTGCCTTTTTTTTTTTTTACCTTCCTGAATTCCTACGGACATGATGCATGTCAGCCCCAAAGGGTTTTGGGAGAAGCCAAGCCGTTTTGGGAAAATTTCCAAACAAATCTGTAAGATTTGGAGCAATTCAATGTGTATTATATATTTGTCATTTTTCTTTATTACACTGAGAGTGAATGGCAGCATAAAATTGTGAATAGATCATTGCCCTCTAAACCAAAATTGACCTGTGTTCCATGTGTGCCTCCAACCCATGTAGGCTGTTTGACTATAGGCAAATCACTTAACCTCTCCTTGTTCCAGAGACTTAATCAGACTTAAGGTTCCAGTCCACAAAGGCAGCCCAGGTTTCCTCATCTATGAGAGTCCTATATCAATGACATCACTAGCCTGGCCCCTACCTACATTGGGGATTAAAAAAAAAAAAAGAATAGAAAAATCCTTGTAATAAATAAGATATAAAAGTGAAACAAATTACTGCATTGGCCCCTCTCTATAAATATCTCTTTTTGTATCCTGAGTCTACTACTTCTATGGCAGAATATTCTCTACCCCTCTTTTTTGTGTCCCATTAATAGGAGGTTAAACAAGGAGGCAAGGGAAGGGCTCTTGTATTTTGTTGAAAAGTCTGAAAGACTTTATCTCAACAAGAAGCTCTCTCCTCTTATAACTTTTCTTGATAGAATTGGGGCATGGCAGTGATCTAGAGCCCTAGATAGTCACTAGTGTCCTGAGTTTGCTTCATTTTGCCTTTGCCAGAGTTCTTGTTCTCTCCCGAAGCAAGCTGTTGAAACTGTAGAGCATTGGATTAAATGGATAAGCTTTGATCTGTTCATCTTGATTTTAGGATGACTACGTCCTAGAAGTCCGACACTTCCAGTGTCCCAAATGGCCCAATCCAGATGCCCCCATAAGCAGTACTTTTGAACTTATCAATGTCATCAAAGAAGAGGCCTTAACAAGGGATGGGCCCACAATTGTTCATGATGAGTGAGTATATTTCTTCATTTAAAACATGAATGCATCTCATAAAGTAGTCACTACTATAGTAGAAGGAAGGTGAAAATCCATTTCTCTCCTTTTTTGTGGATTTAATTGTATTCACAAACATACATGCCCATATACAGATATGACTTTCTTGTTAAGTTACATTTCATTAACATCGACATTGAATGTTACTGATTGTTTACATCAGACAATATGTCACTAAGATTGTAGTTCTCTTAGAAATGGAGACCATGTTTAAGGCCACAAGGGAGCTCTTCTTTAAGTACTTGTTGCTTCCACATATTACAGAATTTCAATTGGTTGGAGGCCATTTAGTCCCAACCTAAACCTACGTCATCCAATATCTGAAGACTTCAAGGGAGAAAAAAGAGAGGGAGCCCACTACCTCCAGAGAAAACTAATTTCCGCTTGTGGTTAACTCTAATTGTTATAGACAGCTTTAAGCCGAAACTGGACTCTTGGCAATTTACTCATATTTCTCCTCATTCTACTTGCACCTTAGGTTCAAATCTCACTCTGATACATTCAGACTGTGTGATTCTGGGCAAATCACTACACTAATCTGAGTCACAAATATGGAAATATATTTTAAATGACTGCACATGTATAACCTATATCAGATTGCTTCAATCTGGGGAAAGGAAAAGAAAATTTGGAACTCAAAATCTTACAAAAATAAATGTCAAAAACTATCTTTATGTGCAATTGGAAAAGAAAATATTATTGAGGGGAGAAAAAGACTCTGAATCACAGAGAAGGTGCCAACCTGCATTGGTAAGGGGACCCCCTCATCTAGGAGTTTCCTATGCCAATAGGCCCAGTCTCTTGTTCTATTGCTTTCTGCCTCCTGAGGCCAAAGGACAAAGCCTAATGCTTCCTTCAGATGAGGAAACTGAGGCAAACAGAGTAGAGTGACTAGTCCAGGATCATACAATTAATAAGTGTCTGATACTGGATTTAAACTCACATCTTTCTGATTTGAGGCACTGTGACCTATCCAATGTGCCACCCAGATGCCCCTTAGAATTCTTAGCTTCCTTCAAAATACAACCCAGATACCTCTCCTCCATGAAGCCTTTCCTAATCCCCTCAATTATTAGCACTCTCTCCCTCTCTACCTTTTCCATCCTCTCCACTCCCTCTACAAAATAAATAAACTCCTTGAAGAGAGGGACTATTTTGTCCTTTGAAAACCAATGCCTTTCCTATTGTCTGGCACCATAGTAGATGTCTATTGAATTCAGATTTTGGACTGATTATTTAAATAGAAAAGAAAGGGAGGAGGAGAGGAGGAAGAAAGGAAGGAGAAAGAAAAAGAAGGGAGGGAGGAAGAAAAAAGAAAAAAAGGAAGGAAAGAGAAAGGAAAGGGGGAAAGAAAAAGGGAGAGAATGAGGAAGGAAGGAAGGAAGGAAGGAAGGAAAGAAGAAAGGGAGGAGGGAAGAAGGGAGAGAGGGAGGAAGGAAGAGAGAGAGAGAAACAGATGATATTGGTTATGATCAAGAAAAAGCAAATGTCTCGTGGCTCACTGGTAAAATGCACTTTGTTCCCCTAGGCAGAAGACGAGTTTGTGTATTGGCCAAGTCGGGAAGAATCCATGAACTGTGAGGCCTTTACAGTGACCCTCATTAGCAAAGACAGATTGTGCCTCTCTAATGAAGAGCAAATCATCATCCATGACTTTATCCTTGAAGCAACACAGGTAAAGCCCCCCAGAGCAGTAGATAGTGGGCTGCTGGCAGGCCCCCAGATTGGCCTTCCAAGTCACATTGACTAACTGTCAAAATCAGGAGGCTTCCCGCCCCCTGTCTCCATGCACACTTTTTGGGAGAATTAATCGAGCTTATTTTTAATTTCCCTTACCTTTAAAGAAATCTTTATTATATATATTTTTCTAAGCTGAGTGCAGCCTCATCATGTGCAGCAGACATAAAGGAGAATGGTTAGCCTAGTTACACAAACAGTTGACTGGAGCTTCTTCCTGTTCTCTCTGCTGTTGGAAACATCAGGTTTAGGAAAGCAAAAGTCAAGGATTTCTTTAGGTCTGTGTGATTGAGAGCCTGGGCAGCAAGGCCCACAAACTGTCAGTGACCAGTCTCTGGGCCTTCCAGTGCCCTGGCTAACTTTTAGAGACTTGAGGCCACAGAGTGGATGCCCCATCTGCATTGGGGATGGAGTTCCTTTACAGGAGGTCAAGGCCAAACAAGAAAACAGAGAACTAAGTGAACACTTAGAATTCTTTTAACCCGTTAAGGGATGAGCCACCCTCCCATTTTTATTTACTTTAAATAAATGACTGTTACTTTGAACTTTATAAATTACCAACTCTGTTTTCTTTCCCTCCTCCCTCCCTCCAACTCCTTTAAAAAAAAAAAAAGAATAGAAAAATCCTTGTAATAAATAAGATATAAAAGTGAAACAAATTACTGCATTGGCCCCTCTCTATAAATATCTCTTTTTGTATCCTGAGGCTACTACTTCTATGGCAGAATATTCTCTACCCCTCTTTTTTGTGTCCCATTAATAGGAGGTTAAACAAGGAGGCAAGGGAAGGGCTCTTGTATTTTGTTGAAAAGTCTGAAAGACTTTATCTCAACAAGAAGCTCTCTCCTCTTATAACTTTTCTTGATAGAATTGGGGCATGGCAGTGATCTAGAGCCCTAGATAGTCACTAGTGTCCTGAGTTTGCTTCATTTTGCCTTTGCCAGAGTTCTTGTTCTCTCCCGAAGCAAGCTGTTGAAACTGTAGAGCATTGGATTAAATGGATAAGCTTTGATCTGTTCATCTTGATTTTAGGATGACTACGTCCTAGAAGTCCGACACTTCCAGTGTCCCAAATGGCCCAATCCAGATGCCCCCATAAGCAGTACTTTTGAACTTATCAATGTCATCAAAGAAGAGGCCTTAACAAGGGATGGGCCCACAATTGTTCATGATGAGTGAGTATATTTCTTCATTTAAAACATGAATGCATCTCATAAAGTAGTCACTACTATAGTAGAAGGAAGGTGAAAATCCATTTCTCTCCTTTTTTGTGGATTTAATTGTATTCACAAACATACATGCCCATATACAGATATGACTTTCTTGTTAAGTTACATTTCATTAACATCGACATTGAATGTTACTGATTGTTTACATCAGACAATATGTCACTAAGATTGTAGTTCTCTTAGAAATGGAGACCATGTTTAAGGCCACAAGGGAGCTCTTCTTTAAGTACTTGTTGCTTCCACATATTACAGAATTTCAATTGGTTGGAGGCCATTTAGTCCCAACCTAAACCTACGTCATCCAATATCTGAAGACTTCAAGGGAGAAAAAAGAGAGGGAGCCCACTACCTCCAGAGAAAACTAATTTCCGCTTGTGGTTAACTCTAATTGTTATAGACAGCTTTAAGCCGAAACTGGACTCTTGGCAATTTACTCATATTTCTCCTCATTCTACTTGCACCTTAGGTTCAAATCTCACTCTGATACATTCAGACTGTGTGATTCTGGGCAAATCACTACACTAATCTGAGTCACAAATATGGAAATATATTTTAAATGACTGCACATGTATAACCTATATCAGATTGCTTCAATCTGGGGAAAGGAAAAGAAAATTTGGAACTCAAAATCTTACAAAAATAAATGTCAAAAACTATCTTTATGTGCAATTGGAAAAGAAAATATTATTGAGGGGAGAAAAAGACTCTGAATCACAGAGAAGGTGCCAACCTGCATTGGTAAGGGGACCCCCTCATCTAGGAGTTTCCTATGCCAATAGGCCCAGTCTCTTGTTCTATTGCTTTCTGCCTCCTGAGGCCAAAGGACAAAGCCTAATGCTTCCTCCAGATGACAGAAAGCCTTTCACATACTTGAAGACAGCCATTATGTCTTCTCTTCCTCCTGCCAAGATTTTTCTTTTCTAGAAGAATTTTTTTCAGTTCTTCACGGTCTCCTCCTCACCTTTTCTATTTTCTTGTTGCCTAATTAATATTGGTATAGCTTATGTGGCCCTTATGTTACCATCACAATATGTCAGGAGATTTTTACTTTTTGTCTTTTTTATGTTGAACATCACAGGACCTCATCTAATCTCCTTATTTTATATTTAAGGATTCAGGTGACTGGCACAAGGTCACACAAATAATAAACAGAATGGTTAGCCTAGTTACACAAACAGTTGACTGGAGCTTCTTCCTGTTCTCTCTGCTGTTGGAAACATCAGGTTTAGGAAAGCAAAAGTCAAGGATTTCTTTAGGTCTGTGTGATTGAGAGCCTGGGCAGCAAGGCCCACAAACTGTCAGTGACCAGTCTCTGGGCCTTCCAGTGCCCTGGCTAACTTTTAGAGACTTGAGGCCACAGAGTGGATGCCCCATCTGCATTGGGGATGGAGTTCCTTTACAGGAGGTCAAGGCCAAACAAGAAAACAGAGAACTAAGTGAACACTTAGAATTCTTTTAACCCGTTAAGGGATGAGCCACCCTCCCATTTTTATTTACTTTAAATAAATGACTGTTACTTTGAACTTTATAAATTACCAACTCTGTTTTCTTTCCCTCCTCCCTCCCTCCAACTCCTTTAAAAAAAAAAAAAAGAATAGAAAAATCCTTGTAATAAATAAGATATAAAAGTGAAACAAATTACTGCATTGGCCCCTCTCTATAAATATCTCTTTTTGTATCCTGAGTCTACTACTTCTATGGCAGAATATTCTCTACCCCTCTTTTTTGTGTCCCATTAATAGGAGGTTAAACAAGGAGGCAAGGGAAGGGCTCTTGTATTTTGTTGAAAAGTCTGAAAGACTTTATCTCAACAAGAAGCTCTCTCCTCTTATAACTTTTCTTGATAGAATTGGGGCATGGCAGTGATCTAGAGCCCTAGATAGTCACTAGTGTCCTGAGTTTGCTTCATTTTGCCTTTGCCAGAGTTCTTGTTCTCTCCCGAAGCAAGCTGTTGAAACTGTAGAGCATTGGATTAAATGGATAAGCTTTGATCTGTTCATCTTGATTTTAGGATGACTACGTCCTAGAAGTCCGACACTTCCAGTGTCCCAAATGGCCCAATCCAGATGCCCCCATAAGCAGTACTTTTGAACTTATCAATGTCATCAAAGAAGAGGCCTTAACAAGGGATGGGCCCACAATTGTTCATGATGAGTGAGTATATTTCTTCATTTAAAACATGAATGCATCTCATAAAGTAGTCACTACTATAGTAGAAGGAAGGTGAAAATCCATTTCTCTCCTTTTTTGTGGATTTAATTGTATTCACAAACATACATGCCCATATACAGATATGACTTTCTTGTTAAGTTACATTTCATTAACATCGACATTGAATGTTACTGATTGTTTACATCAGACAATATGTCACTAAGATTGTAGTTCTCTTAGAAATGGAGACCATGTTTAAGGCCACAAGGGAGCTCTTCTTTAAGTACTTGTTGCTTCCACATATTACAGAATTTCAATTGGTTGGAGGCCATTTAGTCCCAACCTAAACCTACGTCATCCAATATCTGAAGACTTCAAGGGAGAAAAAAGAGAGGGAGCCCACTACCTCCAGAGAAAACTAATTTCCGCTTGTGGTTAACTCTAATTGTTATAGACAGCTTTAAGCCGAAACTGGACTCTTGGCAATTTACTCATATTTCTCCTCATTCTACTTGCACCTTAGGTTCAAATCTCACTCTGATACATTCAGACTGTGTGATTCTGGGCAAATCACTACACTAATCTGAGTCACAAATATGGAAATATATTTTAAATGACTGCACATGTATAACCTATATCAGATTGCTTCAATCTGGGGAAAGGAAAAGAAAATTTGGAACTCAAAATCTTACAAAAATAAATGTCAAAAACTATCTTTATGTGTAATTGGAAAAGAAAATATTACTGAGGGGAGAAAAAGACTCTGAATCACAGAGAAGGTGCCAACCTGCATTGGTAAGGGGACCCCCTCATCTAGGAGTTTCCTATGCCAATAGGCCCAGTCTCTTGTTCTATTGCTTTCTGCCTCCTGAGGCCAAAGGACAAAGCCTAATGCTTCCTTCAGATGACAGAAAGCCTTTCACATACTTGAAGACAGCCATTATGTCTTCTCTTCCTCCTGCCAAGATTTTTCTTTTCTAGAAGAATTTTTTTTCAGTTTTTCACGGTCTCCTCCTCACCTTTTCTATTTTCTTGTTGCCTAATTAATATTGGTATAGCTTATGTGGCCCTTATGTTACCATCACAATATGTCAGGAGATTTTTACTTTTTGTCTTTTTTATGTTGAACATCACAGGACCTCATCTAATCTCCTTATTTTATATTTAAGGATTCAGGTGACTGGCACAAGGTCACACAAATAATAAACAGAAGTGGATTTCAACTCAGATCTTCTGACTTGTCCGTACTCTTCTTAATGTATGAATAACTAGGAAACAAACAAATAACCAAAAAAAAAAAATTTGCAACAGATTGCTCATGACCTTTCCAACAGTTGCCTGGTGACTTCGTTTCCAAGGACAAGCCAAGTTGCCAATCTCAGATTCAGAATATAATGAGAAAAAAAGGGGCAGAGTCACATAAACCTTATGGTGCTTAAATATAACTCATTGTCCTTCATGGTGGAAGCAGTCCTACAGAACCATTTTTTGACCCTGGGTCCAGTGGTCTGTGTATCTCACTGATATTTAGATAATAAAGCATAATTATGATTGTTTTATTCTACTTTCATTCCATTAACTTTATGAGTACTTGGAAAGCACAATTGAATCTCCGTGCTCCTATTGACTTCAATTACTCATTATGTTTGTTCATTATAAATCTCTGGTCAACTGGACTTGTTACTATCATAAGTTATTAAGAGAGGCAGTATGGAGTAGAAAACATCAATGTTTACCCCAATTTGAATCTCAGCTTAACTAGTTATACAATCATGGAAAATGCCCTTGAGCATCCAAAGCCACAGTTTCCTCATCTGTAAAATGCTACCTACCTCATAGAGTCATAGAAAAATCAAGTCAGAAAATGGAAAAAATGATTTTTAACCATGAATATAAGCTCTTTCATATTTTGCTCATGGATTGCTCACCAAGTCTCAGAACCTGAAAGGTTATGAAGGGATAAGTTCTTGATCAGACTGGAGGAGAGGGAGCATCATGGAAAAGTAGAGAAATTTCTGTGTGGTTTTTAGTATGTGTCATGAACTCCTTGGAAGTACCATTTCTCTGGATTCTTTGGAACATATGTTCCCAGAGATTTTGTTCAAAAATACTTTTTTGAATGATTTTCTCTTATCAAGATTTTACTGGGACAAAATCAACCTCCTGTCTTGTTCTGGCTCAATATCATTTCTTTTGGCTTAAATTCTCTATCATTATCATCTTAGATGTTCATCTGGTGTCGATCTCTGGCTATATTGTGTCCTTCTGGGATGTATCTTCTGTGATTGTATCTCTTTCCTTGTGGTCTTAAATGTTGGTCTGCTTGAGGTGGGATAACTTGGGATACATTCACACCATCCATAGTACATATTTCAGCTAACTTCAAAAGAATCAAACCCAATGATTGACTAGTTCTACGAGTTATATATGAACCTCACTAATATAAGCTACTTCAGTTACATAATATAGAACAATCCCTTACTGAATAATACAGTATTGATTTTGCTTGGGTTTTCCAGTCATTAAAGTGTGTTATTAATTAAGTCTACCACCCTTTCATGTTAGAGTAGCTATCAGCATTCCAAATCCTTCTATTACAGGAAATCCCACCTCACTGGCTGTTAGTTAGATAAAATTAACCTTATTTCTATCTATAGCTCTTGCTTTTATTTCTAAATATATCCTTCCTTTCTTTCTTTACCAAAGAGGTTAAAAAAATTAAAGAAGAAAAAAAAAAAAAAGAAAAGCAATTTCGTAAACCCAACTACAGTGGGTATTCCACACTTCTCATGAGCCATCTCTGCAAAGAGAGGAAAAAGGCACATTTTTCACATCTTCTCTGGCTTCAAGTTTGGTCAGCTAATTCAGTCAATCAGACAATAAGCAATTATTAAATGCCTGCCATGTGCTAAGTATGTGCTAAAGAATAGGCTACAAATGCAAAAACAACAACAACAGCAACAACAAAACAGTCCCCTACTTTTAGCAATCTCATTGTGATTCTGTCTACACTGAACAAAAAGCAATGGCAATAGGAAAAACCACACAGTTATTTTTATCCCTGTAGACAGCTTCTTCACATAAGTCAGGACAAACATTCCATCATGGAGCCTGAAGTATCTGATTATACTTTGGTCCAAAAAAAAAAAAAAAAAAGAACAAAAAAAAACAGAGGTGCTGCTTAATATCTACAAAACTTCATGGTGTCCAATGATTTCCCTTTTTGGGTCTTTTACTTAAGTTTTTCCTCTGACCTGACTCTCCCCCATATATACCTCCTGGGTTTTCATGAGCTATATTGATTCCAGGAAAGTTCTATCATTTCTGCCCTTGAAATCTCATGCTCACAGTTCTGTTACAGTGGAGCAACCTGGAGGCATTTTAAGCTGATGGAACACAACTCCCCTCATGTTTCATGGCACTGTTAGACCTCTGAAAGTGCTTAACTAGAAATACTCACACACATATGGCTTTCAGGCAAGTTTGTTGGTGGTAGGGAAGTCTACACCAGATGCTTAAAGGTGACACCTCTGGATGTCAAACAAATGTAGCTGAAACTGAAAATGACCCCAATGTGAAAGCTTCAGCTTTTCATTCCTGAAGGACTGAAACCTCAAATGTGCCCTAACAGTGGATTTTTAAATGACAGTCCTAGGAAATAAGTTATTTTTATTGTGAGATATTTAAGAACAGATCTCTAAGAAAGGGGGAAAAATTTCATCTGTGAGGGACCACTAAAATACAATATCACCTCACTTACTGCAGAGTGCCAAGTCCAAATAGGTAAATTGTCCAGATAATTTGTCTCCAGCGCATCAGCTTTCATTTGAATGTTTCTAATGGAACTATTCCTAGAATCAACTGACTGACCCTTCCCAGCTTCATTCATTAAAAGGCTATTAATTCAATTCTTGATGACTTGGGGTTATCATCACATATATGCTCATTGCCCTGTTTCCTTGGATAGTGGCAGCAGTAAGCATGGGGAGCTTCAGGGTGAAGGAGAGCTCAGACAGAATGACTTTTTGTCTCTCATACCAAAACTCCTGATACCATAAGATTATCACTGAAGTCCAAACAACTCTAATGTTTTCCTCTGATAGAGCTCCTCCCTCTGCACCAAGTTTTTTTGTTTTTGTTTTTTGTTTTTTAATTAAAGCTTTTCACTTTCAAAATATATGTATGGATAATTTTCAACATTCACCCTTGCAAAACTTTGTATTCCAAATTTTTTTTCCCTCTCTCCTCACTTCCTCCCCTAGATGGCAAGTAATCCAATATATATTAAACATATGCAGTTTTTCTATACATATTTCTACAATTATCATGCTGCACAAGAAAAATCAGATCAGAAAGGAAAAAAGTGAAAAACAAAATAAAATGCAAGCAAACAACAACAAAAAGAGTGAAAATACTATGTTATGATCCACACTCAGTTCCCACAGTTCTATCTCTGGTGTACCAAGTTTTTCACCAACCTAGTAGTAATAATCATTATCAGCTTCATCAATTTCCTTCCCTTCTTTTCAGAAGTAGAGAGGGGACTCAGTGAAGAATATCAAACACACTTTCATAGCTAACGTCCTATTAGATGATTTTGATAATCTGCTTTTTTTTTTCTTCTCCCTCATTCTCCTTATTTTTAGTTAAAAGAGTTGGCTTTGTTATAAGAGTTGAGGAGGTAGGAGAGACATATTCAAAAAATGAAGATGTTTATAAAAATAAAAAGATTAATGAATTTAGGTAGTCCAATGGATAGAGTGTCAAATCTGGAGTCAGAAAGATTCATCTTCCTGAGTTCAAATCTATCTTTAGACTCTTACTAAGCTGTGTGACCCTGGGCAATTCACTTTACCCTGTTTGCCTCAGTTTCCTCATCTGTAAAATGAGCTGGAGAAGGAAATGGCAAACCAGTTTAGTATTTTTGCCAAGATAACCCCAAATGGAGTCACAAAGAGTTAGATGTGACTGGACGCCAACAAAATGTGCTCAACATTGCGGCAGGCATCTGGGATCCAAAGAAAAGAAAGTGAAATATTCCCTGATCTTCTGAAGCTTTATTAATACAGACCACTCTTAGTTCTAAAATGGTTTTAGGTGAAAACCAGAGGCTTCCATTGGCTTCAGTCCATTTCTCTTCTTCCCTAACTATCATGCTATATTGGAGCTGTTAAGACAGTGAACTTCTGTTGTACTTCTGTGAAATGATTACTTTGGAACATTAGTCAAAGCTCTTCAAGATTTTTCATAAAATAGTAGCTTTTATTAAATTCTTAACATTTAAGGGGCCAATTTTTAGAACCAGAATTTCTGTTATACTCCATTTAATGAGCTTTGACTTCCATGCATGGGATACTCTGTCCCAGACACTAAAGCTCACACTCATTCATACTTAGTGCCAAGATTTAATCTTATAGCTCAGAGATATTCTTTTTTTTTCAATTGGCTTACTCTGAAATAAACATTATTTTCAGGACATCAGACTGCCTTTCTCAGTAGCTGAATCCACATCATTATGGCCAATTAAAAAAGTACAACTGAAGTTCCTCATGGTATTCTGAGTGTCACCCATTATATGACTAATATTCATTGAGGATAGTAATCAATCATTTTAGGTTTCTCCCCCCAAAAAAAAATTTTTCTCTTCATAATACATTGAGCAGAGTCACTAAGGATAGCTCCTTATAAAAAGAATATTACTCATTCATCCTGGACAAACACCAACCATCCATCTCCTCAATAGAAAATAATGGTAGGCTCATTTCTTTCAGTCAACAAAGACATCCTAAGTACCTATTATATACTTGGGCTCTGTTAGGGCTGTGAAAGTATAGCCCATAGCTTAAGGTAATAAATGCATTTCATTTGTACTGGCTGCTGATGTTCTGTTCTTGCTTCAGAGCTTTATCCAGCTAGGAATATATCCCAAGTATGTGTTTTCCTTAAAGTTCACATTAAGAGTCCTTCCACTCACCTCCAGTCTTGCATTCACAAGATCACAGGATTGAAAACTAAAAGGTACCTTAGAGATTTTCTAAGCCAATCCCCTCATTTTATACACAAGGGACTAGACCCAGAAAGGTTAAGTGCTTTGGTTTAAAAGTCATTGTATCAAAGCCAGGATTTGGAATTAGGTCTTTTACCTCTGAGACCAGTACTCTTTCCACTCTCCTAGAATGTCATTTCCCATGTTGGTTCAAGAGAATTTCCTTCATTTCCTTGCAGAGTCTTAAAAGTTAATCTTTTTTCTTGTCATCTCTAAATCTCTTATTCCCCCAGGCACAGTTATTTTTTTCCCCAAAATTTCCTCTGAATATGCAAAAGAGCTTTGGTTTGCTCAGTACCTTCCTGGTATAGGAAATCTCTCCACCAATAAGATATTAAGTCTTAGTCCATTAATAACAGAATGGAGATTGTTGTGTACAGAATACAGGCAACCACTGGGCTAACCATTGGTTAAATATTTCCTTCACTAGGAAAATTATCATAGCTTTTGATGGCTAGAATAGACCTTAGAGGTCATCTAGTCTAAAATTCTTTTTTTAAAAGATGTAAATCTATGATTTAGTAGATAATCCTAAGGACTAAATCACATAGCTATTTTTCTTCTAGCTTAGCACACACACACACACACACACACACACACACACACACACACTCCACTCAATATTCTAACCCATCAATCCCAAATTAATCTGCCTATAGAACATTTGGGGGCTCAAAATCTACTAACAGAAGCTATTAAATACTGATCCTTTGGGATAGAGGAAATGAGGAAAATTGAGGTGCAAACAGAAGAAATTGAGCCTATCATTCTCCAAAATCACCACTCATAACTACTGTTATATAATTTGATATTTTTAAGGAAAAATAGTTGTCATTGAAATATTCTTGTGAATTCCCTACTTACATCCCATAGACCAAAACTTGGAAGTTAATTTTTTTCTGTTTACATCCATCCTATCTACAGGAATTCAGGGTCCCCTTACTTTCTATCACAATACATTCCTTGAAACAGCATCTTAAACCCATCTTAGATTCTATTCATCCCCAGCTGTGTGTGACATCTGGACATCCATTTCTACCTAATGAAATCTGACTTCTCAAATCGCTGCTCTCACAATGTCAGTGCCCAGTGCTGGAGTCAAAACAAAACAAACAAACAAAAAAACCCTGTTAAATGGTACAGGGGGAGGAGCATTAAAAAATAAATGTAGGACACAGAGAGAGAACAGTGGGAACAGAGTGTGGAACATAACATAATATTCTCATTCTCTCTGTTATTTGCTTGTATTTTGTTTTCTTACTCAGTTTTTCTTTTTCTTCCTTCTTGATCTAATTTTTCTGGTGCAGCAAGATAATTGTATAAATATGTATACATATATTGGATTTAACATGCCTTTTAACATATTTAACATGTATTGGTCTACCTGTCAGCTAGGGGAGGGGGTGGGGAAGGAGGGGAAAATTTGAAACAAAAGTTTTTGCAAGGGTCAGTGTTGGAAAAATTACTCCTGCATATGCTTTATAAATAAAAAGCTTTAATTAAAAAAAGAAAAGAAATGGAAGATTAAATGTCATATATTTGCTGTTAGAAAAAAAAGAAAGAAAAAGAAATGTAGATCATATTAAAAAACCAATATGAATTAAAGAAAACTTTTTTCAAGGACACTGAAATTAGAGGGCCTAGGTTCCAAACCCAATTCTGCCACTTACTGCCTCTGATTGAAGTAGCCACTTTCCCCATTGGAGCCATAGTTTCCTTATCTGTAAATGATGTTGTCTTAGATAACTTCCAAGGTCCCATCCAGCTTTCATTGGTGAGGATAAGATCCTTTACCCTCTTGAGTAAATATTCTACTAGTTCAGAAGCCCAGTGGTTAGATATGCTCTGTGTATCAAATTCTCTCAGGTTCTCAAGTCAATTCCACCTTCATAATGGTCCCCACTCCCCATGCCTTCCTCTGCTCTGCTCCCACCCTAGAATAAGACTTCATTGTCATCTACCCAAGCTCTTAGAAATAGCCTCCATACAGGTCTTCCAATTTCTGCTCTGTCTTCCCCCCAATCTATCCTATATAAAGCTGCCATCAATTGTTTTTATTCTGCCTTACATCTAAGGCAAAAATGTCATCATTCTCTTCATGATGCTGTGATGATTGCCTATCTGTCACTGGTATTAAAGAGGTGAAAAGGGGGAGAGAAGTGAAAAGGGAGAGAGAGAGAGAGAGAGAGAGAGAGAGAGAGAGAGAGAGAGAGAGGAGAGAGAGAGAGAGAGAGGAGAGAGAGAGAGAGAGGAGAGGAGAGGAGAGGGAGGAGAGAGATAGGAAGAGACAGAGGGAAAGAGGAAGGAGAGTAAAGAGAAGGGAAAAGAGAAAGAGACAGAGGGAGGAGAGGGAGCCAGAGACAGACTGATTATTATTAATAATACCTATGACTATAATAACATCATTGACAATAGATATTAGTATTGCCATTTTCAGCTAAGAAGCCTCTGGCTCAGAGACAATGGGATCTTAATCATGGCCTCAGATAGCAAGGAACAAAGACAGAATCAGATTCCTGACTTCTGAAAGTCCCCCGTTATTTGTTCAAGCCAGTCATTGCTATGGTGCTTTCAGAGTGACAGACTCTTGGGGGTAGTCAGATCTCAAAATGACCTGGCTTGCCATGGTGTGTCTCAGGGCAGGCTGCTCAGTTCCTTAGATAATCTGGAATGATCAA
The DNA here is from genome assembly GCF_016432865.1 of Antechinus flavipes. Classification (NCBI taxonomy): domain Eukaryota; kingdom Metazoa; phylum Chordata; class Mammalia; order Dasyuromorphia; family Dasyuridae; genus Antechinus; species Antechinus flavipes. The sequence continues at coordinate 21,740,392 of NC_067398.1, forward strand.
TGCTTTCCACTGTCTCTGGTTGCTCACCTTGTCTAAAGCTGCTATGTCATCTGCTTCCCCAGGTATGGAGCGGTTTCAGCAGGAATGCTATGTGCTCTTACCACACTGTCCCAACAATTGGAGAATGAAAATGCTGTGGATGTTTTCCAGGTAGCCAAGATGATCAATCTTATGAGGCCTGGAGTCTTCACAGATATTGTAAGTAATGTCCTTATTTATGACTCACCTTCCAAGCACGAATAATGCAAATTAAAACTCTAGACCCTCTTTCATATCACTTGATTTTGGTTGAGTCATTTCTGTGTAAAATTGTTTTTTGAGCTTTGATAAGATTGCTTATCCCTGCAAGTTCATGTCTGTTTACAGCTGGCTGCATTGCCTTTGGACAGAACTCAGCTTGTTGCTTTAAAAGAAAAAGTCTTGATTCTGCCAAAATCCAAATGTTCTGGGCAGCTATCTCCACCATCCAGAAACCCTATTTTTCAGCCACTCTAGAAACATCGTTCCCAGAGTAGTTGCTAAGTGATTTTTCATTAAAATGGGTCTGACCACATCACTCCTACTCAGGGAATTCCCGTGGATCCCTATTTCTTCTAGGATAAATTATGAATTCTTCTGTTTGGATTATAAAGCCCTTCGTTGCCTAGCCAAAACCTGTTTTCTCACATTCATTCCCTTCCTAAGTTCTTTGTTATCGCCATATCGACCTCCTTACTGTTCCTCACACACAATACTCCATCTCCTATCTCTTGATGCCTTTGTTTAATTTTTCCATGCACAATTCTCAGAAAGAACTCTCTCCTCAATTATTCTGTTTCTAAGAATTCCCTATTGTCTTCAGGGGGCAGCTAGGTAGTACAGTGGAGAGACCACTGGGTTTGGGGTCAAGAAGATTCATCTTAATGATTTCAAATCCAGCCTCAGACACTGTGTGACCCTGGGTAAATCCCTTACCCCTGTTTATCTCAGTTTCCTCTTTTTTAATATGAATTAGAGAAAGAAATAGCAAATGATTCCAGTATTTCTGCCAAGAAAATCCCAAATGGTTCATAGAGAGTTGCACATAACAGAAAAACAACTGAACAACATTGTTTTCAAGACTCAGCTCCAACATCACTTCAACATTAACCTCCCAGATCCTTTTCCAAAAGACTTTGTACTTATTTTGGATATAATCTATACAGATATGCTCATTTTTGCAAATTCTGGCTCTACCAATAAAATGTTACTTCCATGACAGCAAGCTTCATTTCATTTTTTCTTTGTATGACCTAAACCTGCACATAATATATGTTCAATATATGCTTGTCAGTAGATCGATTAACAATTATTTATCAAGTTTTTTTGCTTGAAAGCTTAATTTGCATAACACTTTTGTTTGTTGTCCATTTCCAACGAATACTTACATTTGTTAATAATATTGTTAATATTAATAATACAAATTTGTAGCTATTCATCAATAATTTTTTACTCTGAAACAAAGCTATATTCCAGTATCAGAAATTGAATCCTCACAATTCAGAAACTGATAGAGGGTATATATAATTAAATTAAATGAGAATTTACTACATGCCTATTTAGCAACGTGGCAGCTAAAGTAGAACACTGGGCCTGGAGTCAGGAAGATTTGAATTCAAATTCAGGTTCAAATGTTTACAAGCTATATGAACCTGGGTAAATCACTCAATCCCTATTTGCCTTAGTTCTTCATCTATGGTTTGCTATTTCCTTCTCTAGCTCATTTTTACAGATGAGGAAACAGGCAAATAGGATTGAGTGATTTGTCCAGCAAGCATCTGAGACCAGATTTGAACTCTTCCTGACTCCAGGCCCGGTGTTCATTGTGTCACCTAGATGCCCTGTCAGGCACTTAATTGATTGATTAATAAATAAATAATATTAATCACTTAATAAATGTTTATTGAATTGAATTGAACCTAAGAGACATAGTGATTAAAGTTCTGTATTCAGATCTAGCCTCAGATACATATTTAATGTATGAATCTGAGCAAATCACTTCCTCTCCCTCATTCTCAACTTCCTTATTTGTAAAATAGCTATGATAATAATAGCACCTACCTCCCAGGGTTGTTATAAGGATGAAGTGGGATATCTGCAAAACATTTTATAAATCTTGAAGTGCTATATAAATTCTAGAGATTCGTTTTAATATCCAGAACAAGAGCTATAATATAATACAGTGAATACTCTTACTCCAATAAACTTCTCAAGTGATTAGGTATACTTAATTTTTGTCTTTTTTTTATCCCTAGTACTGTGTAGGTGCTTAATAAATACTTTCTGATTGAGTTATTGCTTTATATGAGGCATCCCTAAGTCCTGACTTCTTTTGGGTGATAGTGGACATCCCTTCATCCACAATTCTTCAAAGTTACCAATCTACATAAATAAGGGATTGTCTCTATTCTAGTCTCCCCACACACATACAAACAAACTCCCTAGAAGATAAATGTTACTTAAGAAATATATTGCTGAGACTGTTGAAACCTAGCACATAGTAGACACTTAATATTTATTGATTGACTAGTATTCATGTCTTACATGAGATAATATGACTTCAGTCACTTTTTTTGGCTCAGCATTAATCAAAATTATATTCTCTTCTTTCGTTTTCTAGGAACAGTACCAGTTTGTCTACAAAGCAATGCTCAGCCTGGTCAGCACTAAAGAAAATGGAAATGGTCCCATGACAGTGGACAAAAATGGCGCCGTGCTGATTGCCGACGAATCAGACCCTGCCGAGAGCATGGAGTCTCTAGTGTAATTGGAATCCTGAAGAGGCACTTGATTTGTAGAATGAAGGAAGACTGAAAGAACTTTTTTGAGGCCTTTTTTGCCAGACTCTAGGTTATACAATAACCCAGTTACTTTTTTACACTGATAAAAAGTTTTGATATTTATTTTTTGCCATTTTATGTCTTAATGGTATCCTACTGAGCATTTGCACCTCTGTTTATTTTACACAGTGAAACACAATTTTATCTCGTTTGCACTATCTGATCAGTGTTACTGCCTATAATATCTTACTACAAAAGCGACCCCTGGTCTGACATTCCATGGCGACATATTGCTACTTTTAGTTCCATGCAGTGATGGTTTTTGTTAATGACAGTGAGCCTTGAGTCGTTGATTTGTGAATGCTGAAGCAGTCCCATTCTTTTTTAATGAACAGCGCTGTACTTGTCCCCAGCCCCCTTCCCTTACTCTTCCAATCACTTTGGTCAATATTGTATGCCTTTCGTAGTTCAGTAGAGTGGATGAACACTGTTGTTGTTGTGTTGTTCCGTTTTGTTTTTTTCAGACTTTAGCAGGGGATTGGTAGCCATGTATATGAACAAAGTGTAACTGCCTCCTGGGCATTAAGTGATGCCATTTGTGGTGGCTCAGATTTCCACTGGGATAGCTTGGAGGCACGATAGCTGCTTTATATGTCCTTCACTTACCATTGGCAAAGTGTGCAAAATCACATGGGACATAGGCAGCAGGTTATGGACGTCACTTCAGAATTCACAATTATATCCAAATAAAGGCTAACATTGCTTTCTGGTTTTTACGGCAGCCATGTGGATCATAATGTTTGTTATATTCACCGTAATGATCTGAATCAGCAACACGGTAGAAATCAGGGCTGTCTTTTAAAAAAAAAATAGAGGTAGCAATATTTTACATAACCGCATTATTGAAAACCTTTAATTCTTTTACATTAATGCTTCTTGACCATGACATCACCCCCAGTGGGATGTTGTTGAATGAAATGAACATTTCCTTAATCTCACTTGTTGCCATTTTTCAGGTGTGTAATTTTGAAACGAGTGCTCAAAAGTAAAGTACTGATCCATATTCATGGTGAAGCAATCTAATAAAAACTACCTACCAAGTTAGCATTCTCCTTCTTTTCTTGCCAAACTTTTCATGATAAATCTCTTAATTAACATACCCCCTTCCAAATGAGATCTGATCTTTTTCCCTGTCATTTAAAGGTTCTTGGTCTTATTTTAAGATGAAAACACTGGGTTGGCAAAAGTTGGGAACTTGGAGTTGGTTATTGGAACTCTCACATTTGAGGTTAGCAATGAATCTGTAATTACGGTCTGTCTTTTCTAGGCATGAAAGCAGACATTGTGCAGATACACACATGTGTGTGAATGTATACTTGCATCTCAGTAAATGAGACTGATATTCTCAATCATGGCCAAGAGAAGCTTATTTTGTTCGATGAATCTTGGACTGTGCTCATTCTTTGAAACACAATAGGATTTTTGCCTTAATGGGAAAACGAAGAGTTAAGATAGTTCTGTAAACTGTTAGGTGGGAAAACCCAATCATACTTAGGAGGATCCAATTGATTTTATTTGCATGCATGCTTATAATAGAGATAGCTGCTCTGGAAATGGGGAGTTGGCCCCAGAAGCACTGGATCTAGTAAGAATAAGTTGTACGTTTCCTAAAACACTCAAGCCACAGTCAAGACTATCTAAGTCCACATGGCTAGGAACTTGAGGACCTTAAATGAAAATCAAACTCATGGCTATCTTTAATCTGACTTTATCAAAAGGCTAATCATACAGCCATGGTATGGAGAGTTGCTTAAGAGATAATATGATGGTGGGTCAAACCCCAGTGTATCAGTATCTGGATGGCACTTTTCCAAGTGAAACAGCTTTTCAGTCATTTACTTACAAGCACTATTGAGGAATGCCTCCTGATTGACCATCATAGAATCCTCAACAACAATGATCATTATACCAGTATGGAGGTCTGTCCTGCAGAGGTTCCCTTAATGGTAGTGCTTGCTTGTTCTGTATAGGACCAGTGCATTCAGAGACATTTACAACTCCCACTAATCCCATTGAAGTTGGCACTGGGAAATCCCAATTATCAGTGTGAGGACTTTGGACCATTGGATATTTTGTGCTGAAAATCAGAGGTCCTTCAGAGTCCTGTGAAGAAGTGAGGGTCTCAAATCATGGTAAGATCCAGAGATTTGAGTGTTGAGATATTTCATTATTTAAGTTTTAGTGCATGTTTGCTTTCCATGGGCTCTTGCTCATTTTAATGTTGGTTTAGCAGAGAAAGTCGCAGTGGGAAATGGTGATGGGGGATTGACTGCCTCATTTTGGGCCTTCCTCTCAATCCTCTCCTCCTCATCCCTTTATGAAATGATGTTAGAGCTAGGACTCATTTTCATTTTCAGTGATTATATTGGTAAAAATGAATGTTGGGTGTCAATAGGAAAAAAAACATAGAAAGTATTCATTCCTGTGTTATTCACTGAGAGCTCAATTCATGGAAAATAACTTTCATCTAAGTTTTGTTGAGTTTGGTCATCATTTACCTTGTGTCAAAAGAAAGAGTTGGTTAATTCATAGACTAGAAGCTACATTCTAAGAAAGTTCAGAAGTTCTTGGGAATGAATCAGGAATGTAGCAGAACTGAATCAAAGTCTGCAAGATCCCAATCCACTCTGAATTACTGCTCTTTGTCTTGCCAAAGTAGTTCATATACTTTTTCCGCAGGAAAATAGGGGTGTCCATTCAACTGTTTCCCATTTCAACTGCTAATTACGTAAGTTCATACTATCTTCCCAGTAACAGAGAGTCTCAAAGAATGCATTCATGTTCATTCTTTGAGACATAAGCACATGGCTTAACTACAGAACAAGATTATTATCACTTGCACTCAGGGGGAAAGGAAATAGCTATTGCAAATTCATGCATGCTTATCTGTCTGAGAAGCTCTTTGGTGAATTTAGGCCCTAAGGAAACAGTTTACACCCATCACACAAAACTGAATTGGAATAATCAAACCAAGTGGCTATGGATTTTGGACACCTGAGAAGTGGCATTCTCAGCATATAAGAATATTTTTCACTTCGAAGTCACATTTCTCCTTTTACATTTAAAAAGGCTAGCCTACCAATAGGGTTTTTGGAAAGAATGATCTTAGTTGAGTTGATTTTCCTGATATTTAAGTCCTTTGGAGTCCATTCCAAGCAGCTGGATCAGAGGTTATTTTTTTTAATGGTCCTGAGTACATAAGATGTTAGCCCAGGCTAATATTTCAGAACCTGAAAAATAACCTGAACTATTTTTAAATGACACAGCACAACTGCCCAGCTTAGAATTTCTTTGCATTTTTTTAACTGATATATTTAAAAGTTAAAATAGAGATACCAGTTTTACCAAAGATACATATTACTAATTCTCAGCAAAAAATAAAATAAAATAAAATAAAACAACAAAAACCCACCATAATTTAAGGAAGGAAAATTGAAACATAGTTTGTCTTAAAGATTTAGCAGTCGTGCTTTAAGATACATTTTCAACTCCTGTGTTCTGAAGTTTCTATTCCCTTGGTGCCAGTGAATTTGTATATGAAGGGAAAATGCCTGCTTTTTTTTTTCTTTAACAGCTGTAACTAGATTTCTTGCTAAACTTTTGAATTTGCCCTAAGTTGTCATTCAACGTGAGACATTGGCTTTGCTGATCTCTAGGGAGAAGACATGCAAAAATTGAGATGGAATTGTAATAAAGATATTTGGCCCTCGACTTTGTCTTAGCTGTTAAAAAAAAACTGTTTTTAGTATTTTTGTTAAATATTTGCAAAGGGAAACATTTTCTACAGAGGATTAATTAATTTCAAGAAAAATATCTTGAGTTTTAAGAATAAACATGTCTCCAGAAGAGGAGACCATCAATTTTATAAGCTGTCACAACTCTCCCAACATTTGGGGAAGTGACTCTTTTTGTTAAGACATTTGAAACTAGCGAGCAGCCATTGTTTCTAAAGAACTCAGCCTTCATGTTGACTCACGTTTCTTTGACTTCATTTTGAGATAGCAGAAATCATTAAAACTGTAAATATTTTGTTGCTTGGATAAGCATCTTCTGGGAACTTTGTATCTATGGTATATAATCATAGAATTTTATATTTTCATATAAAGCTGAATTGGAATAATCAAACCAAGTGGCTATGGATTTTGGACACCTGAGAAGTGGCATTCTCAGCATATAAGAATATTTTTCACTTCGAAGTCACATTTCTCCTTTTACATTTAAAAAGGCTAGCCTACCAATAGGGTTTTTGGAAAGAATGATCTTAGTTGAGTTGATTTTCCTGATATTTAAGTCCTTTGGAGTCCATTCCAAGCAGCTGGATCAGAGGTTATTTTTTTTAATGGTCCTGAGTACATAAGATGTTAGCCCAGGCTAATATTTCAGAACCTGAAAAATAACCTGAACTATTTTTAAATGACACAGCACAACTGCCCAGCTTAGAATTTCTTTGCATTTTTTTAACTGATATATTTAAAAGTTAAAATAGAGATACCAGTTTTACCAAAGATACATATTACTAATTCTCAGCAAAAAATAAAATAAAATAAAATAAAACAACAAAAACCCACCATAATTTAAGGAAGGAAAATTGAAACATAGTTTGTCTTAAAGATTTAGCAGTCGTGCTTTAAGATACATTTTCAACTCCTGTGTTCTGAAGTTTCTATTCCCTTGGTGCCAGTGAATTTGTATATGAAGGGAAAATGCCTGCTTTTTTTTTTCTTTAACAGCTGTAACTAGATTTCTTGCTAAACTTTTGAATTTGCCCTAAGTTGTCATTCAACGTGAGACATTGGCTTTGCTGATCTCTAGGGAGAAGACATGCAAAAATTGAGATGGAATTGTAATAAAGATATTTGGCCCTCGACTTTGTCTTAGCTGTTAAAAAAAAACTGTTTTTAGTATTTTTGTTAAATATTTGCAAAGGGAAACATTTTCTACAGAGGATTAATTAATTTCAAGAAAAATATCTTGAGTTTTAAGAATAAACATGTCTCCAGAAGAGGAGACCATCAATTTTATAAGCTGTCACAACTCTCCCAACATTTGGGGAAGTGACTCTTTTTGTTAAGACATTTGAAACTAGCGAGCAGCCATTGTTTCTAAAGAACTCAGCCTTCATGTTGACTCACGTTTCTTTGACTTCATTTTGAGATAGCAGAAATCATTAAAACTGTAAATATTTTGTTGCTTGGATAAGCATCTTCTGGGAACTTTGTATCTATGGTATATAATCATAGAATTTTATATTTTCATATAAAGCTGATTTTTTTCTAGTTTCAACTCCTTCATAGTTTTTTTTGTGGTGGATATGTGAATACAGCCTTTCTGTGTACTGAAAGTAGCACGGACCATCATCACATTCCAAAAGAATCCAACGCCATGTTCTTTCTTTGGGGCAGTGATTGTGAAAGTTGGATTTTCTTTTTCATTCCATTGTCAGAGTGGGCAATAGGAATTAGGCCTAATCAGTCATTGAATACGTCTGTCGCATTGGACCCATTTTGAAAAAAGTGGTGTTTTGTTTTGAGGTTTTTTTTTTTTCCATTTTGTTTTTGGGGTTTTTTTGTAACTTGAAGAATTACCTTTTTTTGTTCTGTTTAAAACTATATCAAATCATTCTATGATAGTGTTATTTAATATGTAAATTGTATTGCTATACATAAAATAAAGTATGGTTTTTTGATGTATTGGTGGTGTTGGGCATTCTGTGAAAGCCTCATTCAACAGTTTGCTACTACCCCATGAAAGCAAGTAAATTATCTACACTATGTTGTCGTACAGAGTTGATATTCAGAACATTCTTAAGCATCACAGCTTACGGTACCCCTTCTCTTTCTTATCTTTAAATCTTTAGCAATTGTTGACATTAAAATGAAAAAAGAACATCATTCTTTTAAAGTATGGGTCACTGAAATTAGTAGGGAGCGTAGAAATTATCTAGTTCAATCCTCTCACTTTACAGATGAGGATGCAAAGATATAAACTTTAGAGATTTGAACCTTAAAGATCTGGATTTTAGAGATCATTCAGGCCAAGGGTTTTAATCTTTACTGTGGCTTATATCCCTCAGGCAATCTGGTAAAGACCATGTAACCCTTCTCTAAGTGATTTTTTAAATGCATGAAATAAAATATATTGGATGACCAATTATAATGAAATATTATTAATAAGATACTTAAATAAAAATTAAGAACCCAACTAGTCCAACTCCCTCATTTTACAAGTGAGGTTACCGAAACCCAGAGAGAAGTAACTTGTCTAATGTGACAAAGATAGAAAGCAGAGGTAGGCTATAAACCAGCCTGAAAGCATAAAACCTCTGGCCTAGCAACTGTGGAAAAAGAAAAGGCAGATTATGAAGTGGATCAAGTCTAGTATCATTTCATCATCTGACTACCATCCCCCAAAAAGCATTTTTCTTTCTTCCTTACACATAAAAAGAAATTTCACTCTGGAAGGGACTAGAGCAGCATTAGAATCCATTCCACTCCTTTCATAGATATAGAAACTGAGATCCAAAGGTGTGAAATAATTTCCCCAAAGTCATCCAAGTAATAAGTAAGAGGGTGTGGTCTGAATGGTGATCACCTGACCAATACTTCCCAATATATCATCCTGACTATATTTAACAATGGAGAATGAAGAGAACTGCTGAAGAAAGTTTAAATGGATTGTGACATGCCACAAATCACTGTAAAGATTTCTCATTCTAGTAAACTATTGCTTCAGTATTTTTACACAATTGCCTTTTTCTGTGGACCAGAGTGAAATGGGAAGACAGTCTTTGTCAACTCCATAGGTGCCAAATTTGATTAACTTAATAATCTCCCTTTTCTTCCCCCTCTCAAAATCATCTTCTCTAGGGTGCAATGCTATCAGACTGGTCCCTATTTCTTAATAAAAGAAATTAGGGTCATAGAGCTAGAAGGCACCCCCCATTTTACAGATAAAGAAACTGAATTCAAATAGTCTGATAATCCTTGAATACTTTAAATGGAATTAAATTAGTGTTACCCCTTCGAAGAGTAGTATATTTTTATAAAGAAAGTATGATAGTTAACCTCAGGGAAACTTCATTTAATACTTACTAGCTTTGTGACCCTGTCAAATCACTTAAGTCCAATTGCCTCACACACAAGAAAAAAGAAAAGAAAAGAAAAGAAAATTCACTTCTCTAGAAGGCCTTTCCTCATGCCCATCCTTGGCCCTAGCTCAAGTGCCTCCTCCATCATGGGGTATTTATTCTGTATATGCATATAAATGTATTTATTCCTGTAGGGTAGAGTCTATTTTTTTACTCTCTCTATCCCCAACACCTGGAAATTACTTAACACTTTAATCAGTGCTCATTAATTAAGAGATTGACAATAGATTGTGATAGATTCCCTACCATCATAAGAGTTGGAAATAGCTTGGAGCCTCTCTACTCTAACCCTCTCCTTGAAGATTTCTTGGAATCACTGGTTTTAAGTTTATAAAATGGGAAGATTAGAGCAAGAGAAACTGAGTTCAAATCCTGATTCTACCACTATGACCCTAACTACTTGTGTGACCTTGACTTTTCTAAATGTCAGATTTTTTATTCTATAAAATGAGAGATTGTACCAGATAGTATCAAAGGTCACTTTCAGCTCTAGATTTATGAAACTATTAAAATAAAAGACAAAATGAGTCCCAGAGAGTGAAAGTGGATAGTATCTGTTTGCTTTCACAGTAGAGTCTTTGCTTATACTACAATATGTGGTGTGGATGCATGATTTCATTGATTTGGATATTCCCTCATCAGTGAAAATTGCAACCAATTTAAATCCTCTCATCCTGTTAAATTCTTGTCTATGTTCACCTTGTGATCCAGAGCTCTGTACTTTCTACTCCATGGTTCTCTATTTGTTATTATTTATGGCTTTATGATCAGTCCCCTTCCCTTTAGGAGCATTACCCTACTGAGTGTTGATAGGTCACTGTTGAGAAGAATAAAATAAGAAATAGGAAAACATATTATCTGGTTTGAATTAATGTAAAAAATATTTTCCTTTCTTGCTTTTCAATGTTAGCAAATAAAAAATTGCCAATTTTTTCTTCGTTCACAAAGGCAAATTCTCTACTTTTCTACTTTTTTTTCTCCCAGTGGAAGCATATTAAAAAAAAAAAAAAAAAAAAAAAAAAACTACTTCCATGAAATAGGACTAAGAAATGAGGGAGGTCAAAGTTCACAGAGAAGCCTCCTATATCATTCATATTTTTTTCAAGAAAAGAATCCAAAAGCACTTGATTTAGTGAACACCAAAGACTACCATTAAAAATGAAATGGATTATACTTCAAGCCATAGGAAAACTATTATTGCTGCTTTGAAAGTTATTCATTCCTAATTAAGTCATATGTTTTACTTGGAAATTATGTATGACTTTGACTAGATAATAACCGAAGTCCTTTCCAATGCTCAGATTCTATGATTCTCCAAGCACTGACTTATTAGAGAAAAGATTAAATTTAGTACAAAGCTACAAGAATAAAAAGGAGAAAAGGGCAGGACATGCAATTGAAACGATTCAATCCTGGACAATTCATATGAATGGATGATGATGAAAAACAGAACATGAACAGAAGACAGTACATACAAACGCAAATATAATCATTTTAATTGAAATTTATGAATATAAAGCAATTGACACAACAAAGAGACTAAAAAAGCCTAAACAGCAAGATAACTTCAGATAATACTTGATTTACTTGCCAAGCAGAGCAATGCGGCAGTCAAAAGCCATACCAGTTTAGAATATAAACTAATTTGTAAAGTTTTATGGAAAAGGGCAATTAAAAATTGACAGAAGCATCACTTCATAAAACAGAAGACAAGGGAGGATGAGGGAAGGACTGGTAAGACATCCGCCTACGCAAAGTCATCTGAAGGGCATTTCAAGGTGAAAATGGAAAGGGAGGTAGCCTACAAAAGAAAAAGGGAACAATCAGCAAAAATTGTTATAACAACCTTTTTTTTTTTAATCATCAAAAACTGTAGATATGCTATACTTAGACTCCCTAGAGATAAAGGCAGCATTAAAATTAAGCAGATGTGGAAGAAAGGAGTGATCCAAAAAGAAGATGGGTTGATCACATCATGAGAACATGGGCATCCTAGTAAACAGCCCACGTACTGCACTCAATATTCCACTCTCCACCCCCTCCAACAAAGGCGACAAGGAAGGAAGCAAGAAATGTAGGAAATTTGTAGGATGTGGTCTCCCCACACATACTACTTCTCAAACAACCAAATTATTCTTCTTTGATTAAAGTTTTGTCTCTTCCCACCAAAGGCAAATGAGGATTATTGTATAATGTTATTAAGAGATAATTATCCATTTGTTTCATTAGTCCTGAAATACCAGAAATCCATTTTAAAGTGGGATAACTTTAATATTCTCATCTAGTCTCTGCCTTCTATTTCCCTCACTAACTCTAATATCATTAGCAATCCCCATTATTATTCACTTCTGATTTGCTTAGCCTCATAGATAGTCACCTTCATAGACTTGTAAACATCCCATAAATGACCTAAGTGATAGTTCCTGTTCCTTCGATACATTCTTAAAGTCCAGAGAGAATATTATTTTGCAGTAACTCACTGCATCAATAAGACCACCTGTCTCCTATGCCAATGTTTTATTGATCACTGAAGATAGAAACAATTTGAATAAATAAGCTATGGTTATTTATCTTATAACTGGTAACATTTTGACACTCTGCTAAAACATAAAATTCAATATTTAACATTCACGTGACTCATGAATTCTACCTAACTTGACAATGTTTCAAAATTGACCATTCTAAGAATAACTAATATGGATAGGTTGTTGGGAGGGATATAAAATATCATTTTTCAACTAAAGATTCATGGGAATGTGCCACATATTATATACAAAAATAGTGTTAAATCCAAATTAAACCCTTTATTTATTAACTTATCACAGTATCTCTTATTATGAATCAGAGAAGAATTTTCAAGTTTCTCATAAATCTCTTAACAGGATTTTTTCCAGGGCAGAGGAAGTGGGAAAAGGAGCTAAGAAAATTTCCAAAAGATATTCCTGGGATTTATCTCTTCATGACTTATCACCATAACACATACTTTTGGTCCAGTGAAATATTCCCCCTCCTACTTTCTTCTTTGAAATAGGTAATTCCATTTGTGATTTCCTTGGTATAGGTGGGATGTCTGAATGAAGAAAATCCCTTTATCATAAGACCTAAACACTTTCTCAGCAATTTACAGCTTTAAAGAGCTGACTGGAGCATTGAGAGCTTACTTAAGGTTACTTAACTCATGTGGTATAGAGTTCTTCCTGACTTCAAGGATGGCTCTGTCCACTATATCACACAGCTTCCCCTCTCACATGTCTTTTCTTTTTTAACAAACCTTTTAAAGTATTGCCAACCCAGCATTTTTATCAATCTCAAACAACCAATGTTCTGTTCTAGATCTTTCTTCTAGATCTTTCTTCCCTTCTTTCTTTGCCTTCTCTCCCTTTGTGACTTTATTTCCATAGCTTAAATCACTTATATGAAATGATAATTCCCACAACTCTTTCATCTCAACAAAACTCCAGAGAGTTCTGAGGAGCCTCTAACTGCCTGTTGAAAATCTCCACCTGGATGCCTCACAAGTATCTCAAACTCAACATGTCTAAAACTTTCTTCTTCCCTAAACCTTACCCTTCAATAACTTCCATATTTCTGTAAATGGCACCATCATCTTAACAATCTTCCCTGTGTATAAACTTGAACCTTCTTTTTCTCTTTCAATTTTTTGACAGCTCCTGCCATTTATACTTCTTTAATGTCTCAACTTCTTCTCACCTTCTGCTTGATGCCTTGGATATGAAACTTTTACTTAATTCTCTTATTTCTCAAGGAGCTCAGTACTTGATTTAGTCTTCATCCTTCACTCCATTCCCTGCCCTTAAACTTGAGAGAATGAATATAAATTGATGCTCTCTCAAAATCCTAACATCCCAGTTCTTCAACCTCATCAACTGTCATCACCTTCTCCTTTATTCCATCCTACATTTGACCTCATCATCACCCATAATCACTTATCTCCACGATTCAAAACTCTGTACTTTCTCTCTTCTTATCCTTCTCTCTCTTCCTAGTCCTTAATCTGCTTAAATCCAGTCTTCAACCTCATCACAAACTTTCAATTACTTCATCTCATCCCACTTTTACAAGTTATATTATGGCTTAAACTGCAGTAATTGCTTATAGGGTCATCTGATAAATGCCTGATAACCCAATATGGGAAATCATGAAAAAACAAAAAGGCCACAAGGGTATGTTAACTTGTTTAGAGCATCTTCTGAAAGCTTTCTGGTCTGGATCATAGATTGATCAGATTAAATATAAATGGATTTGGTCTAACTAATAATTAAGATGGAAATGAGAACAGATTTTTGAATAACAGAAATAAACTTTGGCTTAGGAGAATTAAAACTCCAATTAGCAATTCAAGCAATGAACTAGCTTAATTCCATCTTGCTTCTTTGTTTTGTCATAAGAGTCCTTAAGAAATGGCTCCCTATAAAGAGAAATGAGCCATTATATCATTTATAGATAAGTATTTCACAGAGTGCATTTGAAGCCACGAGATAGGGCACTTGTTGTTCCAAGTACAGGTCCATTAAATTTTAAAAGTCAGCCATTTGATACATCCCTTTCTTCCCCTTTCTTTTTCTCCACTCATTCAACCAAATAAGATATTCAAAGATATCAAAACATAGATCTAGAAATGGAGGTAATAGTAAGACTTTCCTTTGTCATCAATCATAGCCCCTGGATGCAAAAAAAAAAAAAAAAAAAAAAAAAAAAAAGGTTCATATATGAGAGATGAGACCCATCCTGTGTTGCCAGATGATGATGTTATCCTGAATGAATTGACTATTTATGTGAAGATCTACTTTCCTTGAGTGGCTCCCACCCTTGGAATATAAACTTACACCTCAATTAAGCCTCTCTGTGGACCTAGCCTTGCCTTCATCTGTACCATCCTGCCCTCACTGAGAAGATGATTAAATTCTGGGAAGAGTATAAGAGTCACTACTTGCCTATGAAAAAAGCTTCTCTAGTCATTTGGTTTAATCAATAACTGCAAAGCTCAAAAATTTATGAATGAATCAAAACTATAAGATTTTGTTATTTGGTTCAGTCCTCAGAAATGTTTAAAAACAACAACAATAATGACAACAAACAACTTTAGGCAGATAGGAGAACTCTGTTACCTTAATTGAATTGACTTTATTAATAATTTAAGTAGAAATTAAGATAAAATTTAAATAATAGAAAATGGTGTGTGTGTGTGTGTGTGTGTGTGTGTGTGTGTATAAAAACCTAACTATGATCCATTATGGCAACTTAAGCTGTCACAATATGATTCTCTCAGCCCCGGAGGGTGTCTATGTAGTTGACACCCCTGCAGCCGTGGCTATAGTAGTGGTAATGCCGTTAGCCTCATTCTCTACACCTTAATACTTTTTCAAAAATCTATATTCTATAATTCCTTTATTGTTTTGAATGCTGTATAAATTGCCAAAAGCTGAAGTGGAGCAGCAACAACAGTGATGGCCAAATCCCCTTACTGTTCAAATCATGCACCTGCTATTTACATTTACGTTTCTCCATAATCTCCAGTCTCCTTCACAAATTATATACTTAAGGGAACAGCTAGGTGACTCTATCGAGCACCAGCCCTAAAGTCTGGAGGACCTGAGTTCAAACCTGGTCTCAGCTACTTAACACTTCCTAGCTGTGTGACCCTGGGCAAGTTGCTTAACTCCCATCACTTCAGCAAAATAAAATAAAATAAAATCTTATGTCTCGCTACCTCAACTCATTGTAATGCAGTCATCTTTGAAAAGAAATCCAATGACAGGGGAACATTAATTCCCATAATACATTTTTTGGGTTCCAGAGGCAAAAGGGTTATATCCCTATATTAAAAAGAAAAGTTAGGAAGCCATATTTGCTTCTGCCTACTACACCAAGATTTGTATCTGCCATCTCTAGACTTCCTAAGGTCTTGATCAACTGTAAGAATATCCTTCAGTAAATTCTACTTAGATATATAATTTTTGCATGGGAAACCTTGTTTTTTTTCAAATGTAGATGATGATTTATCACAGAATTACTCATTTAGGAATACATTTTCTGCTAAAATTTTGAAAGTCTCAAGAATTATAATCAATGAAATGATAAACCACAGGGACCAAAGATAAAACATGCTAGAGACCTCCTGAGACAGAGATGATGGATTCAGGGTACAAATTGAGACTTATTTTTTTGGTATATGGCCAACAAGATTTTTTTTTTTACTTGATTATGCATGTTTGTTAAAAGGTTGTTTTTTCCCTAATGGTGAGTAGTGGGTATGAAGAAAAGAAAACAATTTTCTATTGAAAAAAAATAAAAATTTAAAAAATAAACTTAGGATGCACAATGAGTAGGACAACTTGAACTGTGCCTTTGATTCATTTTGGGAAAATTTCTATACAATTAGAAATATCACCAGTTCACTAGACTTAACCTCTTCTTTTCCTTCTTTTGAAGGATATTTCTTTTCTTTTGAAATATCAATGGAACAGTTTAGCAATCAATTTTATATTATCTTCTACCTTCAGATCCCTTGCCCCATTAAGTCAATCACCTTTCAGATCACCATCAACTCACCCATCAACCATTCGCTATTTTTTAGGTCTGATCCAAACTAATTAGTTGCAAAGCCACTTAAATGTTCTAGTCCCTATCTCTCTACCTTAACCATAAGGATACCATGAGAGATTTATCTTTTTCCTTGGTGAAATAAAGGTGTCTCTTATTCATTATATTTCTCTGGTTTACCACATGTTTAAAGTTTTGAAACTGAAAGAGACCTTAGAGGTCGTTGACCTAATTTTTCTTTCTTTTTTTTTTTTAATATTTTTATTTTTTATTTAATGATTACTTTATATTGACAACATTATCCCTTGCACTCGTTTCTTTTCTGATTTTTTTCCCCTCCCTCCCTCCACCCCCTCCCCTAGATGGCAAGCAGTCCTTTATATGTTGGATATGTTGCAGTATATCCTAGATACAATATATGTTTGCAGAACCGAACAGTTCTCTTGTTGCATAGGGAGAATTGGATTCAGAAGGTATAAATAACCCGGGAAGAAAAACAAAAATGCAGATAGTTCACATTCGTTTCCCAGTGTTCGTTCTTTGGGTGTAGCTGCTTTTGTCCGTCATTTATCAATTGAAACTTAGTTAGGTCTCTTTGTCAAAGAAATCCACTTCCATCAAAATATGTCCTCATACAATATCGTTGTCGAAGTGTATAATGATCTCCTGGTTCTGCTCATTTCACTTAGCATCAGTTCATGTAAGTCTCACCAGTCCTCTCTGTATTCATCCTGCTGGTCATTTCTTACAGAACAATAATATTCCATAACATTCATATACCACAATTTACCCAGCCATTCTCCAATTGATGGGCATCCATTCATTTTCCAGTTTCTAGCCACTACAAATAGGGCTGCTACAAACATTTTGGCACATACAGGTCCCTTTCCCTTCTTTAGTATTTCTTTGGGATATAATCCCAATAGAAACACTGCTGGATCAAAGGGTATGCACAATTTGATAATTTTTTGGGCATAATTCCAGATTGCTCTCCAGAATGGTTGGATTCGTTCACAACTCCACCAACAATGCATCAGTGTCCCAGTTTTCCCGCATCCCCTCCAACATTCATTATTATTTTTTCCTGTCATCTTAGCCAATCTGACAGGTGTGTAGTGGTATCTCAGAGTTGTCTTAATTTGCATTTCTCTGATCAATAATGATTTGGAACACTCTTTCATATGAGTGGTAATAGTTTCAATTTCATCCTCTGAAAATTGTCTGTTCATATTCTTTGACCATTTATCAATTGGAGAATGGCTTGATTTCTTATAAATTTGAGTCAGTTCTCTATATATTTTAGAAATGAGGCCTTTATCAGAACCTTTAACTGTGAAGATGTTTTCCCAGTTTGTTGCTTCCCTTCTAATCTTGTTTGCATTAGTTTTGTTTGTACAAAGGCTTTTTAATTTGATGTAACCAAAATTTTCTATTTTGTGATCAGTAATGGTCTCTAGTTCATCTTTGGTCACAAATTTCTTTCTCCTCCACAAGTCTGAGAGATAAACTATTCTATGTTCCTCTAATTTATTTATAATCTCATTCTTTATGCCTAGGTCATGGACCCATTTTGATCTTATCTTGGTGACCTAATTTTTCTAATGAGCAAGTGAGACTCTCATCTGTGAAGTCACTTGCCTTAGGTGTGGTATTCAAAGTCAGGTCTACCAGACTTCAGCTTTATCACTCCACCTATGATATGACTATCATATGTCAAAGAAGGAAAAAAAGTGGGCCAAACATAGCATGATGAAATCTTGCTAAACTCTCAAAAGTTTTAAACAACCGATCAATAAGGATTTATTAAATATTTACTATGTACTAGAGACTGTGCTCAGCACTGCAGTTACAAAGAAAGGGAAAAACACAATCACTCCCCTCAAAGACCTTACATTCTAATAGAGAGGGTGGGACAGCATGCAAACAGCTATGTACAATGTACCTGTGGGATAATATATTCCTTTGTGTAGGAGGGAGGAAGAGGCTGGAATCTCTCTCATCACTTATTTTGTTGCACTATTTAATTAAATGTCTATTGCTTTGAACTAATGTCTTTTCTAGAGGCAGTAGAATGTGTACCAGGCCCCAACTTAGGATGACTACTCCTCCTGGCTCAAAGCATCAAGACACTTACTAGCTGTGAGACCCCAGGCAAGTCACTTAACCCTAATTGCCTCAGTTTCCTCATCTGTCAAATGAGCTGGAGAAGCAAATAGCAAACCACTCCAGTATCTTTGCTAAGAAAATCCCAAATGGGGTCACAAAGAGTCAGACTGGAAAACAACAAAATGTCCTCTGATTATCTAGTGCAATAAATATATCAGTGGGACTCATGAGGTTTGGTTTTACATGGACATTAAGCCACAATATATTTTATACCTGGGGTAACTTTCAATGGCTCCACTTAAAAGCAGAGGCCCTGCTGCTATATTCCTTATGGTATTTGTCTTTAATTCTATACTAGCGTATGACATAGAGATAGTCAGAAAGAATCTGTACTCCAATCTTTGTCACAGTATGAAAAATTTTTGGAACATGGTTTTTGTCTCATGCCTGCACTCTTATGCTTTTAAATTTAATATAGATATTTAACAAGAAGAGCAAATTTTAACCTTCACCTTAGAAAACATATTTCTGGTCCTGGAGAATGGAGGGAATAGGTTAAGATACCGAAAGTGGTAGAGATGGATAAGATGTAAATGATTAAGCTATTAAAGGATTGGGGCCAGAGCAGGTATGAAGTAGAATCAAAGGATGAGGTAAATCAGCCAGGACTAAAGGTTGGAATTAAGTCGATGGCTCCCAAAACTACAATTTGATGCTAGATTTTAATATTTTAAAAGACCTTTTCTTTTCATTAGAGTGAGTTCTCCCTGCAAAGGGTTGAATCACACAACCTCCCCAAGCCTTAGTAATCAGTTGTCATTTGTTGTCATTCAGTTGTTTCAAGTCATGTCCAACTCTTCATGACCCCATTTGGAGTTTTCTTGGCAAAGATTTTGGACTGGTTTGTCATTTCTTTCTCCAGTTCATTTTACAGATGAGGAAATTGAGGTAAACAAGGTTAAGGAACTTGCCTGGGATTACACAGCTAGTTTCTCAGGCCAGATCTTCCTGACTCCAGGCTCAACTGTAACCACTGCCACACCTAGTTGCTTTTTGAGTTACTATAGCAATAATAATAATAATAATAATAAGCATCTGCTGTTCTAATAGTGGGATAAGAAACTACTCTAACCTTTTAAAGTTGGTCCTTAGATGAAAGACACACAACTCCCCCTTTGGTCTGTGCGCAAATACTTTCCATCTTGAGAGTACTTGCCAGACTTTGTACTCCATTGGTATGGTCTTTGAAAATCAAGGACCATTTCCTCATCATGAGTACTACTTTCCTGGAGGATTTGATTTTTGCAAGTATTCAAATCGATCTATGATCTCATTGATGTGAATGCCCTCTCAAATAATGCTAATCACAAATGCCTCCCCATTCTGTGACATTCTTATCCATATCTTTCCATAACTTTGTCACTGATGAACAATGCAATGTGTTGGGACTTTTCTTGTTTTCTCTTAATGTCAAGACTATACCAATGGAGTTTATGGGCTTTCCAAGAGTTATTCTTTATTCTTGCTTTATGAAAGGTCTATTTTCTTTTTTGATTATCTTTGATTGTATCTTTTTTAAATCCTAGAGGAAGAGAAGAGGCGGAGGGAGGATAGAAATGAATATATTCTATCATGCAATTTTCACCTTGGAAAAAATTCCTGTGGCTTCTCAAAGCTCTTGCAAATATGAAGAAAGTCTCCTTCTGATGTGATTAATCCTTCTGTGCCTAGAGAGAACAACAAAGACACATGAAGGTTAATGGCTTGCCTGCCATCACTTAATCAGTGATGTACTGATCTAAAAAAGGGAACCACAAGGATCCCAAGTATAACTTCTCAAGCTCCAGCCCAACCCAAGAATGTTACTTTCTTTCATACTATTCCAGATGTCCTTTCCCAAAATGAGAAAACAATCCATTAATTTACCCCATAAGGCTTTAGAAAAGAGGCACCTAAAGTTGTTTTTTGTTTTTGTTTTTGTTTTTTTTCTTGCAGCAATAACTATGTTTTCTAAAAATTAAGGCTGCATTAACATTTGCCTTATAAATCGCAACAGGGAAAGAAAGTAAGACTAATTTGGCCACCCAGGATCTTCCTGTTATGTTTCTGCTTGTATCCACATAGAAATGAAAGAAAGAATTTCACATAAAAGCCCAGCCATTCAGAAAGTTTGGAGTATTGGAGGGAATATGCAATAGATCTGAATATTAGATACAAATTCTGCTATGTCCCTCCTGCTTAAAAACTAAGTTGAGAATTTCTAGCCTAAGGACAAAGCTTCTCAATAAAGTCAATGATTCAATTACATATGAAGACCATGAAGATCTTTATTTAGAAGTTATTCTGCCATTGAAGTAGCAAAGATGAGAACAAATTAATAATGGTTTAAAAAATATAAGGATCATTAAGCAAAATCTAATTGGAAGCCAACTTCCTTCAAGCCTGTTGGCCATAGTACCATAGATTGATTCAGAGTTGGAAAAGGATTCATCATCCAAACCCAGGAACTGAGAATTCCAGTAAACTCCAATGTGGGTCTCAGTTTTCTCTTCTGTTAAATGGAAATAATGTTACTTTTTTTACATAACTCAGAATGTTAGCATGAAGAAAGAATATGTAAATCTCATATTGCTATATAAAAAAGTTCTTCTCATCCAATATCTACTATGCAGTTGGACATATTTGAGAGTCAAATAATTTATATTTGGGGGAAAATGTTTCTTATGTCTCTGTCTGGCTTTAGATAATATGAAGTATTAAAGAGGTGAATAAAAATATTACTCAAATATGAGTCACATAAAAGAACAAATAGACTTGTTTGCCCCAGAGGGCCAGACTTAACAATGTTTAAAGAGGATAATTTAGGACTGAAGTAATAATCAGAGAGGAATGGGGTACCTTAAGAGGTGATGAATAAATTTATCTTGCCTAGAAGTCTACAGATGAATACTTGTTGGGTACAATGTAGAGAAGTTCCTTCAGGTATAAGACATTTCATGAGATCCTTTCTTCATTAGGATTACATTTAAAAAACAAACAAACAACAACAACAAAAACTTACTGATTAAAGAACTCACTCAAGTGGCCAAGGAGGATGCACTCATTTTTCAAAAGGTTTCTTTGTAAAGTCTTTATAGCAATGTATTGACTGAGATATTCTAGCACTTGGTACTGTCATACTTGTCCCCCTTTCTTTTCCCATCAAAGCAAGTCCCTTATCTCCAAGATTACTCCAATTTATGCTGCCTATGTCTTGTATCTCTATAATTGTTTGCATGTTGTCTTCCCCATTAGAAGGTAAGCTCCTTGAGGGCAGGGACCGTTTTTTGTTTTGCTTTGCTTTGCTTTGCTCTAAATCCTCAACATTTAGCACACAGTACCTAGCATATAAAAAATGCATAATAAGTGCTTTATGACTATCTAAAGATAAGATCTTAGGGAAAACACGTCACATGCCCATATAAGCCTCACAAAAGGCTTCAACATTTGTAAAGACAAACCTTTTGGGTTTGTAAAGACAAACCTTTTGGGTTTGAATAATTTGTGAGTTCTTTAAATGGTCCCAGAAGTGGATTGGATACAGCTCTGTTCAGTATTTAATCTAATATCTAAGGCACTGTTAAATGAATTGGTGACAGGAAAGCCCTATTCGGTTGAACGTTTTTATTAACTACTTGGATTAAGACATGAGAAGATGCTTATCAAATTTGCAAATAAGACAAAGCTAAAAGAGAAAATTGCATGCTGGCTGGCAGAATTGGGATTTTTAAAAATCTAGATGGGATGGAATACTGATCTTAAGTTAATAAAAATGAAATCAAATAAGAGTATTAATGAATGTAAAATCCTACACTTACCTTCCTGTTAAGAACCATGCCTAAGTGAAGGGGCAGGTCAATTCTCTGAGAGCCTCCACAGCTGTGAATCATAACACTTGAAGGAGCTGCAAAGCAGTCTTTGATACAGATGTTCCTTGTGGATTGGGAATGAAATAAATTGGAGGCAAGAGGGAAGAGAGAGGTCAGACAACTCAATTGACTCTCAGTTGAGAGGTCAGAGAACAACAACTACCTCTCAGTCTTCTTGTATCATCATCATCCTCTCACATGAAGAAATTCATTCTACAAATCTGAGTTAGACTTCCACCAGCTACTAGTAGGTAGCTTCGGTATCACAACATCTTCTAGGAATGAATCTCAGAAATATTGAAAAGAAGAGATATAGCTCAACTTATATGGAAAAGACTTAGAGATTTTAGAGGGATTCAAGATCAATATGAATGAGCAGTATGATCTGGCAGCCAAAAAACTGAAGCTACATTAGGCTGGGTTACAAGAATGCTAGTGCTCAGACAGAGATGGGACATGTCTATAACCTCTTGGGTCCTTAGCACTGAGATTCTTGTAATGGCCTCTGCCTTCATGAGATCCCACTTGGAACACAGAATTTCATTCTGGATGCCACATTTTAGTGACATCGATTGGCTGTCCTTATGATAAGACCAAAGTAGAATAATCAGGATCATTTGAAAGAACTGGAGCTGGGAAAAGATTAAGAGGGGACATAATCATTGTCTACACATCTTTAAAGTCTACTTAATGTAAGTAGCATTAGACTTGCTTTGTGCAGAGATCAGAACCAAAAAACAGTGAAGTGAAGCTGCAAAAAGTTCAGTATGAGGAAACATCTACTGATAAGATTCCAAAACTGTATTGGTCTCTAAGACCACTAAGACTTTTTCCAACTTTGAACGTATGATCTTATATTCAGTGACCTCGTATCTTGTGTTATTGATGAAATCACAAAAGGGAAGGACCATTTACTCTTTTGGGTGACTAGATGGCACAATGGATAGAATGTCAAGTCTGGAGGGAGGAAGATTCATCTTCCTGAATTCAAATCTGACTTCAGACACTAACTGTGAGATCCTTTGACATACTTAACTCCGTTGTTTCTTCATCTATAAAATGAGCTGGAGAAAGCAATGACAAAACATTTCAAAATATTTGCCAAGAAAACCCTATATGGGGAGTTAGGACTAGAAAATGACTGAACAAAACCACTGAACTTCAAAACTGAAAATCTCACAGATAGGAAGGAAGAGGTAGCAAGCAACTATGGCTAAGACCAT
This sequence comes from Antechinus flavipes, assembly GCF_016432865.1. Lineage (NCBI taxonomy): Eukaryota > Metazoa > Chordata > Mammalia > Dasyuromorphia > Dasyuridae > Antechinus > Antechinus flavipes. Next base: position 21,764,198 of record NC_067398.1, read on the forward strand.
GATTCTAATAGAAAGGAAACCAGTGATGTGTGCTGGAGAGAATCCACAAAATACTGGGACAAGGAACATAAAATATTCTTTATCTTCTAAAACTGCAGGAGTCACTGATCACAAATTTGACCAAATCTGATATCCTTCTTAATGTAGTGACTGCCAACAGAATGCCAGTAATTGTAAAAAATTACAATTCTTGATCTACCCTTTTTATAATATTTCTATCACTGAGCATAGCATCCTACAATTCTATCTCGGAGAACTAAAATTGTACCTTATATGTTTAACAATAAAATTATCTATGACATAAAAATATCTTCATCCTTCAAAAGTGACAATTCTCAAACTTTTTGAGCTCAGGACTCTTAAAATCTTTTACATATTATTGAGGATTCCTCAAATAGTTTTTGTTTATGAATATTATGTCTATTACAATTTGCCATATTAGAAATTAAAATATCCTTGTATTATCATGAAAATAGTTTTAACTTCAAAGGTCATGATAGACGGTAAAGCCTATGGACCATTCTCAGAATCATGATTTTAAATAATTAAAGGAAATGCCAAGTTTCAATTAGACATTAGCGGAAAATAAGGATTTTTTTTTCCCATTCAGGTTCATGGACCCCCTGAAATTTACCCATGGCTACAGATTTAAAACCCCTGGCAAAGAGGAAAGAAAGTTTTTGGAGAAAATAGAAGACATGGCTAATTTGTGAGACGAGGTGAAAAAATGACATAATATCCTACTGCTATGGCTATCAAATAGGAATAGTAAGTAAAGCTGCTAGATAGCACTAATTTATAATCATGCATTTACTGACTTGAATTCCTTCTGTGAGGTGAAAAATAGAAGGTTTAAGAAGACAATGAGTTCCACACATTTCTATTTCTTGGTATGAAAAATTAGCATGTGTTTTCTCCTGTGGTTGATACATTCAGCATGGCAATCTCTGAGTCCTCCACAACTATATTCCTCTGAATTCTTCAACTATCCATATTGTTTCCAAAGCAAGGGGCTAATTATTTTATGCTTCCTACTTTAATAATCTAAGACTATACTCCTCAACTCCCCAAATTAAAACTCTATTCTTTTCCATACCTGAGCAGAATGTAATGTATTTTTTTACCACTAAATTATCAGCCTATTTTCTCCTTCCCTTAACCCCTGTACCTCCCAAAAGTCTTATGTATGTTAAATGAGAACTTTTTTTTTTTTTTAATGAAATGTTGTCAAGCTGAGACTAAGGGAGAATCACCTGGAGCTATTAGTATTTCAGTCACATCTTTCTTTCTTTTTGGAAAAGGTCTAGGACATTGAAATTGACCAGATTTGGGTCTAAACTAAAAATCTGGGGAGCCTTTGAGTTAGTTTCCCATGTATATAAATACATATATATATATATATATATATACACACACACACATATATATATATATATGGAGAAAGAAAGAGAGAGAGAGAGAGAGAGAAAGAGAGAGAGAGTTGAATAATAGAAAACAACATAATCCAGAGAAGTATATACTGTGATTCTTCAGGTAATCTGATGAAGCCTAGGGACCCCTTCTCAAAAACATGCTTTCAAATTCATAAAATAAAATAAAAGTTAATTTATCATCTAAGTCCATGGACTTCTTTAAATCTATGCATCAATCCCTTGGGATCTGTGAATTTCAGAGTTAAGAAACCCTAATGTAGAAAATTTGTCCTCTAGGAGATGTAAGCTCTTAGAAGACAGGAATTGTTTTTCATTTTTACTTTTGAATTCCTTGTGCTTATTCAATCCATATCAGTGAATATTTATTAAATGAAACTGTTAAATAGTACAGTGGATAGAGCACTGGCCTTGGAGTCAAGACAACCAGAGTTCAAATCTAGCTTCAAATATCTATTAGCTGTGCGACCTTGAGCAAGTAACTTGACCTCTTTCTGCCTCAGTTTCCTTCTCTGTAAAACAGGGATAATAATAGCTCTTACCTCCAAGGTTTGTTGGCAGGATCACATGAAAAAATCATCATAAAGTACTTAGTATGATGCCCCATACATGGTAAGTGTTATATAAACCTTAGCTATTATTATTATATTATTGCTATGTTCAAGGAGTTGTGTTCAGAATAGATGCTTAATAAATTCTCATTGAAAAATTATGTGATGAATTTTCAGATGAAGGAAAAAACATTTTAGTCATATGAAAAAATGCTCTAAATCACTATTGATTAGAGAAATGAAAAACTCACTGATAAGGAGGAGGAGACAGAAACCCAACTATGGCTATGGCCATGATTCTATTGGAAAGGAAACCACTGATATGTGCTGGAGAGAATCCACAAAATAATATAGGACAAGGAACATAAAGTATTCTCGGGTACCACTACACATCTATCAAATTGGCTAATTTGACAGGAAAAGATAATGAATGTTGGAGGGGATTGTAATGTTCTTCTCTAGAATTTATGTTCTCTGTGGACAGGTTTCTTGGGGGACTTCTGGGAGCAGCCTTCGTTTCAGTTCAGAGTAATCACCCCAAATTCAGCCAGGAGTTAAAGTCCAGATCCTTTATTGTTTCCTTCAAAATGACCTGTTAGCTTTCTTAGGGGCCTATCTCTCTCCTTGGTTCTGAGAGCTTTTGCCACTAGTCCTTTGTCTCTTCCAGCTTCTGCCTCTAGCTCCCTCTGAATGTCTCCAGCCAGCACAGGGGTAGAAAATGGAATGAATCTGTCTCCACCCCAAGAGTGGGCTTGTCCTTTAGGCCCTGAATGTCCCCTACTAAATCCTGGTTGAGGCTCCTAGCTTGTATATGTTCTTTTAAAGATGTGGATCTTGAAGAACTCTAATAAGTACTAAGTACATTAGTGAACTTGAAAACTGTTAAGTATCATGCTAAATTAGATAACTGATTTGGCACCTTGTAAGAATCCTAACAGGGGATGTGGGAAAACTAGGACACTAATACATTGTTGGTGGAGTTATGAATTGAGCCACCCATTCAGGAGAGTAATATGGAACTATGTCCAAAGAGCTATCAAATTGTGTATACCCTTTGATCCAGGAGTGTTTCTATTGGGCCTCTATCACAAAAAGATCATAAAGGAGAGAAAGGGACCACATGTATAAAAAATGTTTGTGGCAGTCCTGTTTGTGGTGGCAAGAAACTGGAAAGTGAGTGGATGCCCACTGATTGCAGAATGGCTGAATAAATTATAGTATATGAATGTTATGGAATATTATTGTTCTATAAAAATCAATCAGTTAGATGATTTCAGAGACACCTGGAGAAACTTACATGAACTGATACTAAGTAAAGGGAATAGAATCAGAAGATCACTGTACATGGCAACAAAAAGATTATATGGTGATAAATTCTGATGGACATGGCTCTTTTCAATAATGAGGTGATTTAGGCCAGTTCCAAGGTCTTGTGATGAAGAGAGCCATCTGCACCCAGAAAGGGGACTGTGGGGATTGAGTGTGGTTCATAACATAGTATTTTCACTTTTTTGTAGTTGTTTGCTAGCATTTTGTTTTCTTTCTCATTCTTTCCTTTTTGATCTAATTTTTCTTGGGTAGCATGATATTTGTATTGCACATGTTTAACATATTGGATTACTTGCTGTCTAGGGGAGAGACGGAGGGAAAGGGAAGGAGAAAAATATTGGAACACAAGGCTTTGTGAGGGTGAATGTTGAAAACTATATGCATGTGTTTTGAAAATGAAATGCTTTATTTAAAAAAGAAAAGAAAGAGTATGTGATGATCAACTGTGATGGACTTGATTTTTCAACAATAAGATGATTCAGGCCAATTCCAATAGACTTATAATGGAGAGTCATTTGTATCCAGAGAGAGGACTATAGGAACTGAATGTAGATCACAACATGGTATTTTCACCTTTGTTGTGGTGGTGGTTGTTCTGTTGTTTCCTGCTTTGTTTTTTTCTTTCTCATTTTTTCCCCTCTTTTCTCTGAATTTTTAAAAAATTATAGCTTTTTATTTACAAGATATATGCATGGATAATTTTTTAGCATTGACTCTTGCAAAACCTTCTATTCCAACTTTTCCCCTCCTTCCTCCCCATCCCCTCCCCTAGATGGCATGTTAAATATGTTAAAGTATATGTTAAATATAATATATATGTGTATATATTCATATTCATACAATTATTTTGCTGCACAAGAAAAATTGGACTTAGAAATAAGGTAAAAATAACCTGAGAAGGAAATCAAAAGTGCAAGTGGACAAAAACAGAGGGAGTGAAAATGTTATGTTGTGGTTCACACTCATTTCCCAGAGTTCTTTTACTGGGTGTAGCTGGTTCTATTCATAATTGAACAAATGGAACTGTATGGTTCATCTCATTGTTGAAGAGAACCACATCCATCAGAACTGATCCTCACATAGTATTGTTGTTGAAGTATATAATGATCTCCTGGTCCTGCTCATTTCATTCAGCATCAGTTCATGTAGGTCTCTCCAGGCCTTTCTGAAATCATCCTACTGGTCATTTCTTACATAACAATAATATTCCATAATACTCATATACCACAATTTATTCAGTCATTCTCCATTTGATGGGGCATCCATTCAATTTCCAGTTTCTAGCCACTACAAAAAGGGCTGCCACAAACATTTTTGCACATACAGGTCCCTTTCCCTTTTTTAAGGTCTCTTTGGGATATAAGCCCAGTAGTAACACTGCTGGATCAAAGGGTATGCATAATTTGATAACTTTTTGAGCATAGTTCCAAATTGTTCTCCAGAATGGCTGGATGCATTCACAATTCCACTAACAATTTATCAGTGTCCCAGTTTTCCTACATCCTCTCCCATTTAGCATTATCTTTTCCTGTCATCCTAGACAATCTGAAAGGTGTGTAGTAGTATCTCAGAGTTGCCTTAATTTGCATTTCTCTGATTAATAATGATTTGGAGCATCTTTTCATATGGCTAGAAATAGTTTCCATTTCTTCATCCAAAATTGTTCATATCCTTTGGCCATTTATCAATTGTAAAATGGCTTGATTTCTTATAGAGTCAATTCTCTATGTATTTTGGAAATGAGGCCTTTAGCAGAACCTTTGCCTGTAAAAATGTTTTCCCAGTTTATTGCTTCCCTTCTAATCTTATCTGCATTAGTTTTATTTATACCAAAGCTTTTTAATTTGATATAATCATAATTTTCTATTTTGTGATCAATAATGATCTCTAGTTCTTCTTTGGTCACAAATTCTTTCCTCTTCCATAGGTCTGAGAGGTAAACTATCCTAGGTTCTTATAATTTATTTATAATCTCATTCTTTATGTCTAGATCATGAACCCATTTTGACCTTATCTTGGTGTACGGTGTTAAGTGTGGGCCAATGCCTAGTTTTTGCCATACTAATTTCCAATGTTCCCAGTAGTTTTTGTCAAACAGTAAATTCTTGTCCCAAAAGCTAGGGTCTTTGGGTTTGTCAAACATTAGATTATTAAAGTTATTGACTATTATGTCCTGTGAACCTAACCTATTGCACTGATCAACTAGTCTAATTCTTAGCCAGTACCAAATGGTTTTGGTGACCACTGCTTTATAATATAATTTTAGATTTGATATAGCTAGGCCATCTTCATTTGATTTTTTTTTTCATTAGTTCCCTTGAAAGTCTTGACCTTCTATTCTTCCAGATGAATTTTGTTGTTATTTTTCTAGGTCATTAAAATAGTTTTTTGGGAGTCTGATTGTATAGTGCTAAATAAATATATTGGTTTAGGTAGTATTGTCATCTTTATTATATTTGCTCAGTCTATCCAAGAGTGTTTAATATTTTTCCAATTGGTTAGATCAGACTTTATTTGTGTGGAAAGTGTTTTGTAGTTTTGCTCATATAGTTCCTGACTTTCTTTGGCAGATAGATTCCCAAATATTTTATACTATTGACAGTTACTTTAAGTGGAATTTCTCTTTGTATCTCTAACTATTGGATTTTGTTAGTGATATATAAGAATGCTGATGATTTTGTTTCCTGCAACTTTGCTAAAGTTGTGGATTATTTCTAATAGCTTTTTAGTAGAATCTCTGGGGTTCTCTAAGTATACCATCATATCATTTGATCTGACTTTTCTTGTACATTATGATAAATGTGAAAATACATTTGGAAGATTTGCACATTTTGATCTATATTGGATTACTTCTCTCTATAAAGGAAGGAGATGGGGAAAAGGAGGGAGAAAAAATTGAAAAACAAGGTTTTAAAAGGATGAATGTTGAAAACTATCTTTTGCATGTATTTTGAAAATAAAAAGCTATAATCAAAATAAAAAAAAATTCTTATTAAATTCAGTTTTTCCCTTTGTTGCTGTATAACACAAAGAATATGGTAGTCATATTTTGACATTTTCCCCAAACACTCTACAGTTTGTAGGTCATATCTTAAAAATAAGGCCTTCAAACCTTATCTTTTTTGCCTGAATTTCCCTCCTTTAATTCCTATTTCATTAGTAAAAGAAAGGACAGCCCCTTCCACCATGCTTTCATTTATAATCATCTAAAACCTAAAATTATATATTATTTTATCATTCTCATAACTACTTATGGAGATTATGAAGGTATTGTTATCCCATTTTAGACATAAAATTGTTTTTAAAAAATGAAAGATAAGTGAATTGTCAGTATCAAACAACTAGTAAGTGATAAAATTGAAAATAAAAACCTGACATTCTAATCATATAAATGTGGTTGGCAAAGAATGAGAAACTCAAGCAGATATTATCCCAGAATTCACATCTGGTGATGTCTTTCATTTGGGATTTCTGGGAGAGAAGGTAAAAGTTTGTGTGAGCAGATATTTTGGTTCTCCATCCCATAGGAAAGCAGGGCTCCTTCTCTGGGTGCCAGCCCTTCTTCTCCTTCTTTGACATTCTAATGAGCTCCAAATGAAGACAATGCAAATTGGAAGCTAAAAATTGGTCTTTCCCCCAAGATGAGAACTGGAGAGGTTGCTGATGAGACAAGAGAGCAACAAGAGCGCTCCTGGTCATACTTTACTTTAGCAATATCATTGATTTGAGAACTGTACATTGCCCCCTCCCTTGCATAATAAAGAGAATTGGGTGCCAAACTTCTAGCTATGTAAAGATGGTGGACATTCTTCTCCTTTGAAAGAGGGCCAAGAACAGAAGGAGAAGCTGATTTGGACTCAGCAGCCAGTAATGCAAGCTGCTGCTTCCTATCTAAACAAACTCTTCCCCAATCCTATTGCTTATTTGCCTCTCACTGCTACCATTTCAACCTTCCCCAATCCTCCTGCTTATTTGCCTCTCACTGCTACCATTTCAACATCTCTTTCATTTGTTAGCTAATCTTTGTCTATATGATTAAAGCTGGAGCAAGGAAAGGGTTGGGGAAAGTTTTAGAGGGACTCAGTCTCCCTGTGTAAACACTATAGGCAGTGATCCTTAGGCAACATTACAATAATGTCATCCGTCAACAACAAAAGAAATCTCAGTCCATCCTTCTCTTTACAAAAAAAAAAAAAAATAGACATGAAAAGACACTATTTTTTTATTTTCTCCTTACATAATAGGAGCAAGAGGAAAGAGACTAATTCTCCTGACTTCAACATCCTTATCCTCCTTTACTTGGACATCTTAAATTTTATTTTAGACAAATTTTAGAAAAAAAAATTTAGACAAAAAAGAGGTCTGTCTTTACAATTTTCTGCATTCAGTTAAGATTCTAACCTGACTCCTGGTAGAGGATAGATATGGGAGAGTTTTTGTTGAAATGCTTGGAAATGATCAAAGCAAAGAGTTTTCACCAAGGAGTTCTGCTTCCCCTTTTATTAGTTTTTGTACTATAACCATCTTTGGATTTAGTATTTTTTCTTGCAGCCTTTTGGGTGTTTTTCACTATCCAACATAGCTAAGTCATTCACACAACACAACTTGCAAGAAAAACATTCTGCAGTATTGATATGTTACTTCAGTGTTGTTCTTTGAGCTTAATCTCAAATTACAGATCAATAAATTGCAGAAATTGTCTTCCAAATAATGTGGAATAATAGGATGAGGCATTTGTTGGGAAGATTTAAGTATATTATAGTTTATCTTCCTCAAGCATAGGTCTGATGTAGCATTGTTGCATTCAAAAACTCGAGTGACTCCCAATTGCCTCAAGGATAAAATACAAACTACTCCATAGAGGTTGTAAATCTCATCATACAGCTTGGTCTATCCTATCTTTTCAGACTTATGACACTTTTCTTTATACATTCTGTGGTTCAGGTCAATCAGTCTGCTTTCTAATCCCCATATAGAAGATTCTATATCCCATTGCCATGTCTTTGCAGTGGCTTGTCCCATTTTTGAGAATTCATTCCTTACTCACCTCCAATGTGTAGATTACTTAGCTTTCCTTCAAGGCTTGACTTATGTTCCTCTTCCTATATGAAGTCTTTTCCTGATTCCTACAATTTTTAGTAATCCCACATCCCATCTGAAATTATTTTCTATTTATCTATTTACCTACCTCCCTCTCAGAAGAACATAAGGGCCTGAAAAGCAAAATTTATTTTTAATTTTGTCTTTACATTCCTATTATCTAACATTTATTAGGTGTTTGGTATTTAGGAAACAATGTGAAGCAAATAAACGAATTAATGACCTTCAAGAAGTTGACCTTGTAGAAATAGAACTATTGGGTAACAGCCACTTTCCTAAGAAACTTGACTGTCCTGGAGAAGAAACAGATAGGATAAAAGCTGGGTCAAGGTCAAGAAAAGGCTCTTTTGTTTTTGAAATGTTGGAAAGATATAAAATGTCTGTTGGTACAAGACAAGACAACATGCAGTAACAATCCTCAGGAGAATAGGGTCTGGTAGAAAGAAGAATCTCAGGTAACAGTAACAAAGAGAGGAAGAAGAAGAAATGAGAAAAGATAGTAAATAAATAAATCTGCTGGCAGCAGAGATTTTATATGAAGAAATAATGAGAGAAAAGATTGGAAGATAGAATAGAGGACAAATTGTAACCAGTCTTAAGAATTTAAATTTTATCTTGTAGGCAATTACAATCTGTTCAAAAGCCTGCGAGTCACAAAGAATCCTTTGGTGTCACTGTCAGAGATGACTATTAGACTAAATAGACCGATGGTCTAAGCCAACACTGTCTTAATGTATTTGTTCCTTGGAATTATGTCTACTTCCCTAAGACAGATCTGAATTTTCTTGTTCTTCTCTGGAAGTCAAACTCAGATTAAGCATCCTGAAATCTAAATTGTAAGATTTCAATAAAAGTGGCACAGCTCCCTTCTGAGCTGTAAGTCAGAGATAACTGTGAATCATTTTTTTACATACATCTGGGGATTAAATAGCATTATCGTTTTAAGCTTCATTGAAATACCTTCAAGTCTAAGGCATTTGTTAACTCTATGGGGTTTAGGTTTAGACATATTTTAAAATCAAGTTCAGACACTCACTTGGTGACATCTGAGAGTAACTTTTTATAAGTTTTAGCGTGAAGAATGACTGCTTGAAAGTTTTGAATTACTGACAGTGAATTGCTACATTTGAATTTATATGACTATTTGAATGATTTTTCCATGTATTTGGCTTCAAAGGCTAATAAAATACATTAACTAAGGGGTTCTTTATTTGGAGATTTAAATTTATTTGTATATAATATTTTTGAAGAGATACTTCAGTGTATCTGTGATCTTATCCACATGGGTCTTCCCTCTGATAGAGAAATTACAATTAGTTCACGCTTCATTTTGGGTAATCATTATCCACATATGGGTGGTTCTGTTGAAGACCTTAAACAGGTACCTTCACTTCCAGGAGCCTCAATTGGTTCATCCTCAAAATAAAGGATTTGCATTTGATGGTTTCTAAGATTCCTTCCAAGCCCTAGAGCTCAGATCTTGTTTAAATTCTTTAAAGGGGAGAACATTCTAAGAGGTGTTTAACTTCATCTCTCTCTCATTAATGAATGAAAAAGCATTTATTAGGCACTTAATTTGTGTCAGATATTGTGCTAAGCTGTAAGAATACAGTTTTTAAAAACAAGATTCAGTACCTCTCCCTTTAAATACTTTAAATTCTAACTAGAAGGAAGCTTTGCATTTAGAGAAGTAACTAGGGTTCTCCCCTCCTCACCCTGAAGTAGAAGGGGCAAGGTAAAGGGTTCTAGCAGACAGATGGTGAGATGACCTGGGTGGCTTGATGGGGATACATGAGGATGATGTTTTGCTTGGATCTAGGGCCAGCCAGTAGAACTAATGGGCTAATTTGCACATACCTCAGTCTCTATTCTACTAGCTCAGGACCCCTAAAGATTTGAGTATTTATGGATTCAGGAAGAACGCAGCAGGAAGACTCAGGTCTCTGGTCCTTTGAGAAGGGTCCTGGGGGGAAAAGCAAGTCAAACACAGAGACAAGTGATGTGATGGCCAGGTTGGACAGGATGTGTTTATTTTGTTGCTATCTCTAGTCCCATGCACAGTTTCTGTACATAATAAGCATTTCACAAGTGTTTCCCTCACCCCTTTATTCACTCCTTTTCTTATTCCTTGTTCTTGATACATAATTGACACACATACTTTTCCATTTTTTCCATTCATTGGATATTAACTTATAAAACAAAACTTCTTATCAAGCTGTTCAGCTTTAGAATCATCCTCTGGGTGAAACCACCTGGTAACAAGATTCCTTTGATACTCAGTAACAAAACTATCAGTCCAAAATAAATATACCTTCTATCAAACTCCAGGCTACAGCAAACACATGGCACAAAGGCAAGCATCTATTGAAGGATCTACACATATACTTTTTGTTTACAAAATAATTCCTTTGCATTTGGGCTAGAAAGATAAGCTCAGCTGGTGGCTTAGGGGAGGGAGCACTGGGCATGGAGTCAAAAAGACCTGGGTTCAAAGCCAGCCTTGAGCACTTTCTAGCTGTGTAATGGCTGGGCATGTCACTTAACCTTTAAAATCCTTGGTTTTTATCTTCTGCCCACTGGGAATAGTAATAGCACCTGCTTCTCAGAGTTGATGGAGGAAAAAAAAGGATAATATTTGTAAGCACATGGCACATAAGAGGTGGGATGGAAATGCTTATTTGGGAGTACCTAGGTGGGTCAGTGGATAGAGAGCCAGATCTATAGACAGGAAGACCTGAGTTCTAATGTGGCTTCAGATGCTTACATGCTGTGTGTCCCTGGGCATGTTCCTTGACCCTGTTTGCCCCAGTTTCCTCAACTGTCAAATGAACTAGAAAAGGAAATGACAAGCCATTCTACTATCTTTATGAAGAAAATCCCAAATGAAGTCATGAAGAATTGAACATGACTGAAAGAAATGAAAACAACAAATGCATAATTCTTCCTTCCTCCTGTTTAAAATTCACTCAAGAAAAAGTCTAATGATTTTACTTTTATCTAATCACACTGGCTTTTCTGGAGCAATTAAAAACAGTGACTAGAATACTAACTCTGGAGTCTGAGGAGCTGGTTTCCAATCTTACCTGGGTTACTTGCTATCCATGTTATCTTAGTCAAGTCACCTAGGGTTGCTAGGAACCAGAATTTTCACCTGGAGAATGAGAAGGTTAAATAGATGAGCTTTATAGTCCCATCCAGTTCCATCTGGAGTCAATAGTTCTTATAATTATTTTATTTCGATGACTGCCATATAAAAAATCAGAGCCTCTATCTACATAAAGGTATGACAAAGTTGAGTGCCATTACTTATAAAATTAATCCTATTTTTCTTGATTCCTTCTCCATAAAATAAAGCAATATTTGCATGAAAATATCACAATAGACTGTATTTAAAAGGATTGGTGAGAAGATTCATAATGGCCACATGGACCATTAATATGGTCACTTTTTTGGAGAGGGTCCCATCACTGTCTCCACTTGGCAGGTCATTTCTCTCCTGCAGTATTTTTTTAATTCCAAATGTTTCTTCTAATATTGATTATCCTGCTAGCAAATCAATCAATAAGCATTTATTAAGTGTTTCCTATGTGTCAGGCACTGTGCTAAGCAGTGTGAATACAAAAAGAAGCAAACAATAGTTTTTAACTTCAAAAAGCTCAACATGCATACAGTTATATGACAAGAAAACTATTTGGAGGATAAATAAGAAATAATTAAGAAGGGAAAGACACTGGAGATAAGGGGAAGGCTTCCTATGGAGTGGGATTTTATTTGGAATTTAAAGGAAGACAAGGAGGTCAGTAATTAGAGGGAAAGAGGGACAGTGTTCCAGACATAAAGGACAGCCAAAGAAAATGTCTGTACACAAAGGTTTGCTGACTCCATAGTCCCAATTCCTTGAGTTCAATTCGCCATTGCTTTGGTTTGAAATATTATTTAGATATAGCTTCAATAATGCATTCAACTTTTGTGAGAAATTAATTATTGTTGTTGGTCTATCAATTTTTAAAGTTTAACAACAGATACACAGGGCATTTAGAGCTAACTACACAACAGGCATTGTATTAAATTCTGGGAATATAAATACAAACAAGTCCTTTTCCTCAAAGAGCTTATTTTCTAACAGGTAAAAGACAAGACAGAGAAGGGAGTGTTGAGCAATGAGTGGGATGATGTGGAGATGGGTTAGTGATTTATCAAGCTACGACTCTAGGAAAGACCAAGAGAAAGCTCACCTTTTAGAGCCTAGTAGCCAGGAGCAGAGTAAATGACATATCAAGTTTATCTATTACAAAGCTCCTTAACTTTTTATGTCATAGACCCTTTGTAGCCTGATATATCATGGACCATATCTCAGAATAATGTTTTTAAATGAATAAAAATTAAATTAATTTCAGAGGAAATCAATTGTTAAGCAAAATATATTTTAAAGCTCCAAGTTATAAACTCTTGCCATAAAAATAAGGCAAATGCATTTTGCATAGGATTCTGAAACTCATGAAACTGATCTTGAGGACACCATTGAAACTTTAGTGTGGGAACTTAACACTTTTAACTTATATCTATATTTTAATCATAATATTTATTTGATTAGTCTAAGCTTATTGAACTAAGTAAAAAAAAATTGTTTTAGAACACTTAAAAACCTGTGAGTTGCTCATCCATATACACATCTACATATGTTATATTTAGTGGCAACTAGGTATTTCAAATACTAACTCTATGACCTTGACAAACCCTCTTTCTCCTGTTTCCTCCTCTATAAAATGAATGAGAAAGAAATGACAAATCACTCTAGTATCAGTCTATTTGCCAAAAAAATTCCAAATGGAATCACAATCAGATACAAATGAAATGACTGAGCAACTATATATATATATATATACTATAATATTGTGCTAAATTAATGCCTTGCCATATAATGAACACTCATTAACTTGAACTGACCTGAGAACAAAGTAAGGACTATTTTAAGGATTCTATCTGTGTAAATTAAAACAGAAATCTAGATTTTAAATACCTGACAGCATCTAGAATTCATTTCGAGAGTGGCTTAATAAACATTTGACATAGTTCATTCTAACTCAGAATTACAACTGGAGGTGGTACATTATGTTTCTATAATTTTCTTTTCCAGGAAACTAAATTTCTACACACACATGTGTGTATGTGTGTATGTATGTATATACACATACATACCCACATGTGTATGTATATTATATGTGTATATACACACATATAATATATACACATATCAGGGTTAAAACCTACCAGAAGTTTGATCTGTCATAACAACCATTGGAAGCATATGCCAACACCATAGTCCTAAAACCAAAAAGAATATGTAGGCATCCTGAGTTTATATGGGCACTTATAGATGGAGTGAAAAACAAAACAAATTCACATTTACGAGACAGATGGAAACTACAACCACCCCCATAGGTTTCAGAATATGCAAAGACAATGGAGAATTTCCAACCATTTGTTTAGAGTGTTCAGCTTAGGGGAAGCAGGCCACAGGAGCTGTCTGAAATGAATTTGTAATTCACAACTAACATGCTGAGAAGTGATTAAATCAAAACTAATTACTCTAAATACATTCTATAATTACCTGTTAAACATTTGATTACTGTTACATCTGTTAAATTCATCTAAGTACTAGAATTCTCCCCCAAAAAATATATGCTAAATTTGGGGTTATTTTTATATGCTTGATTGCTCTGACTTCTACTTTCAGTGTGTCCTTTTCTGTCTTCCAGATCAAAAACTCTAGGAGGCTTGGATTGTTTCCCCCCTGCACAGGTGTATATCCTGCCCAGTGATCTGCTCCATAAAAGAATAGCAAAAGTTCTCTATGAATAAACCAACCTTTTAATTTTATCTTTTTTTATTGTAATCATAATTCTCTGCCCTAACTCCCACCTAGTAGTTACACCAAAAAGCTGAGCATTCTCTCATAAGAACTGCTCTATATAAAAATCATGACATTATAATTGCTCAGGTAGAAAGCACTAGCCTCCTATGGTTTCTTTTGGCACAAGCTAGATTTAACTATGCTTTTTTTATGTATATAGTATTTAATTTTATGTTTATATATATTTTTATTTTATGCTTATGGCAAGCAATGCAATATGGCAAGATTTTAAATGCTATTAAACTGACATAAAGTGGAAGGTCTTAAAATGCTTTCTGTTAATTTGGGGGATACTATTCCTCACCACCATTCCCCACCCCAACCTGAAATGCAATTTACAGATGACTTCAACTTTTCAAAAATAGAAAATGCTTGATCTTTTTTCTTTGGAGCATGGATCTCTCTCTCACCCAGAATGCAAATAAAGCAGTTATTCACAAGCCTGATCCTACTGCTCATCTAAAGAGAAGCTTTTGCCTACACTCATCCCAGTCTTGGTCAGTTTGTCTCTCCTATATCAGCCTGGTGACTCCCAGCTCTCTTGGGCCTCAACAGACTGAGGTCAGATTTGACTGACAGTATTTAGTTCTGTCTAGTTTAGCACCTCCTCAAATGATCACCAGTCCTAGCTTTACCACTAACACAGAAAACAGGTATAGATCACCACAGTGAGTTTTAAAAACTTTTTATTTTCTAAAATAAAGGGTATAAGTGATTCTTTCCCCAAAATACAGAACATGATCTCAATATTGTTCAAGAAATTCAAATAAAAAACTCAAGCAGAATTAGAGTTCTGATTAATAGTAAATTATATATGAACTACTAATAAATTAAAAACAACTACAATTTTTAAAAAATCAAAATTATTATTAACTACATTTTTCTTAGGCATTATTCTATCAGTATTAAAAGTATTTAGAGTGCTTAGGTTGTTTAAAATATTAACACATAGGAATCAATATATATTCAAATGAGCACCCTATAAAATATGAAAGTAGAAACACAAACATTTCACCTATAAACTAAATTTAAATAATTTAAAACAAAAGCCGAAAGTTATTCTCTTCCCTAAACTTAACTGAGGATATCTAAAATGTAAAATGCCCATGTCTAATATGACTGAAGGGGAATTACAAAGTGTCCATAATTAGAACAAGGTATCCATACCATAGAATATCTTGGCATTCTATCTAAATCATTGAGAAAAGAGAATGAAAACAAGTTAAGTATTCTAAGAAATGTCTCATTAGAAAAAATATAAATGTAGCACCTCCACAAACTGATATTATAAATGAAAAAAAAAATTAAGAGATATCCAAGTCTTTAAAATTGCAAGGTAAAATGAAAAAAAAAAAAAAAACAACCTCCCAAATTTAAAGTATACAAGTACATAGATACATATATGTGATATACAAATGTAGAGATATAGAGACAAATAACAGCTTTTTGGAGTGAGTTTTTTATGGCATGCACTCTCTTATTAAATAGATTTCTTTCTGTTTAAAATTTAAAACGAAGCATGAAATAGTTTTAAAAGTGACATATGGTTTGAATCGATATTGGTAAATAATTGTACATAAAATGAAACTACACTGAACTAAATGTTAGTAAAAAATGACAAAATAAAATACGGGAGACATAAACCATGCACAGGTGTACTCCATATTACTAGCTGGGAAAAAAAAAATCTTGCAATTATAGGGCTTCACTATTTATTTCACTTGTGTGTAATTACATTTTATACATGTTTGTTTAGTAATATCAATCTGAGACATCATTTTGAGAGTATAATTAACTAGATGGCAGAACAGAATGTGTTTTTACTATTTTTGTGTTTCTTTATTTTAAACAGATAAGGTTGTTAGCTGTGTTTAACTGCCATCTAGAGTTAAAATGAATCCATTTCTCCTTTAAGATCTTCATAAAATAGTTTTTGACACTAAAAACTGGCTTGGACTAAAATAAAAAAATTAACATTTGATGATAAGCAAATATCTAAACAACCCAAAAAGCCAATTAAAGAGATGACGTGAACAGCTGAATTGTAAAGGTGTGATTAACTTAAAATTGTTACCTGTGTAATAAATAATGGTTTACACTTGTTTGGCCTTTTAAGATTTACAAAGTGTTCTACAACTGTTAGTACATATCTTAATATTGTGAGTGACGTCTAATTTGATTAAAACCAATTTACTTTATATAGAAAAAAGTTGGCAAACAAATAGAAATTCAATTGAGCTTACAAATTCCCATAATTTTCATGTTTTAGGTGTCATATATCATTATTAAAAACTGAAGCCAAATATCAAGAAATAAAGGAATAGTTATCTTTCCCAATATCTACCCTATATTTTCCTTATACAAAACAAAAACAATACAATCAGTCAAGTATTTATTAAAATCTAACTAATCTATTAAGATAACAAGTGGTAGATTTACAAGTATTTATCAAGCACTGACTGTATGCCAGGCACAATGCTAATCACTGGAACTATTAAAAAAAAAAAAAAAAAAAAAAAAAGGAAAAAACAAAACAAATATGGCTCCTGCTCTCAAGGAATTCACCTTCTAGTTGGGAAACAACATGTGCATACTTATTTTTTTAGGCGATTATTTTTTAAAAAACACTCTAGAAAGGGGGAATTTGGAAAAGCTTCTTATAGAAGGTGGGATCTGAGCTACTTGAATAAAAGTCAGGGAAACTGAGAGATGTAAATAAGAATAATAGAATTCATAGAATAATTCCTAGGTTTGACTCAGTCCCATGTGACTGGAGCAAATCATGTAAAATTGTGTATACCCTTTGACCAGCAGTGCCCCTATTGAGTCTGTATCCCGAGGAAATCTTAAAGGAGGGAAAAGGACCCATATGTGCAAAAATGTTTGTAGCAGTTCTTTTTGTGGTAGCAAAGAACTGGAAAATAAATAGATGTCCATCAATTGGGGAATGTCTGAACAAGTTGTGGTATATAAAGATAATGAAATATTATTGTTCTATAAAAATGGTGAACAAGTTGATTTCAGAAAGACCTGGAAAGATTTACATGAACTAATGATGAGTGAAACAAGCAGAACTAGGAATACATTTTGCACAATAACAGCAAGATTGTGTGATAATCATCTATGAAAGCCTTAGTTCTCAATGCCCCAGTGATCCAAAACAATCCCAATAGACTTTCGACAGAAAATGCCTTCTGCATCCAGAAAAAGAACTAAGGAGCCTGAATATAAATCAACACCTTCTATGTTCACTTCTTTTTTCTGTTGTTATTGGTTTTTTTTTCAATTTCTCCTGTGTTTTTTCCCTTTTGCTCTATTTTTTCTCTCCCAGAAGGATTCATAAACCAAGATTAGAAGGGAAGTAAAAAGCTGGGAAACAATTTTTGCAGCTAGTTTTTTTTTTTTTTTTATATAAAGGCCTAATTTCCTTAATTTGTTTATTTGTTTCTTTTTTAAAATGTTTATAGTTTTGGTTATGCATATATATTTATTTTTTTACATATTTCTGTATGAGTCATGTTGGAAGAGAAAAATCAAAACAAAAGGGAAAAAGTACAAGAAAGAAAAAAAAGATGAAAAAGGAAGAAGGTAAAAATAATATGCTTGGATCTGCATTCAGTTTCTATATTCTCTTTCTGAATGCATATGACATTTTCTATCCAAAGTTTAATGGAATTGTTGTAGAACTAAGTCCATCATGGCATTGGAATTGCCATGGAACTACATGTATCATAGTTGATTATCACACATTGTTATTGATATTGTGTACAATGTTTTCCTGGTTCTGCTCAGTTCACTCAGCATCAATTCATGATAAATCTTTCCAAGTTTTTTCTGAAATCTACCTGCTCAACATTTCTAATAGAACAATAGTATTCCATTATATTCATATACCACAACTTATTCAGCCATTGCCCAGTAGATGAACATATCCTCAATTTCAAATTCCTTGCCACCACAAAAAGAGCAGCTGTAAACATTTTTGTACATAAGAATCTTTCCCCCTTTTTATGATCTCTTTGGGATAGGCCTAGTGGTTTAATGATGGATCAAAGAGAATGCACAGTTTTATAGCACTTTGAGCATTTTTCCAAATTGCTCTCCAGAATAGTTAAGATCAGTTCAAATTGGGGCAGCTAGGTGGCTCAGTGGATAGAGCACCAGCCCTGAAGTCAAGAGGACCTGGGTTCAAATCTATCTCAGACACTTAATGTGTCCTAGCTATGTAACCCTAGGCAAATTACTTAACCCCAATTGCCCCAGCCAAAAAAAAAAAAAAAGATCAGTTAAAATCCCCCAAATTGGAGGAATGAAGAGGTAAATGAATAGAAGGACAAGGTAGGGGCAGAAACAAAGTAGAGGAATGAGAAGAGATAGGATAGGGTAAGAAAAATAGTGAAGAAAAATAGGAAAGAGGAAAATATACAATAAGTAATCATAGCTTAGAATGTGAATAGGATGAATTCATCCATAAACAGATAATAGATTAAAATTTTGAACTGAATAATTTGTTAGTTTCAGAAAATATTATAAAAATGAGAGATACACACAAATGTAAAGTAAAGGTCAGGAGTAGAATTTATTTATGTAAAAAATTAGGCTAGTAATCATGATCTCAGAAAAAGTTAAAATTAATATAGATTTAATCAAAAGAGGAAAAATAGGGAAACTACATTATATATTAGTCTTATTAATCAATTTTGTTTTAGACTATTTAAAATAACTAGACAGTATAAGGCTGGAACATTTCTGTGGTGTAGGAAATGATGAGCCAATAGGTTGAGAAAAATATGGAAATACTTGGACTTATGAAGGGAGGTGCTATTTACTTTCAGAGAAACAGAAGACGACTGAAAATAAGCACAGTGTGGTTTTACATATAGATATATGAATGTATATGTGTATATGATTATAGATACCTATGTATTATTATGTATAATGTGTATGTGTGTGTATCCATGTTTAGGCTATAACCTTCTGGGGAAGTGAGGAGGAAGAAGAGAAAAAAAAATTACAAATGCACAACAGAGAATAAAAGAAAACCTCTAAGGAAGCAAAGAAAAAAAAAATGGACAGCTCTAAACACAATGTATTATATAGACTTTCTTGAAATTGAAATTTATTTATTTGTATTTCGAATGGTCCCTTGTGTTTAACTGTGCACATGGCAATGTTTTTTTTTTCCTTTTATTATTTTGTATTTAAGTTTAAATTTTTTTAAAAAATAAAAACCAAGTAAGGTTGGCTGATTTAAATTGATAATTGACAATTATAGTGGGAGGTACTCTTAAGGGGCTTTATGAGTTATGTCATGTGGAATAAACTCAAAATTTCTCAGGGCTATCCCTAGAATGCTAAAGGGACATAATATTCTCTGAGCACATCAAGGCAAGTTAAGACAATTTCATGAGAACATGTGCTTTAAAAGGAATCTATACTAGAAGAATGAATTCCCAGAAGATACATTTAGATACTTAAATAAAAGAGAAATAACATTGAAATATGTTCTCAAAGTAGAAAAGATTTAAACAAAAAAATACAACCTAATCTCATATTTAAACTGGGAGTTATCTTAAAACTAAAACAAGGTTTTTTTTTTTTGTTTTGGGGGGGGAGGGGCGGGGGGATTTTGGCTATTGGAACAAAAGTTTCAGTAAATTATTTCCTTTATATTGTTCTGTGCTTGAGAATTTGTTCCAACTTTAAAACTGTCCCATTAACCAATGGCAGAATTTTCAGGCAACTTTTGTTCATCTTCTTAGATCTAGCAGCAAAGAAGCTTTTACCCACAGATAAGAATGGGTAATGTTTCTATAGAATTGAATTCTACCCCATGTTTCTTATTCCCTTCAAAAGAAGTTTAAAAAAAAAATTTCTACAGGCTTCATATTACAAGTGACAATGATGAAAGATTTGTTTGTGCAAAGAGCTTTGAATATCCTCAACAAACTTGGTTTCAGAGTACTCTAAGGCATGTGACAGAGACATTTTGCTGAACAAGTAGTTTTTTTATTTTATTTTTTAAAAAGTGTATTTTAGAAGGGTCTTACTTAATTACTTGTTACACAGTAGATTAATGATAAGGTTCCTACAAAAATATAACGTTGAGGAAAGAACTATGCAGAAAAGAAAGAGAAAGACAGGAAGTCTGTGAAAAAGAAAACTTCTTGAAGAAAGGCCTGTGATGAGAAGTCACAGAGAGACCTCTGAATGTATGAAAAGACACTGGAAAATCAAGGAGACTGGATTGCAAAGATGCCTTTGGAAATTGCTCACAGCTGCATGTGTGTGACTCTTACTGCCAAGAAACAATAGGACTGAGTGAGTTTTAAATTATGGAGGACTCTGAGTTACTTTTAGTAAAATAAAACAAAATGAATACAGACTTAGTATGTCCAAAGCATATTAATGATTTCTGAAGAACTTTCATTTTTGTGCTTTCAACTTAAAAGTTCAAATAAACTTAGTTTGCTTTCTGAAGATATACTGTTATCTCTAGAGTTTTATATTTGCTGTCTCAAAAATGGAGTTAATATAAACATAAAAGAAAAAGATATAAACTAATGAAAAACTTGAAAGTTTCCTTTCCTTTAAGCATGAAGCCACTGATCTACTGAGCAAATTGTCATGACCCTAGGATAGGCTCTCCAGCTGTACCACTAATTAGCTATGTTACTGTGGGCAAGTCATTGAAATTCCCTACACTTACTTGCAAATTTTTAAATTTGGAGATAAAATAAAATAACAAATGGGGATAATAATAATTACACCACTGTATACAAGGCTGTTGTGAAGAAAACCTTTGTAAAATATTATGTATTCAAGAAACATCATTATCATAGTCTCTCAAGTAAAAAAAGACTTAATGGTACTAAATGTTGTGAGGATTTTTTTTTTTTTGTGTGTGTGGATATTTAAGTGGTACTAAACTGATAGTTGGTTCATCTGAAAAAAAGCTCCCAAATAAAAATAGGTGTTAAATTATAATTCATTTTGAATCTAGACTTGCTGGGATCAATCTGAAAAAAATTATCTAGAGATATGAGATGACTGATTATTTGTTCTTATTAGGGAAGCAATGGAACAAGGTAAAATGCTACTGATTTTCTTTTAAACTAAATTATGAAATAGAATAGAAATTTCTTTCCCCACTCCCACCCTACCCCCACCCACAATAATAATTAATTCCTCAACACAGGATTCTATATGTATGTGTTTTACCTCTAAAGGTTGTAAGAATTAAATGGAGAAGTTTGTAAACTTGAAAGCTACATACAAATATCAGTTATTATTAAATAGATGATATTTTATTTTATCAAACTTTATTAAATTTCCAAGAAAAGGAAAAATATCTCCTTGTAGTCAATAGATATGCATCTTCCTTAACATTTGTTCACTGTGAAAGCAAAGAATAAAGAGAATGAGTATTATTATACACTATTATATTTTAATAAAATTTATTTTTACAAATAAAATATATAAACAAACATAAATTTTACAAATTCTATTACATTTTATTGTAAATTTAGAACATTCAAAGTAGTTTTTTCATTGGCTAAAAGATTACAAAATTAATTCAACAATGTTTTTCTCTTAAACCTGGACTATCTAATAAAACATTTTAAAGCTTCTCTCATAGCTTTTGTTTTGTACATCGATACTTTCCCAACATACTTCCTCCTTGAAACTTGTTTGAAATTTGATTTCAAAATCAATTTTATCTGAAAGTGTGTCCAACATTGTACTCATAGATATCTATTCCTGTACCAAAAGGACAAAAGTCAACATTCAACCAGCCCCCTACTCCAACATTTTGTAGACTTCCATGGATTTTCCCTACTTAAATACACATTCAAGCTATCTCAGTTCCATTAAAGCCCTTCACACTTTAAATCTAGCAGATAAGAAATGATGGCTTCCTTTTCATAATTCTACAATACCATATAATCATTTGATTAAGTGAAGTCAACATTAAGCTCCTACAACTTGCCATACATTGCAAACTGCTGGATTATTTTTATAGTTTTCTTTCCCAAGCCAGCTCAAGGACATAGACTTAATCTTCCATGGGGTCATGCATTTAGCCTTGCTGAATAGTTTGCATATAGCAAAACCGGATAGCCAGGGATCTAGCATCTAGCTAGCAATGCATCTAGAGGAAGGCAACTATAATTATGTCATCAGAATATTAGAAAGAGAAACTTAGAAATGTTCAGCAAGATGGTTTCAGAAAATTGTACACAACAACAAGATTATGTAACGATCAACTCTGATGGACATGGCTCTTTTCAACAATGAAATGATTCAGGCTATTTCTAATAGACTTGTGATAGAGCCATCTGCATCTAGAGACAAATAGAGCTAGATTAAAATGGAATGGGACTCCCATATGAGGAGCTTTCTGCATTACTATAAGTGTCCCCAATATTAGAGGACAACTTTAGGCAGAGGGCCTTCTCTTCCTACTCTATTATTTCATGAAAAATATGGCAGTTAGTAGTAAAAAATGGCAGCTAATGGTTGGAAAATGCTGGCAACTGAACCCCAATTCCTAGATTTAAATTCAAGTTTTGCCACTTATCTGGTGACACTGACTATGTCATTTGGCTTATCTCAATTGTCATTTAGATAAGAAGGAAGTCTGGCTTGATGATTTCATCCTATGAAATTCTAAGTTTTTGTGAGTAAATAATCCTATATCTAAATGTAGATACTAAAGCTTAGGCTTCCCTTTAACTCATCAATTTGTCTCTACTTGAGGATCAGCCTCATGGTGGATTGTGATTTGTCTGCCCAGCCCATCAACCAGTAATGCAACATTCTTCCAACAAAACTTGCCTTAAAGATATCCAAGACTCACTTGCATTTAAGTATACTGGAGAAAGAGATAAGGGAATAAACATTTATATAGCACCGACTATATGCCAGCCACTGGACACATATCATCTCATTTGAACTTTACAACAATATTGCTGTTGTGGTAGGTGCTGTTATGACTCAAATTTTACAAATGAAGAAACTGAGTCAACAGAGAAGTGACTTGTCCAGAGTCCCACAGCTAGTAAATATCTGAGGCTGGTTTTGAACTCAGATCTTCCTGATAGCATTCTGGGCACTGCAAGACTAGGGGCCTGAATAAGTCTGGGATTTTGGAGCAGTAAGAAGTCTGCATTTGGATCTGGGTGGGGCTCCTACTACACTAGCTAATCATCTTGGGTAAGTTGATTTAGGTCTCACTTTATTTTGTAGTATTAGACAGTCCCTTGTAGGTTTATAATTGGATGATAATTTCCTTTTTCAGGTTTTGTATTTCAAAAGCTTAGCCCAAAGGCAGACAGCTCTTTAAAAAGTCAAGTAGTGCTTTCCTATAACTCCTAAACATTTACCCATTCACCTTAGGGTAACTTTATATATCAAAGGAGGAGGGTAAATAAGAAGAGACCATGGATTAAATTCTGGTTCTGTCACTGCCTGTGTGACCTTGGTGACTTGAGGTTTAGAGTATTGTGGAGGAGGGGGGTTCCCCAGTTCCTCCCAACCTCCTTAGTGCTTCAAATGGATACCTTTGAGGGGTAAGTCAGGAGGTGCAATTGAAGAATGAAAAGTCATCCACACACAAAGCTTGTTTTTAAAATCAGAATTGTTGGGATGTTTGACTGTGAAGTTCCCAAGTCCTTGGTCTGAAATGGTCAGGAACATGGCTACTGAAAAGATGCACCCCATAGAAATATTTCTATTCAGAAAAAATTGTTCCAGGATTGTTGGGGGTAGGGTGAGGGAGAGGGATTTGTTTTGGGTTGAAATTAGCAAAACGCAAAGAAAAAGGTCTTTTAAAAAGCAAAGAAAGAAGTCTTTAATAATTAGCTACATTAGGCAAGTACAGTGATTTGTAGTTTTGGGGTATTTTGTTTTGTTTTGTTTTGTTTGGCTGAGGATGGGATGAAAAAGGAGGATGATTCTTTCCTGCACTGTTTAGCAAAATAAAAAGGTACCTATTAGCCAAATGTAAAATTATATACACAGAGGCAATAATTGATGTTAGCATAATACAAGTATATATTTGAACAAATACCCTTGTCTGTGAGGAAGATGGTATCATCTATTCCCACAACTTTATTATCTTAAACCACAAATTTAATGTTTTATATTGATTTTGGGTTTTTGTGACTTCCTCATTTGCATATGTATAATATTTCTAGTTATACCTACATTATTATGTTTATATAATTAGATTTGAATCTAAATTAAAGGGACACAGAGAGAATCTTGTCAACAATTATATATGTATAACAGTATTATGGATTTATATAGAGATGCATCATACATGCATTTTTATCTATTAGGGCCATGCTTATAAAGATTTTCAGAAAAAGCAGCATAATAAAACACATCAACTAGCATAGTGCCTGGCACATAGGTGGTTTTATACACACACACACACAAACACACATACACACATA
Source organism: Antechinus flavipes (assembly GCF_016432865.1). Taxonomy (NCBI): domain Eukaryota; kingdom Metazoa; phylum Chordata; class Mammalia; order Dasyuromorphia; family Dasyuridae; genus Antechinus; species Antechinus flavipes. The sequence goes on from NC_067398.1 coordinate 21,788,982, forward strand.
CGTGTGTGTATATATATATAAAACCTAAAATTTATATAAGGTTGGCTTACTAAATTAACAAATCAAAATTACAGTAGGATGAGCTTATGAGATATTAACATTAGGAAGATATCTATAACCCTTCAAGGCCACTCCTAGAACCCTAAAAGTCCAAAGTAGCCATACAGTGAGCACCTGATCTTATCTAGGCCAGTGGAAGTTGGGATCCACTCATTGCTGTAAATCTCCTTTCTAGCTTGCAGTGACCTATAAACTCCATCAGGTCACTAAGAGCACTAATGAAATCTTAGATTATCATATAAGTGTTACCATTTTATGCAATCCTTTGCCAATTAAAAGCAACAAAAACAAATTCTTAAGTAAAAGTTCAAACTTACAAAATGAAAAGAGATCATTTAGGATTTTGCTAAATTACCAGAGGAGCAGCACATTTTGGAGGGACGCAGGAGACAAATCTGGTTACCTGAGTCAGTGTGACACAGTGGAAAAGACACTGTCAGTCTTGGGCTCAAGAAACTTGGGTTTGAATTGCTTGTAGGCACACACTAACTGGGATCATTGGCAAATTAACTTCTTATGCCAGATAGACAACTGACAATAAGCACGTATTAAATGCCTGCTAAGGGCTAGTACTGTATTAAGCCTGGAAGATACAAAGGAAAGTCCAAAACATTCCCTGCCTTCAAAGTGCTTTCTTCTAATGAGGGAGACAAGCAAACAAATAGGTCTTTTGATTCATGAGTAAATTGGATTTAAGTGAGGCAGAGTTGCATGAAGTTAGGCAAGAGAGAGAGAGAGAGAGAAAAGAGAGAGGGGGGGAAGGAGGAGGGAGTGTGTGTGTGTGTGTGTGTGTGTGTGTGTTTTGTGTGTGTGTGTGTGTGTGTGTGTGTGTGTGTGTGTGTGTAAAGATTGCCTGTTGATATTTGAATGAAAAATGAATTGAATGGTAAGAGACTTGGTTCAGGCAGATCCATCAACAAACTAATGCAGTATCCTGGGATGAGATGATAGGGCCAGTACTAGGATGGTAGCAGCATCACAGAGAAGGGGATATATTTGAGCTATGATGCAAAGGTGAAATCCCCAGATCTTGGCAATGGATTGGAAATGGTGGGTGAAAGATACTGAGGATTTAAGTGTGTCAGATAGATTTTGAGCCTTGGGGACCTGGAGTATGGAGGTAATTTTGACAATATTACTATATGGAAGTTTTTTTTTTTTTTTTGGGGGGGGGGTGGTCCAGGAAAGGGTTTAAAAAGAAGGATAATGAGACTAATTTTGAACATATTGAGTTAAAAGATATTCTAATTTTCTCATCTGTGATGACCATGTATTTAAAATCAGCTGGAGTCAGGAATTCAGGTTAAGGGAAAAATCTTCAATCTTTATTCTCAGTAGAGGTGAAGAAGGATTGCGATAGCAATATGGGCAGCTGCAACAGGAAGCCAGCTAGCAGAGGGGGATCAAAGGTGAAGGGCGGTCGCAATAGCAATACGAGCAGCTGTGTCAAGATGCCAGCCAGCAGTCTCTCTTTCCGCTTCCCCTTCCACTCCCCTGCCTCCACCCACCAAAATCATCATTTCCTATACAACACATCAGGACTCGCATAAAGAGTGGGTGGGGGCCATTCTTTCTCCAAGCATATATATTAATAGAGTATGGTCCAATTACTATTTAGCCTCACATGCTTGGGACCTCAGTGCATCAACTCAAACCTCAGCCCATTACACTCATCTGTGAAACAGGTTTAATATTTGTACTATCTACTTAACAAAGTTGTAAGAAAAATATATTCTAAACCTTAATGAGCACTATATAAATGGTACTTTGGGGGGGGGGGGGAGAGGAGAATTGTTTACAGATCTTTTACTGGCCAGGAAAGGGAACATTTAGGTTAAAGCACTAGATAGCATTCACTGTTAATTGAAAAATCAAAGGCTAAATCTCTAAAACTGAAATATAAATCAATGATTAAATAATTTGAATTACAAAAAATTTAATTTACAGACATTTCCAGAAAACACTAGTAAGGTATATTTTTATACTTCTGGGAAAGGAAACACCCCAAAACAATCCACACTAACATATGACAGTGAGAATGAAGTGTTTACCATCTGTAATGTCAATCTTAGCACTGGGAGTTTCAAAATTTCACAAAACAACTCATTTTTCTTTACAATGCTTTGCTTTTGAAGATATACTGGCTTAAAAAATATCTTAGCACTTATTTAGTTTAAGTATTTTTATAAGGATGCTTAAAATTATCACTGTAACTTTTAATTTTATGTAAAAATATTGTAATATGTACCAGAATATATGCCCCTTCCCTCTCCCTTTCTCATTTGAATGGAGAAAATAAATTATCAGTGTCACAGGAACTTACATAAAAGTGGGGAGGGCGGAAAGCTGAGAAGGAGGGAAGGCCTTCTGAGGTTTTAGCAGGAGAAAGCCATAGTTACTAGGAGACCTGTTTGTTCTCCTCTTGGAACAAAGAAAGAACAATGAATGATTGGAGGACTTCCTGAACTGATAAACAGTGCCGTGGAAAATGTCTGGAAACCAGAGTACTGGTGCTTGTCTACAATTCCTGTGTCCTGGGGAAGCTGAGGCTGGTGCAGCAAGCTCCTCAGTGACAAACTGTACTATTTACTCAGGTTGGAAACCTAGCAGGTGCCAATCAGCAAAGAAATCGGGCTGTGAGTGGCCTATCCTTCTAGCCTGCACAAGATAAGGAGAACCAGTCTCAAAATGAGAATAACATTTTTATAGTGCTTACTGTGTGCCGGGCACTATGCTAAGCGCTGTACAATTATTATCTCATCTGATCCTCATAACAGTCCTACACTTAGCTTTCATTCTTAGCTGGGGCTGGGACAGGGAAATGGAAAATAGGGTTTTGTTAGAGTCCTCACAATCCGGGTCTGTAAATCTAGGGATTTACTCATATCTGATCAATCTATCCCATTATTGCCAACTTCCCAGCTTTTAATAAGAATTCTCCCTAGAATAATATGAACAATGAGTTTCTAAGAAGGTAGACTAGGAAGTATCCTAAATAGCCAGCTTTTTTGTATTTTGTTATCATATTCGTGTCACACTCTCTGTGACCCTATTTGGGGTTTTCTTGGCAAAGATACTGGAGTGATTTGCCATTTCCATTTCATTTACAGGTCTCTTAACCTGTTTTCTCATCTATAAAATGGGAGTGTCAGAGGCACCTATTTCACCTACCTGATGGTGGTGAAGATGAAATGAGGAGTAAGGAACATGAGCATTTTGAAAACTTATAAAAGTCAGCTTTTGAGAACACCTGAAGAATGAATTGGAACACTGTCTTTAACAGGAAGGCTTTAAATCAAGGAGTAGGATACACTGTAACTCAACTCTAAACTAGCCTGGTGATGTCATTTTGGTCTTCTTTGAGGACAACAACCAAGAATAGTTTTCCCACTTTGTATTGGACTGGTCTTCAGTCTCTGTCTCGGTATCTCTCTCTCTTTTTCTCTCTCTCCGCATCTCTTTTTGTTTCTTGTCCCTGTCTTTCTCTTTCTCTTTTTCTGTCTCTCCCCATTTGTCTGTCTGTCTCTCTCTTCCCATTTCTGTCTGTCTCTGTGTCTCTCTCATTTGTCTGTCTCTTGTGTGTCTGTCTCTCACCATATCTACCTGTCTCTGTATCTCTTCTCTAGTTTCTGTCTTTGTGTTCCACTCCATCTGTCTCTCGTCTGTGTCTCTCTCCATCTGTCTGTCTCTTTGACTCTTTCTCTATCTCTTTGTCTTTCTCTCTAGTCTGTATCTCTGTCACTCTCTCTTGTCTCTGTCACTTATCTCTCTCTCGTCTTTCTGTGTCTCTCCATCTCTTTCTCAAATCTTTTCATCTCTTATCTCTTTTTCCTCTGTCTCTCTTGTCTGTCACTCTCTCTTATCTGTCTCTGTAATTGTCTTTCTCTCTTGTCTGGTTATCTTTGGGTCTCTCCATCTCTCCTCTCTCTCTCCTTCCCTTTCTGTCTCTCTTGTCTATCTCTTGTCTCTCTGTCTCTGTCCCTCTCTTATCTCTTTCTTGTCACTCTTATCTATCTGTCTCTTTCTCTCTCATCTGTGTCTCTCTCCATCTGTTTCTGTCTCTCTCCATCTCCGTCTCTAAGTCTATGTCTGTTATTCTTTTTTCTCTGTCTCTGTTTTTCGTCTTTCTCATTTTTCTTGTCTGGCACTCACTTCTGTCTTGTCTATCTCTGTCTGCCTCCATCTGTCTCTCTCTTGTCTGTGACTTGTCTCTCTTTGTCTCTTTCTCTCATCTGCTTCTCTGTCTCTCCATTTGTCTATCTCTATCTTTGTGTCTGTCTCTGTGTCTGTCACTCATCCCTCTTCTCTGTGTGTCTCTCTTTGCCTCTTTCTCTCATCTGTCTCTCCCCATCTCTGTTCCTCTCTGTGTATCTGTCTCTGTGTCTATCATTCTTTTGTCTCTCCGTCTTTGTCTCTTTCTCTCTCGTCTGTCACTCATTTCTGTCTCTCTCCATCTGTCTCTATCTCGTCTCTTTCCCTCGACTGTTGCTCTGTGTCACTGTGTCTTTGTCTCTTTCTCGACTGTCACCATTCTCTTATTTCTCTCTCCACCTGTGTCTCTCTGTTTCTGTCTCTTTCTGTTTCTCTTGTTGGCTCCCTCAGAATTGCTCCCTTTCCCAAAAGACGATCTCGGTATCCCCATCTGTAAAATGAGCTGCAGAAGAAACCAGCGTTTGTAAGGGTGCCGAAGGGTAGCACGCGGATGGGTGGGGGCAAGAACAAGTGGGTCGCTATCAGAGCGTGGAGGGAGCAGGGAGCCTCGGCGGGGTCCTGCCTATGTTGGGGAGGAGTGTGTGCATGACACGGGCAGCCTCGAGGTCTGTCTCTAGGGCAGCGGGTAGTTTGCTGAGCATCTCTGTCTCAGTACCTTCCTCCCTGAGAAGAAGCCGAGTTTCACCGTCCGCTCCGAGAGATAAGGAGCGCCCCCTGCGGCCGCCTCCGCCACCAGGCTGGTGCGCGCGTTCTTTTTGTACCGACGTGCGGTGGGGACGTAGCACGTCACGACGCCATTACGCTACATGCGCGCGCAGGCGCAGGCGGGGGCGTCTCGCATCCCCGAGAGGGAGCCGACTCCGTCCCGGAGCGATGCTGGAGCGGTCGGAGGAGACCTTGGCCCCGGCCCCGCTGCCTCCGGTAGAGGCCCGAAGGAGGGCCCGCCGAGGTAGGGCGACGCTGGGGCACGCCCGCGCCTCGCGTCTGTCTGAGCTTTGCTTGGTTCTGTCCGCAGCTTCCTGTGGCAAGGGCAGGGAGGGGCCGTGGAGCCCAGGCCCAGTTCTACAGATGAGGAAACTGAGGCACAGTTGCGAAACCCCTGTGTATTGCGCGCCGACTAGGCGCTAAGCGCCGGGGTTACCAAAAAGAACCGGCCCCGGTCCCGCCCTTAGGACCCTTCCAGTCTTCTGAGTAGTTAGAGGTTCAGCGTAGACTTGGAAAGCCAGGCCCAGTGTTTATAGGGGACTGCAGGGAGTGGTCAGAATTGCCCTTCTGGAAGGTCAGTTGAGTGGAAAGGGAGAGGGCAGCCAGGACCCTTCTCCATCCCCTTGCCTACAGCACTCCTGCCACCGTGGTGGAGGGGGAGGAGATGAGGTGGTGAGTGTCTGCACCAGGCTGGGGCAGGGGCGCAGGAGGGATGCTGTTGGTGAAATGGACAGGTGTAGCCCCATGTTGGATAAGGATGACAGGCTGTGGCGCCATCTTAGCTGAGGTGGACAGGCTGTGGCGCCACATTGGGTAAGGAGGACAGGCTGTGGCGCCACATTGGGTAAGGAGGACAAGCTGTGGCGCCACATTGGGTAAGGAGGACAGGCTGTGGCGCCACATTGGGTAAGGAGAACAAGCTGTGGCGCCATGTTGGATGGGGAGGACAGGCTGTGGCGCCATATTGGATAAGGAGGACAGGCTGTGGCGCCACATTGGGTAAGGAGGACAGGCTGTGGCGCCATGTTGGGTAAGGAGGACAGGCTGTGGCGCCATATTGGATAAGGAGGACAGGCTGTGGCGCCACATTGGGTAAGGAGGACAAGCTGTGGCGCCATGTTGGGTAAGGAGGACAGGCTGTGGCGCCACATTGGGTAAGGAGGACAGGTTGTGGCGCCACATTGGGTAAGGAGGACAGGCTGTGGCGCCACATTGGGTAAGGAGGACAGGCTGTGGCGCCACATTGGGTAAGGAGGACAAGCTGTGGCGCCACATTGGGTAAGGAGGACAGGCTATGGCACCATGTTGGGTAAGGAGGACAGGCTATGGCACCATGTTGGATGGGGAGGACAGGCTGTTGCGCCATATTGGATAAGGAGGACAGGCTGTGGCGCCACATTGGGTAAGGAGGACAGGCTGTGGCGCCACATTGGGTAAGGAGGACAAGCTGTGGCGCCATGTTGGATGGGGAGGACAGGCTGTGGCGCCACATTGGGTAAGGAGGACAGGTTGTGGCGCCACATTGGGTAAGGAGGACAGGCTGTGGCGCCACATTGGGTAAGGAGGACAAGCTGTGGCGCCATGTTGGGTAAGGAGGACAAGCTGTGGCGCCATCTTAGATGAGGTGGACAGGTTGTGGCGCCACATTGGGTAAGGAGGACAGGCTGTGGCGCCATGTTGGATGGGGAGGACAGGCTGTGGCGCCATATTGGGTAAGGAGGACAGGCTGTGGCGCCACATTGGGTAAGGAGGACAGGCTGTGGCGCCACATTGGGTAAGGAGGACAAGCTGTGGCGCCATGTTGGATGGGGAGGACAGGCTGTGGCGCCATATTGGATAAGGAGGACAGGCTGTGGCGCCACATTGGGTAAGGAGGACAAGCTGTGGCGCCATGTTGGGTAAGGAGGACAAGCTGTGGCGCCATCTTAGATGAGGTGGACAGGTTGTGGCGCCACATTGGGTAAGGAGGACAGGCTGTGGCGCCACATTGGGTAAGGAGGACAAGCTGTGGCGCCATGTTGGATGGGGAGGACAGGCTGTGGCGCCATATTGGATAAGGAGGACAGGCTGTGGCGCCACATTGGGTAAGGAGGACAGGCTGTGGCGCCATGTTGGGTAAGGAGGACAAGCTGTGGCGCCATCTTAGATGAGGTGGACAGGTTGTGGCGCCACATTGGGTAAGGAGGACAGGCTGTGGCGCCACATTGGGTAAGGAGGACAAGCTGTGGCGCCATCTTAGATGAGGTGGACAGGCTGTGGCGCCACATTGGGTAAGGAGGACAGGTTGTGGCGCCACATTGGGTAAGGAGGACAGGCTGTGGCGCCACATTGGGTAAGGAGGACAAGCTGTGGCGCCATGTTGGGTAAGGAGGACAAGCTGTGGCGCCATCTTAGATGAGGTGGACAGGTTGTGGCGCCACATTGGGTAAGGAGGACAGGCTGTGGCGCCATGTTGGATGGGGAGGACAGGCTGTGATGCCATATTGGATAAGGAGGACAGGCTGTAGTGCCTGTTAGAAGGAATAAAGTAGAAAAGGGAGGGAGAAGTCTGGAATGAGTTGAGGATCCGAGCCTGAGGCTCCTGGAGGATGGTATTGAGAGGAAAGGTAGGAAGGTGGCATGGAAGCAATGATACCCAAAGGATCTGTGAGACGTGGTGAAAATAAGCTTTTAGAGAGTCACAATTGCAGATTAGGAGTGAGATTAGAATGCAGCGAATCCAAAAATCATCAATGTCAAGGTGATGATTGGTTATCTGTGCGTGATGTCACCTAGTGAAATAATTTAGGGGGGGGAAATGGGGGCACATGATTATGGATGTAACCTGGATGCACATGTAGCCAAAAAGATTGAGAAGCTCTCCTGGGGAGCGGGAGAGAGCAGTGTCAACAAAACCAGAGAAGAGAGTGTCCTGAGGAGGATGCTAGACCATGTAAGAGGCTGCAAAGGTCAGGAAGGGTAAGGATTGGTAAAAGGCCTCCTGGTGATCACTAGTGGGATAGCTAGGGGGCCTGTGGGTAGAGCAAGTGCTGCAGGATCAGGATGACCCAGATTCAGATGTGGCCTCAGATGTTAACTGTGTGACTGGGGAAATCCTTTAAGTTTCTGAAAGAGACTGAAATGGTCCTTGGTAACTAGAGAGCATTTCCATTGAATGATGAGGCCAGAAGCCAGAGTTGGGAGAGAGATGATAGAAAGTGGAGGCACCATGTATGGATGGGCTTCCTAAAGAGAATGGGGAAGATAGAAGGCAATTTGCTGGAGAAAATGAGATGAAGTGTGCTTGCTGGAGTATATGGGGAGTTTACTTTGGCAAGGAGAGCTTGTGGAGAAGGCCAGGGGTGAGGAGGAGATAAGTAAGAGCTGTTGCATTTTTTTGGTGAAATGTGAATGTGGGAAAAGGAAGAGCACCGGTGTGGTCGGTGAGAAAGGGTGTATAGAGGAGATGGCCTCTGACCAGGGTCACATACCACTCTGTCCTGGGACTGGATGGAGACCTGGAAGGTGTCTTGGAGACCATCATGTCCAACCCCATATGGAGATGAGGAAATTGTGGTAGAGAGAGGAGGAGTCATTTGCTCAAGATCACATAGGTAGTTGTATTGAAAGCCAGATCTTCCAGTGCCCTCTCAACCTCTTTGAAAGCCGTAAGCATGAGGGCAGGACCTGTTTCGGGTGTTGATTGAAATTCTCTCATTTTCCACCCCTCAATAGCCCTACTGGGTGTGAATGGATCTGCTTCATTTTCCACATAAGAGAATTTGGCTCAGAGACATAAAAATAACCTTCCCTTAGTCACCCAGCTTGTGTTTAAGGTATTTGAATCCAAATCATGTCATTATATCTGGTGCCTTTTTGCTTGGTAGGGAGCTGGGCTTGAAGTCAGGAAGCCTTGGCTTCTAATAAGGACAGCCTGGCTGTGTGACCCCGTCAAAACTAATTTCTTGGGTGTTCTGGGCTTTCCCAGATTCTTAACCTAGGATCTGTGAACTTGCTTTTTGTTTTTTTTGGCATTTGACAACTATATTTCAATATAAGAATTTTTCTTTGTCATCTTACACATTTTTTTAAGTGCATTTAAAAACATTCTGAGCTTAGGTTTTATAAGATGGTCAAAAGGCATCCGTGATACCAAAAAAAGGTTAAACAAATACAGACAAACCTTTTCTAGGACTGAGACTTTGAAAAGGCACAGGCCTGCATTTCTTGAGAGGTTCAGTGCTTTCTGACATCCCCGCCTCTCTCCCTGCCCTTTTTCCTTCTAACCAGTGGTCCTCAAACTTTTGTTCTCAATATCTTTATCCTATTAAAAATGATTGAGGATCTGTCCAAAGAGTTTTTGTTTATGTGGGTTATAGTTATAGATATTGATAACTTTAAAAATAAAAACCAATTATAAATTTGTAGACTCTCTGAAAGGATTTCAGAGATTCTGAGGATGCTCTGGATCAGACTTTGAGAACCACTGTAACCAACATTTGAATCTTGTGGTTCAGTGGAAAGCCTTGGATTAGAGCCAAAGGATCTGCTTCAGAGCTGACAGGTCCACAAGATCTCAGGGGAGACTGCCCCAGGGCATATAACCTGAACAAGTCATGGCTTTTCTGGGTCTCCATGATTCTCCTACAGAGGACCTAGGTTTAGATCTTACCCCTGAGGTACACTCCACTTCCTCATCTGCAAAGGGAATTGCAGCTCCATTGATACAGGGCCTCAGTTTACAACTGAGAGCGCTAACGCCCAGGTTCAGGTGCCAGATCTCATCCGGAACAGGACATGTGCCTGTCTCTCCACCTCCAGGGCCTAGCATGGTTTAGCCTGCTGCCTCCCAGCACATCTTCAGTGGCTTGTTGAAGGCAGAGCTGGTGGCACCCCATCTGGGGCAGGTCACTGAACTGGATTTGCCCTCAGGGGCCTCTGGCCTCAAGCACCTGCATCCCTGGCACAGTCAGGACCAGCCTGGGCTCTTCAGCAGATAGGGGCTGCAATGTTGTGTATCCTGACTAGAGGAGTCCTGCAACAGGAGGAAGGTCCTGGCTGAGGTGTTAGCTCTGACACTTAGCCTGCGTGATTCGGAGCCGGCCCCTTCTCTCTGGGCTTCAGATCTGAACTATCTGAGATGAGGGGTTTGCATGGCTGGGTGGTGAGCCAAGGAGGCCTCAGTTCACATCCAGCCACAGACAATGAACTGGCTATGTGATATTGGAGAACGGTGTTTCCTCATCTGTAAAATAAGAATATCACCTTTTACGTGGACCAAATGAAATACTAATTAGCTTTTTCTTTTTAATTTTCAATATTCATTTTTATAAGATTTTGAGTTCTTTTTCTCTCCTTTCCTCCTAACCCTCCACAAGATAACAGTCAATCTTATATGGATTATACATGTACAATCATATTAAACATACTTCCACATTAGTCAGCTTGTAAAACCAAACAAAAGGGAAAAACTAAAGGAAAAAAAAGTGAAATTAGAGTGCTTGGATCTGTATTCAGACTCCACAGTTTTTTTTCTGAATATGGTTAGTATTTTCTATGAGATAATAATTGTAAAGTACTTAATAGAGTGCCTAGCTCATAGTATGCACTATTTATATATGAGCTGTTATTATTTTACTATTAATTTTTTTATCCCATATCTAAATTTATGATCTTGTGTTTTAGGAGAAGTGGAGGTTTGGGATGGATGGGAGAAGAGCACATTTTTCTTTCTGGCCTTGCTTTAAACCAGTATGGACGCCATGAGGAAAAGTAACTTTGGGGCTGGTAATGGATCTGCCCAGACTCTAAATTAAACTCTTTAGTGATTCCTCTTCTGAGACCTATACTGGCCCAAGTGAAGAACTGGAAAAGTTTTCTGCTTTAATTTAGATTTCTTAATCTAATGAAGCCAACGTATTTTTCTATGAAGTAATTCTATCACAGCCATTTCCTTGTTTTAGCAACTTCTTTAGCTTTAGAGGTGCCTGTTTGAGGTCACTTGAAGCACTTAAGTTCCCAGAATTAAGAGCTGGAGAAGACCCTCAACATTATTCCAAGATCCCTTCATTTTATAGGTTAGGGAGCTAAAAAACAGTGAGGAACAATACCTCATTAATGTCACACAGGTAGGAAACAGCAGCTGGCCAAAGATAATAGTAATACTAATCATAATATGTTTATAGATTGGTTTAAGGTTTTCAAAGCCCTTTACATGTGTCAGGGAGGGGGTAGGAGTAGGAGATATGATTCTCCCCTTTCCTCCCATATATATTCTTTGACATCCATTATTTCTTTTGAACCTTGTGTTGGGTACATAGATATCAGCCCCATTTTATACATAAGGAAACAGAATCCACAGGGCTAATGCCTGTCAAAAGTATGATTTAAAATCAACTCCTGACTACATTCAGCACACCATCCATATGAGGCTGGCTTTCAGTACAGGTTAGCCCTACTATCTAAGGTGATGGGCCCAGAGACTTTTCGGGACTGTCTAAGGTCAGCACCTTTCTGACTCTCAGGCAGGTCACTTTCTGCACTAGTCTGCTCACAGATATGCTGGTGAATGCAGCTTCTGAAGGTGGATTAGTTCTCTGCTGTTTGTGCTAATTTTGGCGTAACACTGCCAAGAAAACCCAGGTGCTCCATCCGCCAGCATCACGCCATCTGTATGTGGATCCATCAGTTACAGCAAATGGAGATGTTGTGAATGCTGTGGATGAGTTCTCTTACCTTGGCATTCTACTTTCCAGGGATGTCCACTCTGATAATCAGATGGACTCATGCATTGGCAGAGCTGGCTCAGTGTTTGGGAGGCTCCAGAGGGAAGTGTGGGAGAGGAAAGGTATTGGACTGACCCCCAAACTGAAAGTCTACAGTGCCGTGGTGTGACCCCGTTGTTTATGCCTGTGAAATTTGGACAGGGTACCAGCGCCCGGCCAGGAACCTGAGTCGCTTCCATCTGAATGGTCTTGACAAGATTCTGAAGCTCCCCTGGCAGGATGAGGTACCAGATCCTGAGGTCCTTTCTCCATCTAAACTGCCAAGCACTCCCACTCTGCTGCAGAGACACAGCTCCTGTTGGGAAGCCACATTTTTCAAACACCAAAGGAAGGCTTGCCAGAAAGATTATTTTATGGTGAATTCACACAGAGCAAATGCTCACAGGGTGTTCAGAAAAAGTGATAGGAGGCTACTCTCACAAGGTCTCTCTGAAGAACTTTAGAATCGATTGTATATTGTAGGAGACACTGGGACAGGATAGCCCGGCGTGGCGTGCCATCATCAGAAAAGGGGCTGTGCTCTAGGAGCAAGGCAGAATTGAATTAGCTCCGAAGAAATATGAGATACATAAAATTCAGGGAGTCTATCTCCAATGTTCAGAGGGACAATTTGTGTCCGACCTGAAGCAGAGCATTCTGAGCTCGTATTGGTCTGATCAGCCATAGTTGGACCCATTAATATAGTGATGTCATTCTGGTCCTCTTCAAGAACTAAAGACAACAACTATTGAATCATGCTGGGCTAACATAGTGTGATGGCACAGCAAGCTTCCTATCAATGAAATCAATTCTTTGTAAGCTTCCTTTTTAAAGATGCAGTTAAGCATCCAGGATGTGGGTGTAGGGAACCTGTCCATCCTAACGAATGACATAACTTACCATTTACTCTGTTTGAAATGTAGTATACTACTCACCTGAATTAGTATTTTCCTGTTTGAAAAAGATGATGATATGTTGATATCTGTCTCATCTTAAAAAAAAAAAAACCTAGATATTTAGACACAAGAGTTTAAGCTTATTCTCATTGTAGCCTCCTGTTTAAAATTTTTGTTGTTTTCTAAGACTGTTATACTTAATTTAAACTAAGTAGGTTTTTAAATCCATTTTTCAACAACTTGATAAAATCCTTGTAACTATCTTGTAAATTTTTCTTAAAAAAAAAAAAAAGTTAAACATTGGAAGAAAGTGGGAGCCACACAAGAAAGATTTGTTTTCAGCAGTATGAGTACATTCTAGGAGCTGACACATTTCTTAATGTCTGTTCTACGTCTCTAGTGATGGGTATTTTTTTCATATGGCACGATCTCTGTTTTGAAAGAACATGTACGTTGGCAGTATTCCAGGTGTCCGCTGCTTCTGAGCTTACTACCTGTTGTAGCTTTGAGAAGTAATTTTACACTGCCATCGGTTTTGTTTTTGTTTCTTTAACTGTAACAGAAAGCTTCCAACAACACCAAGAAGGGCTGGCTGAAGGAAAGGGGATGGCTTATTTTGCCAAAGAAGTTCAACTTACTAAAAAACATGAAGAAATGTAAGAATTTTAAAGGCATTTTGAATATATAAATTGTATTAATTTTATTTAATTATTTTGCATGCATTGGGAGATTTTATATGACAAAATGTTCAATCCTGCTTTTTCTGACTTGAGTTAACAGGTTGAATGGAAATACACATCACAGGCTCTTGAAAATTAGAGATTAAAAGGACAAATTACATTTCTGTCATCTACTTTAAATCATGATCACCATTCACCTCACCCCACCACCCGCGCCACAACCTTAGTGGTTAGACCTGGTGTACTTTAAGTCAGGCTCCCATCTTGCCTCTGATGCATATTAGCTATGTGACTACAGGCAAGTCTCCTGGCCACTTTGACCTTTAGCTTCTGCATCTGTGAAACTGAGTTTAAAATGCTTCTTCTATGTTTGTCTCTGTATTGTGGTGGGGCTTAAGTGAGATGTCATTTGTAAAGTGCTTTATAAACCTTAAAGTGCGTTTTCATTCCCTCTATTATTGGAGGACCTTATGCCGTAAAGTTCTGGAGTCTTATTCTGATCCCGAGAGCTTTCTAATTAAAGATTATGGTCACATGTTTTGGAAATCTTTTATTCTATTTGTTACATAACATTTCAGTCATTAGTTTTAGTTATCACAATTTGCTTACTATTAATAACAGAAGGTTGAATTATTAATTACTTCTGAAATAATATATTGCCAATGAGAAATCTTCATATATGTGTATAGTTTTTACATACAGTATAAAGTGTTTTGTCTCTAATTTTTTGTAACCCTGCTTTTAAAATTTTTCTTCTGTATAAACATCTTATTTGTATATATGTATACATATACTCACATATATACACACACACATATATATCCTGTACCCATCATCTTCTAGAAAAAGGAGAAAAATGTTTTTATTGCTTCTTCAAACATATGGAAGTTTAGCACAATTCTAAATGTGTAACATCAGATTCAGGGGGTACTGAAGTGTTAAACAGAAGGTTTCATATAGCAAGTTAAAAATCAATGTTATGTATGTGTGTGTTGAGGTATATATAAGTATGTATGTGTACATAAAGATATATTACAGTATATATTTTCACTCAAAATTAAAACATGTCCTTAAAATTCCAAAATAATTGCGCAAGATGAAAGAGGGAGTAGGAAAACACAATCTTGTATATAAATTACACATGAGGGATATGATAATGAAAATAAAAGCATTTTCTCCAGATTGACCTAAAAAGTCATATTGAAATACATTGCCATTGTCCTACAATATCATGAGAGTTTTAAATAAAGAGTAGTTAAAAGATTTTTTAATAAATTGAGGAGACAATTAAAAAAAAAAGGTTTTTATGGCATGTATTTAATGAACTTATCTATGCCTGTTGATCTTTTCTTTTTTTAGACTAGCACAAAGATTATTGTTACTTCAAGAAATGGAAAATGATCACATTGGTCAGAAGACTGAAAAAAAGGCATCTCACATAAAAGCAGCTAAGCTAGCCTATAAAAGGAATAAAAGCCTTTTAAACGTAAGTTACATGACATGGTAGTTGGTTGTACATTTTCTGAAACTGTCTTTGGGACTATTACATTTTTAAATGAATTAAATAATGAATTTTAGAAATTATTTTTGCTGAGAAACACATAAGCTTTTACAAATATCATTTAATTAATTTTGAGACAGATAAGTACAATTTTTTATTTTTTTACTCACTGAGATTAGAAAACTGAAATATAAGGAAATTATTTTAAAATATTCTCTACATGTAGAAATGACATCAAAATTAGTTTTATGCATAAGGTATACCAGATTTCAGACCATGTCCCATATTTACATCTCGTTGCAGAGCAGTAATGACATCTGATTCATGCTCTGTAAAGTTCTCTTTTACAAAAATAAAGACAGTACACTATGCCCTACTTAGAAATATCCCCAAGAGGTTTTCATTGACTTTGAAAGTGGATTGAGGCTGCATTTATTCAGGAGTCTCCTCACTTCGTCTTCCAGTCCACCCATCTAGAGAAAAATCATATCCATGGAATCTTTAACTGTTTTCCACAGTGTCCTTCTCTTCATGATTTCCTTTGTCCTCCAGCCCAGCTTCCTATGTTCACATCTACCTTCTCAGAAGATTCCATGATAGTCATATTCATTAGGCAATATTCACCTTTTTAGTTATAAAGTAAAGCTTTGAGTTTTGTAATTTTCAGCATTTTCAGAGACAATTGAAATTCCCAATTTCACCGTCGTCTTCCCTTCTAAGACAGTTACTTTTTAGCTTCTCGTGGTTTGGGCCACAACAATTTAAGAGTCACAGCCATAGTGCTACTAAAGCATCTTAGTTTACCATATGTCTTCCTTGCCAATAATGTTTGCACTGTTTATTTTAAAATGGAAAATATATGATAATCTGAATTTCTGTCATGAAATGTCAAAAAGGAAAAAAAAAAAAAAACTTACCCAAATTGGCAGGCTTGTGTTCTAGCCACTAGTAGCAGCCTGCCAAAGTGGTGTTTAATCTTCAAGTGGACTCAGTTTATTCCAGAGTTTCCTATTAGTCAGCAAGTATTTATTGAATGTGCCCTATGTGCTCAGCTCAGTGGGGAAACAAATGCTGTGTAAGACTACACAGTTTATAATCAGACATGGCGTAATCTGGAAACAGTTTAAGGCAGTGTATGCATAGGTGGTCAAGTGTGTGAACAGCTTAGAGTGCACAGGGAGTCTGTGCTATGGGATCCTGGCTTAAGCAGTTCGTACAATCAGGGAACTCCCTGGAGGAAGCAGCAGGGCTCAGACGGAGGCCTCCCAACTGTGAACTTGGTGCTGGGCCCAGGAGGCCACACTGGCTTGTCCTGTGGAAGAGTATTGAGATACGTGATTGTGCACATGGAGTCAGACCAGATTCTATGTGACCCTAAAGGGTCAGAGCTGTTTGAGACTGAAGTTGGATACTAACAAAATGTTAAAAGGCTTGAGGCTGCCTTAAGCTTTAAAGCCACAGTCACCAGGTCCTTATAAAATGACTACTCTTCTAGGCCCTTGGTACACAAACAGCAAGCCCCTGGAGAGCTTCCATTATAACAGGGGGTGTCCATGCATAAAGAGGGAAACCATAGGTAAGGAAGGTGAGGGTCAGTCCCTTTTCAGTAAGATACTGGAGCTGGAATCCTAATCCAGAGAGCACTAATATTTCCTCTTAGACATGATTATGAGACTGGAAACGTGAACTTACTTCAAAAAGCTGCAACAGTTATGAGAACTCTCAGGAACTTTGCCATGTTTATCAGGCACTATTATGTTTACTAATGTTCCCAGAGTACATGATGGAAAGCCATTGGCAGGATTAGGGGAAAGAGAGAGAGAGAAATAGAGAGTGAGAGTGTGTGTGTGTTGCTTAGCATGGAATGGAATGGAATAAGCATTTATTTCATTTGATCAAATGAATTGAGGAAGATTTTGAAACGACTGTATTGATATTCTGGTAGATGACTGAGTGGTAGGAAGAATTGGAATCATAGGATAGTAGTGTTGTGCATACATGTTAAATGGACCTTCTTCTAATATCTGAATGAAAAATGAATTTGTGGGTGGAGAGACAGGAGCCTGGTAAGTTTTTTAAGATATGAGAAAATAGGTAATATGGTTGAGAGAGAAATGATGGTCGTGGTTCAGAGAAGTGGACAATTAAGTGGTCCATCTCACAAGAAATATTAACAAGCCATAATGATGTTTGGGATTCTGAGGTCATGGGATGGCATCTCCAGTACAGATCATCAGTAGGCCATCAATTCTTTCTCATGAAAGTGTTCCCACTAGTGAGGCAATGGAGTGACTGTAAAGGGACTAAAAAATGAATTGTCCACTAGGTTTATCTGACATTGATGTTTCCCAGTCATACAAATAAAATTAAGTCTTTTCAGAGACTCATAGAATCTTAAAACTAAAAGGGATTCTTAAGGTAATTTTGTCCAATGTTTTCTTTTTGTAGATTAATAGCAAGGACCCAGATAGATGGGTTCAGTTATTTACCTAAGGTCTCCCAGTGCATTTTTATTATATTATAGCCTCAGTTTCCTCATTTGTAAAATAGAAGTAATAGCACATCTGGTATAATTCTCACCCAAGTGGTATGGAAATTCCTTTCACTGAGGCAGATGGCAACTCATGTGGAATCTCCTCAATGAGGCTTTAGGAAGCTCCTGGTCATTTTATTCGTCTGCGTCAGAGATTGGAGATATATTAAAGCCTTGACTCCAAATTTGACCTATCATATATTACACTCAGAGGCCTTCTGGTTCTAATAATGAGAGAAAAGAGAAATTTGGGTACAAGGGAGCACTTGAGGGGAGGTTGGGGCTGAGTCCTTATATTTCTTAGTACAATGTGTGTGGAGTGTACCTGTTTCAGATAAATATGAAGAGATTCCAAAGACAAGAACAACAAAAACACATTTGATCTATTTTGTATATTTAGATTGTAGACCTTTCAATCCCTATCAGGGACCACCCTGACCCATTTAAAAATTACCTACTGTGTGCTGAGCATTGTGTTTGCCTCTGGGGACATAAAGGCAAAAAGAAAAAAAAAAAAAGATTTACTTTAAGGAGTTTACATGCTACAACAGGAGACAGCATGTGCAAATATAAATACATAAATGAGGTAATTAAAGACAAATACAAGTTATCACTTTCTAACTTAAAAATTTCAAGAAACCGTGGTTCTATTTTCTTTCTCATTTGCCATAGTTCACAACCCTTGATAGATGAAAATCAAGCTTATGGTAGACCTCTCTGAACTGAACTAGTCTGGTCAGTGTCCACATAGTGCTTAGCAGTCTCCTGGAAACCTTTCCAGCCTGCCCTTGAACTTGATGAAGCATGTACTTCTCTGGCATGGCTTATGAGAAACCAGGGTTACTTCCTGCCATGGTGAGGTTTCAGTGCAGGACTTGAGAGAAGGTGCTGGTTGTAGGCCGTCCTGAATCCTCTTGACCCTATGTGCTAAAAAGCTGATTGAGACTAGACAGCGATGGGTCTGGGATCCTATCCAGTGCGGATCAGAAGCCATCCAGTTGAGCTCATTTTATGCTCTATTTATTCTTGTCTTTCTGGGAATCTTCTTTTGATTATATCTTATTCTTCACAATCTTTCAGTGCCCCTTCCTTTCTGCAGAAGGAGCAATATTTCTTAAAATAGCAATTTATTTTTTCCAATTGCATAGAAAGAATTGTAAAATTAATTTTTAAAAATATTTTTGAGTTCCAGATTTTCTCCCTCCCTTTCTCAACCCTTACTTCTCCCCAAAATGGTAAGCAATTTGATTCAGGTTATGTATGTGCAATCATGTAAAACATTTCTATATTAGTCATGTTGTGAAAGAAGTTTGGAAAAGTTTTGCAAAAGGAAAAAACATGCAAAAATATAAAATGAAAATAGTTTGTGTGGATCTGCATTCAGATTCTATCAGTTCTTTCTTTGGATGTAGAAAGCATTTTCTTTCCATTATGAGTCTTTTGGAATTGGTAGGAGCAATATGTTAACATGTCCTCTAATGCAAGTCAGCTTTGTTGTTTCTTAAAAATTATTGAGACTGTTTCTAAGACTTGGCTAGTACCAGACTCAGAATGTAGACTTTTCACCATTTGCCCAAGACAAGATGGCCTCAGGGAGTTTTCTCTCTGAGGTTTTGTCACAATGGACAATACAGACAAGGGGGTTCTGCAGTCACTGAATTAACCTAAAGTATCTTCTGGGTCTATCCTTTTTGAATGTCTGTATGCTTTTATGGCCCAGAAGTCTCTTTTTGTTAATGATTGAATTATCTCTGCATGTTTTACCTTGATTCAGTGTCAAACCTAAACTACCAAGACACAGGCCTGTGTCAGGTCCACCCCAGAACACTGTCCATGATTTTCTTAGGTCCAAGATGTCACTCTAGTTCTGTTAAGTTTGTCAGAATAATCTCCTTGAAACTGTTATGATGTCCCTTCTGCTTTATAATTTTTAATGACTTGCCATTGAGAATTTTTAGAATACAATCATAATTCCTCATTTAAGCCTCTAGGATTTGGACCTCAACTCCATGCAATGCAGTCAACCAATCAATCAAATAAGATTAAATGTTTGCCTTAAGAAACTTATTCTTTATTGGGGGAAGAAAAAATAATATGTAGTAATAACTAAAAGTGCATTGGATGGCCCACTCTTCTTCGCCCTCCTTTCATGATAGGAAGCATGACCTACTGGATTGGGGATAGGAAGACCCGGGACTCAGATCCCTAGCAGCTAGGTGGTCGTGGGTCATCATTGTATTGGAGTCTCAGTGTCTTTATCTCTATTATGGGGATAATGATATCTATATATTGCCCACTTCACAATATTCTGTAGTGCTGGAGTGAGAAGATGAGATGGAGCATTTTGCTCATTTTAAAGTTGCAGCTCAATGCTAGTTGCTCTTTATCTCCTTTCACTTTCCCTCATCATGTATTAGCTGCTGGACAGGAGATAAGGGGTCCCTTTACAGGGAGAAGCAAAAGAGGTTAAGTTGCTCACTCACAGTCACCAAGAAGTAAATAGACTCCAGCCTCAGGCTCCTATGACTCCCCTTCTTTGCTGACTTAACAGTCACTTTCCCTCCATGGGATCTGGAAAATCTGGTTTAATGCCATCTCTGAGATGGAGCCCTAATCCGAAGTGTCCTCTCTCTTCCCCACATGTCTGGTCCTCGCCTTCTCTGATCATTGGGGTGTGGGCCTCATTGTCCCTTCTGGGACAGCAGGGACCACGTCTCTCTCATTTCTGTCCTGCTCGTTGACGGACAGGCAGACAGAAGAGATACTACCCAAGTCATGTGCGAGTGAATAAACCCATCAGAAAGGGTCAGACATTGACAAGGAGAGCTGCGGCTCTGTCCTTGAGGCTGTGGAAGCCTGGATTGTTCCTACAGACTGAGCCCAAATCTAGACGAAAGACAGTTGTGAGCACAACTGTTCACTGAACTCTGTCTAAAACAGCTCCTCCCCTTCCCTCAGCATGGCTGGCTGAGCTATTTAAAGCGGCTGGAGGGCCGATGATGAGAGAGACCCGAGCCACAGGTGCTGGGCAAGGACCTTTCCTAAGTAGTGATGTTTGACTTGTTCTGGTGAAAGGCAGCAGAGTCTTTCGGAATATCATATTCCAGGCCCTTCGATCCTTTAATGTGGATGCTGCCAGATCCTGGGTGATCCTTATTGTGGCTCCTTGATACTTGAATTGGGTTTTTCTAGCCGCTTGCAGTATTTTTTCCTTTGCCTGAGGGTTCTGGCATTTGGCCACTATATTCCTTGGTGTTTTGATTTTAGGATCCCTTTCAGTAGGGGATCGATGAATTCTTTCAATGTCTATTTTACCTTCTGTTTCTATGACTTCTGGGCAGTTCTCTTTAATAATTTCCTGGAAGATAGTGTCCAGGCTCTTTTTTTCATCATACTTTTCTGGAAGTCCGATGATTCTCAGGTTGTCTCTCCTGGATCTGTTTTCCAGGTCTGTTGTCTTCCCCAGAAGGTATTTCACATCCTTTTCCATTGTTTGATTTTTTTGGATTTGCTTGACTGATTCTTCTTGTCTCCTCGAGTCATTCAATTCCAATTGTTCGACCCTGATTTTCAGTGAGGTATTTTCTTCACTCACTTTTTTAAGATCTTTTTCTAATTGTCCAATTGAGTTCTTTTGTTCTGTGGAATTTTTTTCCATTTCGCCAATTTTGTTTTCCAGTTCACCAATCCTATTTTTCAAGGATTTGGTTTCTTTATCCACTCTCTCTTTAACTGACTTCTCCAGGCTCTTTTGCCAAGCCTTCCTCTCCTTTTGCAGAGCCTCCCTCTCCTTTTGCCAAGTCTCCCTCTCCTTTTGCAAAGCCTCCTTCTCCTTTTGCCAAGCCTCCTTCCCCTTTTGCAGAGCCTCCCTCTCCTTTTCCCATTTTTCTTCTAGCTCCCTTGTGAGAGGAAAGGCAGCAGAGTCAAAGAACAAAAGGATCCTTATAAAGCAGTCTCCTAACAATGAAGCCTGCTAAGTCTTCAGTCACTTTTGATTCTTCATGACTGTTTGTTTTCTAGGCAGAGATACTAGAAATGGTTGGCCATATTCTTCTCCAGCTCATTTTACAGAGGAGGAAACTGAGGCAGAGTGAAGTGACTCATCCAGGATCACATAGCTAGAAGTGGCTACTTAGATTTGATTTTTTTTCCCTGATTCTAGGCCTAGTGCTGTATTTGCCTAGTGCCACCTTGTAGTCCTATGACTATGAATAGTAATCAAATAAAAAATTCATTGTATGAACTGAAGTGATAATTGAGCAATATATCAGAACCAGGTATTCTAAACTTATTTTTATCTATGTCGCTACACAGTGATATTTAAGTATTTGCATTCATAATATGTGTTTCCATAGTCTACTCCCCAAATATAATTAGTTAAAAATTAGAGAGTGGATTCACTCTAAATTTGTATGTATGCATTTTTTTTAAGTATGCCTAATGCTCACCCAACCCATCCTCATCTTCTCCAGCTGATCCATTGTTATTCCTGTCCCCCAATCTTCACTATCTTCCCATTTCTACTGTCTCCCACTGGGCTGGAATTTCTGCCATCCTTTAAAACAAACCACAAAACCTTTTGCCAGATTCTACCCTTCCTAAGTTCTTGTCTGTGCATCTCCATCTTCCATTTTTCTGCCAGACTCTTTGAAATAGTTTGCCTCCAGGCAGTGCCTCACGCCTTCTCTTCCTGTTCTCTAAATTAACTCTGGACAGTGGATGCAGTGCCAGCCTGGAGTCGAGAAGACCCGAATTCATATCTAGCCTTAAGACACTTAATGCCTAGGTGATCCTGGACAGTTCCCTTCACCGTGTGTGCCTCGGTTTCCTTGTCAGTTATGTGAGCTGGCGAAGGAAACAGAAAGCTGCTTCAGGGATTTCTGCCAAGAAAAACCCAAATGAACTCTTCTTTCTAGCTTCTTCCCTCATGAAGCTCGGCTGAACTCACTCCCTCTGGAGTTGGTTGATGAATGACCAGCTTGGGTGGCTGCTCCTCTTGGGCTTACTCCGGGGTCTTCCCTGTCCCACCCTCTCCCTCTCGGCCCTTTGCACCTGCTAGCACCATGGTCAAGGCGCGGGCTGAGTCAGCCCCTCCCGGACAGGGCCCATCGAGCCCTGCTCCCTCTCCTGACTCCTTCCAAGCAGACTGTTAGCCTGGGTCCTGGGAGGCATTTCAAAAAAAAAACCTGTCCAAAGCATAAATTGCTGGCTGTCCCTTCCTCCTACAATTCCAGTGATTTTGGGGGACCTGATCAGCGAGGTTCCCAACAGGCGAGTCAAGCTTCCACCTCTCCCCCAGACCCAGATGTCCTCTCTGTTTCTCACCTCTCCCAGGACTCCCGGGCAGTCACACTGTCACCTCCTAAATTTGTCTTCATTACTCTTCTGAAACAATGCAAGAGCCTCATCAGTCTCTCTGCTCAAAACTCATCCTGGTCCAGTTTGTCTTCCGCAAGCCACCAGAGCCTTTTCTGAAAGCACAGATTTCACTGTGTCACCCTCAATAAACTCCAAGGACTCCCCATTACTTTTAGAATCCAATAGAAATTGTTTGGCGTCTAAGTCTCCACAGCCTGGCCTCCTCCCTTCCTTCTGGTCTTCTTCCAGAGGACTCCCCATAGGGGTCTCAGTCTCCATCTCCCAGCTCTGGGCCTTTTCATCAACTGCCTTTTGGACCTGGAACACATTCTTTTCTTGCCTCAGTCTTTTCCTTCCTTCCAGATACAGCTCAGGCTCTGCCTTTGACAGGGTTTCCCCAGTTACTGGTGTATTTCCTCCCCAGGGTGCCTATGTCCTTTTGGTCAAGTTGATGTCCACATCTACATGTCCCTGTTTTCTCTTCCATTGGAATGTAAGCTCCTTGAGGACAGGCACTTTAACCACCTGATATGAATGCACAATTTAAATTGAGAGAAAAAGAAGGAACATGGAATACTAAGCACAACAATAACAACAAAAACACAAAGATTAAAGAATGTTGGTTCTGAAGTCTGGAGGACCTGAGTTCAAATTTGCCCTGAGACCCTAGACAAGTCATTTAACAATCTCTGTCTCTCATTTGTAAAATAGACATAAAAATGGCACCTTCTCTCCCAGTCCTGTTGTGAGGATGAGATATTTGAAAGCACTTTACAAACCTTAAAACATTATATAAATGTTGGCTATTGCTACCTCTCTACTTGGAGAGAATGGAATAAGAGAATGGAGAATAGTCCAAAGATATCACAACTTGAATTTTGCTTGTTTCCTGCTATAGAGAAAAGAAGTGGCTCTTTGGGACATGCACAGCAGAGAAATAGTTTGTAGATAAAAAAGGATTTGTTAAAGTCCTTGATAAGGACTGAGCACTGTGTTAATTCTGGATATACTGATGGAAGTGAAACAGCCCTGAGGCAACTCAGGTTTCTAGTGAAGTGAATGAAAGGGTAATGGTCTTTAGGACACAAGGAAGAGCATATGGTAGGGTTCCAGGGGAAGAGGGTCTTAAGAGTTTAGCAGCCAGCCAGATGATCAGTCTCATTGGTCATGAGGAGTGGTGCCAAGGCAGGTGGGAAGACTTAGTACTGAGGATGGGTGCAGAGAAACAGAAACATGACATAAAAGTATGTCTTCAGGGGTCTTTTGAGTGACAAAACCTTATTTCTATCGAACCGTTTGACAGGGCCAAGGCCTATAGAAGTCTTCAGTAACTGTGCCTGGGAGAGGGGCCAAGGGCTGCAAATCCACAGTGGTGTGGGACCAGTAATGGCAGCGGGGCTGCTCTTCCAAGCACTTTGGGGATGGCCAGGGATCTTCTAGCTGGATCTAGGCCCTTAGGATTTTTGACTCTTTCTTGTTCTTTACCTCCAGCAACTTGGCATATGCTTTTCACTCTTTGCCTCTTTTTCTCTCCCATTGTAGGCCCTAGTTCAGGTCTTTACAACCTCATCCAGACTGGTTTTTGTTTCTTTATCTATTTAATGTATGTCTCAAATTACATTACATTATATAATGTCACGTTACGTATCTGAACTTTTATTGACATCTTTTATTTTTATGTCACCAACATTTCCCCCAGTTCTGCTTCATGGTGCATTTTGATGTTCATTGAAGTCCTTCCACATTTCTATTGTATTGCAGTCATTATATTGGCTGTTTGTTATAGTGTAGTAATATTCCTTTACATTTATATACTACAGTTTGTTAGCCATTTCTCAAACAATAAGCATTTACATTTTCCTGATTCTTTGTTACCGGGAAAAGTGTTGTTCTAAATGTTTTGGTATGAAGTGAAACCTTTCTTCTATCAATGATCTCCTTGGAATAGATTCCTAATCTCCTCATGCAAATTATTGTGATTGTTTTAATAGATTCCTAACTAGTCTTCCTGCCTCCATTTTCTTTCCTCTGCAATCCACCTTTCACCTTGCTGGTAAAGTAGTCCAGATCTAATTCCCTTGTCTGATGCAAAAATCAGCCATGTAAACTCCTTGGGCTTCCAATTTTAGACTGTCCAGTCCCCTGTCTTATTTTACCCTATTCTATGTCGCCCTTGGTGCTCTAGCCAAACTCTTACTCTTACTCATCATGGCTCGTTTTGTCCTGTTCTTTTCACCTGCTTGTTTTTGACATTTGTACAGATGGACCCCATCCCAGGGAGAGCTCTGAAAGTTCCACCATTTGACATCCTTTCTCTTCTTCAGGACTCAGCTCATGGGTCATTTACTCTGATCAGTCCACATGCACTTAGTTCCCTACCCTGAGCCAGACATTAGGCACACAAGCAAAAATGAAAGAGACCTTTCTCCAAGAAACTTCACATCTCTCCATGATGCTTTCCACTGTATGTCCTGGCTAGAAGTGACTCCCTCCTCCTCAGTTTCTCAGGTCACCCTGTGCCTTTTTTCTACTGTGTATATATTCTATCATATTCTAAATTATATCATAGTTCTTTGTTTAGATGTCTTTCCTCCCCACTAGATTATATATTTTCAGTGTCTTGCACATAGGAAACATTCAATAAATGTTCACTGAGTTGGGCTGAATTAAATTAAACCTGCCATTTTAATAAGTAGTTTTAAACAACTATTCCTGGAATAAGTCTGTCACTCAGTTTATGATTTCTCAGGGTTATATGTTTTTATTTCTGAATCTAATTAAGTCTTTGCTTTGTAGGAGCCATAAAACACTTTTTTATTAAGGTCTCATGAAAACTCAGCGTGCCCCCATCAGGTTTCTGTTGCTGTTGTTATTTTGACTTCACAGTATCGGTAGCTTTCAGCCATCAGATATGGGACAGGCAAGCTGTTTGAGAGGCTTTCTATTCCTAAATTGACTCTTTCTTCTTTAAATCTCCTTCCTCTAGACAGCAGGTGCAGCAGTGGTTGTACAACTTTGGGAAGTCCCTTTAGGGAATTTCCTGTTTTTCCCTTTTACTCTTCACACCCATTCCCTGCTCCCGCCGCCGCTGCCATCTGCTCTCTTTTTTCTCCTGTTCAGCATTGGCTTCTTCACACCCCACTCCCACGCCCCTTCCCATCCCTCTCCGTCTGTCCAACAACCCTGTACTTAGATTTCTCCAGTGTTTGTTCATAGATCGGAGAACTTTCCCTTTTTCTAGCAACTTAAGAAGCTCAGAGAATTGACACAGATTTATTTTTTTGTTTTGTTTATTTTAGCCTCCATGAATTTGAGACTAGTAGTAGTAGGCAAATGGAGCCCAGGTGCTGATCTTTGAAGTAGGCAGCAAAAGGTAAAATCAGCAAAGTTGAGAGGTTGATAAACAGCTTGTTTTAGCTCCAGATTTGGTGTCAGGTCTAAATATTATCAAGATAAGACCTTTCCGAGTTCTAAATAAAGTTCAGGTATTATAATTGTTTTAGACTCTTAAGTCAAAAACAAAAAAACTCCAGAAGTTAAAATTGAATGAAAGCTACTTAATCTTCTTTAAAATGAAGAGCGCATGCCACTTCCAGAGATTTTTAAGCTGTAGAGGTCTGTGAATATTATGAAACTTAGCAGCTCCCCATATCTAGAAGTCATTTCTAGAAGAATCTAAAGTGAAAGATTGTATTTCTAAGAAGCAACAATTTCTTCTTTACATTTTCAGTTTTGATCCATAAATAATCTCCTAATGTGCCTCATCCTTCAGCTCTTCAGCTACCACAATTTTTGTTGATGTTTTGTACTCCCTCTGCTGCTGCAGATTGCATCCCCTCTGCCCGTGGAGTTTAGAAATCTCAGGCTGACAGACCCACCACTGTGGGCAGAGCTGGCTTCACCCGGGCGTGTACAAAAACCTGGATTGCTGTTCTTTTCACATATGATCTTCCAATTGTATCATCCGGGTCACAGAAGGCATCGAGACAGCAATGAGTATGCATTCAGGCTGCTTTGGGGTGACTCAGAGCTGGTCTGAGATTGTGTGGTTTTTGAACTTCAGTTGTTTTAAGGAGTCCATAAACCAGGACCCCTTTATCAGAAACTCCGAGGCAAGTGGAGGTTCTTAGAAAAATTAGAATTAGAAGTAGCCTTTCTATTTAAGGTTGTGGTGCTGCTCCCAGGGTTGTAATTGTTTACCTAATTATGAATTAAGGATTCAGTTCTCACACTGATTTTTCCATCATATCATTACCACAGTGCAAGTAGAATTTGTTTTGGCAAATCATGTACAGATAGGAAACATTTATGTTTGTATACCCGTACTCTTCTTTAAAATATTGATTTCTGTTACAGGATATAAGAACATTAGAAGAGAAACTTGAAAAGAAGTTACATTTACGATCATATCCTGAAATGGTTAATCTTCAGGTAAGAATCTTGGGTCACTTTTACACATCTACATCTAGGCTGTCATTCATTATGTATCCAAATATTTATATATAGACTTTCTAGACTTACCCTTCTGTAAGGATATTTCAAATTTTAAGTGAGTGAAAGATCTATTTATCAAAGTCCTGTTTACTTTTTATAAAATTTTATTTAGATAAAGAGTCTTGTTAAATGAAAATAAGAGACTGGATCTTAAGGTGATGGTATAGAAATCGTTATGTGCATTTCACATGAAATCTGTGTCCTCTCTGCTGGATTTAAAAATAGCTGTTCACAGTCTCTTCACAGAAAGTTTAATAAGTGGCCTGAATATATGTTTGTTATGGAGTATGGCTTCTAAGTGTTATATTCTGTGAAGCTCAAGAACAGATTGGGGGAAAGTTTGGCAGAAACATACATTATTTGATATATGAAAATGTTCATGATGAAAAGGAATTGATTACAGGGTTTTGGAGAGATTGAGGTTATTTTTCTCTTGGAAAGATGGTCTTTGTCTTAATACTCTTTTTCTGTCTGTTAAAATAGGCTCTGATATTTGGGGGATCTTCCATTGTCCTTCAGTTGTCTATTGTTCATAGAATTTTGTCTATGCCATCTAAGATATTAAAGAAAGCTAGAAGCTGGAGTTAAAAAACTTTGTCCCCAGACATGCAGTTCTTTGATTAAAATGATATAGACAGGCTGAGGGCATGTCTATTTCTTTGTTTAACTCTATACCTTACTCTTATTTGTATTGAGTTCACACATACAACATGGTTAATCCAGTCCTGAATAAACTCTCCACCCTAAACCACGATTGGCATTTTTCCTTAGTTGACCTTGAACAGCATAGACCTTTGTGATTTTAATTTTACAAAACTTTATATTTTAAAATTGCCTCAGTGCCTCACTGTGTGTCACCAATGCCATTTCTGCACAGGAGTTCTTTCCCAAAGATAGAGTGATATTCTCTTAACAAAATGTCCCACAAAGTTTTCTCCATGATCTGGCTCTTTTTTAGCTATCCACAACAGAAACCAGACAGCCTCAGCAAAGCCCCTCAGGCCTATCTGTGTTGTATAGACTGCTGTATTACTGTCAGTAAAACCTCATTGGCCCAATTTCTATGAAAAGCCACAGTGGCTTATTGAGGCTAGTGTTGTTTGCCTGGGAAGTCTTATGATTGACTTGGAAATTTTTGTATTATTCAAGTCATAGGAAAAAACTTGCTATTTGTAAAATAAATAGTTTTTCTAAAAGATAAAAAAAAATGGATCCTAGACTTTCCATAGAGAATTTACCCGACTTCTAAGCTATAACATGCTAACTATGATTTGTTGTCTAATATTATATCATAGCTCTAAAAATGAATTACAAAGTAGTAGTTTATATTTTATAATTCCAGTATGAGATTTTCCTCTTAGAAAACCATTTTGTGCTTGATTATTTTTATTGTGAGCTCCCTGCAGATAGGGACCATGTTTGCCTCTTTTCTTATCTCCATAACTTAGCGCAGTGCCGGCACATAGTAGGTACTTACTAAATAAATGCTTATTGACTATTCTAGTTTGAAAATTCTAAGCAATGTTTCACATAACAAATCACACTGTTAGCCACAAGAGGGCGTGTCAAAACACCACAAAACTTAATCAAAAACCTGAACTTCTGCCAATCTCTTTGGTTTTGCTGAGAAATTTGAAAATTGAGGAGTAAGTAGCCAGCTTTCTTCTAAAATTAACATAAAATCTTCTGTAGGAAGATTGCATTCCACATATATATGCATGTATGAGTGTGTGTCTGTATTTAAGGGAATAAACATTTAGACTGTTTTGAAAAGCCAAGTTCCATTGCTTGTTTTGCTTTTTTCCTTTTTGGGTTTTGTTTTGTTTTTTTCAGACTCTCTACTGGGCATTAGTAGAAGAACAAGCCCCCAAGTGGGAGCAGTTTCTTTTAGGAAGAACACAATATCCCACTGGTGTTATATATCAAAATCCAGCAGGAAATGACATCAAAGGTGCTACCGAGAGATAACCACAATAAAGATGTAATTTCTCCTTGGGGGTCTGATATAGAACACCTGTTTAGTAAAGCAAAATGTATCTGCACATTGTATAAATCCAAAGGAATTTGTTCATCTGAATGTCTATTCTGTTACCTAAATATTTGACAATAGGGAGAATTTTTAAATTTAATGGAAATTTTGTCAAACCAGGATTGAAATACATTGCAGCCTTTTTAAAGAATGATGAAAATTGTTTTTACTTTTAATCTGTCATTTCATTAAACTTTTAGGAGTGTAAAAGAAAATTTGGAAAATGAACTGAAATAAATTGTTAAGATGTGTCTGATGTGACTTATTTCATTTTAAAACACTTTTAAATCCATTTCATACCTGTCCTGTTTCAATAACCCTTATGACAGAGCTGTGATTATTACAATTACTAACTTATTTCCTACCTACTATGAAAAAGAAAAACAACATAGTGGTTTGCCCAGTACCTTTTATCTGCAAATGCTTTCTACAATTTACTTTTTGAATAGATTGTCTTGGTGTGAGCCTCCCAGCTTTAAGGAATGCCATTTGGCTTAATTGTCAAAACCATCCATCTATCAGTGACTTGATCAGGTCATAGGCCAGCAGGTCAGTGGAAAGGTTGTTCTCGTTCCTAATCTATACGCTTTGCATTCTATAAATCACTTTGTCTTGAGTGTTTCAAAAAGTAAGAACATCACTTAAATTGTCATTTTTGTTCTCACAATTGTAAGTATCTGTCAATACAGAGAACTGGGCCATAAAGGCCAAAGGCTAAAACCATTACCAGAATCTAGCTAGTTCTTCCTTTTACTGGAGGGAGTTGGAAGTATTTCAAATGAACCTGTTAGAATAGGAGATTCTAATAGGATTTTTACTTGGTTTTCTGAGGATTGCCTTCATTACTGAGGAGAGTAATGGGCTCTTCTCTCTCTTCATCTTTTAACTCTCTTCCCTTTCCTTGAGTTCTCAGTGAAGCATCCGTTCATAATTCCTAAACAATATAGCTTTAAAACTCATTCCAATACTGCATAGACTGTCAGTGGCTAGAGTGAAATCGGACTCCCTAGTTTTTAGATCCCACAAGCACAAGGACCAATAGCCATATAAGGAATTCCTCCTAATGAGAATCTACATTTTACTTAAATTATTTTTTGATCATTTTCATTTTAACTTGGCTCATATTTAAATAATACAATAGCATGAGTTTCCAAAAAAACAACTTTATAATGAAATGTCCATTATGCTGATAAGTTTCTATAAACTGCCATCTTGGAAGTATCCTGTTGAGTGGGTGTTGGTGTTTGTAACAATAACGTTGTTTTCATACTATGTGATGGCAGATTAGCACGCTTCTCTGCAGTGTTAACAGTTGTAATTAAGGAATAAACAGTACAGGGTGTCAGTCCGATGACAATTTCATCTATAGTGTCACAATACAAAATGTCACAAAATATTAGAACTGTTATAGAACTACAAAAATATCAAATTAGGTTTAGTCTTAAAAGCTGAAAGCCTTAAAAAAAAAAAAAAAAAAAAAAAAAAACCTGGCATAGAGACCACCACAGTTTTGTACCTTCTCAAGAATGTTCTGTCAGGAAGATAAATTGGTAATTTTTCTTCTGTTACATTACAGTTTGGTTTCTAGCCATCCAGTCGATTTAGCAGGAGAATGCAGGGTGTTTTTTTTTTTAATTTTTTTTTTTTAGCAGCTTTGAATTTGTAAACAGATTTAGATGTAGTAGAAAGGAACATGATAAGGGTTTTTTTTTTTTTTTACATCAAATCTTTACTAGCATATGCACATAAGAAGGTGAATTAAAGCAATATGAAACTTATTTCTCTTTAGTCAAGTGGAAAAAAAAACAACAACCTCTAAACATTTGTTAAGATGGTAAAATATTATGTCACGCAAATAGGCACATTTCAGAATTAAACTGGTTGATAAGTTAACAAACAAATATTTGAACATAAATTTCCTTTGAGTTTTGTAAATTAAATCACTCAACAGCTTAGTTAAATTGCATTCATTTGGGATTTAAAATGATCTCTTAGAAGGATTTTTGCTAAGTTGAATGACTTGGCAAACAAAACAGCTGAAGTCTAACAGAGATGGGCAGTAAGAAGGATATCTTTTCCAATCTTAGATATGGCATTTTCTCTGTCGGTGAATACTTTAAAAACCTTCAAGAAATTTAGAGGTGATTTTAATTTCTGATTACAACAGAGACTTTTGAAGAAGATTTTTAATTTTTAATTTTTTTTTCGCCTTTTGGACTGTAACAGATTGCACCACATGGTGTGTATTTTTTTTTTAAATCCTCAGAAGGACCTACACACCCCATTAAGAGTTTTATATTCTTCGTTGCAAATTATACCCATTTAGATGGATAGTTATAAATTGTATTTTAAGTAAAGAAAGAATTCTGCACATATTAAAATACCATCAAGGAGTTATTTAGAAATATCTTCAACTTTAGCTCTCAGTTTCCTACCCATTTCCCCTTTCCTTTTCTAGCTTCTTTGCTTGCTTTTTGGTCATTGTGCCCTTCTGTTCTCTAATGAAATTATAAGGATCATATTTAAAATGATAATAGAAGTTTTCAAAGGGAAGTCTTTTACAAAAATTTGGTACTGCAATCTTTCTTAGTATACTGCAAATGCATAAATATTCAAAGCTTTTTTTTTTTTTTTCCTGAAAGAATCCTGGCTTATGACATCTTTAACTACGAGATGTCTTGGCTTGGTTTTCTGTTTGGAACTAAGGTTAATGTTTAAGATGGTAGTTCTCAACCCTTTCTGGAGTTGTGGCATAAATCTTCCCCTTCCCCACTTAAAAAAATATATATTTTATCCCATGTTGGTTTTTATATTGATTTTAAAATAAAAATTTGAGAATTTTCCAAGTCTTAAGATAATTGGAAAAATCCTTGGATTTGGTATAATAATAGCTGATCTTTATGCTGTGACATTTGCAAATAGTTTTATATACATTATGTTATTTGATCCTTTAAAAAAATCCTATGAGAACAGTACCTCAAGTATTATACTTGCTTTTATGGTTGAGTATCCTGATACTGAAAAAAGTTAAATAATTTGTTTAGGATCACATAGCTAGTAAAGGCCAGATGCTGAATTTGAATCCAGGCTTCTCTGCTTATTCCTAGCCTATTGTTCTCTTATCACTGTACCCCATTCCTTCCTTCATTTGCCCTGTAACTATAAAGTGGACTTAGGTGTGTAAATTTAATTATTGAATTTTTCTCCTAGAAGATTTATTGGTGCCTTATTTTTCTTTTCATAGTTAATTAATTGGCATCTCTCTGTAAGACAGAACAGTCATTTATTTTGGGAAAAGAGATTTGGATCAAAATACAAGCATTTATTAAGCACCTACCATATGCCAAACACTGCTAAGCTTGAGGATATAAAAACAAAACAGACTTTACCCTCACAAAACTCATACTGCTGCAGAGGCTTAAATAGTTTAAAAATCCAGAAAGGAGGTTTTGTTTTTGTTTTTAACCTAGAATTAGCCAACCTTAATTGATGATCCTGGATCCCTTTCCAGCTCTGACATTCTAAACCTCAGTCTGTGATGCTGGTCAGAATGTCCTGCTGTGACCTCTTCCACTACTAGAACTGAGGTCTTGAGATGGTGTTATACGAAGTGCTAATGACTTTCAGTCCTCAGAAAAAGAAACCAGTTTGAGATTTGGAACAGGAAGATAGTGAATGAATAAAAAAGAGAAAAGGAGAAGAGGTGGGAGATTTCTTTAAGAAGCCTTTAAATTGGAAGAAGAGATTTTTGTTTCTTCCATGACTCAGGACCTAATTTTCTTGACAATGAAATTTAATCCACCATTGCTAATAAAAAAGCTTTCTGGGATAAATATGGAGACATGTCACATTTCAGTAACCAAGACGGGAAATAATTTGTTGACTTGACACCCCTGGTATTGTGATCTCTCTTTGAATGAGACTGAGATTATATACTGGCTAAAATTAAACAAAAGGAAAAAAAAAAGTCTTCCAAAGAAAGGAAAAAATGTTTCCGGACATTTTACTGCTCAGAGTTAAATTTCCTTGTTTTGCAACTAAAAGACTTGAACTTGAAATAAAGCATAAACAGGTATGTTTGTTGTGTATATATATATAAAATTGTATATAAATTTTATAAATAAAATATGCTTTAAACTGTAATACTTAAAAATAATAATAATAATGTTGCTGAAGTCTTTGTACCAAAAGACTGGGAGAGAGGAATGAGGAGCTTTAATTGAAAAGGCAATGAAATTGTCTCTTCAAAGAGTGATCTTTGGAGAGGACTCAATAATGTGAATTAATTCTCATTTTGATGTAATGCTCTGAGGACAAAAGAAGTTTTTAATTCCTCAACCAAACTGACTTCTTTTTTTTATTATATATATGTGTCTGTGTGTGTGTGTGTATGTATATATATGTGTATATATATATATATGTATATATATTATAGCTTTTTATTTACAAGATATATGCATGAGTAGTTTTTCATCATTGACAAATTGCAAAACCTTTGTTCCAACTTTTCCCCTCTTTCCCCCAACCCTTTTCCCCAGATGGCAGGTTGACCAATACATGTTAAATATGTTAGAGTATAAATTAAATACAATATATGTATACATGTCCATACAAAAAGAATTGGACTTTGAAATAGTGTACAATTAGCCTGTGAAGGAAATCAAAAATGCAGGCGGACAAAAATAGAGGGATTGGGAATTCTGTGTAGTGGTTCATAGTCATCTCCCAGAGTTCTTTCCCTGGGTATAGCTGGTTCAATTCATTACTGCTCTATTGGAACTGATTTGGTTCATCTCATTATTGAAGAGGGCTACGTCCATCAGAATTGATCATCAGATAGTATTGTTGTTGAAGTATATAATGATCTCCTGGTCCTGCTCATTTCACTCAGCATCAGTTCATGTAAGTCTCTCCAGACCTTTCTGAAATCATTCTGCTGGTCATTTCTTACAGAGCAATAATATTCCATAATATTCATATACCACAATTTATTCAGCCATTCTCCAGTTGATGGGCATCCACTCAGTTTCCAGTTTCTGGCCACCACAAAGACGGCTGCCATAAACATTCTTGCACATACAGGTCCCTTTTCCTTCTTTAAAATTTCTTTGGGATATAAGCCCAGTCAAACCGACTTCTTTAAGACCAGATCATTGAGGACAGATGAAGAAATAAATCTCTCTCATCTTGGTAGAGAGGTGGTGGACCACAGTTGCTGAATGAGCATATGTGTTGTCAACATGATTAATACATTGGACTGTTTCTGTTATACCCTTTGTTACAAGATAGTTATTTTTGAAGAGGTGATTATTGGAAAATTAATGATGTTAAAAGTAACATTCATAATAACATGATGAAAAAAAGGTTAAAGTTTTTGTTTAGTTCAATCCTTTTTATTGTCAAAGCACGTTCTTTTGTAGGTTTCTTCTGTTCTTTCAACTCCACTTTATTCTGTCTCATTTGAAAGCATAACCACTCTCAGACTCTTTATCCATGCATTTTCTATACTTAAAGGAACCTGTAAAACTTTTCTCCTTGCCTGAGCATCCTTTGAACATCCAGGTAAGGAATATTGTTAAGCTTCCAGATGGGAAGAGCAATCCTGGCGGCTGGAGCTCTCTCCCCAGTTCATCCCTCTGTGCCTTATGAGCAGTCTCTCATGCCTGGTCCATTAAGAGGATAGTAGAATGGGCTGCTGCTTTACAGCCTTGGAAAAGTCAAGAGAGTGAAATTGAGAGAGGGCTACCTGATGTCTGGGAATTGGAGTCTTGGTCAGTTTTTGCAGGTAGCCAAGGCTGCTGAGGAGCAAAGTCCTGGATCATCTGCTTGACCCAGTAAAGTGGTTGATCAAAGATAGCTGAGAGGTCATGATGGGAACTTGTCTATCAGCTATGCCTTGTTTGGAGGGGCAAATACTTTGTAGTATTCTAATTCTCTGATTTAATTCTTCGATGCAGTAGGCTTGGAATCAGGAAGTCTGATCCTCCTGAGTTCAAATATAGCTTCAGATACTAGCTGTGTGACCCTGGACAAATTAACCAGTTTTCCTCCATTTCTTTATAGGAGCTGGAGAAGGAAATGGCAAATCATTTCAGCATCTTTGCCAAGAAAACCCCAAATGGGGTCATGGAGAGTTGTATAGGACTGAAATGACATGGAAGCAACAGAGTTTTCCAAATTAATCTACTCACCCCAGGACTGGAGGCAATAGAGGGGAGAGTGTGCCCACAAGTATTGGGAAAAATGCTTTGTGATTTTTGCTGTGGCGTTTCATTTGTAAAAATTAGTTGATGTCAATTGATAAAATGATAATGAGATGTCACTAATGACTAGCATATTGATAATGAACATGCTGGGAGCGTGAGTATTAAGAACATATCAGAACGGGACCTTGAGCCAATAACTTTGGAGAGAATATCATTATTTCTCAGGAGTATCCATAAAACCCTGAGAGGGAGCAGTTTTAGCCCTGCCTCTGGGGGCCCAATTTATCAATGCAAGTGAAAGTTGGAACAAGGGTTCCCAGAATTTAGATTTCTTTCTGAAGGGTTTACATTGCCTTAAACTGAAATTTTTCAGACACTTGTTGGTTGGGCTACTGTAGGTCCCAGGCTAAGCTCCCTTGGTCATTGTTTGGGCCCGATTAACTGGGAGTGAACGTAAACAGCAGTTGTTTCTGTTTTGGCCAGAAATCCCGAGGGTCTTTGCTTGCCAGATTAGGTAGAAGAGACCATTTTTTGCCTCACTTTTTATCTAGCCTTTATCACTGAGTGGGCCCAGCCTCAGTCTAATGAGAGACCTATTAAAAGACCTCAGTTTAAAAAAAGCTAAAGTGTCCCACTGCATCCTGGGCCATCTCCAGTCGTCCAGATCTACATCTGGCCCCTGGACCTAGAGAGTTCCGAAGGGGAAAGTGAAGCAGCTGACCTTACCCAGCCCTCCCTTAAATCTGGCTCACTTGTCATGGCATCTCCTCCCTGATGTCATGATCCTCTTTGAGAAGGACAAATGATAACAAAGGTTGGAGTCTGGAGTATTTCCTCTCTGGAAACACTGCATCAAGATCATAAGCCAGTGTTGGACACAGGTCAGAAAAAGAACATCAAGGCATCCAGAGAGAAACACTGGACTTATTACAAGCATTTAGCTCAGACTTGGCCATTAACTAACTGACAGGACAACTTCTCCAAACTCTGACTTCTGAACTATCAAAATGTAATCCTGGAGAAACTGAGGCAAGATAGAGATTAGAGAGTTTTTAATAATTTATTTGAAAGGGAGAAATTTACTGGCACCAAATGGATCCATGGTTTGGTCCCAGAGCTGAATGAGACTATTGTCTCCAAGAATCCAGCAATCAGAGTTCTCAATGACATATATATACACATGGCTCAGATACAGGGTAGACCAAGGCAGGGGCAGAGTCAGAGTGATGAGAGCTGGAATAGGACTATGGATCTGGTTCTGACAGGGTAGGTGCAGGTACTGGATATTCTAGGATGGGGAGAGGCATTCTGATAAATAGAGAAGGGTTGGGATCATGATGTCTAAAATAGAAGGTCTCCTTATCTGGATCATCATGATTAGGAAGGAGGGGTTGTTTTGCAGGATTGAGCAGAACACTTAGAAACCAAGGCAGAACAATTCAGGGAAACCAAGGCAGGGCAATTTAGGGAAACTGAGTCAGGACAATAAACGACAACTGTGACACAACTAAAGGAAGAGCGAAGCAAAACATTTTCAATGTATTCAAGTTCTTTAATTTTTTTTTGGCAAAAAAGTTCTAATATATAAAGATTTTATAATTTAGCTACTCCAACATACATTAGTATTTATGTATTATATGTAAAGTACCACAATGTTGGATCAGTTCACAACTCCACCAACAATTCAAATTAACAGGGGAACACAATTTAAAAAAAAAAGAAGTGGAAGGGATATGAAGTCAGAGGTTCATTGTTGTTTGTCCTTCATTCTCAATGAGGACCATGACATCAGGAAGGTGATACCATGACATACAAAAGTTGAAGTGAGGGAGGACTGTGCAAAGTTACCAGCCTCCTCAAAAAAATCATCCCTATCTTCAAAGAGCTCATATTTCTACATATATGTCATGGGAACCATAGGGTTATAATTTTAGAATGGGGAGGAACCTCAGAGTTGATGGAAGGCCATCGCCTTTCATTTTACCTATAAGGAACCAAGGTCATACTATAGATAGGGAAAGAAGCACCCGATTCTGATTCTAAACCCCATTTTCTTTATACTATACCAAAATATGATCTGCAAATTCTGTTCTTTATAAATATGTTGAATGGAATTTAGTCCTTCAAATCTTTCAATGACAATTGAAAGACAAAGTATGTATATGAATTTAAGGGAACTATTTCAATGACAAATAAAATTTTATAAAGGCAGGATATAGTCCACATAACCTTATTGGTCCTAATTCCTCTCTCCCCAGTTAAATCTCCTTTGATGTCAGAAAACAATAGATCAACAAACATTTTTAATATTTGATTTTTTCTTTTAATATAATTTTGTTGAAATAGCATTTTAAAGGTTCTGAACTTAACCATTCCACCAGCCAGTGGGTGGGTGGGAAACAAACATTTCTATCTACGCAGGAGAACACAGAATGAGATTGGATATGAAATTGTGACTCGTTACTTCATATTAGTTGATTTTCTTTTGGTAGTATCTCACTTATCTTGGTTTCTTTCTGAATTTCCTTCTGTCTGTGTATTTTCCAAAAAATGGTTCACTGATCTTTTTCTTTTTGCAGGCCTTTTGAGGATCCCAGTCTTCTCCCAGCTCTCTATATGTTTAAAATCCTAGAGAAAAACAAACCAACCTTGAAACAAATAAACATAAGCAAAATAAATGGATGCTTTTCTCATCAGGCTGCATTGCAGAGTCCATGTGCCCCAGGAATCACTTTAGTTCTGAAATTTATTCCTGGAAAGTACCCTAAGCTTCTACCTCCCCTCCCTTCTCTTTGAATGTCCCTTCCCTGAAACTCCATTTAAGGAGCTGACATCATCTTTTCTTCTGAGGTTGAACCTCCGGCTCAGAACTTCTAGCCATTAATCCAGATGGCTCTGGAGGAGAATGAGGTTGGTGACTTTAGGCAGCCCTCCTCATTTCCATTCTCTTCCATGTCATGGTATCACCTTCCTGATATCATGGTCCTTTTCAAGAAGAAAGGACAAACAATAGTGAACCTCTGACTTCATGTCCCTTCCACCTCCCCCCCCCCCTTTTTTTTCATTTTGGTGGTTGTGTTCCTTCTTTAGAATTTTGAATTGTTGAAATTGTAAACTGATCCAACATTCTGGGCAGCCATTTGGAACGATGCCCCAAAGTCTATCAAGCTGTGCATCCCCTTTGATTCAGTGCGAATCTACTGGGTTTGTAACCCAAAGAGATCATAAAAAAGGGAAAAGAACCTATGTGTACAAAAAATGTTTGTGGCAGCCCTTTTTGTAGTAGCAAGGAATTGGAAAGTGAGTGGCTGCCCATCAGGTAGAGAATGGCTGAATAAGTTATAGTGTGTGAGTGTTGTAGAATATTATTCTATAAGAAATGATCAGCAGATGATTTCAGAGAGGCCGGAGAGACTTACATGAACTGATGCTAAGTGAAATGAGCAGAATCAGGAGATCATTATACAAGGCAACTTCAATATTATACAATGATCAATTCTGATGGACATGGCTTTCTTCAGCAATGAGATGATTCAGGCCATTTCCAATGGTCTTGTGATGATGAGAGCCATCTATACTCAGAGAGAGGACTATGGGAACTATGGATCGCAACATAGCATTTTCACTCTTTTTGTTGTTTGCTTGATTTTTTTCTAATGTTTTTTTCTTTTTTGATCTGATTTTTTCTTGTGCATCATGACAAATATGGAAATATCTTTAGAAAAAATGTACATGTTTAACCTATGTTGGATTGCTTGCTTTCTTGGGGAGGGGCAAGAAGAGGGAGAAAAATCTGGAACACAAGGTTTTGCAAAGATGAATTTTGAAAATTATCTTTGCATGTATTTGGAAAAACAAAATACCATTAAAAATTGGGAAAAAGAGAATATAAGTATCTTGAAACCAACAACTGTCTATTTTGCTTCTTATATGTGTATTCTCAGTGTTTAGTACAGTGCTTTGCATATGCTTACTGACTGACACATTGGCTATATCCAACCATGTATATATCTCTGTATCTTGAATCCATTACCTTTCTGTCAAGAGGTAGGTGACTTGCTTTACAATAGATCCTCTGGAGACATGAAAGGGAGAGAAGGGAATAAACATTTATTAAGCACTTACTATATGCCAAGAAGCTACTATGTCTCATTGGAATCCTGGGAGATACATGCTAATATTCTCCCATTTTACAATTGAGGAAATTGAGGCAGACAAATGTTAAGTAACTTGTCCAGAGCCATATTCCATGTAATAAGTAACTGAGAATGAATTTGCACTCTAGTCAGGCTGTAGGCCCAGGGCTCTATCTCCTACATGACCTAGCTGATATGGTTGTTTATTGCATTGGTCAAGAGTTCTTAAGTCTTTCAAGGATGCTTTTCTTTACAATCTTGTCCATGTATAATTATTCTCTGAATTTTCTTCCCTTTACTCTTCATCAGTTCATGTTTTTCAGAATTCTCCAAAATTTTATTTTTCATCATTTCTTACAGAACAATAAAATGTTCATGAACCACAATTTGTTCCACCATTATCCAGTTAATAAGGCTCACTTTAGTTTCCATTTCTTTTTTTTCCCCTTTTAATTCCCCTCTCAGGATCATTAATTTTGTTAGGTCTTTTTTAAGCTCTTTCCTCTCCCTTAATGCATCCTCCTCACTCACCCTATCTCTGTCCATTTACCTGTTGAGTTTATAGACACCAACTCTGTATGTATCCAGCCTTCCCTTTTCATTTCATAGAAGTGTATGCATATAAGAGCAGGTTCTCACCCCCCTTGCCTATTATCAATAGTACTTTTGACTGATTTTTTTGTAATTCTGAGTTATAATGGATCATTTATTATTGTTTCTCATTGGATTTCTCTAGCATTATTCATTCTCATGTGAATTTTAAAGCTGAAGTAGATGTGATAAACATGGACAACATGCCTCTGAGAGGTTCAAGCAATTGTGTTGGCTGAAATCCCTCAACAAACATTAAGTACCTACTATGTTCCAGGAGCTGTAGACACAAATATAAAGAATTCAATAACCCCTGCTCTCAAGGCTTAGTTTACATTGTAATGGGAAAGACTAGTGCATATATAAATCCTTCCAAATTGAATATAAAGAAAATAAATAAGAGACAAACAGCAGTAGTTAAATAGAAGATATTTGGCAGAGGGGAGGAAAGACTTCACATAGATGATATTTAAGCTGTCAGTCAAGAGGTATTTATTAATCACTTACTATATGCCAGGCATTTTGCCTTAATGGGAAATAGGAATTCGATGAAGTACAGGTGAGGAGGGAGTTCATTATAGGCATTAAGGTGGGCCAGTGCTAAGGTCATATGGCAGCCAGATAGTGATAGAGTAGTTGTGTGTGTGTGTGTGTGTGTGTGTGTGTGTGTGTGTGTGTGTGACAGAAAGCTGATAGTATGGCCGGATTACAATATGCAAATGGAAAAACGAGGCTTTATATGTTGACCAAAATCTTAATTTGAAAATACACCTTCATGGCAGCATAAGCACATGATAAAAGCATGGGATCAAAAGGTAAGGGGAACATCACAGTGACAATCACAGTGAAGTCAAGGATTTTGGTTCTTTGTAAGGACCTTGGTACTCTAATCATTAGAAGTTATATAATAATGTCAGTTCATCAAACTATCTTTGTACCTTGTGATCTGCAGGACCAGTAAGCATGCGGGTAGGAAGGAATGGGAATAGGGCAGAGGGAGGTGACACTCCGATCTCCTCAGTGTCAGGAACTCCCAGGATCCAGCTCCTTCCACTGACATAGATTAATCTCTGTGCAACTGCTTTAGAAAATGACGTGACTCACCTGTAGTCACCTAGCTTCAGCAGGCTAGCAACGGAACCCAAGTCCAGCCCCCCTCCACAGTACCCCATTGCCTTTGCATCACCAATTTACAGAGGGAGAAGTCAAACCAGTGGGAGGCTAACTGACTTTCCCAAAGTCTTAGCAAAGCTTCCCCTAGGACACCTGTGAGAACCCGCCTTCTGAGGCTTGCTTCTGCTTCTTTCAGGCTCCCATCACACCGCTTCCTTTGCACAACCCTGGGAAGGCAATAACCAGTTAAAACCAGATTGTACAGAAAGGCTGGTTTTTTAACTCCATAAATTTAATAGGTTGAGAGCCTGAAAGGGACTTAACGCCTTTGTCCCTCTGCTGGTTTACAGATCTTGGGGTCTTTGTAAATAATCTATAGCACAAAGGAACCTCCACTTGTTACAAATGGACCAGCCCTTCACAATGCTCTGGCCTGCTGTTCTTTGCATTACTGGCATCATTTTGAGAATTGATGCTAGCTATTCAACCCGTAGGAGTCTGCTTGCTCAACTGACAGATCAAATCGAGGATTTTCCTTGATCTGTCCCGGCTCTGCAGTCAAATTCAGAAAGAACTGTATCTGAAGCTAATCCTCCTTTGCACAGCCTTCTCCTTCCTGGAGGAAATATGCTTTCTGTCTGGAAAGCGTGTATATGTGGACGGGCTTGTCTTCCTATAGATAAGGGCACCAGAATGGATTGTTCTAGCAGCGGTTTGTGATCTCTTTGAAAGGGAAACAGTGATCACTATGAACCAGCATGGGTTCATGCCTCAACAGCCACATTTTCTTTTATGTCTGGGTTACTAAATTAACAGAAGTGTTTCTTTTGCATTTATTCTTTCCTGCTCATAGGTAAATGAATACCCAAAGATAGTTGCTACAGACATAATTATTATTATTATTATTATTCGAGTAAGCAAGGCTTTCAATAATTTCTTACTTTTACAACAATTTTTATTGAATTTAATTCAAGTAAGTGGGGAAAAATCAGAAAAAAGGTAAGTTAAACAATGATGGATCCATATTTATTTATGATATAGCACTGCATTTTTATCCATCTGTAGATTTAACTTGGGATTATCGTCATATGTTCAGAAATTTTTAAATTAAGATTTAAACTTATGTATTAGAGACTTGATATTTAAATATAATAATTAGATACTACTATTAATAGCAAAATGCTTAGACTTACTATGTGTCTGGCATACTTTGTGGTGGTTCAGTCATTTCAGTCATGTTCAGCTCCTTGTGACCCCATTTGAGGTTTCCATGCCAAGAAATGGCTTGCTATTTGCTTTTCCAGTTCATTTTGAAGATGAGGAAATGGAAATAAATGGGGTTAAATGACTTTCCCAGGATAACCCAGCTGGGAAGTATCTGAGGTCAGATCCTGACTTAAAGCCTGCTGCTCTCACCATTGTGCCAACTAGCTGCTCATAGTAAACATCTATAAATTGGCACATAATAAGCACATATATATTAGTTATTATGATTATTATTTGACCAATTAAAGATAGTGTGTTAATGTTGTGAATACTTTGAGGAAAAGATACATTTCATCTTTTGTTTTTGTTCCCTAGTGCCCAACAGTTCCTGGAACACAGTTGTTACTAAATAATTGCTTGTTGATTAATTGGAAGTGATTTGAACTAGTGAATTACCTTTATTCATCCTAATGTCATTTTTTACAGCCAATAGAAAAAAGGGATCAGAGATTCAGAGATGGAAAGGACCTTCACAAGAATCTATTTTGATCTCAATTATTTCATGGAGGAAATGAAGGCTCAGACAGTTGAAGAACTTTACCACAAAGATACTAAAAGCCAGAATAGGGGTTTGAAGCTGGGATCCCTGATTCTAAACCCATTGCTCCTTCCACTGTACCACCCTATCATTAAGCAGTATTTTGAAAGCTCTGCTCAGGACTTGGTATAAATTATAGAAAGTATAAGACACTTAATCTGTCCTGTAAGAGTTTGCAAAGAAGGTTAATAAAAATGTGTCTTATCCACTCCTACCTCCTCTTTGATCTTCTTCCATCAATCACTCTAAGACATTTTCAGTCTCTCTCTCTCTCTCTCTTCTCTCTCTCTTTCTCTCTCTATTGTATGTTTCCTTTGAGTTTCAAACATGGTTATACTTTCTGATCCTAAAAAAAAAACAAAAGAATCCCATTATCTCCTTCAACCTTTGTACCACCTGTTTGTTGTTCTATTATTGTGCAATCTATCTTCTCTCCCCAAAACTCCCCCAAAAGAATCTCTCTCTGAAGTCATTAAGGGTTTTTTAATGGATAAAACTAAATAGTCTTTTTCTGCCCTCATCTTTCCAAGCCAGCATTCGATGCTATTTATCTGGAAAATGTTCTTCTCCTTTGCCTTCCAATTTATTTTACTTTAGAGGCTCCTGAAGTAAGAGAAGTGGCCCATACCCTCACTTCAATAATTATAGAGATTCAGACATCAATCTAAAACTCTTCATTGAATCCATTAAAGGCACTTGCTATAGGTCCAGAAAAAGTCATTGCTCAATATGGCAGCAAGTAAAAGAGGACCAGACAGAAAATATGTTGGGATCAGCTGAAGAAAACTGATCTTTCTCTGAGAGTTTTGCATAAAATAGCAAGCTAGTTCAGAATCTGGAACATGACTATGATAAGGGAGGAGTGAGCAATCCCGCCAAGCCCCAGAGAGGAAATGGTTTAGTGGATGGAGGAAGCTTTTGTTTCTTGCCCTGTGGACCAGAAGAGGATCTTGTGTGTTTCAGGAGGGTCAGAGATTTGCATTTCTCATCTATATCCTAGCAGTATCCCTGGAAGGTCCATCAGAATATATACCGGGAGCCAAGGAAAAACAAAATACATTTAAGGAAAAGCAGTTTCAAGACTACCAATAAACATGGCAGAAAGCTACAACATATGTAAGAGTACCTTTAAATTTTATTTTTATTTATATAATTATATCTACTTGTAAGTCTAAGGGTCTCCAATTTCTGGATCTGTTAACCCAGTTCTGCATCCTGGGCTGTCTCTAACAGTGTCTGAGGTATTATCAGTGGTTTGACGCACCTGGCACTTGCTATATCTTGTTTCTCCTTCAAGATGTGTTGATGCTTCAACTAGACTGACTTGTCTGCTCCACTGGTGCTAGCTAGTTGCAACTCTGTGACAAGGCAGTCCCCAAAATAAGCATGATCTTAAACTGCGGCGTTTACAGAAAGAGGGAGTTATCTGTTCCCTGCTTTGCACTCTACCCTAGGCTTGACATGTCTAAAGCGACATGCAATTCTGGGTGGACATTG
The DNA here is from genome assembly GCF_016432865.1 of Antechinus flavipes. Taxonomy (NCBI): domain Eukaryota; kingdom Metazoa; phylum Chordata; class Mammalia; order Dasyuromorphia; family Dasyuridae; genus Antechinus; species Antechinus flavipes. Next base: position 21,833,540 of record NC_067398.1, read on the forward strand.
TCAAGCCAATGTGTGTCCTGAGGAAGATGTTCATGATGTCAAGAAAATACAGATTCCCTTCAAAGATATTGAGCAGATCTGTTTGGACCTTGTGCAGCTATTGATTACATCCTCCCATGAGTTATCTATTGGGGATGTACCATATAACTGGGGGGTGTCTTGTTTGATTTCTCCTGACATGGAGGAGTTACAGGAATACCCTGTACATTCTCACCATGTAACTGGTCCATCTTTTCTCTTCCCATAATAACATTCTAAGGACAACAAGATACAGAGAGGTTATCCAATGGAAAGATGGAATGAGGCTTGAACAAAGCAGGTCAAGACACTACCACTATGAGCACCCTTTCCTACAAAATCCCAAGAGAGGTGACCCAGGACCCCATGCCTAAGAGCATCTCCATAGGCTACAGACCTCCCTTTAGCCTGACCTCTGTTACGATCCTCCAAGGGAGATATCCCTTTGGGGACATGACTTACACCTGCAGCTCCTGCCTCCTCAGCAGCTGCAGGAGTAAAGACCTGGCAAGAACATTCTTGCTGTCAAATCCCTTGGCCAAACTGGTCATAATCTGAAACAGATATGGCTCAAAATCAGCTATCAACTCAAAAATAGAGACTAGTTTGCATATCAATTATATCACCCCTTTGCATTTCAGCCAAATTAGATTACTTGCTATCCAGACCATTTCATTTCATATCTGGCACTGCTACAGTAACCTAATGGCCATTGGGCCATTCATTGCAAATTAACCTTTCTCTCGCTGTCAGCTCTCTCCATTAGAATGTGAACTCTAATATCAGGGAATTATCAGACTTCTCTCTGTGTTCTGCACACAGTAAGAGCTTAATATATGGTTTTCATTCATTTCTTAATATCTTTTACCACTATTCAGAGATCTTCATATTGTAGCCTGTCCATACCAACTATGCACTTTTCCATCTTCCTCTATGTGATAGACATTTTAAATTATGCATTCCATGTCTTACTACCATATAGCAAAAGATTGGAGGAGAAAAGTAATATATGGTTAGTTCAAAAGTGAGAAGATTTATTAGGCATCATTTTGGCTAATGTCTTCAGAGGGAAACCTGGAGTCTGTGTTCTATCTCTACCTGGTGGACAGATCAGAGAGCCATCAGCCTATGGCACAGTATGAAGAGCAAAAGAATCCTGGCTCCATCATTAACCTGATAAGTCCCCCTTTAGCTTCTTAGAATCTTCACCTATATTAAAAGGCACTTGAACAGATCTCTTAAGACATGTTCTGGATCATTCTAGATGTTGGATACAGGGGAAGAGATCATGGTCCCCAAGCCTGCCTGACATTTGGCCAGTTATACATAGGCATAAGCTCAGTCCTGCCCATCTGGTACACCCTGCATTATTCTTAAGTGATAACCTCAGTTTCCCATTCTGACTTTTCATTTGTCTTTTCCTTTATGGTATTTGTCACTTTCTTTCTCTTCCACCGCATATCAGAACTATAGAATGTAGGGAAGTTTTACCTGATGATGAGAGATACAGGAGTATAATAACAAGAGTCAGAAGCTCTGGGTTCAGATCTTTTTCAGGTCACTTTAATCTCACTGTGCCTCCATTTCCATATCTTTAAAAGGAGGAGATCAGATTAGATGGCTGTGAAGATTCTCTTTAGCTCTACATCTAATTTTATGACAGTCAGATTTTTCTCTTCAAATAAATCATCTGATAGAGGGTTGAGACTTTTTGGCTCCAAATAGCAATGGGGACAATATAGCACAGATTTTGGCTTACTATATGAAATCAGCTATCTATGAATTAGAACTGTCCAGAATGTCAATGAACTTCTTGATATATAATGAATTCCTGCTTAGTTGTGTATTCCTGTAGGAATAGAAATGCTCTCATCCATCCCCTGTAAATTTTAGAATCCTGGAGCAAAGCTCTCATCACCCAGCCCTAGTTCTCACTCTGAGAAAGGGCATATAACTCAAAATCAAAAGACCAGCATTAAAATCCCAGTTCTGCTTATTAGTAATATCCCCTTCTCTGGACCACAGTTTTTTCATCAGTCCATCAGGGGAAGAGGATTGGATTCTGTTCTATAATAGATCTAGAATTGAAAGAGACTTCATTTTTCCAAGGAGGTCCAGAGAGCTTGTGACTTGCCACCCAGGATTGGAATTCAAGTCTTAGGAGCTCCCTGTTTATCCATCTTTTAATTCAGGACTTGAGTTTAGATCCTTTGCTTGCTGATGAACTGCAGAAGAGCAAATTATGTCCAGTCCCTGGGCATCAGTTTCCTTATCTGTCAGATAAAGGAGCTTGGCTAGATGACCTCAAAAATCCCTTCTAGCTGTAAACAGATGAATCTCCTCAGTAACTTCCAGCTCTAAGTTCTACTCTCAGCCTCCCCATAGGTAAAACGAGGTGATAGGACTAGAAAGCTTTGGAGATTCCTTCTAGCTCTAGAACTAGGATTCTATGGACGCGCATTACCAAAAACAGCTGATTCCATTTGAAAATTCACACACGCTGGTATTTAGCTGAATCACTTGGCCAGTTGAGGAAAGGCAATCAAGCCAAGAGCCCTGGGTACACAGAACCTGTGTACATAAGTCATCAAAGTAATTTCTTAATTCAGTTAATCCCATGGAGGGGGGCAATGGGCAGGGAGAAGAGACAAGGAAGTTCTGGCAGCTTCCTCCTAGAGCCAACAATGAGCTGCCAGTCCCAAATCAGCTGAGTTCTGAGTCTTTCACTTTTTAATGGGCTGCTACTCTTACATAACACAGTCACATCCCATCAAGCCGGCATCTCGCTCTGTACTTGGGGGGGGGGCCCAAGATGCTTCTGACCCTCCCCCAAATCTGTTGATACCATGCAGTGGAGAGTGATGTTCCCCCTGCCTTTGTTATGCCCACACAGAATGATCCCAGCCCTGGAAATGTATGGTCTGGTCACCGGCGAGAAAATTAAGGAGGAGGCTGAGTCGAAGGCGCCTCTAGAGTGACACGAAATGTGCTGACATCGCCATAGTTTTCTATTTGGGTTCAGTGTAAATATCTGCTGCTTCCTTGGGAGGTACTTGTGACTGTCTATCACAGCACGAGCATGGATGTTTGTCTGGTGACATCTCAATGTTGATCTTGTAAATTTCTAAAGCAACACATAATGTAATAAGATATATGCCAAGTAGCATCAAAAACACTTTTTTTTCAAAATCTTGTTTTAACGTAAATGGCAAATCAAATTGAGAGAGAAATAAATATCAGAAACTCATAACTACATCTCCTTTGAAGAGATCGCCAAGTATCCTTAGATTCCCAATCAAGGCTCTCTTAGGACTGGGATTCTTAACCGGGTCCGTGCACTTGCTTTGTCTATATCTTGAAAATTGCCTTTGAGTAGAATCGGTTTCCTTTCTAATTATATGCTTTTAAGAATATTATTCTGAGAAGTCCTTGAATTTCATGGGATTATTCAAGAGGTTCATAAAACCAGCAAACCAATTGACAAAAAGATTTAGAACTCTTGCCTTGAGAGACTGTGGGCTCTTGGGCAGGATCCTGCCTTCCCATTGGCTTTATTTTCAATATGATCATTAAGGAGAAGCCCGAAAGAGTGCTGAGCCTTGGAATCCAGAAAATCTGCTTCTACCCCATATTAGCTGTGTCTCCAGGGGTAAGACACTTAACTTCTCGGGCAATCTTGAGCCTAGAAATTACAGCAAGTTGCTGAACAGCAACATGAAAGAGAGTTCCATTCTGAGGGTTTCCCCACACAAATTAAATCACATTATGGACCCTCCAAAAGTGATGATTATTTATAAAGACAAATAAGCCACACAAGATCCCTCTTCTCAAATACACAACATTGTCTATGATATATATCAATGCCTATCTTAGAAATTTCTGAAGCAACATATAATGTAATAAGATATATGCCAAGCATTTCTAAAAAAGCACTTTTGGGGGGTTGAAATTTTGTTTTAATGTTTTTTAAATTTTGTGCCAAATATTCAGATGACTGAGATGAAATATTTCTTTGGCCTGAATTATATAGATAATTGAGATAACAATAACAATAATAGTAACTTGCATTTATATAGCGCTTTAAGATTTGCAAAGAAGTTTATATATCTCATTTGATCCTCTATCTTGGCAGGTAGAAATATTCTTTTTGTTTCACAAATTGAGAAACTGAGAGTGAGTGAAGTTAAATGATCTGACCAATATCAGGAAGCTAGTAAGGGAATCAGGGAGTTTCCCTATCCATTGAGCCACCCTGCTTCCTGAGATCCCAGTATGTTGTTAAGACCTAAAACAAATGTCTGTCACATACTGTGAAATTGAAGCAGATACTCTAAATCCCTTTGTTGGCAAGTGGAGATTTCCAATATTAAAGCAGTACTTTGAGGGATTTCTTCCTCCCCTCCCCCCATGTTTAGATGTAGATAAGAAATCATTAATTAATCTTTCAAACAGAAATATCAACTATCACTCCATGGCTTTCACAGAGATTCCTAAGATGGAACTAAAATTTGGATAGGACTCTCCAAATGAAGAGCTGTTTTTTTGTTTGTTTGTTTCACTTCCTAAGTCAAATTAGTTGATCTGACATTGTATAGTGTGAATGACTGAAGTTAGAGAGATTGATGGAAAAAGAAATGTAAAGGAATATTAAAGCCTGATACAAACCTATTTGAACCAGGACAAAAAAAAATAAGGTTTTTCACACATCTCTGAATTTCACACATCTCTCGTCCTAATACATTTGGCAGTATGAATAAGTCTCTGCAAAATGTCAGCTGCTGCTGAGACAGACCCTAGCATCTTAGATAATTATGGGGAGACCTCCACATCGAATGGGACTTAGAAAATGCTTTCTAGATTCATTTATTCACATGAAGAGATCAGGGACTTAGAGCAAGAAGAGACCATAGAGGTCCATCTCTCTTTGAACAGATAAAGACAGCGAGATCCAGAGAGATAGGGTCACACTGGTAGTAAAATATCAGACCAGGGATTTGAACCCAAAACTTCTGGCTGAAAGTCCACTTCTTTTCATGGCCTTCATAGAAAAGGGCACATCTAGCAGATCAGAGGGCACAGTGGTACAGTGGATAGATTATTGGGCTTAGAACCGGGAAGAATCCTTTTCCTGAGTTCAAATCTATCCTCAGACACTCACTAGCTGTGTGACCCTGGGCAAATCACTTCACTTGCTTGTCTCAGTTTCCTCATCTGTAAATTGAGCTGGAAAGCTCATTGGAAATTTTTTGGAAAAGGAAACAGCAAACTAGAATTTTTGCCAAGAAAACTCCAAATGGAGATCGTGAAGAGATAGACATGACTTAAATCATTCCACAACAACAAGAGGATCCTGGATCTAGCCTGGAGATCAGAAGGCTTCCTTTCCCCTATTAATAATGGGTGAGACAGAAAGTCACTGAAGAAGAGAAGTAGGAAAAAAGGAAAGGGAAAAGGCATCAAAAGTTGTTATAATTTGCACAATGGATCTTAGTAGAAGTAAAATAGAGGTTGGGGCACTCTCCCTTGAACTAGTGACCAGAGATAAGTAAGGATCTGGCAAAGGTCATATGTCAACATCTCACTCACTATCAGGATAGACGCCTATTCTTTTTCACTGGTGGTTTCTTGGCTGGCAATCAGAAAATGTGGTCTTAAGTCTAAATGTCTTTGCTTAGAGAGAGGTATTGGGAAAATCGATCTTTAATCGATCTTTTGAAGTACGTTGAACATTGTGAAGAAATGAAGCTGCCTAATGATAAAGCAGCACCAGCAGATATCACTCCATAGCACTGTTTATGGTCTTGAAAGCCAGGTTATCTCAGAAGATTTCTTTGTTTTAACGTGATTTGGGAAATGACCCTGAATGCTTGGAGACAGTAGGGAGGTCAAAGAACTTTTATTTTATCTCTCTAAATAAAAAAACTAGTTGTTTGATTTTTTAAACTCTTAAAACTGTCTAACAAATATAAAGTTCTTTTCATGTCAATATTTAACTTCAGAATAAATTATTTCTATTATTATCTTTTTTTTAAGCTGATGATTTTTTTCAACGAGGAAATATATTTTTAAACAGTTCCTAAAACTAAAATAAGCTTGATAATTAGGTGTAAATTAAGATGCAAGCGACAATTCTATTTAAACGCATTGTTATCCATTCTATGCTTGTCAAGTATTTTTAATAAGACCCTTGAATTTGAGAAGTCAAACCACCAGAACCAACAGATTTTAGGAAAAATGCCTGTGAGTGCACATGTATAACATATCAGATTGCTTACCATCCCAGGAAGGGGGGAAGGAAGAGAGGGATAGAGAGAATTTAAAACTCAAAATTTAAAAAAAAAAAAAAAGATGTTAAAAATTGTTTTTTTCATGAGATTGGGGAAAAATTATTTTAGAAAAGAAATGTGTCTGATAATGTTATTTATTTTGGATTCCTTGACTAAATGGTGTTTCCATCCTAAAAACACCAATAAAAGAATCCTGACTACATAGAATACAAAATATGAGGAAATGAAAAGGAAAGACTATTGTATACTGCATGTTTCAAAAATCTCAGGCCGATCCACAGAGGTCCCATTTCTTTAAAACTCACCAAATTGCCTCTGCCTTTGTAAACTATAGCAGATTTTCCAAAACATGCTGGGAAATCTTCACCACTCAACTCTATACACTGTGTCTTGAATTAGAATTGAGTCCTATATGTTACTATTTCCATAGTGACTATTGCTGTGGAATCTACATGTTTTAAATTAGATAATCAATTATAAACGTCATGGAAAGGCAGAGAAATTCTTTTCTTTCCTATTCTTTTCTGAAAAACAAGTTTAAATGTGACTGAATTGGAGAACATTCTAGAGTGGATTTAAAATGAATTTAACCCACGATAAAATTTATTGAGAGATGAAGATTGATTTTTTTCCCCCAGAATTTAAACTGAAAGTTAACTCAATCTGTTTGTACACAGAATTATAAATGTAAAATTTAAATGATTTTATACACAGAATTATAAATGTAAAATGTAAATGTTTTTGTACATGGAATTATAAATGTAAAATTTAAATATTTTATACACAGAATTATAAATGCAAAATTTAAATGTTGTGAACATATCATAAGAAAGGCTTGCAAAATATTGGTAGGGAATTTAGGTCATCATCTAGAATTCTGCAAAATCTCTGTTCTCCTGTTCTCCTTTACTTTTGGACCCGTTTTCTGGATAGTTGAGATGAATGTATTGGGGGCTTGAGCTCTTCTAGCGTCTTCCTCTTCATACTACTAAAAAAGTTACAGAGACATTTTTCAGATAGAATGCAATAATTAAATTAAAAATAGACAGGATCACATTTTCAAACAGATCTCACAGGGAAAAAATATCTCCAGAACTAAAAGAAATGGTGTTTTGGGTTTTTTAAAGAGGAAAAAGAAGAGGAAGAAGATAAGGAAAAGGAACTTAAGAAAAAGCCCTTGATTTTAAGGATTGTACCTGCTGATTGTATTCTGAGTAAAAAGTTCCATATCACTCTTGGTAGTTCCAAGACACAATAGAATCGAAGCATCTTGAAGGAGGGCATTTGTTTTTTGGTTTTTCACTTTGTCCTTGTGGGCCCAGTGCCTAAGAGGTTGTTGTCTGTCCTTTGTTCTTGAAGAGGACCGTGATTATCAGAGGAGAGGATGTCATGGCATGCAGGAACTAGGTGACCCAGTAGATAGAGCACTGCCCCTGGTTTCAGGAGAATCTCAGTTCAGATTCAGCCTCAGACACTTTGGTAGCTGTGTGATCCTGAGTAAGTCACTTAACCCAGATTAAATCAAAGAAAGAAAGAAAAATTATCTGCACTAATGGCTCAAAACAGTAAATAATGATTTTTTTTAGATAATATTGGACTGCAAATGAACACCAATCAAGAAAATTTAATCTCAAGATTTCTATTCTAGTCCTTTCTTGACTTTCCACTTTTTTGTTGCTTCAAAAAATTTTTTTTAATTTTAAATTTAAAATAAATATTAAATTTTCAATTTTCAGTTTCTTTCTACTGTAGAAAAGTTCCATGAAACTGGGTCACTTTTGGAACAACTTCCAGTTACTCAGAAAGATAGAAAACAGAAAACCTATACCATTCTAAAAGAATTTGAAAAAGCTTTGGAATCACAATGTTTTATCTTGATGGGCAAATGTAAATCTGGAAAGGACAGTTATAAGGCTTCTGTCTACCTTACCTTAGATGTAGTGCTTTCTAGAAGATCGTTCCCAATAGATCTTTTTTGGGTTAAATGAATGTGTCATGCATCCTCTGAGAAAGAACTCGGAACCATTCACTCAGAACTGGAAGGAACCTCGTGGTGGGAGTTGGGGGAATTAGAAATTTTGTGATTATATTTGGAATCCATAAAAAAAAAAAAAAGCTAAGGGAATTAAATTCTTGCTTTCTGTGTTTCAGCTCCTCGGTTTGAGAGAGAACAGGTTTTGTTCCAGCAAGAAGGTCCTTAAAGGAGAATCTCTTTCTATGCCATTTAGGCCAGGAGATTATCTGTATGCTGAAGTGTAGCAGTTCTCAAAGCGTGGTCTGGGAGGACCTAAGAATCCCTAAGACTCTTTCACAGGGTCTACAAGGTCAAAACTAATTTTTGCAATGATACCAAAGACTTTAATCTCTGTTATGGTAACTATTGATAGATATGACCTACATGAACAAAAGCTCTTTGAGATCTTTAGTAATTTTTAAGAGTAAAAAGGGGTCCTGAGACCAAAAAGTTTGATATCCACTGATGGAGAGATTTGAGCTATAGGAACTTGGGAAAGAGCTTAATGAGGTTCCATATTCTTCATCCATCAATTCACATGAATTTATTCAGTGCCTTCTAAGGGTTAGACAAAGTACTAAAGACTAGTAATAAAAAAACAAAAATAAAATTGCCCCTGCCTTCAACGAGCTTACATCCCACTGAAATTATAGCAGATATAAGCAATGATATTTTATATTCATACAAATGCCTTCCTCTTTTATCCCTCTTGAAGAAATACTGTCAATGTGTGATATCCAAAGATGTAGATTTCCTAGCATCTGCAGAAATCAGGGTGTTTCAAAGACTCAGAGGATTTGGTTTCAAATCCTAGCTCTGCCATTTGCCATGGACTAATTGCTGTACTTCACCTCTCAATAAACTAGGCATTTAGATTTTGCAGTGGATAGAATGTCAGGTCTGAAGTTGGGAAGACCTGAGTTCAAACTCAGCCTCAGATACTTACCAGCTGTATGACCCTAAGCAAGTCAATGCACTCTGCCTCAGTTTCCTCATCTGTAAAATGAGCTGGAGAAGGAAATGACCAACCACTCCAGTATCTTTCCAAGAAAACCCCAAATAGGCTCATGGAAAGTCAGAGGGGACTCAACAACTACACAAACAAACATCTCTGTAAGACAATAAGTTGCTAAGAGAAGGCAACAGGATGGGAGGAATAGAGGGAGTCAGAGAACCTTTGTTCCAGTACTCTGACTGACCCCTATTATGTTTGTGGCCTCGTAGGGTCTAAGTTCCTTATCCGTCAAATGAGAGAGGGTTAGAACTAGGATAATTCCTAAAAATTCATTCCATCTCTAAACTGGTAATCCTTAGAAAAAGCATATTCTAGATGTGGCCATCCTAAAACCCAAGTTCAAACTCCATCTCAAATGCTGCTTTAGCTGTGGAGCCTGACAAATCACCTAATCTCTCTGTCTGCATTTCTTCATTTGCCTAATAAAAGCATTGGACTCTTAAAGTTCCTTGGCGTTGTAATCCACCATCCTTTGATTTGTATTAATGGAAATGTTAAAGAAATTTTAATTCTGGGCTAAAAAAACAAAAACAAATTTCTGAGCACTGGGACATTTTAAAAAGGATCACTCATGAAAAAAAAAAAAGAATTTTCAGAAAACAGCAAGCACTTTAAATATTGTTGTTCCTCTCTATCTATTTTTTGGAATTCTCTGCCTTTGTCAAAAGGGCCTGGATCTTTCTGTTTCCAGTAGTAGTATTTACACAGCTTCACTCAGGCTTGTGCCATCCAAGTCTGACCCAGGTTTTAAAACTGTATCCCTGAGTATTCTAGGGCACCAGGGGGCATCACAACAGGTTTCTGGAAGGAAAATGTTGCCCTGGCAGATGTTTAATTGACTTCAGCTCCATCACCCCTAAGCCTTGCCTGAATACTCCACCAGGGGTGGAGATTTGGAGACAGAAGGGAAACCCCCTCCCCAACAATCTACAAACTCAAATCCTGGAAAAGCCCAGCTCTGGAAGATGAAGCTCTGACTGCCTCAGAATTAAAAGTAGTTGTCCTACTGTTTCGTGGCATGGCTTTAAGCAATTATGTTCCTGGGGCCCTTTTCGCTAAAATATGGTTGGTAATTTACTCCCAGGAGTACTTTGAAGGAATAATGAAATGACATATCCTTCTGAGGGGGAAAAAAATCCAATGACCCTCTGTATTGCTATTGTTACACTAGGCTATTAAAATCCCCCGAGCCCTCGACAAGTTGAAGATGGGGTTTGTCTAAATCAGTCCACTTGCAAGTGAAAACAACTGGGAAAGCCAGCTGAATTTTGATTAATTGCAAGAACTGATCCTGACCCTGAACAAGACATGATGAAACATTAAACATTTCCTTCTTCTTGTTTGAGACATGGGGGACTACAGATTCAGAATGCCGAATACACTTTCAGACACATCCACAACATCTGTTAGGTTTATTTAATGGTTGGGTTTTTTTCCCCAATAATGTAAGATAAACCAGTAGAAAGGAGAATACATACATATGTATATAAACATATATGTTTATGTGTTTATATACATATATGCACATATATAGAGATCTATGTGTCTATATACGCACACACATACCTAGATGATATACATCTATGTTTTAGAAAATAATTTGATAGAACTGGCAAAAATATAAACATAGAAATAAACCATCATACATGAATTGTCTCTCTTTTTTTTGCCCATTTTACAATATAAAATATTTTAACCGTCTGTTAAGATTTGAGATGCTCCATGGGATTTAGTACTTTAAATTTTTCTCCATTAAAAACTTTATATATTGTATTTTCCCCAACAGAATCATTTCCCAGCATACTCCCTATTGCATCATCCCTTGTTAGAGAGAAAACTGAGCAAAACTCAACCGATGAATTCATTGTCTCTTACACTATTTTCTCTGTTACACATCCATAGTTTCGCACGCTTCCATCTAAGAAAGAGTGATATGTTTTGGGAATTTCAAGAACATCTAAATCCATGGAAACCCATAAGGCATTTCCCTCCTAAGCAAGGTGAATGCTTATTGATTGATTGAGCATTTTGCTTTTCTCTCTTGGCCTTAACTTTTCTAGTGTGAGATGAAGCAGATTGACAAGACATCTCTGAGAATCCTTCTGCATCCAGCAGTAGGTGATCAAGGTCTGCTTTTACACCAGGAGAAATCACTCAGGTAGAAATAAGAACACTTAGTTCCCCTGACATTTGAAAGAGAAGCAATCCAAACTCTATGGAACTTCAGAATCCTAATGCTCAGAACTATTTTGAGAAGGTTTAAAAATATATGTAACTTCTGTTTGAGAATGGTTCCGGGGTGTCAGAGAACTCCAGTGACTCCCGTTGCCTTTAAGATAAAATACAAATTCTTCTATTTGGCATTTAAAACCCTTCACAATCTGGCTCGAGCTTACCTTTCCAGGCTCATTGGATATTGCTCCTCCTCATGCAGCCCGGTTCCGGCTAGACTGGAGGACTTGGTGTTCCCCACACATGACATTCCATCTTGGAACCTTTGCACTGGCTGTCCCCCAGGCCTGGAACGCATTGGCTCCTTACCGCCCCCTCCCAGAATCCCCAGTTTCCTTCAAAGTCAAGTGCCGCATTCTACAGGAATCTTTTCCTGACTCTCCTCCCCATCCTACCCCGCTTGCTGGTGAGCGCACCCAGAAATAACTTGTGTGTGCTCCGCATTCCCTTACGTTTTCCCTCTGGCAGAACAGAAGTTCCTTGAGGCCAGGGCCTCGTTTTCCCAGGACCCTGCACAGTTCCTGGCGTGGGCTTGTGGTTAATAGATTCTTGATGAAGGAACGAATGGGACAGTCCATCCTGGCCGTCCTGGCATTTACAGCGGGTGGTAGATAAACATGGCGGCCCGAGGCAGGAAGCCGGAAGCCGAGATCAGACACGCGCTCCTTTGTGGTCTTGGAAAGTCATTTAACCGCGGTTACCAGTGTCTAACTAGGGTTATTGATCTGCAAAATGGGAATTATAATAGCGCCTGACTCCCGGGGTGCTGTGAGGGTCCAGGGGGATAAATAATCGCACAGCACTTGGCCCGGCGCCCTTCACACAGTAGGTACATACAAAGGTTAGCTATGATGATGAAGCTGAAGGGTCACAGACTGAGAAGGAGGCTGAAGGGTCACAGACTGAGAAGGAGGCTGAGGGTCACAGACTGAGAAGGAGGCTGAGGGTCACAGACTGAGAAGGAGGCTGAAGGGTCACAGACTGAGAAGGAGGCTGAGGGTCACAGACTGAGAAGGAGGCTGAGGGTCACAGACTGAGAATGAGGCTGAGGGTCACAGACTGAGAAGGAGGCTGAAGGTCACAGACTGAGAAGGAGGCTGAAGGTCACAGACTGAGAAGGAGGCTGAAGGTCACAGACTGAGAAGGAGGCTGAAGGGTCACAGATTGAGAAGGAGGCTGAAGGGTCACAGATTGAGAATGAGACTGAAAGGTCACAAATTGAGAATGAGGCTGAAAGGTCACAGAAGCGCGTTGCCCGTGAGTCTGACCTCATTGCACAGCCGCAGAGACCGCCCGGGGTCAAACAGCTGGGGCGGGATTCGAATCCGCGCCGGACCACGGCAAGTCCCACGCCCTATCCGCCCTGCTGCCAATCGTGCGGAGCAGACTCCTGACCAGACACTACAGAGAGTAGGGTTTTCTAGTGGTTAGGCTGAGAGAGGAGAAGTGGGTGAGATCCAGGAAAGCTCTCACCCAGAAGTCTGTTAAGAGTCTCAAGTTCCTAAGGCAAGCAACCACCTCCTTGTAGGAAATATGGCCTACCCAATATAACTGTTAAGCAGCCACATTTAAGTCATAGGATGTGTTGCTTTTATGATCCCATCTGGAGACTTGGCTAGAAAACCTAACGCTTTAAAACATGGCAGCAACATCTCTTTCTATAAAATTTGTGACTTTGATCAATTACGGCGCCGCCCAGCACAGGGCCACGGCGCTCCCGGCGGTGTCAATGGCCGCCGCCCGCGCCGTTCCTGTTTCTCGTTGCCACCTGGGAAAGCCTCTCCCGAGAACTTTGCCTATAACAGGCAGTCAAATAAACTGAATTCCCCCCAAAGATCAGAAATTTCTTTGATCAGCTTCAGGTTGATTCATTCCAGGAACTGCCGCCTCATTCCCAGGGTTAATAAAAAGGAGGTTAGACAGGGTTCGACCACAAGGGGGCAGTGCAGCGTAGCTGCCTGGGGGACCGGATGGGTTAACCTTCTGACCCACGGGGATGCCTCGGGACGAAATGAGTTTCCTCTCACTTGTTGAAGTGGACGGCCTCCCGGTTCGGTCTGTTCCATCAATTCTCCGCTAAACTTTTCATCTGGACGGCAACTAGTGTATATTTAACCCTTCGGGCGCCACACGGAGGGACGGCTTCCTCATTGATCGGGGTCTGCCATCATGCCTGACCTTCACAGCTCCTTCTAAAGGTATTACAGCTTTTAGAGATAAAGCCACGCTTTCCAGGCAAGCTTGGAAAGAGACAAAATATCGGGCAATATGGGAGACTGGAAACACTGCCAGGTTTCGAGTCAAAGAAGCTGGATTCGAATTCTAGCTCTGCTACTTCCTTCCTGGGAGAATGTAGACAAGCTACTCGGCCTCAATAGGAATCCATTTCCTTGTCTATCAAATTGTTCTAAATGATCCTTTCCAGGTAGATACGGATCATCTGTGTCATCTGAATATGTCCCCCGGTAAAAATGCACAACAGAATGCTATGACTAATACCAAAATGAAGTAATAAATTCACAGCGATTTGTGAAAACAGGTTGAAAAGGCAAACATGAATTCTGCCATTTAGATTTTCTCGATGCTAGGGAGCTTAGAAACAGGGTGACCTCCCTGCCTCTGGCTCTTATTAGTTATAACAACATTGGACATTTCATTCAATCTCAGTGGACCTCAGTTTCCTTATCTGTAAAAAGCCTTCCAAAACAAAACCAAAAAACAAACCGGAGTTGGACGCCATGATCTTTCAGGTCCCTTCCGGGTCTAAATTGGTTCCGAGAGCTATATGATTTGGAGACATTTCTCTGAACCTCAGTTCATTCACACTAGCTTTGAATGTATCATTCTAGTCTGATAGCTCATAATGTTGTGGAAATAACTATTGGTTTGGGAAGCAAAAACTGCCAGTGGGATGGCAAATCTCACCAAATTGAGAGGACTGCAATTATGTGATTAGCATAAATTTCATGCCTATTTTGCCAGGACAAGTTTCAATTCAGAGAGGATCATCCACAAGGTGACTGAAGAGTGCCTTGTTGTTGTTGTTGTTGTTGTTATTCCACAGCAGCTCTAGAAGATGGCAACATGGTATAGTGCGAAGATAGAGAGGGAACCAACCTTTATTAAGTCCCTTCCATGTATCAGGTGCTGTGATAAACACTTTACGAAGATTATCTTATTGGATCCTCACGCTCCTTATTACCCTCTTTTTATAGCTGAGGAAACTGATCTTGAGATTAACTGATTTATCCAAAGTCTCACAACTGGGAGATATATGAGACCAGACTTGAATTTGAGTCTTCCTGACTCTACCCCTATCCACTTAGAATTGGCCTTGGAGTCAAAAACCTGTGTTCAAACCCCATGTTGGATGTTTAAAACCTTGTGTCACTCAGCTCTCTGCAAATTCTTTTTTTTTTTTTTAAATCAAATGAAGAGAGTAGACTCAGTGGTTTCTGAGTTCCCTTCAAGCTCTTGATCTATATTTTTAAAATGTACTATAGTAAAATGGCCATTTGTATCAAGGAATGGAATAATCAATCATACCAGCAAAAAGACAGATTCTTGAAGTAAAAAAAATTAATCTTGAAATTTAAAATCTTTATCAAGAATAGCTCACATATCCACCATTGAAGTCTTGTTCCCATACCTCCCAGAGGAATGGGAGTGATCCAAGGCTGTGAACAAAGCCCAGGATATTCAACAACCTTACTTGGAAAGGGTGCAGGCCAATTGTCTAAGCCCAGCTGAGCTAGTGGAGAAATGCTCCTCATCAGAAAGCTGGCCACTGGGGAATTGAGCTATTTTGACCACTGAAACTCATGAAATCATTTCCTAAAGCTCACAGGAGCTGCTATCTGCATCAGAGGAGAAAAGGGACAAAGAGATTCTAAGTTTATATATTCTTGGCCCAGTGAAGCTCAAATGTCTTTCAAGTATTTCACCCACTTTGCGGAAGTAAATTGGAATTCAATTGATGAGGTTAGTCTTAATTTTCTGAGTTTCTTAGAAGTATCATTTGTAAATGTCTCACTTTCTTACAAGTCTCAGTTTTTAAACAAAGGTCTCATATTTTCATAAAGACTTTTTTTTAACTCATTGTTAGGCATAAAGGAAAGATTTCTTTTGAGCAAGAGCCTGATCTTGAAAATATCAAAGGAAGGTGGAGAGGAAGATAGTTATGGAGTTAATGGAGTCTGGTTCTGGAAGAGAAATGGGATAAGGAAAATGGAGAATGGGGGGAAGGAAGAGGAAGGGGAAAAAGAGAAGTGGATTGAAGGAAGGAAATAACTCGCTGGGTAAAATATCAGGCTGAGACTAGTAGAATGAAAATCTTTTATGAGAATAGAAAATAGAGAGTTTCTTTATTTTTAATAAGAAAGACTATTTTGCCATTCTGTGCACTCATTGGAGATGCCAAAGGAGAGGAAGAGAGTTATATTACTGCTTCAGGATTGATTCAGCATGTTTATTTTACCCCCTTTAATGACATCTAGACACGATTTGGAGTCAAATTCAATAATGCTGCATTGGGTTCCACCTCAGACATTTGTCAATCATGCATGCTTTCTCAAAGCTCCAATTTTCTCATTTCTCTGTGGACAAGTCGGTGGAGCCAAGATGGCTGAGTAAAGGCAGGGACTTGCCCAAGCTCTCTTCTAAACTCCTCCAAATCCCTTTAAATTATGACTCTATCTGGGCAAAATAACATTTGCAGACTCTCCAGGGGTTTTCATGAAGAAAATGTCTTGTAAACCTTAAGGTTCAGGCAAAATGTGGGTTATTACTATAGAGAATGATTGTGCAGTTCCCAGAAATAATGTAAGAGCTGTTACCAAGCACTTATTGGGAGCAACCTCTGTCTCCCAGACTGAAGAGGAGGCAGCAGAAACAGTGGACAGGGAATTGATCTTGGAGTCTGAAAATGTGAGGTCCAAACACTACTTCTGATGCCTACTTGATCCTGAGCAACTTCACGGTTCTCTAGACAGCCGAAAGGGTTAATGTCAGAGGAATGGCCAATCTGTGGAGGGACTTTTCTCTATAACAAAGCAATTACAGGTTCCCATCCCTCACATAGCCCTTCCCTGAAAAGAAAAGAAAAATCACCTTTAACATCCTACATCGGACTCCCTTGTGTGGTATTAGCTCTATTTCAAAGATGGGAAGAATAGACAACTGGAACCTCAGCTACTTTGTTTGAGTCACTCTGATGGTTTTTGGAAACAGAACTGTCCTCCAACCAATGTTTTTCATCTGATGATAAAGGGGAAAGAATAGGGTGGGGAAGGGGAAGGGGGATAAACATCTATTAGCAAACTTCTTTTGATTGACATGTATGAAAGTGTGCCTTAATTTAAGTGAGTTTGCTTCATAAACAGAGATGAAGCATTGATTTCTTTCAGAAATATTAATACAAAAAACCTTTAGACTAATATTTCAAGCATATTTAGCTAAATGGCACAGGAAACAGAGTGCTAAGTTAGGAGTTAGGAAAATTTGAGTTCAAATCTAGCCTTAAATATTTGTTGGACTATGTGATTTTGGACAAGTCACTTAATCCTTGTTTATTTCAGTTTTTCATCTGTAAAATGGGGATCATACCTCCTACTGTTGTGAAGATCAAATGAGATAAAAACTTGTCAAGAATCTTGCATATAGTAAGTGCTATATAAATTGCTATTACATTTCTTTCTTTTTTGCTACTACATTTCTTAAAACAAAAATGAGTAATTTTGAGATTTATGTTAATGATATATGAAAAAAGTATTATTATGAGTACCAATTTTTTACATATCTATTTAAATTTCACAAAGTGCTTTACATGTTACCTCATTTGTTTCTCACAAAGAATCTGAGATAAGTATACTAATAAGAGCTAACATTTATACATATTGTTTTATGTTTTAGCAGCTTAAAATTATTTGAAGACTTTTACCATTACTTTTGAGGTTTGCAAAGTGTTTTCTGTAGATATAGAGATCATATAGATATGATTTAATCCTACAGAGATTTTGAGAGATTAATACTACAGGGTCATTACTGCCATTTGTCCTGATTAGGAAATTGGGATTTAAAGATCTTAAGTGACTTGCTCCTGATGAAACCAATAGAAAATGTTGGAGACAAAATAGGGACTCAAGGCCTTCCAAAGATTCTGCCATTTTGCTGTACATGAAGACTACTGATCAGAGCACTTTCTTTCCTGAATCAGTTCCTTCCCTTTCCTCTTTTTATCTGAGATGATCCAAATAGTCTGTCTATGCTGAGGGATTGAGGTCTAGGTTGCTGAGAGTAATCCCAGTGTGAATATGGTAACATATGTTGATTCTAGGGACCCATACAACTCTAAAGGAAGAGAAGGATATTAGCCTGGTTGCTAATTAACAGGTCAGTCCTTATAGAGAGTCCTTATATGCATCCTGGTCTGCTTTTCTTTCACACAGATACTCTTCCCTAGAGCATCACAGGAAGGGGCAAGGGCCAGTAGGAGCTTCATGTTGATGTGGGTCTTGATCATAGTGTTGAGCTTGGCATTCAGGCCCCGAGTTCAAATCCTGACTTTTTGAATGATCTTGAGCAAATGTTATATATATATATATTTTTTTTCCTCAGGCCTCAGTTTCTGCATTTGTACAATGAGAAGGTTGGGCTCGATGGCCTCTGACATTTTTTTCCAGCTCCTCTTCCGTCTTCCTCTCTTCTTCTCTTCCTCCTCCCCCATTCCTCCCACTTTTTCATCCTTCTCCTTCCCTCCTTCCTCCCGTCCTCTTCCTCTCCTTCCTCCTCTTTCCATCTGGGTTCCAATGATGATGACTCTGTAGCCGGGCACACAGTGGGCACTTAATCCGTGCTCCTCGATCATCTGATCATCCCGGGGGTGGAAGAGGAGGCAGGAGAGGACTTAGGGCCCCAGCCTGGCAGAGCGGCCGGCCCGGCTCCCCCTCCGTGGCGGCCCCGGAGCCGGCCCTTCCCAGCTCGTCCAGTCCACCCGAGCGAGGCCCGGGCCGGGCTTTTCTCTCTCCTCCCTTTTCTCATGCGTTCTCCTTGCACCCAGCTCTGAGCAGCCCTGTTTCAGATTGGCCTTTTTCTGTTTGATATAAAGAATAGATGTTGGCCAATTCCATCTTTTCATCACTGTTCTCCAGGCCTAGATCCAAGCCGTTTGTCAGATGCTCATTAACTCCCCCTTTGGCTGCTTCCCCTGTGTCTCCTAAGCGCATTGTGCCAGGAACCGACGCTTTCTTGTTACTCGGCTCCCTTTCTCGGCTCCATCAGGGAGACAAATTACTTTCCAAAAGGGATCGCCAGGGACGGTTTAATGAGAATTTCTTTTCGGGCTCAAGCGTGGAAAGCAATGTAGTTAACATTCGGTGGACTTAATTGGACTTTTCTTTTCTGTCTCCTTTAAGGGGGGAAAAAAGATCCGCAGCTATCCTGTTAATCTCTCATTTGTAATCAATTGTGTTGACTAAACAAAAGTCTAGGGCGTTCTTTCTTCCTGTCCCAGACAAACCTTTGTTGCCTCTAAATGCCTCATTCTCGAGCGATCCCGGCCGTGTAGATGGGCCCGATTGTTGACAGTTCATTATTGCGCTTTTGTCCAGCTAATCTTTCTCGCTGTGTTTTGCATGTGCATGCCTTAATGAGCTCCGTGGGCAATTAACATGTTTCTCGGAGCAAACTGGTTGCTCAGACGTTCGAGAGCCGAGTGCAGGGAAAAGGGCAACGCAGCTGCCTTGAGGTTGTTTACGCCCCGGCATTTTCTCAAGGCTCCTGGCCCCGGCCGGGCCTCCCTGTTTCCCCCCCGTCCTTCCCTCTAACCCCCCTCAGCAACCCGCTCCGTGTCCTCCCCACCCCCAGTGCGCACTTCGAGCACACCTGGGCCTGCTGCTGTCCTGGGAGTGGGCCCGACTTCTCCTCCTCCTCCTCCATCACCTCCTCTCGGTCCTCCTTCTCTTCCTCCCTCCCTCCCCTCCTTTCCTTTATTGTCCCCTCCCCCATTCCTCCCCACTTCTTCTTCTCCCTCCATCCTCTCCTTTTTCTTCCTTCCATCCACCTCCTTCCTTTCCTTCCACCTCCCCTTTCCTCCTCCTCTCCTCTCCACCAGCTTCCCTTTCCTCTTCTTCTTCCTTACGGTCCTCTTCCTCCTCCTCCAACTTCGTGGACTGGCTCCCCAAGCCCATTATCATTTTGTGGGCTGGAAAGGGAGAAGGGCCTGCATGCACACATATGCAAGCAAAGCAAACTGAGCTTACACCACTACAGCAAGCCCGTCTCCCCGTCCCCCTCCCCCGCCCCCAGACCCCCCAACACTGCGTCTGGATGCTGGCAACTTCTCTGTGTCATTCTTTCCATGGAGGAACCTCTAACCCGCCTAAGGCAATGGGACTGATCAATCTGTTCTCTCCGAGGCGGCGGCTTTGGAAGAGAATTTTTTTTTTTTTTTTTGAGTCTTGCTGGCAAGACTGCTGAAGTGTGAGCAGTCATGGACAGAAGAAACATCTTGTAGGGGAAAAGATAATTGGAGTCTTTTTGGTGTCGGTGACAGAATTCCCCTCCCCCGCAATCGCGTCCTTAATATTTTTTTTAAAGTGTGGTCTATACAATTTAATCAAGGTTAGAGTATTAATATGCGACGGATGACTACCTTGTTTAAGGCTCTTATTCATGTGGCAAACGAGAATTTTTGCAAACAGTTGGAGATGAGATGGGGGGAAAGCCGGAGCTTTTTTACCCTACCATTCCGATACATGAAGAGTAAGTTAGGTCTCTTCCCGACAGGCTGCGGGCTGCTTTCAGGGCCCAGCTTGAGAAAGGAGTCTACAAAGTTAAACACAGGCTCTCTTCTCCAGTCCCTAAAACCCTACCTAGAGAACAGGCAGTCCTTCAATACAAGAGGGAAACTAGGTTTTCTAAGTTAGGGGAAGGGAGGGCGCCGCTCTTAGGCTTTCCAGCTGTTTTGGTCACGTGGCAATCCAAGGCGCAGGTGTGTGTTGTGTGTGTGCGTGCGTGTGTGTTGAGAATGGGACGGGAGAGTACCTGCAGAAGACATTCGAAGGAAGCCCACGAGCTCTAAGATTCCCGGGTCTTTGCATTAGGAAGCCTTGGGTAGCTGCCTACAAACTCTTACCTGGATTTAAAGGTTTTCGTTGTTGCCATTGCTTTTGCAGGCAAGAAAAATCTCTTCTGTTCGGGGTCATTGAGCAAAAAAAGGGTGAATGGTCTGGAAAGGACTTCATTTTAAAATATCGCAATTTCTCATTTGGAGGTTTCAAGAAAGAGCTTGCTACAGGACTCTTCAAAGAATGCTCTCCCTTTGGCTTGATTATTTTAGAGAGGAGAGGAAAATGGAAAGGGGGAGGAGATTGCTGTTTGGAAGATACTAACTACATCTCCAATCTACTATTTATTGGGGGGGGTAAGAAAGAAAAAATGTATTCCATAGCTTCCCCCAATTTTTTTATTAATTTAAAAAATAACAACTAGATTTCAATGAATAGATTTCCACATTGGTTAGGACTGCTGATTCCTGGCACACAGATCCACTTATTAATGGTTGTTGATTTACTCAATGATGGGTCAAAAATCTGGTTTTGTAGGATTATGGGATTGTAGCTTTAAAAGGAACTGTGAGCTCAGAAGCCAGTTAGTTCCACCTCCCCTTTTTACAGATGAGGAAACTGAGACAACTTTAGTGTTATCTCCATTTTTATAGATGAGGAACTGGAACAACAACAACAAAAAAAGTTAAATAACTTTCCCAAGTTAGAATTTCTGAGAGAGAGAGAGAGAGGAGAGAGAGAGAGAGAGAGAGAGAGAGAGAGAGAGAGAGAGAGAGAGAGATCTCTTTCTAATTTCTAATTTCTCTCCTCTTTTCTGGCCCAAAGCTTACTTAACAACAACAAAAGGGGGAGGGGGGACTCACAAAAACTCTACATCACACTTTGCTGACTATGCATGTGATTGATGGAAGTGAAATCCCTTCTCTAGAAAAGGGAATATATCCCTGTCACCAGGTTTAAGTGGTACCCACAGAACTCAGAGATCATTAAAATGAGTACCTATCCACTATCCGGGAGAGATGCTTAGGACACTATCTGCTATTAACTTATCTTCATTCAGGAAGGGCTCTTTTGCACAAAATTAGAATTTCCTGGGGAGGATATCATCTATAGAGATTACAGAATAAAATCCATAAACTCCAGAGGGACCAAACCTCCCTTTGCAGAAAAATCCAGTCACAGAAAAATCTAACATTTAAATTCTCCCTCCGTTCTTCCCTCCCTCCTTTCCCCACTCCTCCCATCTCCCCAGACTTGTTGGAGCTGTTGGGGGGAGGTGGTGGGGAAGAATCAGGACCATATCCTTTCAGGAAATGGAATTATAATGTACACGTTCCTATTTCTGAATCAGAGACACTAAAAATACTCAGCGACAGCCTGATGAAGCTGTTGTCGGCCTCTTTACAAATAAAGTTGACAAATTCCCTTTTTGCTTTCAATGGGCATGTGAGTTGGGAGAACCATGGGTGGGAGTCAAAGGAATGCCAGGAGGCTGAGGAGGCTGTCCAGTCTGGGCCTCAGCTAGGCCCTTTACTGTGGGAGGAGTCCTAAAATACAAGGGATTTGTATTGAGAAATTTAAAGTCTTTCTTCATAAACTCACCAGATTCCTGGATGCCCTGGAATTCAAGATCCCCCCTCCCCCACCACCACTACACACACAAACCCCCACAAATTTTGGGTTTGTTTCCAAGTCAAAGGTGCTATAGAGGTGGAATGATGGTGGACAGAATGAGACAGCTTTAGATCATAGATAATAAAGTATAATATTTCACTTCCAAAAAGAGGTCCTACTGACCCTAGAGTCAAGCCATCATTTTTTTACAGGGGCTCATCTTTTAGATCACAGAATAATAGATTTGCAAGGGGTCTTTGAGACTGGGGAGTCCAACCCACTCTTTTTTGCAGCTGAACAAATTAGGACCAGAACATAGGTAGATTTCAGTACTAGATCACAGATTATCAGATTTGCAGAGACTTCCGAGGTCAGAGGCCATAGATCTCTCACTGGCAGGGTCCTCAGAGCCAAGCTTATCTAAGCCAACCTCTTTCTTTAACATAGGAACAAAGTGGGATCCCGATCAGAAGCAGGTTTAGGACATAGAATGAAGACTCTGCAAACTTTCAGGGGATTTTAGAGATTCTTTCATCTAAGTCTCTTCTTTTACAGTTGAATAAATTGGGGTCCAGCAGCAGCAAGTGTGTTGTCAACCGAACCCCCGTCCCTCTCAGAAAACAGAAAATAACGCCTTCTCTCCTCGGATTCAACTTTTCCATCTGAGAGCCCACGAAGCTCTTCCCATCCCCCCTGTCCCTAATTAAAGCCCGTTTAGAGAGGAGGGGGTGAGATTGAGGGTGACTGAGTTCCCTGCCCACCCCCAGCATTTCAGCTGCTCAATCTAGTGGGGTGCGCTGTCACCCCCTCTCCCTCCTTCACACACACTTTAAACCTCTCTAATCAGTCCCCAGACAAAGCCCGGCGCGTTTATTTCCATTTTCATTGGCGAGCTTGGGCTGAGCAGCACGCACACCGACCGCAACCCGAGTCCCTTTTCTCCCCTGGAATAATATTGTTCCAAAAGACGTGGGTTGAATAGGCGCTTGGATATTAAAAAATAGTGGAGGGCAGCGGCGGCGGCTGCAGAGTAGAGAGTGGGGGGTGCGGGGGAACTGGGGCTGCGCAGGGGGGGCCTGCCCAGCGCGCCCGTTGATGTAATCCAAGTACTTGATTATCTATATTCTGATCAAAAAGGGTTCAGGCAGCCGGCCCCCCTCCTGGGAATGATTAGATGATTAATGTAATGCGGTTTGAAGGGTCTCTGTTTTCTCTCTTAATTTGGGTCATTACTCAGAAAGCGAGCGTGAGATCATTTCATCAGCATTCGAGAGAAAAAAAAAAGATAGCTATTCAGGAAATTGTTTAAATGCGTCTTAATTAAAGGACCAAAAGGTGACATGTTAGATTATGAAAACCGTCATTATCCCGCATTTCAGGCGACTTTAATTCGGGAGTGGGGGAGAAAGACCCCCGCCTTAAATGCCCGATTAATAATAGTCTTCGGAACATTAAATGTTAGATAATAGCAGGATGGCAACAACCCGGGATCCTTTCCATTTGAACTCCATCGAAAAAGATGAGAGGAGTGAGATTCTTGTTGTTCTTGGAAATATTATTTCATGCCAATTGGAGAAGATAAGATGGAGACGGGGTTGTTGCGGAAGGCTCTGAGGTGAGCCCCACTAGCTTTCTTCTGTCCTGCGAGAGAGAGTATTTGCTTGGATGGATGATGGGAAGTTGGGAGATGAGGAGGGAACGGGGATGGAAAAGGGACCTGGTTGGCGGCTCCTTGGTCTCAAGTATTCGGGCCTCTGGAGTCCCAATTTGGAAAGGGCCCGCTTGCTTTCTCTGTCCCGGACATTTTTCTCCCTCAGGGTTGGACGCCAGGCCATTAGTCCCTGTAGCCACTGGCCTTTAAAAAGAAGGAAAAAGAGAGGGAGGGAGGGAGATGGAAGTTCCCAGCTAAGTTTGGGGGGCAGGTCCTTGAGGCAAGGGCCCACGGTGTTGGCAATCTCGGAGAGAGCCCTTGGCCTTGCCGGGATTTACGGGAGTAGCAAGTAAAACAAGCTTGGGAACGGACGCCCAGGTAAGGAAATGAACGGAGGAGGAGGAATAGACCGGAAATGCGCGCGGGCCAATACTGTTGGGAGAACGGCGGTACTGCCAGGGGCGCACCTACGTGCACCGCGCCGTCATCGCCGCTCCCCCCCTCCCTTCTCCCCCTCTCTTCCCACTTTTCCTCACCAACTTCCCCAGCTAGACATACAGAAGGAACTTCTCCCCGCAGAGCAGTCCAGCAAACAGGTGCTTCCTGGGCCGGCTACACTGTGTAATTCCCCCCCACAACACGCAAGCTTTTCTCCCCTGGTCCTGCGTAAGAAATTCAATATCCTGCCATGAGTTTTCCTTTCCTTCGGAAGGCTCATCTCACCGTAGGCCGTTCGTTAGTTAAACCCAATACAACAAAATAAAACCGAGGATCTCGATGTTTTTGTATCCCTCTCCCCAATCACAGAGGAAACCAAGTTGCTTAGAAACTACCTCCCCTCCCGGCCCACTCGTGTGTCAGCTCAGTTACCAAAGGGCCCCTCACAATCGTTTGGATGTTTCTCTCCCCACTCGGGTTCCAGCGCATCTCCTTCAGTCAAGCTCCGGCTGGCTTGAAAAATACAAAAGATAACTTTTAGAAATATGGTCAGAACATCAGCCATAAGAAAGGAGGAAAGGAGGAAGAAAGGAAGGAAATTAGAAAGAGTAGGAGAGAAATAGAAGGAGGGAAGGAGGGAAGAAAGGGGGAGGGAAACGAAAAAGGAAAGAATGGATAGAAAATAGGAAGGAAATAAGATGGAAGAGGAAAGACATATTTCCTTCCAACACCTTCTCCCGATGCTGGGGAGAGGGCAAAGAAGATTCTTGCCAATGAAATCGGTTTATTATAATCATATATAGATATATTTCTTAATCAATCATACATGGAAATTTACAGAAATGTAGAAAGTGGATGGGCTTATAATGCAGCTCCCTTATATTTAGTCAGTGTTGAAAAGTTAGGTTTAGTTTATCCTTCCCCCACCCACTGTCACCCCTCAATAAAATGTCTGGGGGAGCCCTGAGGTCCAAGACTTCACTTTTGCTGAGTCTCCCCGTCTATGTACACTTGTGGGGGGTGGGGGTGGGAGTATGTTTGCACAATTCTGCTCCCCACTCATAGGGAGACATTTTAGCTTTCCAAAATAGATGTTGGTCTCGATAAATAGATCTAACCTCTCTGCTGTATGTATATATATATATATATAAATTTATATATATATCTATTTAAATCTTAGAAATCAGTGTCTCTCTCCAATCTCTGAGGCGCAGGCGATGTGGAGGGAGAGGAAACAGATCCTGCTTGGAGCTGAAGCTTTCAGCTCTGCACTGTCCGGGGCAAGTCCTTTGTGGAGGGGGCTCCAGGGGCCACACTGTCGTGGAGTTTCCTCACGTGCTTCTTTAGATCAAAGTTTCTGCAAAATCCTTTCCCACAAGTGGCACATGTGAAAGGCTTCTTGTCGTTGTGGGTGTGCATATGAAAAGTCAAGTTATAAATCTGGTGGAAGGCCTTGTTGCAGATGGTACACTTGTATTGTTTCTCCCCACTGTGAGTCAGTTTGTGATTTTTGTAGTTTCCTACCAAAAAAGAAAAAAAATAATAAAAGAATGGGGTTTGAATGGTGGCAGTGATGGGGGAGGAAAAGGTGAAAGGGATTCCAGGGTCTCAGGCCTGGCCTGGCCTGGGGATGGGGGTGGGGATTCATGCTTCAGTTGTCGCCCCAAGGAGGCAATGCTTCATTAGGCTGGGTCCCACAAGTGAGAGTCAAGAAGTTGTCAAACTTGCTCTCCATCAATCCCGAGATGGAGAAGAGGTGCAATAGCATTATGGTGGCTGAGAACTGGAAATCAAAAGGACGCCCATCATTTGGGAAGGTGCAGCAACGAAGCGGGGATACAATGCTCCAAATTATAAGATTGAGGAAAGATCAGAATTTTGCCCCAAACCATCAACAGGAGCTCGCCTGCCTGCCTTTTCCTCACTTGTCCCTGTTATTGCTCTCTCTCTCTCTCTGTATGTGTGTTTAAAAGCATCCTCCTACTAGGTTTTCCATTAAGGAGAATTTTGCTCTGGGAAATTAAAAGACCTTTCAGTTCTGGGCTGTGTTGTCAAGATAATCTTTCCCTCGCCCCCATCTAAAATATTAAATAAATACATTTGAGATTTTACACACACATGCAAACGAAATACATATGTAACCCACCATCCTCACGCATCCGTACAATATGCATACACAAACTAAATACATATGTGTGCATGTTTTATCCACAAAAATGAAATGCATATATGTGTAACCTCAAATGTATATATACTTATACACTTCCATGTATGTGTATATAGAATATGTCTGTGAATTTTTGTCTAGGAAAGCTGAAAATTCAAGCAGACAAGCATTTGAGAGTGACTTGGGAGCAAGTTAGCAAATTGAGTTTTGCCCGCCTGATATGAAGGAAATCTTGGGGCCTGCTTTCCTTCTCCTCTGACTTTGGAGCTGCAAGTCTGGATCTTTCTCTCCTGTCTCCAGTGGTCCCCTCTTCTGCCCCAACTTCCCCACTCATCTCCCTGTCCTTCTCTTTCTCATCCCTTCTTCCTGCTGTCCTGTGAGAAGTAAAGTAAAGGAAGAGCTTTCTAAACTTCTTTCGAGGAGTCAATCATTTGGGGAGGCTTTTGCTCTTCCTCCATTTTCCTCTTCCAGTGCTAGGAAACGAATCTTTGTTCTGAGAGAGAAAGCCTATCTGCCTTCACCTTAGGCCAGGTCCAAAGACTGAGTCCCAAGGGACAGTCCCGCTCCCTTAGTAATTTAGGGCAAGGTACCGGCCCGAAAGATGTTAGGAACAGACCAGGAAAAAGAGGATTCGAAACAGAAGTGGAATTGAGTTTTCTCCCCCACGAGTCCACTCTCTCCTCCTCTTTCTGCCTCATTTGTCTTCCCCCTCCCTTCAGGCAATAGCTCCGGAGGTCCGAGTACCTTTTTGGTGGAACCCTTTCCCGCAGAATTCGCAGACGAAAGGCTTGTAGCCCGCGTGGATTCGGATGTGCGTGTTAAGCGTGGAGCTCCGGTTGAAGGCTTTGCCGCACTGGTTGCATTTATGAGGTTTTTCCTGGGGTGGAGGAAGGGGGCGGGAGACAGAGAGAGTTTGAGGCGAGGGACCCCCAAAGTGGAGGAGTTGACCCGGTTAGGGAAAGCCTAAACTCTGGCCTCTTCTGGCCCCTAGCTATGAGAAAGAGAGAGAGAGAGAGAGAGAGGCTGGAGCCATTCAGAGCGGCTCAAGAACGTCCCTGGGGTCCCTGTGTCCTGCCCATCCCTCTCTCTTCTGGGGGCGGCAGAGCCCCCAGGCAGCCCGGGGGAGCAGCTGTGGGGAGGAGGCCGGCAGCCTGGGCTGCCCGGGCGAGGGCCACGTACCTGGGTGTGGATGATTTTGTGTCTGCACAAAGTACTGGCTTGCCGAAAGCCCTTCCCGCAGACTTTGCAGACAAACGGCCTGGCTCCCGTGTGGACCGGCATGTGACGAGTGAGGTTATAGTGAGCGTTAAACACCTAGTGGAGGGGCGGGACACGAGAGGGCTTTGGAGGGCAAGCCCAGAGGGAGAGGCTGGCTCCCAGACCCCATCTCCGCGGGCCTCCTCTAGCTCCACTCCCCGGCCTCTGCTCCTGGCCCTGGCCTTAGACAGCCTAGCTAACGGTTCCCATTCCCCGTGGCCACCCCCCGACCGGACTCCCTGTTCCTGGACCCCCTCGTGGCGTGCTCCACACCAAGCGAGGAGCGAGCGCTGCCAGATCCCGAGGGGGAGGTCCGGGCGGCCGAGGGCCGGGGGAGCCTCCCTCAGCCCCCCGCCCCGGGCTCTCTCCGGGGCACCCTAGCCGGCTCACCTTGCCGCACACTTCGCAGGTGAAGTTCTTGGGCTTGCCGTCCGCCGAGTTGGCCGCCAGTTTGCCGTGACTCTTGGCTCCGTTCCGCTCCGCCGTCAGCGCCGTGTTCTCCTTCATCACCTGGTCCAGCTGCCCGGGCAGGCGCTCTTTGTGGGGGTAAGGGCCGTGGGGAAACTTGTCCGCGGCCAACGTGGCCAGCTTGGCGTTCTCCAGCAAGAAGAGTTTCTGGTGGGTGGCCAGGGACGCCGGGGACTGGGAGTTGAGGATGCTGGAGGGGAAGAGGTGCCCGTTGAGCAGCTCCGAAGGGGGATACGCCGAAGACTCCAGGTAGTTGAAGTAATAGAGGGAGCCATTGGCCGGCAGCCCCACGGCCTGGTTGATGACCTGAGGTTTGATGACCCTGCCGGTGGGCAGCACGGACGGGGCCAGGCTCAGCTCCGCTTTGCAGCACATGCCGCAGTTCGCTTTGCACAAGCCGCTGGCGCCGCAGAGCTGGGGTCCCCCGCTGCCCCCGCCGCCACCGCCGCCTCCGCCGCCACCTCCTCCGCCGCCGCTACCTCCTCCTCCTCCTCCGCTGCTTCCGCCGCCTCCCCGGAGGCTACTCTTCCAAAGCTCGGTGTAGTTGAGCAGAGTCTTGGACTGCATCTCGTAGCCCAGGGGCTGGATGGGGATCATACAAGGCAAGGACGAGCAGAGGCTGAGCATCTTCTTGGCGCCCCCGTCCACCTCCAGGCCCCCGGGCCCCCGGGGTTCGAAGGGGGGCTTGGGCTCCGAAGTCTTGGCCATGATCCTCTCGATGGAGAAGGCCAAGGTTTTGGACGTGGCGCTGGAGGCTCCGGTCCGGGAACAGGACGATGGCACCATGGTCTCGAGGGAAGTCGAGCTCGCCATCTCGAGGAAAAGTTGCTGCGGGTTCCAGCGGTAGGAAGGGAGCAGGGGTGCTGGGGCGCGGAGGGTGGGGGTGGGGGGCGAAGCCGGCCTCCCTCCCAGGCGACGGAGCTCCGGGCTTAACTCTGCATTCCAGAAAAGGCAGGGAGACACATCAATTTAATAAACGCCTGGTCCGAGCCGGGCCACCCATTCGCATTCAAATGAACCGAGCCCTAAACAATGAGCACCCAAAGGTACCAGATCACTGCTCGTTAACCGGGTCGCACAAAAGTAGCCGACCAATCTAGACCTCGTCGGTTTAAAAGGGGGAACGGGGAAGGGGGGAAGAAAGAGAAGAAGGGAGGATAAAAAGGTGGAAAAGGAAAGAAAGGAGAAAGCGACCCTGCAAACACCCCCAGTGTTCCCGGGCAGCTCGGACCCCCTAGCACTCGAACCACAAACTGGTAGGAGAAGGGCGGAAAATTTAAAAATAAAAGAAGATGGAAAATGAATCCGTTTACCTTTCTCCTCCGGCGCCGAGGAGAGAGATGCGTACGAAGCATGCAGCAGGGCTACACTGTCACATTTTGATAGCCAACATCTTCCCTCCGCGTGAGATCACTGTCTTTTACATTTAGCTGACATCACATGAAGTCACTTACAGCGGAATGACATGAGCGCACGGGGCTGCGCTCACAGCAGCAGCAGTAGCCCGGCAGCGGTGGCGGCGGCGGTGACGGCGGCGGCGGCACGGGGCAGCGGCGGTGGCCCCGCCGTAGTTCCGCGAGCCCACCGAGCTCTAGGCGGCCCGGCGGCCCCTGGCGCCACAGCCAGACCGCAGCGGCGGCAGCCACCCGTAGCCCCTAAAAGTTGAATGTCGACAATTTGCATCCGAGCATCCGAGCGCCCCTGGGCCAAGTGCGCGCCACTTGCTAAGCAGAGGAGGGAAAGAGAGAGAGAGAGAGGAACAGGGAATAGAGAGAAAGGAGAGAGAGAGTGTGTGTGCGTGCGTGTGTGTGTGTGTGAGAGAGAGAGAGAGAAGAGAGAGAGAGAGAGAGAGAGAGAGAGAGAGAGAAGAGAGAGAGAGAGAGAGAGAGAGAGAGAGAGAGAGAGAGAGAGAGAGAGAGAGAGTCCGTAGAAGCTAGGGGGGAGTGGAAAACACAGACTTGGTGCGTGATTCACAACTTTTCTTGCTTGTAGCTCACGCGGACTTCAGGGAGAAGCAGTGAGCGTTTGGCTCGGGCTGCGGGCAGCGGGAGCTAGGGCCCAAGCCCCGCCACCTCCTCCCTCAAAATGGTCACTGCGAGGCCGTCTGCTCTTTCAAGTGGCCCCTTGGCCCTCTGCTACTGATCTGGGCATCGTTATCATAAACTGCCACTTACCCACGGAGCCAGCCCCGGCTGGATACACGCGCAAATGCTAATTACCTCATTAGGATGTGCCGCCTGGCCCCCGCTCCGGGTTCGGAGGAGGGGGAATTATTTTGGGGGAAGAATAAGGAAATATTAATTTATGCAAATACATGAATTTCGATCTTTTTTTTTCCCTTTTTTTTTTTTTTGAATTGAGTGGGGTGGGAGGAGAGGGGAAAATTCATGAAAGACAACGTCCTAGGGCCTATTACCAGTGCCCTTGGGGTTCCCAATGTGTGGGTGCGCAACTTTGGACTCATCCTCTTGTCCCTGGCGAGGAAAATACAAAACCTTTAAAAAAAAAAAAAAAACCCGGGAGTTTATTTGATTTCCTGATCAATTGAGAATTGTGACTGTGACTCTGTGTTTCTAATTAAAACCCTGGCTCGGTAAGCTGGGGCTGGGGGTGGGGGTGCTCTCCAATCCGGAGGATTTGGAGAGCCAGGCTCCCGCTCCCCTAGCTCAGATGGGGACTTACTGTTTGGATAATTGAGAAAGTCCAATTTCCACCTGTTTAAGGAGCAGATTGAAACAGCAGAACCTCCCCCTGGATCCTATTAAACGTTTTTCCTCCCAAGGCCATTCAGCCGAACCAATTTTCCCGAAGTGATTCATGGAGCTCAATTCTGCCCAGGCAGTTCTTTCACTGGGAGACACTAAAGCACTGCGTGGAACCGGGTTTTGTGTTTTTCTAAAATAAAGAGGAGGATTATCAGAGGGGAGGGAGGGGTGAGGGAAGAGGGAGAGAGGGAGGGGAAGAGGCTGAAGGGGGCGGGAGAAGGGCTGGGCAGGGACTTAGTTTGGCCGGAGGGGAAAAGCGAAGCGAAGAAAAGGCCTCTTTGGCTCGCCAGGCCCCTCCGGAAAGTTCGCAGGAATTCCTGCGTTTTGTGCGCGGCGCACAAAGGCAGCCCGCGGCCTTCTCTATTTGGAGGGGCTAAATTCCGTCTGTTTAAAGACCCTTTCACCTGCGTATCACAACAAGCCCTAGAAACAAACTCCTCTCAATGAGGTGCGGCCGGTGCTGGCCCCCCGGCCTGTTTGCTCTCTCAGACAACAACGAAAAAGTGGTCCAGTCCGCTGGCGCTATTGGGGATGGGGATGGGCATAGGTGTGGGTTGGGCTTAGGGATAAAGTTGGGTTGGGGATGAAGGTTAGGTGCCGGGAAGAAGAAGGGAGGGGAGAAGGAGTTTTAGGAGAGAAGAACCTGAAGGTTTTTTTCTTTTTCTTTCTTTCTTTTCTTTTCTTTCTTCTTCCTTTACTCTCTCTCTTCTTTCTTTCCTTTTTTCCTTTCCTTTCTTTCTTCCTTTCCTTTCCTTTCCTTCCTTCCTCCCTCCCTTCCTTCCTTCCTTTCTTAATTTCTTTCTTTCTCTCTTGCTTCCTCTTTTTTCTTTCCTCTCCTTTCTTTCTTCCTTCCTTTTTAAAATGTTCTTTATTTTTCTCTTTCTTCCTCTCTTTCTTTCTACTTTCTTTCTCTCTCTTTCCTCCTTTCTTCCTTCCTCTTTCTTCCTTCCTTCCTCTCTTTTTTTCTTCCTTCCTTCCTTCCTTCCTTTCTTTCTTTCTTTCTTTTCTTTTCTTTCTTTCTTTCTTTCTTTCTTTTCTTTCTTTCTTTCTTTCTTTCTTTCTTTCTTTCTTTCTTGTCTTCCTTTCTCTCTTCTCCCTCTCCCTTCCTTCTTTCCTTCCTTCCTTCCTTCCTTCCTTCCTTCCTTCCTTCCTTCCTTCCTTCCTTCCTTCCTTCCTTCCTTTCTTCCTTCCTTCCTACCTTCCTCCCTTTCTTCCTTTCTTTCTCCCTCCCTCCCTCCCTTCCTTTTTAAAAATTTGGACAGTTTTTTTTCCCGTCGGACAGCTACATCTTCCTAGCCTAAGTTTTTAGCATGACAATAAGCTTTATAGCTGCAAACTGCAATTTAAGAGGATTATGATTATAGTGAGGGATTCGGTAGAGAATTCAAAGGAGAAATATGTAGTCATATGTCGCCACAGAGAGGGCTGACTGTGATCGTAGGATCGCGTCAGGCTCTTACAGACACACCAGTTTGTTACAGAACCCCGTGTCCCTCCAACCAGATGGGAGTCACCTCCGGCGTTTGCCCACCTTGCCCTACACAACAGGTGAGGGGAAACGGGGGAATGGTCTTGGTTTTATTTCAAACCTCTCTTCCTTTCCCCCCAACTTCTTTCTTCTTATATCTCTACCCTTCTTTCTCTCTTTTCTCCCCGCCCTCTCCACTTATAAGAAATCAAGGGACCTGACTTGACAGGTGAGGGAAAGTAGGGTATGGAGAGATAGTGGAGAAGGGCCGGGAGAGGAGAAAAAAGAAAACAGACTGGTACAAAAAGGTATACGCATCCAATTCGGAAGCAGACTTTAGGGGACTAGCCTCCTCGGGCTGCAGCTCCCATCCATAGCAAGACCCCGAAGTTTTCAAAACATTGTTGAATTCAGTTTAAAGATCCTTCCTGCACCACCACCCCCTCCTCCCGCCCCGCCCGAGCAAGTCTGAGAAAGCGGATTGTACGCTTGATTTAACTTTGAAGATATGGAGGGATGCTGAATTTCCAGGAGTTCTTACTCTAACTAGGCTCCCCCCTCCTCACTTCAAGAGTAGAAAAGAATGGCAGGAGCTTGGCTCAGCTTGTCTATCCCGTACACAACTGAACTGGCCTTCTCAGATTAATCCTGGCCCCTCCAAAAATAAATACATCAGGAAAACAAACAAACAAACAAACAACTCACTCCAAATACCGAAACAATGAGTGGAGGTACAAACAGATTTTCTTTCTAACTACCATGGGGGGTGGGGAGGGATTGCTAAATTCCTGGTCTATTCTCTCTTCGCCCGCCCCCACCCCCCACCTCCAACTCCCTCGCTAGGTCCACCCTTCCCACCCTTCTTTCCAGCCCGGACAATCGTCGACCTCTACTGAAGCTCGGAGATCTATTTGTGTGGAAGACAAAAGCAAAGGCAAAGACTTCTCGTGAACCTGTTCCTTTATCCATCCCCAAAGCTGCTTAAGTGAGCACATTAACCATCTCTTCTTTCCTTGCCCTACCAAGGCGTCCTACCTTCCTTTGCAGCCCGCAGGAAGAAAATGTTTGGGGGAGGGGAAAACCAGGTTCTCCCTAATGTGCCTTCCCTTCCAAACCTGAGTGAATGCACACTGGTTGGTAGGAAAGTATTTAATTAGCTTTAAAAAAATACAAACTTCTTCCCTCGCCCGCAGATTATATTGAAAGTGGAGGGTTGGAGACTATTTTACACCTTGCCACTCACATGTTAATTAATCTCTATCTAACCCTAATTGCAGTTTATTCAAGCACTGCTCAACAGCTCACCCACACAATAAACACTGATCCTACTTTTATACATATTACTTCACGTTAACACATTGAGTAATTAACTCCAGTACCAACTAATAGTGCAAACAAATATTTTCTGTAAACGAGATGATGGCGGTGAGAAGAATAGGAGACTGAAGAAATGTTGTGAAGGGTGGAGGGGAGCCCAGAGAGGTCGATTCCCGGTTCTCCACACTCTACCCTCTCCTTTCAAAACATTTTCACCTACGAAATGTATTTATTTATTTTAAAAGCTCTTTTTTAAAAAGACTATACTGGGGGAATTATTAAATGATGGTAATTTTATGAAGAAGATGGAAAATACGACCCCCTTCCCAATGATTTGCAAAATGGGAAGGAAGGAATTATTTGGGTTTCTCCTGTATCTCTATTAAGGCATCGCCTCCCACCCCTCAATGAAACATAAACACCAGCAACACTGTGATACTAACTGCAGAGCCTCAGGGAAAGGTGAATTTCAGGGATGTGTAATTCAGTAAAAGTAAAAAGATTAAAAAAAAAAAAAGTGTTCCAACATCTTCAAAGGGACTCTCTGTTTTGGTTTTGTTCTGCTTTGTTTTTTAATAGGACAGTTTTAACTGAGAAGGAATTGGTTCAGTCCCAGTCGCTTTTTAAAAAGCCAGAGAACAACATCACAAATAGAATTGATTTTTAAAATCCAGTTCCTCATCGAGATTGGGTAGCCTCTCCTGGTCTCTTAGACTTTCTTCCCTTAATTCAAATATGGCTCAATCTGAGTTTATGGTCTTCTCGGGACAGCCAAATTTATTTCCTCTTGGGGAGAAGACGTCAACGAAGGCAGCTTCCCCAAACAGCCAGTTTCGTGGTCCCCAACTTCCTGGCCGCTTTTGCTCCCTTTGCCCCAGCTGATTCCTCCGGGGCTTTTACTTCTGTGTGATAGGAGTGTTGGAAGTATTGAACCGAGGCACTGCCCAGGCCCAGGGGATCACTCTGACTGCTTGGTCGTGCCTCAGAGGTTTTTGCACCGTGGGTTTCGGGCTGCAGGGATGGGGACAAAATAGAGGAGGGAGAAGGAGGAAAGCACCTAAAGTTCTCAAATCCTGGCATCGAGGGCGGAGGAGGAGGAGGATGGGAGAATCTATCTCCTTTCCCCACCGCTGTGTAGGGGCTCTAAGAGCTAAGGGGACAAACGCCGGTCCCAGCTTGCGTGGCCAAGGACAGCCTTAATGGACCAACATAAGAGCCCACGGAACTTGGAGGGTGAACTCCCTCAGTGGCAGTGCCCAGGATGGGGACTTAAGCGCTCTGCGCAGAGGAAAAGCAGAGTATAAATCTAGATTCGGGTGTGCTTGTGAGGGTGTTGGGGTGTGCCTGTGTTTACAAGAGAGGGGACTGGATTTCTCTCCGGTCTCCCTCAGTCCTCAGGAGCTGCCCGCCTTTACCAGAACCCCCCACCCCCACTCCACTCCTTTCCCCTCCTCCACCCCTTTCTGGAGCTATTCTCGTTAGCATTGATCCTGGAATATCCTCCCCAAACTTAATTTGGCTAGTTGGGAAATGGATAATCCCTGTGGTGGGTGTGTGGGGGTACATGAGAAGAACCATTTTGGGGGGAAAATCCCAAGGCCCAGGGATGCAGAGCAGAGATAGGGACTGCTTAGGCTGCGTCAGGGTTCTCAAATGGAAATGCCCTCCCACTCCAGCACGAGACTGTCAGGTGCCCAAGAAGGCTAGTGCAGCTGGGACAGGGCCCTGGGACCCCGTACCCTTCCAGACTTTAAGAGAAAGAGAGGCTCACTCTACTTTCCCTTCTTCTCCTCCAATTCCCACAAGGACTATTTATTCTTTGTTGGATCACCAGACTTTAGCACCGTACCTGCTACATAGTAGGTACTTCATAAATATTGATTGATTGGTTAACCTCCTTGCCCTGGGAGATAAAAGGAAAACTTCTCTGATTATTTGGACCAAGACTCTTTAAGGGTCGTCCTCCTTCCTCCAGTCCCAGTCTCAATTCTCTGACCCTTATTTTTTCCCCCCCAAGGGGACCTGAGCATCCTCAATGATTTCAGGATAGAAAAGAGAGACCCACTTGGGAAGCACATCCCCTAGATTCTGGGCTTCTGGTTCTTCTGAGCTTACTTGGAGGTTCTGAACGAAGCAAGCCTACTCCTCTGAGTTCAGGGGTTAGAATAGACAGTCTTTAGAAATCCCTCTCTTCGGAGGACGTGCTCCAAATGATACAAGACTTAAAAAAAAAAAAAAAAACCAACAAAAACCAAACATAAATGAGTTTGGATCAGAGTAAAAGCCCAAGGCTGGGAGCTCCCTATTTTAATTGAAACTGCAGGTTTCCGCGCAGCTGGAGACTGTCTTTATTGATTCTGCTACTTTTCTTCTGGGAAGCACATTTAAGATGACTGACTTTGATACATCAGGCCCTTAACACCACTGGCTTTTTTCTCGTTACTATTATTTTTTGGGGGAGAGGGGGGTCTTAAACGAGACCAAACTATCTGAGGGTTTTTTTTGGAGGGAGGGGGGAAGGTATTAAAAAGTGTCTGAAAACACTTCACTTTATTCTAAATTATCTGATGTCATTTTCAGGGTTATGGGCAGCCTAAGGGATACTGGGAAAAATCCCTTCTCAAGAGAGCCAGTAGTCAGTCTGAAAGCATTATTGGAGAGAAGCGTTATACACTGATAAAAGGCCTACTATGTACCACACCGCGGAGATACAGATCCAAAGCGGGGACGACGCCAATCCAACTACTGGGCCCTCTAACCCTCCCCGGCGTGTTGCTATTACGAAGATACTTTTCCATCTTCACGAACTTTTTTTCTCAGAGTTGGGGAACCGTCCTTTGAACTTCAGCTTCTCCCGCAGTCAAGAAAGCACTTCCTCCCGATGTCTTGCCAGACCCTTCTTCCTCCTCTGGGAAGGACGCCCGCTTGCCGGCCTGAGGACGCCAGCCTGCCGGCCTGAGTTAGTCCAGCACCTCGCCGGCGTAAAGTTACGCAGCGAAGGGCCGATCCGCAAACTGCGTTCGTCCCATCAGCCCCAAAGAAGGGTCGGGTCGAGTTGGGCCGCCCGACTCGGTTTCGTGACTCTGATTCTTCCCCTCCCCCCCCTTTTTCCACAAAGAAGTGACTTGTTTCAATAAACGCTTTATGGTTTGTGAAATCGATTTCAAAAGAAAGCCAGAGCTACGAGCTGATTCTGTCGTGCGGGGGAAAAGGCTTTTAAAAGTGAGAGGAGTCCAGAGGAGAAATTCTCCTTCAATCCGCCTTCCGGAAGCAGGTTAATTGCCAGCGTTCGCTGGGTTGGGGTTACCCGCAGCGGGGCTTTTCCGAGGGAAAAAGTGGAGTTGGCAGCCCTGCCTTTCTTTCCAACCGGCAGATTAGCCCCGGCCCTGAAACAAAGAGCCCCTAATGGACCCGGTGGGCGCGGGGCTCGAGGTGAGCGTGTCCCAGAGGACCCGGGGGAGAGAGATGCACCCCCAGAGACGCGCCCCACTCCGCCCTCTGCCTCCCAACTTCTGGGGGTCCCTTCCCCGCTTCCTCCAGCCTACGGACGCGGCTGGGGACAGAGAGAAGGAGGAGAGCTGGCATGCCCACTTAGCCGAAATGCACAATTGCAAAGTTATTTATTTTTTTTTCTGTACCAAGCAGGACGATCTTCACCCCACCCCCAGGCAGTGAATCCGGGACCCTGGTCACAGAACCCCCACACCCTTTCATATCCACCCCCCTTTCCAGCCCCGAGACCAGTCTCAGCTTCGGATTAGATCCGAACAGGCACTCTTAGGCAGTGGGGGAGGGGGAGAGGGAGCCCCCGTTTCTTTGGTTTAGCCCCCGGCTTGGCCCCTCCACTCCACTCACTCCCCCGTTTGGAAAAGATATCTGAGGGATCCTTAGAAATCTGGAAGAAGGGAGTTCGTTTTAGGTCCCACAGGGTAGATGTGACAAGAACAGAGCTTTAATTTGCACTCGTGTTCTAGCTTGATGTATAGACTTTGCTCTGACCTGAATGCATACATAATCACATACACATATATGCACATACTCTATATATATTCATATGTATGCATATTATATATAACTGCAATCGACAAGCCATCAGCAGAGTTTCAGTTTAATTAGCTATCAGAGCCAATGTACACTCTTAGCAATTTTTGCTGGTGGACAAAGTCCTTTTGCTCTCTCTGTTTTCTTTTTTTCTTTCCCCCTTCCCAACCTTCTTAATCTAATGAGCATTTATTAAGAGCTTTCTAGGTGCCGGGCAGTGTAGGCTAGTGGTTAGAGAACTAATCTCGGAGTCTGATAGACCCGAGTCAGTTATTCAGTCAACAAACGTTTGTTCAATGTTGACTATTTCTCAAACACTGGGGTATGGAAACGCAAGGACAGGCCCTTGACTTCAAAGAACTTATGCTCTAAGGAGAGACACAACCTGTAAATAACTAGGTGCAGTCCAAGATTTATACAGAGTCGGGAAAAGACAGGCTGAGAGTGGAGACATTCACAGTTGTAGAAAAATAGAAGGGGAAGGGGAAGTTCTGAGCTGCATGCAGAGAGATCAAGGAGGGTAGGTGCAGATAGGACTCCAGATTTGAGAAGTAGCCAGTGGAAGGGCAGGAAAAAAAGAGAAGGGAGGGACATGATTGAAGAACTGCCAGCAGTGCTAAGCACGGGAAGTATGGAGGAAAGAAAGGTGGAAGGAGACTGAAATGGAGGAAGGGACAAGTTCTGCATCTGACCTGATCGCTTGACCAAAATCCCTGTCACTTAGATCTCCAAGTGCCCCGGGGAACTCCCCATAATCTAGCTAATCCCATCAGTTGCAGAGAAGGTTCTGCTAAGTTTTTCACCTAGAGGTCTGGAAGACTGAAATCGGGCAGTCCCCCCCCCCCCAGATATATATCAGGTATTAGAGATTCAGTAACAATGATCAAATAATTTTGCCTCTACTGAATTTACATCCTTCTAGGAGATATAACATGAACACATAGAAAAGTAAGATAATTTAAGGAAAGAAAGAAATAGCAACTGAGTTCATTGTCATCCAGCTTCAAGGTTTTCCTTGGAGTGAAAAGGACAGCCACAAAAACAGAAATACACACATGGGGTAGGGAGAGATTGAGTGGCCATTTGGGCGGGTTTTTGATCATAGTTTATGTTTTAGCATCTCTATTCCCCCTTAGCCTTAGGATTCTGCCTGGGTGGGGTAGGGGATGGGGATTAGCATTACTGACTGCAAGCAAATATTATAAGCCAGGTTTCAGTTAGAGCAGATTTCAAGCCATCCAGAAAAGGGACTAGATTGGAAGGGGTACAAAAGTAGGTACAGGAGCTGGAAATGGGCCAACTGCAAGTCTTTCTGCTTCTCCCCCCAAATTCCAGGCAGCCAACTTATTTATAAACCTTTGTTTCAACAAAGGGGACAAGGTAGAGTGGATTGGTGGAAAAGATAGCTTATTGACACCTGAGGAAGTTAGATGGTACAGTGGATTGAACTCTAGACTTGGGACCACAAAGATTTGAGCTGGAATCTTTTCTCACTTACTGTGTGACTGTCTCTCATGGCCTCAGTTTCTCTTCTGTAAAATGGGCATCATTGGAGCACAGGGTTGTTGTGAGAATTAATTGAGATTATATATAGAGAGAGAGGGCTTCAAACACCTGAAAGTGTTGGCAGTAATTATTATTATTAGAAGGACTACCCTTGGAAAAGATTAAACTTGTTTTGTTTGGCGCACAAAAGCAGAATGAGAGATAATGAATTGAAATTGCAAGAAGACAAATTCAGGCTGAATGTCAATAGAAATCCAAACTCCTCCAAAGTAGAAGGGGCTTCCTCAAAAGAAAGCAGATCCCTTTTGAGTGAATACAAGGAATAAGGGATGACTTTGGATACTTTGAAAGCAACTCTGTTTCAGATTTAGGTTGAATTGATGGCATCTTAAAGCGCTGAGACTCTGTGCCTCCTACCCCCAAAGGTCTCCTCCAGCTTTTCACATTCTATTTCTCCCTTCCTGTGCAATTTTTGTAAGCTTGGATTAGGAGGGTGGAGTAACTAGCCGCTGGACAGTTACAGTTGTGAAATTCAGTAGAAGGTCTTGATAAGCCTTCTCAAAAGATCAAATAATCACAGGAGGATCTGGCCTTGACTGTGATGCCTTTTATCATGATGAGGCTTGTTATTAGGTGGGAGACCATTTTTATATTCACAATCTGGGTGATGGCTATGTGGAGTCAAATAGGCGACTTTCTAATAGCTTTGTACAAACCATGACTTGCCAGGTACATACATGCATACATATGAATATACATACATATATACATACATATGTGTATGTATATATATTCAAGACAAGAGAAAGAGAAGGGCAATTAGTTTAGGATAAGGATCTAATCCTAGCTTACATTTATATAGGGCTTTTAAGTTTCTGAAATGCTTTGATTAAAATAACCTTGTGTGGTTGATAGTGCAGGTTTCCGCATAGTACCTGGCACATAGCAAGTATTTAATAACTGTCCTTTCTATCTGTGTATCTGTCTCTCTTTATTGCTATGATGTGTCTTAATTATTACCTATCTATCCATTTATTAAAATCATTATCTATTTGCCTATCCCTTTATTCTCTCTCTCTTTTTCTCTGTCTCTGTCTCTCTTTGTCTGTCTGTCTCTGTCTGTCTGTCACACACACACACACACACACACACACTCCACCCCTCTCTAGGATATGAGTATATATTCAGTTCTATAAACATTTATTAAAAATCTCCTGTGTGTCAGGCTCTTTGCTCAGCTCTGAGAATACAAATGCAGAAAAGAAGGAGCTTCCCCCCACCTTCCGAGGCATGTATATTTTACCAAATTTTAAAGATGGGAAATTAGGTTCAGAAAATGAAATGATTTTCCCCACTTACACGACCTGAGCAGGATTTGAAACCATGTCCCCCCTTTTAAAGACTCATCTGCTTTCCATTATTTCATTCCTTCCTCTTGTCAACTATCATTTCTTTCAAGATTCAACTAATGGACCACTTGTGACCTGAAGTTTTTCCTTTTTCTTCCATCTTCATCTTTAAAGTATCTTGTATTTTTTAGTTAATTCTATGTATATTTCTATATGTGTATATACCCCACCCTGAAATGTAAGCTCCACAGTTTTCTTTTTTCCCCCATTTCATCAGCTCTAGATCAGTGGCTGGTACTAAGGAGGTGTTTAATAAATGCTTGTTTGGGGGCATAACAAGGGTAGAGATTAATTGACTAACTGGTACATCCAATACTACTGCAAATGGCTTCTGATTGCTTCACCACCCCCCCTCCACCTACCCCATCCTATTCTCATTTCTTCCCTTGGCAGCCAGATGAATTTTCCGAATTTATCATTTTGTCCTAGATTCACAGATTTTGAAAATGTTTGATCCGGAGATTCCAAAGAGATACCTTAGTCTAACCTCCCCACAACCCAGATGTTCAATATCCATTGTTTACATAAAGGAGGTGCTGTTATTCCATCTGGAAGTCAAGGTCCTCTACCATATGACTCTAATCCATCTTTCTGGTTTTCAGATCTTTTTCTTGAAGAATACAAGATTTATCCAGACTTGCTATATCCCCAAACACATCTTGTGCTTTTAAAAATCTCATTGTTTTTATTCATGGTGTCACCTAAATCTGGGTCCTTTCTTCCATTTCTGAATCTTGCCTGACTTCTTCCCTATTTAGGTAGCTAGGTTGAAGAATGGACAGAGCAATGGAGTTCAAGGCAAGAAGACTTGAATTCAAATCTAGTCTCCATTACTTACTAGTTGTGTGATTTGGAGTCACTTAATTTTTTTTTCTGCCTCAGTTTCTTCAATTGTAAAATGGTGATAATAACATTTGCCTAGGGTTGTTTTGAGGACCAAATGAAATAATATTTATAAAGTGCTTAGCATAGTGCCTGATATATAACAGGTACTAAATAAATGCTTGTTTGCTTCTCTTCTCCTCTTCCAGCAATATTCTATCCTTCCTTGAAGGGTAATCTCTAGATACTTACCTTCCCCATTAAAGCCCATCCCCAGTCAAAATGATTTAATGTCTTTGTCTAAAATCCTCATATATATATATATATGTATATGTATATGTATTTTCCTTTATGCATTTATCCATTTTATTTTGTCTTACACCATAATTGTCCAGCTATCAGCTATATGACATTGGGCAAATCGCTTTCCATGAGCTTCAATCCTATATAAAATGGTGCTAACAGTAATTTCATTCTTATAAGGATATTACAAAAAAAAAAAAAAAAAAGATGAAACACCTCAGCTTCACTAAGTAACATGATAAATGTCACTCCAGGAGTTTAGCTTATTCTCAACCTTGGCTTATTTTAAAAATATGTACACTACTGTTATGTCTGTTGACATTACTAAAATGCAAACACCTTGAAGCCAGGGACTCTGTCTAATTCTTCCTTGCATATGGAACTTGAAATCAGGAAGTCTGCTGGTATGGGGCTCTCCTCATTAGTGAAGATGAATGAAGGGGTATGGGGGACTCAGGTTCTTTAGTCTCTTGACTTTCTTTGAGTTTCTTGGAGCTCTATGGTTGTTTGGTGCTCTTCTAGTTTCCAACTTTGAGTAATAAGGTGGAGAATGGAGTTAATCCCATTTCAGGTTGCCAAAGGGGAGTAAGACTGGGAAGAAGCCAGTCTGAGAGGAGTTGGTAGTCTCAGCCAATATTCCTATTTCTATTTTGCTATACTAGAGACTTTGGAGGATTTCTCTCTCTCCCTTTCTCTCTTCCTTTTTACTTCTCTCTGTGTCTCTCTGTCTCTGTCTCTATGTCTCTCTTCTCTTCCTACTCTGTTTCTCTGTCTCTCCTCTCTGTCTCTAGGTCTTTTCTGTCTCTATTCTCTGTCTCTGACTGTCTTTCTCTCATTTGTCTCATTCCCAATGAAAACTTCCTTTGCTCTGTATTATCTGGTATATATTCTCCTATATCTACTTTCTTTCTTTTCTCTTTTGCTATCAGCTTGGATAAATAATTTTCTTTGCTATTGGATCTGTCTTCATTGTAGAATTGATATTTGGTCTGAACTGAGACAAGCCTTAGATATAAAGTTTGGTCTTCCTTTCCCAATTAATGAATAATGACCAGAGGTTTACCTTGAATCTGTATTCCTTGGACTAACAATATTTAAGGGATCAGATAGAATTCTATCCTGTTATCCTCTCTTTCTGAAGAAACCAGAGTGACCAAGCTTCAGGCCGTAGACTCTTGCTTTGTATAACCTCTTCTATCCTTCAGGACTAAAGCATCCCTTGGAGAAGTGTAGGGAGAGAGGAGACTTGAGCTATTTATTCTGCCTTCCTTTGAGATCCACAATGACAGCCCATGCTATATGTGAGTAACACCCTTGATACACATTATACAATAAAATACTCCACTTTGCATACTCCCACTCCTTTGTATCTGTTGCTCTGCCCGGTTTCAATTCCACAGAAGAAGATGCCCCTCCCAAAATAAGCTCATCACTTCACCCACCGTGCTAACTCAAGCCTTGATGGACACCACCTCCCTCAGCCTTTTCTCCCCTCTGAATAGAAGGCTGGGTGTGTGTGTGAAATACCAAATTTCTTTCAATGCCTTCCTTTACAGAGGGCAGAAAGTGGACTTACATCCCATTCCACTTTGTATCTCCTGCCCTGCCCGATTTGAAATCTATGGAACAAAATACTCCTAGTTGGGTATCCCCTGATGTCCCATTGCTATCTTCCTTTCATTCCTCTTGTGTATTGTCTGTCTTCCTGTTTAGATTGTAAGATCCTTGAGGGCAGGAACTGTCTTTTT
Source organism: Antechinus flavipes (assembly GCF_016432865.1). Taxonomy (NCBI): domain Eukaryota; kingdom Metazoa; phylum Chordata; class Mammalia; order Dasyuromorphia; family Dasyuridae; genus Antechinus; species Antechinus flavipes. Next base: position 21,877,145 of record NC_067398.1, read on the forward strand.
TTTTTTTTTTTTTTTAATTGTATACTCAGTGTTTAGCACAATTCCTGGCACATAGTAAACACCTAATAATGTTCATTGGATTGGCTTGAATACTTTGCTCCAAAAACATTTGCTGAACGAGTGAGACAAAGGGGATTTATGACAGCTAAGATCTATACTGTCTGAAAGATGAAAAACATGAGTGTGGAAGAAGAAAGAGAAAGGAATAGTCCAAGATTACAAAGTCATAAAAACTATGGATAGGGTGAGAGCCAAGTAGCAAGATTCTAAATTTATTCATTTAAAAAACATTCATCAGAGTATACTCTGAGCTAGGCACTTGGCTTAATGATGAGGATACAAAAATAAACAAAAAAAATTCGAGAAATTCATATTCCACAGGGGGCAGGCAACATGCATACAGATAAATCAACACAAGATGTATGCAAAGTAATTTCAATTCTAGTTATGAGTGATAACTCATCCAAAGTCGATGAGGTGGGAGATAAGTAGCTATGAATAGGAAATAGCAAGCAGACCAATTTGGCCACAAGAATATGTCAGGAGAAGAAACAGGAAGTCAGTCTGGAAAAAAGTGGTTGATCTAGACTGTAAAAAAGTTGAGGAGCATGCATCTTATTTCTTGGTGAAAGGGAACCAATGAAGGTTCTTGAGTAGGGTAGTGATGTGATCAGAACAGCAGTAAGGAATAGCTATCATATCTCTAAAATATAGTACAATCTCACATAGGGGGATTAAGTTGAGGGAACGTCTTGTCACAAGCAGGAGTATATGTTTGAAAGATAAATAACATCCAGAAGTGAAAATAAATTAATGGATGATACTTTATCACTGATTGCTGAAGGAAGCTGCCAAGTCTCATCAGCCAAAGGGGTCAATTACAAGGCCCTTGGGTCTCATGTGGTTTCCAGTGCTACCCATAGCAAATTAAAATATAAGTGAACAATAGTCAATAAAATAAAGAAGATAGAATGAAACATGTTAGTATATGGTTTTTACTTTTGCCTTGTGGTTTATTTACATATGGCTTAGTGGCTCCCGTTTTTATTTAAATTTAAGACCTGGTCTATGGAATTGGAGTAGTATGAAAAGTAAGAATACTATTTCATGACACATTCTTGGAGCAGAATTATTGGCCCAGGTCTGTGGGTATGATAGGATGTGCTGTTTCTTTTATTCATGTGTTTCAACAGAAACACTTCTACAATAACATACCTGTGCTACTACATTATGGTTAGGGGTAGGATAAGAGAGAGAACAAAAAAGAAAAGCTTAGGAGAGAAGGGGCACACTTGTGTGAAAGATGGAACAGCAGATTTGCAGTCCAAATCCTGAATTCCAAACCTTTTAATTGTGTGATCTTGGATAATCCAATCTTTCTGGGCCAAAGTTTCATCACCTCTGAAATAAAGGTTATAATTCCCATGTTTGTTATTATTATTTCCAGTTAGTTTCTGTAGCATCTATTTTTTATTAGGATTGTTATAAGTCTAACAATGTATTTCAATCCATTGCCAACTTTAGAGTGCTATGCAAATGTCAGTTATGTCCTTTGGGGATGCTTCGTATATCCAAGAGTGCTCTGGGAATTTAGGCAATCATCATTTTTGTTATTATTTCAATTGCATTTCGGATCCATCCCCGTCTATATTCTCCTTTGGATTTTGCTCCAAGTTCAGATCCAGTGGGCAGCTGCTTTCCAAGAGTAGAGTCAGGTACAGGAAAGATATCTTCCTAGTATTTAGAAATGTTGGTGGGAGGACAGGCCTAGATAATTAGATAAGGTCAGAAAACTGCAAAATGAATTCCTGGGAGAGACAAATATCGAGGAAGAGAGGAGGAATGGATTAGAGCTATTTTGGCACCAAAACGCTTCCAGATTGCTTTAAGCTCTGAAATTTTTCCCATGAAGAAATGACCGACCTCCTCCTTTCTCTGCTCTTCCCAAAGCCACGTTTGGGATGTGCAGCTTACCTTGGAGGATGCCAGCTGCTGTTCCCGATAGTTGCTGTGCCCCCTCCCCCTCCCTTTGGTTTTCTTTCCCCATCCGTGCTCTTCACATTATTTGCAGGGCGCTTCTGAAGAGCACAACCTAAGTTCAGGGCTTGGACTGCTATCATTAAGCTGTCTCTGTGGCCAATTTGCTCAGTGGGTTAGAGCCGAGTGCTAATGAGCCTGAGGTGGCTCGGTCGATCCCCTAATGGGCCAGTTAGTCTCACTCTTTTTCCGTGGCTCCAGATTGCAACCCTCACCCTTGCCAGATGCCTTGCAAATTTGTGCCAGTTGGTCAGGAAGAATGGGCAGGCAAAGAGGCTGGATCAGCACAAATCTATCACCAGTACTGGGGAAAAAATGATGCAAAAAAAGTCCTCCTGGAGGGAAAGCATATTTCTATCTCTTAGCTTTTGAAAAAGGGAAAAGAGGCAAGAGCCTCCTGTAAAGCACTAACTCACTCTTGCCCATCCCATAGGACTGCTCCAAGAGGACAGTGTAGTCAGAGGAGGGTCACTTCCCTCTAGAACTCTGTTTTTGAGAAGAAGATGGAGATGATGTGCAGTTCTGTGCTCCATGATCTCTTACCAGGAGAGTTTTGTGCTTTTAGTAATCTCACCCCTTCTCTGGCAGTTGCTGCTTCCCACCTCCATGGTTTTGCCTGTTATTGTTATTGATCTTTCTTTTCTTTACCTTCACTGCCATCCCTATTCTTTGCCTCCGTTCACTCTCAAAAATTCTCTCTTCCAGGAAGCCTTCCCTAATTATATAACTTTGGCAGTCAAAAACCTGCACTCAGTTTGTATTAGAAGGAAATATTAGAAGCAAGGAAGGAAACAGCATTTATTAAATGTCAATTATGTGACAAGTGCTTTATATATATTATATATAAATACATAATATATATAATATAGCATAATATAATAATATGTGATAATAATATACTATATATAATATGATATACGATATATGATCATATTACATGTTATTTGATAATATATAATATGTGATAATAATATATAATATATATGATATGATGTATAATAATCATATATATGATATAATATTTCATCGGATTCTCACAACAATTCTATGAGGCAGGTGCTATCATTAAACCCAATTTATAATTTGAGGAAACCGAGGCAGATGGAGATTAAATGATTTGCCTAGAGTTAGACAACTAATAAGGATTTCAACTCGGGACTTTTTGATTACAGGTTCAGGGCTCTACTTAGCTGCTTAGCAAAGGGTCATGGATCTCTTTGACAGTGTGGTGAAATTTGTGGAACCCATTTCAGATTTAAATGCATAAAATAAAATACACCAGATTACAAAGGAAATCAATTATATTAAAATACAGTTAACAAAATATTAAGGAAAAAATAGGAGTTCAAGTTAAGAACCTCTGTATGAGAAAGACTGCATGTTATAGTAGAAAGGGTGCTAAATATTGAGTCAGAGAATTTGCATTTGAATATTGACTCTATTGGCTGCATTTACTTGATTTTGGCTAAGTCTAAACCTCATTTTCCTCATCCATAAATTATGAAGAGGCAAGACCACATGATCTTTAAGATCTCTCCCAGATTTAAATTCTTTGGCTATATGTTACTTTATCATTGTTCTTCAGGCTTTTCATATGCATACATTATCATCTCCCTAGATTGATGGGGCAGCCCATATCTCTCTCTGTCTGTTTCTATATCTACATCTACATTACTCTTACCCCCATCATAGTCAGATGGCTCAAGCCACGTTGTCAATTTCTCAAGTGAATGTCCTTACAATCTCTACTGTAGCTATTAAAAGTATTTAGGAACTACAACTTCTCTCATTTCTTTAAAAAAATATTTTATTATGAATTTAATCACAAATGAATTATGAATTTAATTAAATAACATAAATATCTCAGTATACAGCTTTTTAAAAGTATACATATGATAGTAATAAGTACCTTGTACTGCTTTCTGACCTTTTTCTTTTGTTTTCTTCTGTGAACTTTTAAAATGCTTTATTGATGGCAATTATCATGACAGTCATGAATGTTCCCATTTGAAACTGTAGATTTCTTAGCAAATTGGAAAGAAAATTTTTACATTATTTTCCTTGGATACACCAATGAATGTATTTTTATTTTTTATTTAATATCTATACTTATTTTTATTTTTGCATTTTAGATGATAATTTAGACACAGTTTACTCTGGAGCATATTTTTTTTAAGCGAATTGGAAATGAATGGATAAATAAATACCTAACATGTCCATAACAAATTATCTTACCCAGGAAAAGAAATTGAGATAAAGCATGAGTAGCCATTCCCATGGCTAAATTGAACCTTAGGCCATATTGACAAAGGCTGAAAATTTGCTTCTTTTTGCCATGCATTCTAGTAAATATAATTTTCTGTGTTCACTCGTTGACAGTATATAGTAAAATAAAAGGATAGTTATTCAAGTAGGAAGTGAAAAGCTTGAAATTATTGGTGTTCATAACTTGACAATGCAGTTTATCATTCCCACGATTATTAATAGGCACAAATTTTGTGATCACTGAATTTTCAGAGATAAGTAAGTTGAGATTGGAGAGCAAGATTTTTATCATATATTTGGTTTGCTTTCCTTGATGTTATGTTTCTCATAATTTTTTTTAGTAAAATATAAATTCCTCGAGCACAGGTATAATTTTTATTTTTCTCTAGTTAATTAATTAATCAATAAGTATTCATTAAGTGCTTCCCATATGTACCAGGCACTCAGTGTACTCCCAGTGACACAGAGAAAGGTAAAACATCTTCTCCACCCTTGAGGTGCTCACATTCTAGCGACATGTTTAGCATAGAATCCATTATTCAGGAGTCACATAACAAATGTTTGTTCAATTGAATCAAAATCAATAGTTTCTCCTAAGAAATTAAAATTCTATTAATACAGCAGGGAGGAGAGTCTTGTATGTGTGTTTTATTAAACACATAGATAGGAAATCTTTTCCCTGAAAGCAGAAATAATATCCTACTTGTCTTTTATTCCCTAGTGTTGTTTCAGTTTGATTCTTCATGGCTCCATTTGGGGTTTTCTTGACAGATATACTGGAGTGGTATGCCATTTCCTTCTCAAGCTCATTTTTACAAACTCTGAGGCAAACAGAGTTAAGTGATTGGCCCAGGGTCACAAAGCTCGTAAGTGTCTGAGACCAGATTTAAATTCAGGAAAATGAGTCTTTCTAACTCCATCCAATGTTTCAATTACCCTTTATTCCTAGTTTATGGCCCAAAGTAGGAGCTTGAAAATATTTATTCCATTTAATTGAAACCCTCCTTTTTTTTTTAAACAAATCAGAAAAAGGTTAGTATCAGAGATGGTTTTTGGCAGTTGTTTCACTTGACTGAGCCTCAGTTTCCACATCCATGAAATGGGGATAATAATGGTGTGATATAGTGAGATCTCCATCCTTGGAGGTTTTCAAACAAAAAACTTCTCTGGTTCCTTTCAGTCGTAAGTCCCATCTTTTCTAAGAAACCTTTTTTTCCCCTGTCACCAATCATGCCTTCCCGCTGGTGATCATGGACAATTTAATCTTATAGAAAGCACGTACAATTTAACCTGTTTGTATATAGCTGTTTGCAGGTTGTCTCAAACACTTGCTTGTCACCATGCACACCATGCTGGTGTGGGAGATGGGGGACCACCAAGTGCCTACTAGAGAAGGGAGGCTTTGGGCTTTGAAGAAAGCCAAGGAAACTAAGAGATGGAGATAAAGGGGCAGAGCATTTCAGGAAGGGCAAAGGCACAGAAGACAAGGGAGAATCTGTACTACTGAACTAGAGAGAAGTCGGGTGTAAAAACAGTGAAAAGTAGGAAGGGACCAGGCCATGAAGGGCTTTAAAGAGCAGATTTTGGATTTGTTATGATGCCATTGCAGTTTATAGAGTAGGGGATGATATAGTTAGATCGATGTTTTGAGGGAATGACTCTTGACCTTATATGTTTTGTGCCTGCTTCCAGTATATTTTAGGCTTTCAGATTTTTCTCAGAAGTAATTGATTTGAAGACAGGTCACAAAGAATTTAGTAGCCATGTATAACAATGGAAATAGGGCTAACTTTGGGTTTCAAGGAGCTGGGTTCAAACCCTACTCATCTCTGCTCATTTATTTCAATGGACAAATCATATTAAACTTTTCTAGTTCTCAGTTTATCCTTTTTTTCTAAAATTGGAGCAGGACTAGGTTTATCTGTGTAGTCCTTTTCAGATCGAAATCTCTAATCCTCTTAGATCCCTTTCTACAGTGGAATCTGTGATTCTGTGACATGTGGAGGCTTGGAGAGAATTCTAGTAGGGAGATGGAGGGAGAAGAGCATGAACAGAAGTTCTCTCCCTTTCTTTAAGCCACAAAAGCAAATATTCAGAATTCAGTGGGCAGGAAAAACACAGCTGGCACACCACATTGCTGCCCAATCCTAACTGAACGTTTAGATTGTTCTTTTGTGTAATAAGACCACACACTTGTTAATTAATCCAACCTTGTAATAAATCTATCAGGGAAACACCGATGTACCTAGAAAGTGCTCATAGCCAGGGGACAGCCAAATAGAACCTGAACTCAGCACATTCCAGCTGTTCTCCTAAAGAATTCTTTCCTCCTTTGAAACATCTCAGCAAAACAGGAACTTATAGGCCACAGTCACAGCCCCTTATCCATTTAAAGTTTTGTTTTGGGGGTATGTGCTGTGCTTTCTCTTTTTTTTTTTTTTTGGATTTTGGATCCCATTTTAATGATGAAATCCCATTTCCGTGGGAAACTCAGGATTTTTCTATTATGAAAATTTTGTTATGATTATGATGATGATTACGTGATTGTTTTTTTCTTCCTTTTTCTTTTTTTGCTATAAGAGTGCTGATGATATTTTGGCATATTTGGGACTTTTCTTTTTGTCACTGACTTCTTTTGGCTACATAGATCTAGTTTAAAAGGTCAAAGAGTATAAACAATTTAATGACTTTTCTTTCACAATTCCAAATTATTTTTAAAAATGGTTGGACCAGGGCAGCTAGGTAGCACAGTGGATAGAGCATCAGTCCTGATGTTAAGAGAACCTGAGTTCCAATCTGATCTCAGACACTTAATACTTCCTGGCTGTATGACCCTGGGCAAGTCACTTAACCCCAATTGCCTCAGCAAAAAAAACAAAAAAACTCCCACAAACAAAACCCCCAAAAATGATTGGACCAATTGACAGTACTGTCAAATACACCTCCCTCCCTGTGTCTATATTCCCATAGTTTTTTCAATGTTGATTCCAAATATAATTAGAGAAGCCTGTTTGTCTTTGACAAGGACTTTCATTCCTGTTAAGATGGGACGAAAGAAGTTGGGACCAAAGAGTTTCACTCTGTTCTCAGAGAGAGGGAATGCTAAATTGTAATTATATCTATCTGCTCTCTTAAATATTGGTAGTCTAAGGGATCTGAACAGGTTCAATCTAACTTCTGATATTTGTGTCATTATTAGAAAGGAGAGCCCCAAACTCTACATCCATGTCTTGATTCCTTTCCCACTAAATAACAGTTCCACAAAGAATATGCATAGTAAGTAGCAAAGAAGCTCATTTATCTAAGTCCAGAGCAAAATATAAATCAGAGAAGAAAATATATTCAGAGGAGAATATATACCAGACAGTACAGAGTGAAAGTGCTCTCTTACTGAGAGCAAAGTAGCTCCCCTCAGGAAAGAGAAAAAATTCTAGATCTCACTCAATAGGAAACTTTCTGAGGTGTCTAGTGTAGCAAGCCAGGGACAGGGGTATGGATGGAGACTTCTGGATCTTCTTGTCTCTTCCCAAAGTCTTTCTATTCCTCAGCCTGAAGTCGGGTTCACTCTCTTCCCTCTCAAAGCTACAGACCAAGAGCACCCAAAACAACTGGGCACTTGAGAAGACTGGAGGAACTAAAGGTCTCTCATTCTTACCTACTCTGCCAGGCCCCTCACACAGGGCAGGTCAGATATCTTCACCAATAAGGAGAGAGTCCCACACTGATAAGTTTTGGGACAAGGGTAACATTAATATAGATGTCCCTTTTCTTCAAAGATTATTATCTTTTAGTGTTAACAGTGATGATGTCATCAAATTAATTTGACATATGGGAGGTCAAGTGGGCAGTTAGGGACCATGTCAGTTTTCTTCTTCTTCATCTATATGACTTAGGCAGGTCTTCTAGCTTCATCTAAGCTATAATCACACATTTGTGGGTTTTTTTCTTTTTTCTTTTTTTTGGTTTGGATGAATGATTTTATTAGAGTGTTAGAGTTCCATTATGGAAACTCCCTCCACAGATGCAGATAATAGACTCCTTATCTTTGAATCTTTGAGAATTGAGAATTGAGAAGGGATTATTGAGAGGTCAAACTATTTATCTAAGACAAGACATGAATCCTGGGCTTCCTGGACTTGAAGAAAAGCTCTATCCACTATACCAAGTTACTCTTGAAATCTTTAGATAGAAGAATCGTCTGGGTTATCTCTTCAAGTTGAGCTGATTGACTGTGATACACATTTGAGAATTGTGGTGAGGTTGTTTGAGACCAGAAAACACTAATTATTCTGATTCTAGCATCATGGAGGGAATCTGGATCAGGAGCCCTAGGATCTGAGTTTGAATTTCAGAATTGTCACTTATTGCTTTGTGATCTTAAGTAAATCATTCAATGCTACTGGGTTTTAGTTTCTTCATCTGTAAAATGTAACTGTCCAGCTAAATGGCTCCTAGGTCAAGTGTTGTGGGGGATACTTTCAGTTATATGCACCCCTTTCTCTTTTGTTTCTCCTCTTCTGTTTTCTTCCCTTTTCTCCCTCCCCCTTCTCTTCTTTCCCATCCCTTCCCTTATGCTCCCTTCCTCTGCTCTTTTTTCTCTACTTTCTCTCCCAATTCAAGCTATTTATTTTTTTAAAAATTCATTACGCACGCTGATCTGATTCTGTTTACTTTATTCTTCATAAGTTCATTGATTCTTGCCATGATTCTCTAAATTCCTCATAGTTAATATTCCTTCGGGTGCTATAATATTCCATTCCATCCATTTATTATAATTGGTCCAAGCATTTCCCAATTGATGGGCAACCACTGTGCTGCTAGTTTTCTGGCAATATTGAAAGCACCTACTATGTTCAAGACACTATGGGAAGCACAGGAGGTATCGGAGGAATGAAGTGTAAATGTCACAATGATGGAACAGAAGCTTGAAGCCTGTTCTGTGACTTGTCTGAATAATGAATATCCTAAGTCTGTGCCCTATTCTATTTTCCTTGTCTTTGTAAGACATTCTCAATTTTCAAAAAAAAAATCCCTGTGAAATTGACACGGATCATTTTCTATCCAATATTTCTTGTGACGGCATTTAAGTAAAGCCATGTTCCTTCTCAGCAATTGTCTTCAATGCCCAGGAAACACGCCAAGATGTTTCTGACGGACAGAGTGGGACATGCCAAATTTATCATGTTTACAACTGCTTTTTGCCATCCCACGATCAATTCTTATAATATCATCAAAATCTTATTTGTATACTTTTGGCCTGTCTTTTGCCTTAATCATTTAAAGTGCTCCTAACTTCCCTCTTATTTTTGAGTCGCATGTATTCGTTTTAATCGCTTGATCTCTCCATTAGCTGCCGCCTGTGACTAATTTGTTGCTCAGTGTTTTTCTTTGACCCGTAAGGCATTTTCATCAGGGTACAGAACTCTGTTGGCAGATTGCATATAATCTGCACTTTTTTTCACATTTTGCTTAGTTACAACAAATGCAGATTTGCAACTTTAGATGAAATCCACGTTTTCATAAGAAGGAAAACAGATGATAATTTAGTATTTAGAGAAAGAAGCAAAACAACCTAGAATAAATGATGAATATTGATTTTTAAAAGTTGAGTACCAAAGGATTGGTATGAGATAAAATCTTTGCTTCCTTTTAGAGTTGTTCATTCTATGGTTTTTCAAAGTTGGTTAATAATAATACATTTACTTTGCATGCAGTAGGACCCCAGTTAATCAAGCAATCATTTATTAACTACATCTTAACCACTTCCATCAGTCAGTCAATTAATAAGAAAGAAAGAAAGAAGCATGCATGTAACAGTTACTACACTAAATTTTAGTAAGGTGAAAGGCAATCTCTGCCCTCAAAGAGTTCACAAATCTAACATAGTCATTACAGAATTCATTGTGTAATTTCTCCCAATTTACTCCCTCCTCCAATCTTTCCTATCTCTGCCAATGGTATTTCCACCCCCTAATAACCTAAATTCTCAAACCTGGGGTTTTCCTTGACTTCCTGTTACTGTAACACTTTTCTCCCTCTCCACCCCACTCTTCAATTCATAACCAATCAATGGTCAAATCTTATCTATCCCCTTCCCACCATCTCTTATATTCTCCTCTTTATTTGGTCTTTACTACTGTTCCCTCGAATTATTGTGATGATCTTCTATTTGATCCCTTTAATTTCTTTTCTCTCCAGTCTATTCTCCCCTTAGCTACCAAATGGATATTCCAAAACCACAGATGATATTCCCCTTTCTTCCCCACTCCCACTGCAACCTCTAACTCCAAAGTATTCCATTATTCTCAGTTGCTTCCAGGATAAATCAGAGGTGATTTTCAATAAGGGACAGGTAAAGAGAGCTGGTGAAGAGAGAGACAGTTTTTGCCATTCTTGGATAAGATAGCTTCTGGGTTACATGGTCGAGAGAATGCTGAGCTTGGGGTTTTCTTGAACCCAAATCCCCAGGTTCAAATCCTGCCTTAGATATAGACTATGTGACCTGTTTTTCTCAATTTCCTCATCTGTAAAATGGGAATAATAGCACCTACCTCCCAGGGTTGTTGTGAGGATGATGAAATGATAAATGAATAATAAAATGAGATAATAATTATGAAGTGATTAGCACAGTATCTAGTACATGGGACACAATCCCTGCTTAAATGAATTTTAGCTATTATTATTCAGTTTTCCTTCAGAGGGACCCAGTGTGGAGAATGAGTAACAAGGGACCTAAGGAGAAATTAGTTGCTACAGTGATGGGGTGGGATAGATGAAGTGATGAAGAACACTGTATCCAGCAACATTGTTCCAAGAGATTGGATCCCATCCTCAAGTATTACTGATATGTCCCCTGTGGCAGAGGTCACAAAAAGGGGAGGAAACAGAAAGTGAAGGCTGTGCTGTTAAGGGCATTAAATATTTAACAACTGGCTCTCTTGAAAAAAAAAGTACACTTATCAGACTTTTAAGTGTAATCTGCATTATGAACACTTTTTTTCTATCACCTTCTTAAGTTGAGACAATTAACAAAAGAATCAGTCAAGCCCTGGTTTCCAAGGTGTAAATGTTCACACTGAAAATTTAACAATTGACTCTAGCACAACTCTGCAGAGAGATTTGTTGATGACACTCACTAGAAGTAGAGGCTTGACCTGTGAAGGAAGAAGGAGAGGAGGAGGGCAAGCTGAGAAGAATTTGCTGGGGGTAAGGTCAGCTTGATTCAGGCCAAGAGTCCAAGGCTATCAAATAAAGCATCTCCTGAGGATAATGGGGGATCTAAAGATAGGATCTCATAGCAGGGGGATATGGGCCAGGCTTGGGGCTTGTATTCAATCACCTGAAGGCTCATGATTGTTGTTTATAAACAAAAGAATTATGGAAAGAAAATTCATTCCAACTGGCTGTTCCACCTTTACATAGTGAGAAGGACTTCTTGTACCAAGAGTGTGACGTTTAGTTGCTAGACTGTTCATCATGGCCAAGAGATGATGGGAGCTCCTGTTCATGAAAGGGAACCTCAAGAAATCTCAGAATTGGGAAAAATGCATAAAAATCATTTGTGAACTAGACTAAATACTGTTGATACAAATAGAAAAATTAAGACAGTCTCTGATTTCAAATACCTCATGCTCTCATTGGGGGACATGATACTTGAAAGTTCATCTGTAGGACAAATAGGATGAACACAGATGCTGAGGGGGATCCAAGGAGGCAGCTGGTCCAAACCTTACCAGAGAAGAAATTCCTTCGGTAACAGACCCAACAAGTGGTTTTCTCCTGGCTCACTCCTATCTAGGCCCTCCTCCTTACCTTTGCCCTCTCATTCCCTCAGCCCAAGCAAGAACTTCTGGGTGTACTTTCCAAGCCTGGACTCTTTTTCTAAAACAGTTTAAGAAGCCTTTTGGAGTAGTGGTTGGGGAAATGCACAACCCCAAGTTGGAAGCAGTTAGTGTCAGGTAGGGGAAGAAATGGTGTTGATGTTCTCAGGCTTCTTGGTCTTATTAGCCTGTTGATGGAGGCTGGTGTTATTTAGAATGGTAGATTCTTTGTTCAGAAAGATTGCTCCTTGGATAATGGTGGCAGGGTCAGGCTAGAGGTAAAGTTGATGGGCTGGGCAGTGTTGCTTCTCATAGGGTTTTTGGATATAGGATCCACTTAGCACATTCTGTAGATAATATAGACTGTTACTAAATATTTATTGATATAAAAATGAAAGGGGAATATCTTTTAAACGAAAGGGGAATATCTTTTAAATAAATACTTACTGAACAAAATAACCCGGGTGCTTTTCCATTTGTCTTAGTGGCAATTAATCCAGCTGTGTAAGCTTGCCCTGTGATGTTTTGGCACTATTTGATGCCTCCAAATCCTGCACTCTTTCTCTTATGCTACAATGCCTTCTTCTTTTGATGAAAATCAAAATAATTCTAAAACTAACTGGTGGATAGAACCAATGCATTTCAATAGTTCCCATTTGGTGGTTTGTGACTCCTTGGGAGTTTATGAAGATGGTCCAAGGAGTTCTTGCCAAAAATTCTTTAATGGCGTCTTAAAAAATAAATAATGATTTTTAATTATGATTTTATAATTGTCTTTTCATAAACTATTTCACATATATAATTATATATAGTTATGTAAGTGTTAATTTGGAGCTCTTTAGATCAACAATTATCATTGTATTTATTATAAACAATAGGTAAATCTTAAAGCATATTATGAGTAGTATTTTAAATTATCCTGGGGATTCACAAAACATTTTTATTGTTGTTGAAAATGGTTCTTTGAATCAAGAACAATGGACAACACTATATTAGGTTAAAATGAGACTGAGAGATGAATGACATTTGAGGATGCTGGCAAAATAGTCCCTAGTCACAATGAGGTTTTTAGCCCAACAAACAAAATAGACTTGAGTTCTGGGTGAAGATGTTCCTTTTACTCTCAGTCTTTTGAAATGATTTCCATTGAGACTTTAATGGTCTTTGCTCCAGGAAATGACTTGATTGATGTCATTCGGAATAAAATAGCTCTAAAAATGAGCTACTTACCAATTTTCCAACTTCTCCTATGTCAGTGAACATTGAAATAAAAAAGTAGATTTTAAAAGATTTTCTATGGTAAACTCTTATTAATGTGAAATCCAGACATAAATAATCAGAATTTCCTTTTTTCCCTTTCCCCTTTCTCTCCTTTCTTTTCCTTTCCCTCTACTCTCTTTTCTTTTCCTTTCCTTCTTTTCTCCTTTATTTTCTCTTCCTTCCATATCTGCTCCTTCTTTCTGTTTGTCCTGTGTATACTTTCTTTTATACAGTTGCTTGTTGTCTCTCTCATTAAATTGTAAGCTCCTTGAAGGCAGGGATTGTTTTTTTGCCTCTTTTTGTATCCCCAGCACTTAACATAGTGTCCAGCATATAGTAAACATTTACTATTTATTGACGGACTAATTTTTTTTTTTTGGCAAGGCAATTGGGGTTAAGTGACTTGCCCAGAGTCACACAGCTAAGAAGTGCTAAATGCCTGAAGTCAAATTTGAATTCAGGACCTCCTGATTCCAGGGTTGATGCTCTATCCACTGTGCATCTAGCTTCCCTTCACTATTTTTAATAATAATAATAAAAAAAGGCAAATAACAAAAAAAAGTGAAATAAGAGATTTACTTATTTATTAAAGTAATTTTTAGGGTTTGACTCAAAACAGAGGAAATAATATAGTGAAAAGAATAAGAGATTTGAAGTTAAGGGAGGCTCCAACATTTAATAAAGTATGACTGCCAAATTCATTTGGTAAAATAAGTAGCATGAAGCCTTAGAAAGAGTATTGGCTCTGCAAAGGATCTGGATTCAAACCCAGCTTCTGATTCTTACTAGCTGTATCTGGGCAAATTTCTTAATCCCTTTGGGATGCAGACAGCATAATGGGTAGAGCTCAGTAAGATAAAGGGCAGTCCTTGGAGTCAGAGAGATGAGTTTGGAGCTGGTCTCAAATGCCTTTTAGCTGTGTGATACACTGAACAAGTCACTTCACCTTGCTTCAGTCCTCAATTATGAAATGGAGATAAAAGGGAGTAAAGAAGACAAATTAAGTCATTCATGGAATTAATGAGTTTATAAGAATTGAAGTTTCTTTTCTTTCTTCTAATAAATCTTAAAAGACAAAACCAAAAAGAATCTGTTATATGAAATAACTGTTTGGGACGGCAAAGAGAGGGATATTAGGGAAAATTATGACGGCATTAATAAAACCTTATTTAAAAAAACAAAAATGTGGAAGAGTTGTTGTGAGGAGAAAATGAGATATTTATAACATATTTTGAAAACCTTAAGGTGCTATATTTCATAAATGAAGGGGTTGAAGCAGCTGGTCTCTGAGATCCATTTCAGTTCTGAATCCATGATCCTATGATCTCTCTGAACAGTAGTTGAGAGAAAACCTTCATGGGCTTTATACATGTAAGGGGGGGTGGGGGTGGGAAAGACTAATTTGATAAACTAGAAAGAATGCTGGATTTGGAGTTCAAATCCTGCTCTGCAGTGATTACTTGAGGGGCTTTCAGGAAATCAGTTAACTTTTCTGAGCCTCCATTTCTTCCTTTAAAAAATGAAGAGAATAGTTCAAATGACCTTGAATGGACCTGATAGCTCTAAATTTGTGAGATTATGTTTTGCTAGGGAGGGAGAGTAGAACCAAGATTGGTGACATTCTAGCCTTCTTTGTTTAGTAAAGGTGTTGCTATTTGCAAAGAAGAGAAGAGTTAGTTAAAATCAGAGGAAGAAATTAGAAACCATTTCCTCATCACAGTTTCATTCAGCATCTTCTCTGTTTGAAGAAGTAGAGTTACAGCATGTAACACCTAAGGACTAATGTGGGTATATAACTCTAAATGATGTGATGGTTGAACTGAGAGATTCACAACTGAGACAATTTCTCTGCCTTCTTTCAAGTCAGCTCAAATCCCACTTTCTTCAATAAGATTTTCCCAATCCCTCCTACTGCTGTTGTCTCCTCTCAGATTACTTTTTCTCCAATCTGCCAATATCTGGATTTTACTCAGTTGTTCTTATGTTTGTCTGGTCAACTGTTCTTACCTACAAAATACCTAGAGCCAGTGTTAGCCTGTGTGGATGCAGGGAACTCAGCACAAAAAATTATGAATAGTTGTTCTAGGAATTTCTGGTTATATTACTGATACCATAGTAACATCAGTCCTCTTTCCACAAGGTTCCTCCACAGTTATCAAAGAAATGTCCCATGGCGATCAGCATTGTTTTAATATTCCATATTTTTTGTTGTTTTTTAAAATAAGTTTTAATTTTATTTATGTTATTCATAGTTTTCCCCAGTATCCCTCTCTTTGTCCTCCCAGATAGTTATTTCATATAAGAGATTTTTTTTTTGCTTTTTAACTTATTTATTAGAAGAGAACAAAAGAAACCTCAATTCTTATAAGCTCACTAATTTTCTGAATCATCTGATTTGTCTTCTTTACTCCCCATTCCCTCCAGATCATGTATTAGCAAAGTTCAGGGAATCTGTACACTCAACATGTAATATACTTATTAACTGTACATAGCTGTAATATACATTATATGAAAGACATCATGTAAAAATAAAACAATGCATGAAAATATGAAGAGATAAAAGGCTGTTTAAATAATCACTTGTAAATATCAGAGATTATTTTTAAAAACAAAAAATGAGAAAAAATTGGCACAATAAATGAATACATTTAAAAAATTTGTGTATAATGTTTTCTTGGTTCTGTTTACTTCACTTTGCATCAATTCATGTATCTCTTTCCATGCTTTTGTTTATTTATCACATAATTCATTTCCTATAGCACATTTCTTACATTCATGCAACACAACCTGTTTAGCTCTTTCCCAGTATAAAGGTATCTGGCCGTTCTTTATTTGTAAGGGAACTCTTTGTAACTGAATTTATGAAAGTCTTTATAGGTGTGCTTTATAGGTAAATCCCCAGTTATTTTAGACATTTAGAAGTAATTTGGAATGGGGTTTCTTTTGTATTATTGGTTATTGTTATATAGAAGTCCTGTTAATTTTTGAGAATGTATTTTGTGGCCTATAACTGCAGAAGCTATTAATTGTCTTAATTAGTAGCTGCCAGTTTTACCCTCATATCATTAACAAATGGGAATAATATCCCTTCTTTATTTTTATATCTTATTTTGTAGAATTTTTAATACAAATAAATGCTATACTTTGTGAAAAAACTTTTTGGGCATCTTTTGAAGTAATCATGAGGTTTAGGATATTTAATTTTTGATATAATTAACTTTATTTTTTTCCCCTTAATTACAAGTCACTCATTGCATTCCTAGTGTAAATCCCATTTGGTCAAATTAAATTGTTTCTTGGATTAATTGCTATAGTCTGTTTGGCAGGATTTTTAAGTCAATATTCCTTAACAATATTGACCTTTAATTTTCCTTTGGCATCTTATTTTCTCCTGTTTTCAGTTATTGGGACTACATTTATCTAATAGAATTCTTGTGGTATACTTTCTCAATTTTTGAGAATAATTTGTGAATCATGGGTACTAACTGTTTTTTAAAAAGTTTGATCGCATTCTTCTGTGAATCCATCAGGACCAGAAGTACTTCCCCCTCTTTGGTAGTTCCTGTGTAGTTAGAGATATTTCCTTTTCTGAGATTGGATTATTTAAAAATCTCTATTTGGTCTTCTTTTGTTTGAGCATTTTATATTTTAAAGGTATTCTTTGATTTCTTTTGTGTTCTCAGTTTTATTAGCAATTGACTGCATAATGTTCTCATTTTTTTTAAGGTTCTACATGAGAACGGACCACTACATAACATTTCCATTCTTTCTGTTATTGTTTGCTGGCATTTTTGTTTTTTCTTCTCTGGTTATTTTTACCTTCTTTCTAACTCCTATTTTCCTTGTGCAACAAGATAACTGTATAAATATACGCTACTTAATATATATTTTAACATATTTAACATGTATTTCTACCTGCCATCTAGGTGAAGGGGTGAAGGGAAGGAGGGAAAAAAGTTGAAACAGAAGAATTTCGCCAGGGTCAATGTTGAAAAATTACCCATGCATATGTTTTATATATAAAAAGCTATAATGAAAAAAGGTTCTACTTTTGCTGTGATTTTGCCTTGCTCATTTTAAAACTTATTTTGTCAGCCCTCTTTTAAAAAATTAGATTAAAGATTTTATTAGTTTTTTCAAAAGACCAGTCTTTAGTTTATTTACCATTTCTATGTTGTTTTTTTGATTCTGCAACGCATCTATTTATCCTCTAATTTTTAGTCTTTCTTCTTCTGCACTTATTTGTTAACTTGGTTATTTAAAAAATGTCTTCTCAATTCATTAATCTTCTCTTTTTCTATTTTGCCAATGTATATGTTTGCAAAGATAGGCTTTCCCCACTTAGGAATACTTTAGCTGCATCTCAGAAATTTTGGTATGTTCTTGGTATATCATTATTACCATTTCCTTTCATGTAATTATTGTTTCTATGATTTGCTCTTTGACTCAGTCATTATTTAGGATTTGATTGTTAAATTTCCATTTGGATTTGTGTCTTTTGTTTGTGGACCCCTCACCAATGATTATTTCTACTGTCTTATCACCTGTGAAGGAGGTATTTACCATTTCTGCCTTTTTATATTTGTTTGCAATATTTCTCTGCCCCAGTAGCATTTTCTGTGTGGCAATGGGAAGAGGGAGGGAGCACTAGAGTATGGGGTTAAATTTTCTTTCAAGCCTATGGATTGGGTCCTTGTGTTCTAGTGATGTATAGTTGGTAGAGGGAGGGAGTGCTAAGAGCGCTCAAGGAGGATACCAGTTCTAATTGTTTTTTTTTTTTTTTAAACCTTTTTTGGTCCTAGGTGTCCTAGATCATGGAGACAACTGATGTTGCTTTATCTTTGGTGCATAATCTCTGTTTTGGAAAGATCTGAGAAGTCATGAGGATCAGAGAAAATGTCTAGTCCTCCATCTTGTTGCTCACATGATTCAGAAAAAAATCCTTTTGGACTAGCACTTCATATTCTGAGCCTTTAGAATCCATGTTCCCAGTTTTATTTTTTTATTTTTGGAATTCTGGAGTCCATCTATCTTTATTAGGTACCAATTGAGTGCAAACTTACCAAGCTCACTATATATAGATGGTTTCCAACCCCAGACCAGACCAAAATAAACTTCACATATTAACTTCACTGAGGCCATCCTTTCATCCTTTTTATCTTTTGCTTTGGACACAGTAATACAATCAATGCTGCCACTACTTCTGGAAAGACATGACATGGGATCGTCTAGATCCTGTGACTTTCTAGATATTCTCTTCCCTTGACCACACTTTGCCATATATGTTATCCTCACTTCTTCAAATGTAAACTCCTTGAGATTAGAAACCATCTAACTTTTTAATATTTATATCCCCAATGCTTGTCATGAAATAAATGATTAATAAATGCTCATTCATTCATTCATAAGTTATAAGTTTTTTCTTGGTTTGAGAAATATATTTTGCGTATCTAAAGATTTTCTATCTGAGGTTTTATCAACACTGACCTCTATTACTATTTTCACTGCCTGAAATTATGCTCTTTTTTGCCTCTCTATGTATTTAATGAAAACCTACCACATTGAATTGAGCCATAGGATTAAGCTTGAGTGGTATTGGGGGGAAAGAAACCAAATGTAATGCATTTCTTTCCTTTAAGTTGATCGGTATTTATTTCTAAGTCAAATTACACTCAATATTGTCTACTTTTAGGAGAAATCTTAATAATCTGTACTAGAAAGCTAATCAGTGTTATTTAAAGTTATTATATTATATATTACCATTGGATAAGCCAGAGATATATGGTTGCTATGAATTTTCACATACTACTAGTGAAGTTGTGTGTTCAAGAAGGGCAGTATATGATGCTAACAAATGTATCATTAGAAAAGATGATCTGGTCATACAGTTACAGCAAGGAGTAACAGATGTGCTGCACTGATATCCATTTAACATGAAGAGACTTAGATTGGATGGAATTTCTATAGAAACTAAATGGGAGGGCATGGACAAGAATCACTCAGAATAGGAAGTCATGCATGAATTTCAATCTAATCATTGGAGGGAATATGCACATTGATGGAATCATAGATCTGTCAATATTATATACATGTATATGTCTTGAAGAGTTGTCTTGAAGGTCAGTGAGTTCCTTATTCTCTGTATTTTTCCTAGGAAAGAATGAATAACCACTTGTTGGGATGTTGTAGATAGGGGAAGGAAACAAGGATTTATTAAGTACTAACTATGTGCTAGGTTCTGTGTTCAGTATTTTTCCAATGCTGTCTCAGTTGAGATAATACTTGAGGGAAGTCCTTTTTAGGTGTGACTTGGTCTAGGGATTGTCTTCCCACTTGGAGCTACTGTATTTGCTGCAATGCAGAAGTATATTTGTGTGGGAACAGCGGTTCCCCTGGGCAGTCTGAAGGAATATGTGCAGAGAGAGATATGGATCTGAATTTGGAATTTTAGCATTTCTTCTTCTACTCTTCTCTGTACAAAAGTATGCTAGTAAATGTTTAACAACCAGGCTTTCTCAGAATTAAAAAAAGAAAAACCAAACATGCTCACATATTTTTAATTTTTGCTCCCTGATGGCAAAAATGGTGGAAGATTATGAGTGGATTTGATTATTTGTGTACTGTCTGGATTGACAATAAAGACAAGCATTTTCTATCAACATTTTTAAATGTCTTGTTGAGTCACTCAGTTATATGTGATTCCTTTGGGACCTTGTGGACAAAAGAATGTCCATGGGGTTTTCTTGGCAAAGACACTGGAGTAGTTTGCCATTTTCTTCTTCAGTGGATTAAGGTAAACAGGTTAAATGACTTGTCCAGGATTACAGAGCTAATATCTGAGGCTCACTAAAACAAAAAAATCCACCTCAAATTTGTAGCAATTTCTGATTTCTAAGGAATAAATGTTCTTTCATGAAGTGGTTATAACTGGCCGCAATCCATTTTTGCACTTGGTAGTAGCATGAGCTTCTTCTAAAAGGTCTCTGTCATTTCTCCTAATAATTACCAAATTAATTATCTTCATTAGACATGTGGACACCATCAAAGAGAAAGACTGTAAATGGTTTTCCAAGTATAAGGCTACAAGATGTAAAAGGTTACCATTACCTATCCCAAACTCTTCTTGGGTGTTTTTAGCAGCCAATTATAATATACTACCCTGGTCTTCATCTCCTTCTTTCCCCTCTGATTTTGTCTTCTTACAATAGTTTCTCTTTGAAATACAGTGTGTCATATAATGTGGCCTCAGAGACAGGAAGAACTCATCTCCGACATTTTCTGTGGGTTATTTATATATTGTGTTACCAATTAGAATGTAGGGTTCTTAAAGGCAGGGGATGTATTTTTGTGTTTATTATATCTTTAGCATTTATTATAGTATTTGTTAAGCAGCAATTAATGAGTGCTTGTTGATTGACTGACTGATCCTGGGCAACTCTCAGGGACTCTAGACAACTTTCTAAGACTAAATTGTGGACCAATTACCAAGCTTCAGTGGTTGGAAGGAGTATTTTGCTGGGAATTCCCATCACCATTTATGTAGTCACAGGTCCAGACCAAAAAAACATACAGACCGATTTGCAGTTCTTTTTTGGAAATTCTCAGCATATCTTAATGCTTCTGTGCCCCAAATTCCATTTTAAATTCTATTGTTTTCTAATCTTGGAAAGGTAAACATGGTCTCTATGGTAGAGAGAAGACTAGTTTGGATTTATGTTTTGGGGTTTGAATCTTCTCTCGTGTTGTCAGTTGTGTGACCGTAGCCAATTCATTTCACATGTCTGTGATTCAGTTCCTACATGTTTACTTTACAGTCAGAAGATTTAAAACTAATATATGTCATTGGGCAAGTTACAACTTGGCATCTCTTTGGTATCAATTTCCCATTTATAAAATAAGGGAGTTGAACTACTAGGTGGTCTCTAAGGCCCTTTCTAGCCCTCATTCTATAATCCTATGATCCTAATACTTTTTATAAAGACAACTCAGTTGTGAGTTATCATTCATTGGTTGACAAGAATCCATTAAGTGGGATAGTGGCTCACCAATTACCCTTCTCTGTGGAACTGACTTATAGTCAAATAGACTTAAAAAACAAATAAATCAATGAGAAAAAACAAAAACAAATTTTAAAAAATGGAAAACAATTATAAAAAAAATCTGTTTCATATGAGATTGGTTCAGATATTCTTGTATAATTTCAATTGCCTTAGATTGAGACTGTTGTGAGTATGCTGTGTACAAGAGACACATCACATACTTTTAATTTTACTACCAAGTGCAAAAATGGATTGGGATCAGTTATAACCATTTCATGAGAGACAATTGCTCAATTTTCAATGAACATTTATACCTTAGAAATCAGCAATTGGTACAAATTCGGGATGAATTTTTTTGTCTTCAGATGTTAAACAGATGAATAAATATGTGACCTATTGCATTATCTAGCTATTAAAGGAATATTATGGATCTCAGGGCTGAATATTGGAGAGAACCCTAGTCTGGGCTCCTGAGACTTGAATTCCAACTAGGACACCTCAGACACTTAATAGCTTTAGGAGAATGGGCAAGTTACTTGGAATATTGAGAGGCAGTTTATTCATTTGTGAAGGTGGGGCTTTTAATTCATAAGCTCCTGACAAGACAGGGTGTTGCAAGAAAAGTGCTTTGTAAAGCTTTGTAAAGCACTAAAGGTACCCAGACAATTGTTCCTAATTCATCAGGCTTAGTAGAGAGCAACTGAAGGCTATCCAGCAGCATTTGCATGGAGTCCAGTTTAAAAGGATTTTTATTATGCCACAACCCCTCTCCAATATATTCTTATTGTGGGTGGAATGGGTAAAAGATACAGGGGTTAGTGGTTAGACTGACTTAAGTAAAAGTCCAAGTTAAAGATGGTTTTAAAAAGAAGAGGTCACAAAATAGAGCTGTGGATGATGATGGGCTTGGAGTCAAAGACATTTGGGTTCAAATCCCATCTTGGACTCTTGGCAGCCATGTAACCAGGATCCAATCACTAAATAACTTCAAGTCTTTGTTCAGAAAGATGGGAATAATGATTTCAGTTATTATTATAAATTTCATTTACTCATTCGTTTTAATTAATTTTTTATTTACAAATATTTATTATTTTTCCCTCCCAGTATCTCCCACAGAAAACAAAACAAACGAACCATTTTTAACAAGGGGATACTGTCAAACACAATAAACTCCCAGTTTATGTGTGAGTCAGGGGAAGGGTTATTGTTATTTTATAAAACAATTGGGATCCTAGGATTCTATGATCTTTAGCATAGAATAGGAGAGACCTCGGAGACCATATAGTTGAACTCTAATTTCATGAATGAGAAAACTGAAGCCCAAGTCATCTAAAGATTTGCCCAAAGTTGTATAGGTAGTAATTATAGGAGGTAAAATTTGAACCCAGATCCTCCGTCTCTAAAGTCATTGTTCTATATTCCCTCCCAACTCATCAGGCAGTCACACTACTGATAGGGATGTCTTGAAGATTCTCTCAAGTGTTTCAATAAATAGGTAAAAAATTATATATAGTTGGCACATTCATTGTTTAAATGCAAACAAAGCTGTTAATGTGGTGCTAGAAAGCATTTTGTTGCTTTCATTCTTATGTTGGCTAAATAATTCTCCAGCATGGTCTATTTGTTTGCTTGAGAGATTCTTTTTATAGTATAATTTAAAGGGAAACCTACAGTTCAACTTATTATAGAGGCAGCAATGGACAGGCAAAAGAGATCTGAATTTAAATCCTGACTCCTGGAAGAAACTGGGCAAAACCTCAATCTCCATGGCCCTCAGTTTCCTCATCTGCAAAATATAGAGACGATTAGATGACTTATAAGGAATCTAAGTCCTATCATTCAATCTATCCACTAAGTATTATCAATGACTTCCTATGTACCTATCACTGTGTTAAGAATAATATGACTTTTGTATATGTGTGTGTGTGTGTGTGTGTGTGTGTGAATAACGAGTAAATTCCTCACAAGCCCCAGATTCCAAAAGATAATCAATGTTTTCTTTCCTTTCTTGATCATCCTTGTTGTTGCTGTTGAGTTGTTTTAGTTGTGTCCAGTTTTCCATGACTCCATTTGGGATTTTCCTGGCAAATAATGGTGTGATTTGCCATTTCCTTCTCCAGAAAGTGGAGAAATAATTCTTCTTTCATTTACAGGTAAGGAAAATTGCGGAGTGACTTTCTGGGTTACACAGCTAGGTAGTACCTGAAGTCCTATTTGAATTCAGGTCCTCCAGATGAAGGCCAGGTGCTCTGTGCACTATGGCGCCACCCAGATACCTTGCTCATCTACAGGTTCATAGGTTTGTAGATGAAAGGGACCCTCTTGCTGGCTAGTGATAGGGAACTACCCAATGGCACCTGAATCCTAAACTCAGTGTTTGAATCTTCTGGGAAATCACCTGTTTATTACAGCTTGGGAGATAGCATGAAACAGTGCACAGATTCCCTAGTCTTTTTGACCTTGGCTCAAATGCCACCTCCTACAAGAAGGCTTCCTTGCCTCTCAACTTTTTACGTCTTCGTTTTACATTTAATTTGCTTTAACTTAGCTCTAAACATGTCTTCCATTAGAATTAAATATCAGCACTGGTGCTTCCCAAACTCCTAGTAAATGCTCCTTGGATTGAATAGAGGACTGGCTCAGAATCAGGAAGCCCTGGATTCAAGGTCATATCTCAGAGTCCCAAATCCCTCTCTAAAACTGTAAGTTGCAGACAATTCGACGTTTTCACACCAATAATTCTCTGCCCTACTGAAATCACAAATAAATAAATTTTCAAAGGAACCATGTTGGAAGTCTTTCCCTATCCC
Source organism: Antechinus flavipes (assembly GCF_016432865.1). Taxonomy (NCBI): domain Eukaryota; kingdom Metazoa; phylum Chordata; class Mammalia; order Dasyuromorphia; family Dasyuridae; genus Antechinus; species Antechinus flavipes. The sequence continues at coordinate 21,901,376 of NC_067398.1, forward strand.
TCTTATCTCTAACACTTTCCCTCTGTTGATTTTTCCAGTTTATCCTGCAGATAGTTTGTTAGTACATTGCCATTTGCATATTATCTCCTCCATTAGATTCTGTGAGTTCCCTGAAAACAGGGACTGTTTTTGTCTTTCTTTGAGCTTAGCTCGGAGAATAATTGTTGATGGATTAAATGATTGAAATCAGTCCACTTTCCTGGAAACATCCACTCCCTTCTTCAGTGGCCCAACCTCAGCCTGCTAAGAAATCCAGAAAAAGAGTCCAAACTTTATCCTTAGGACATCTGAATAGTTATTTATTGAGAAGCCACAGTTTGCCACACTTTTCAACTGTAGGCTTTGTATAAGGCCAAAAGCAAGATAGATTCACTACTTTACATAGAAAGGAAAAGCTCTGGAGGGGACCCCAGGTCATGCAGTGACTTGTCAAAATGGAATGTACATGACATATAAAAAACATTGTGAACCAAAATAATTTAAACTATGGTTACATTCTACTGAAATAAATATCCATTATCTGATTATAAACACATTGTATAATCTAGGATTGTAATTTAAATTTCATCTCTTTTTTACATTTATGATTATTGAAACTTTAAAAAGCAAAATGTAACACTCGATAGGGCATAGGTCAATAGTATGTGATTGCTTGGGCCTGGGCTTGGAGGCTATCTCCTCTTAAATGGGCTTAACCTGTGTTGGACACTGGAATGGCTGATCCATTGGTATATATCATTTTTTTGACTAACTGTATGGTTATATGAAAATACATGATTTCACAAGGACCCAAGAGAGTTGAGCTTAAATTCTGGGGCCAATGGAAGAGCACAAAGATTCAGTTATTGGAGCCTCATTTTTCTTTTTTTGTTTAAAAAAAAACAAAGCATTTTTATTAATGTCTTCATTTATGCAGTTGAGATCCACATAAAGAGAAATAATGAAAAATACCTGAGCCATTCCTCTTTACCACAATTTACCATCAGTGTGGAAACAGGATGCTAAGGTAGCATTGTTTAACTCTGCTTATGATAGCAACATACTGAGCAGTTGGTCTGTGGATTCTCCATGAGCTGTTTTTAAACAATGGTGCTCCATATTGCTTTGAATTTACGTTACGAACCCAGGGAACCAATGAATCAAATGGAGGTGCTAATTTCGGTACCACACAGCTATTGGCAAACTTCTCATGGGCATTTAGAGTGGACGGAAAATTCCCCTAATGTGGCTATAACTGAATAAGAGACTAGGGGCATGCATTGATTACAAGGCTATGTCTTGGGGGGCCTCTAGGTCGGGGAGCATGTTTTAATCGTCTTCTTCGTCTTCCTCGTCACTGTCCTTCATCGTGATCCCCTGAAGACCTCCGCCCTCGCTCACTGAGGCCGTGGCTTCTTCCACGGTAAGTCGGTTCCGGATCGTGTCATAGGTTTTGCTGTTTAAGGTAGAGTCCAGTACTCCTTGCAATCGGAAGTCCCTATAGGTTTTCTAAGGAGGGAAAAGATGCAATGAGAAGAGAGACCAAAGGTCTGAGAGAGGGGAAAAAGCAAGCAAATTTTATGGTGTGAGAGAACCGGCAGGCAGCTTATGATGCATTTTATTTATTTCAAAAGCCATGTTATGGGAGTTGTGTACATTAGAAATTAGAAATTAAAATTCATTCCATTATAAGGAAGGAGGAATTGTAACAGGACATCCTGCATCAGATGTAATAGTCTCTGAAGTGTTCCTTTATTCAAAGCCACCAAAAGAAATGCCCTCCCATAACTCCTTTCCCATGATCCTCTTGGACTCAGACTCATTTTTCCTCTTATATTAGTACCACTAACTACTGAGAGCTAGATTTAGTGGGGTAGAAAGCTGAAGTGAGGGACCTGTGATCTTTTGTGATTTTTTTCTTGGGTGCATCCTGCTTTTTGGTATTTCAACTGTTCTTAGCTGCAGCAATCCAAGCACAGTCTCGTTCACATGACAGACATATGTATGTTGGTATAGGGAACGGATCGCAGGCAGCGAAAGTTATGGCGAGGATGAGGCACTAATGTCTCATCAATATGTTGTATGAACATGACTCATTTTTAATCTTCTTTCTACAGAACTTGAGAATTAATTCTATCTATTTTATTTGGTACTTCCTGTATGGATTCAGGGTGCTGGTGATGGTGGGGGATGGTGGAATTTTTTTTCTTTAGAACAATAGATTTTGGTATTATTTGGTAATAAGAATTATTGGGGATGACCTAAAAGAGCTTCAAGTCATGGAAAAAGCATTGGATTACATGATTCAAGATCCCTTCTATCTCTTGAGATTTTACTGTAAAAGAATGTCTCAGTTTCAGGTTATATGAAGTCTCACAGAAATTGTTTCTCTTAAAAATCCTATAACATTATTGGAAACAATTTTACTTATAATGATTTCATGAAAAAAATTTTTAAAAGATATTTTACTTCCATTAAATCATTATCTTGTTGATAAACATTTTTCTATAACCATTGCCTTTAATCATTAAACTGTGGACTCTGTGAGAATGTCTTTTGCCTTTCTTTGAACCCCAGATCTTCATGTAATGGCTGCCACATAGTAGGTGATTACAAAATGTTATTAACTGACTAGCAAGCACATCATGGATGGCAATGTCTTATCATTGAAGTGAAATGGTTGGATTGAATGACCTATACGATTTTTTCCAACTCTAAATCTAGGCTCCTGTGAATTATGGTCAATTCAAAGCTTCTTCCTGAAAAATGGAGGGGGTTCATTGAAATTATCTATACACAATTCTAGAACCTCCAGTCATTTTGGGAAAGAAAGGTCAAATTAGTGGCAGGGATTATGTAAACCAAATATCTGGCAGGTGGACAGCATTTTTATTTTCTTTATTATTTTGATGTCCTTTCAGTGGTCTTTAGATTGTGATGGGAGGAAAGGAATGGTAGTGCCCTATTCTAGGTCAGTCTCAGGGCTCTAGGCAAAGACTCAGCTCTGCTGTTAAGGCAGAAGAACTAATGTTTGCCATGGAACTTGCTATAGTGAATTTATTCCTTGGGCAAATTCTAATGAAGGGATCTCTTAAGTACTTTAGGTAGCAGTTGAATTAGATATGCTCTTAAGATTCCTCCCTTGTTTACCATTATATGATATTTCCTGCTTTGGTCTGTGATTCTTTAAGTCATCCAATCTTACCTTACCAAATACTCCACTGATGTGGGGACATCCCTCCAGGGAGGGACAATTCACTGAGAAGAGGGTATGAGGTTTCATATTAGACTTCATCAAATCTAGTAGAATTAGGATATTGAACACACTCTTATAATCTGAAGCTTGGGCAGATCACCAAAGTTCCTTGTCCCCGAGTCTCCTCATCAGCAATGTGAGGGGCTTGCATCGGGAGGACATTTTGATCTCCAGATCTGTGGCCCATGCTATGCTCACTATAAAAAACTTTGAAAGTTTCAAGGTTTCTGATATATCAACTCTGGAAAATGCAGCAATAGAGCAGCTTGTGTGGGTGTGCATGTATGTATCCATGAGCAGACATACATAGAGATACACTTAATGAAAAGGACCTTTTCTTTTAATGCTCACAAAATTAAGATAAGACAGAAAGGTGCCACATTAAGTTATTTATAACCAGCAGCCAGACAAGGGAAAATGGCCAATAGCTACTGCTATCCCCTCCCCACCCCAGTTAGCAGCAGTCACAAATTTGAAAATTAGACTGGATCAATATGTTGAGCTGCGATATTTCTTTTAACAGCTGTCATGCACCTCTTTGTAGGATTTCATTTTGGAATTTAGAATCTTTAGAAAGACAAGTCTTTTTGAGAGCAAATTAAACTAGATATTAATAATATTCTTTAATTATCTCAAAATAAACTGTAATTAGTTTTTAAGTTCTTACTAGGGTTAAAGAGACTCTTTAAATGTTCTCCTCAGGGGGAAAAAAAACAAAAGAAAAAAAAATAGAAATATATACATTTATCCTTTTAAAATTAGAAATTCTGTTAGATTTTACTCTCAAAATATTTTAAAAAGTAGTATATTTGGATTTATTCATTTTTTGAGCTGGCTTTTTAAAAAAATTGTTGCATATGAATGTTTTTAAACACGATACTGCAAATCTTCAAATGGAAACTGAAATGATCAAAAATGTATTTACCCCCTTCTGCGAGCTTATTATTTCATGTAAACCACTGTGATTTCACACTGAAATAATTATCATTAGTCCAAGGAGCACACACATATGAACAGGAAAAAAAAAAAACTACTTTGAGGGTATGTGATCTCACCTTTGTGATCCCTTAGAGTTGATTGTATACACCCATTGTAAAAGAAACTCCTTCAATTAACTATCAGGGCACCCTTGATTTACATTCTCATAGTAATCACAAGCACATATTTAAAAATAGCTGCCCGGCAATATTTTCATGAAATCAAGGGTGGAAGATTTTATTTAATTAAATTGTAAGTGGGATTGGTTAATCAGTAGGATTCATATGTGGGTACAATCACCCCTCCTTTTTTTTTTTTTTGAAATTGTCAGCAGACCTTAGTCTTTGTCGAACTCTTGCCTGATAAATTCACAGGGTCTTTGTCCAATCGTTGCAAAAATCAGAACTCAAATTTTATCTTTTTTTTTTCCTTTCAAATATAATGAATCCACTACTCAGATAAAATTTTAAAAAGGATTTTCTTGTATCATTATTATTAAGATGATTAATTTTAGGATTATCTCATATATTTTGTTCTTTTCTTTTCTCCAAATACTATTCTTTTGGAAAAGAAGCTGCAGATATCTGATGAAACATGTGAGCATTAGCTATTGCAAAAAAAAAAAGCAAATTGCTTTTTTTTTTCTTTTTTTGGTTTAATCTTTTACCTTTACCATCCTAATAAGTGTTTTCAGTTGATAAATATGAAGCTGCAAATCCATCCGATCTGTCAACCAGGTGCAAATCACGTTCATGGAACTGTTGTACCATTGCTGGAAAAAAGAGACAAAAGTTCTCCAGCAAGCAAGTCATAAAGAGGTTTAGATTCATGAAACTACAAAGTTCAGTGATTAAAGTGGTCAATGGAGATTTTCATTTGGAGAGAGCATGGCAGACGTACATTTAACAGAAGTCATTAAATCCCTTCCTGTTGTAAAAAAAAAAAAAAAAAGCCCCAATTTATGTACTAATGTGCCAACGTGAAACATAAACTTCTCTATCCATGACCATTTTAACTTCGCAGCGTGGACAAGACCACTGTTCTCCTGATTCACCCTTAGCTGGGCTTTAAAGTGACTTCTTTTTTCTTATTCTTTTTCTGGTATTGATAATGCACACCATTGCTAATGCCATTTGTCCTGGTTCCCAAATGCAGGCAATGACACTTAACTCGGATAGAACTAAACATAGTCACTTCCCACTTACCTTAAGGAAACTTCAAACCTCATCTGTGGAACTGGGAATCAGCCTGCGAGGGCCTCGAGGAGCCTGGATTAGGTAAGATGTCTTAGTGTGTTGGGGGCTTCCAGGCGCTAATACAATAAGTGTGGTTTATCTTTAGGACCCAAACGCACGCATGCAGCAGCTTATGTGACCTTGCCTGGACTGTGCAATCTGTTTTAATCTTAACACAAAAAATTATGAAAGATGAAAAAAGCAAATACAAATGAGCTCATTTCAAGCTGTTGAAATCATACTTCCCCCTTAAGGGGGTTAAATTTTGCTTCTTGCCTGTGAAAAATGCTTGAAGCTATGTCACTGCAGACTGCCACCCCTGCAGAGAAGGAAGTCTCTGGCGCGGTATAATTTTGTACTACTGCTCATATATTCATAAATCTCACTCGGAGACATATGAACAGTGTTATAAAGTGTCAGGGTAAAAAAAAAAAAAAAGCCTTCATCTTTTCTACTTCACCAGGTTTCATTGCGTTGTACTGTAATTTACAAAATGTGTATTCGCCACTGAAATTTACAAATAAAAATGGAAGGCGTCGCGGACAAAGAATGTTAGGGTGCATCTCTGCGGCTGTATGTGGAAGAGATGCAGAAAGAATGGGCAGGGAATTTGTACCATGCATTCTCACGCACACACACACATCACACACCAGTGGGGATTCAAAAAGCATAAATAAAAACATGTTTCTTATGATAACTCCACCCTTTCTCACCTAAAGATCATCCAAAATCAGTTTATGCCTAACGCTCACAGTTTTCCCAATCCTTATTTCAGACTTAATTTAAAAAAAAAATTAATCTTGAATTTTTCTTACAAGGTGAAACTTGGCAGTTTCACCTTGCAAGAAACGAGGCTTGTCTCTGTCAGCGTGGTTTTTTTTTTTTTTTAAAGCATTTTCACCCCCCAAGTCATATTTGAAATCCATCATTTTTTTTTTTTTCTTTCTTTTTGGCTCCTTCTTGTCCCAGCCAATTGCCGGTTCCCTCGGAACTCAGCACAGAAAAGAACTCTTACTACTATGCTCGAGGCAGCCGTGTGTCCTGACAGCCAAATCCTGCTCTTTTAAAGATTATGAAGTTGACATTCAAAATTTCCGGGGGGCACCTTGCCCTTCGGCAGCAGGGATCACTGGGATCTTTGCTTTTGGTTTGGATCTGACTCGGGAGAATCCATTCTAAAATGGCTGGGTTTCTTGCCACTCGTAAAGACTTCTCAAAAGACAGAAGGGGGAGTTTGCTGGAGTCTAGTCCCCATCGGATTCTAGGACTCTTGGATAAGAAAGTCGTCTTGGAAGTCTAGAGCTAAGGGACATCTTCCCTTCACAGAGCCTGGGTGTTTGGGCCCCGGAGGCTAAAATTGCCCTGAGGAGGATGTGGCCTCCAATTCCACCCCCACTGGCCTCGCCTGTCAAGTCTGATGTCCCTCAGACTCTTTCCGGATGGGCCTACGAATGGGATTCTGGATGCACAAGCAGACATGGTTGAGCAGTCCAAGTTTGCGTAAATTTCCCAATCTGGAGAGGGATGTTCTGGAGAGCACGGCGTTACCCACTGAGGGCCTCGGGATCTGACGCCCTGCCACGCCAGGTCCGGGAGCCCGTTGGCCGGCCCGGATGCTTGGCCGTGTCTCCCCCACGGGCACCCTTCTCCTTCCCAGGGGTGTTGCATCCCGAGGCGTGTGGCACGCCTCCGAGGGAAGCGAAGGAGGCATGCGGCTCGCTGGCTTCTAGACAGTGGCATTTTGCTTTGGCTGGGAGAATAGACAAGCCATGCACCTCAGCCAAGAAGCCTGGTGTGAATGTCTTTTCTCTTCACGGAGAGACATGCCACCAAAAAAAAAAAAATCTGCAAAGTCCCCCCTCCCATTTTGTGTAAGCCGTGCTCATTCTGTTTCATTTCTCTTCCACATGGAGTTTGGAGAGTAAAAAAAAAAATGCATCCTACTATCGACATGGTAATCTGCCACCCTAGTGGCCACTTGGACGTCTAGTGCTCAGTGCACAAGTGTTTACCTGCCACCCCACCCCCCACCCCTCAGGTGCTGTCATCCAGAGGATGTCCACGCCTCTTTGTACCTGCCCTGCCTTCTCTTTGAGGAGGTGTCAAGTTCCCATCCAAAGAAGTCCCAAGTTCCCATCCAAAGAGGGTGCAAATTCCTATCCAAAGAGATCCCAAGTTCCTATCCAAAGAGGTCCCAAGTTCTCATCCAGAGATCCCAAGTTCCTATCCAAAGAAATCCCAAGTTCCCATCCAAAAAGGTTCCAAGTTCCCATCCAAAGAGATCCCAAGTTCCTATCCAAAGAAATCCCAAGTTCCCATCCAAAGAAATCCCAAGTTCCCATCCAAAGAGGTCCCAAGTTCCTATCCAAAGAGATCTCTTCCAGACCTAGATGTTTCTTAAGCTCAAAAGATGACCGGAAGGTACTTTGGGAAGCCATACAATTAAAACATTGACTTATGGGATATGGTGTTTACATCCCAGGAGTTTAGGATTCTGGAAGGTGAGAGATGCTGCTTTCTCATCATGATCTTGGATTATGTGTTACAACTTTTGTTCATCAAATAATTTTTAACCCTTTGGGAGTAGCAATTCTTCCCTGTTTAGTTTGCTGTTGTTTTGATTTCAGAGGTCCTCATGGTACAGATACCTTATGACTTTTCATGAGGGGAAGTTAATAAAAATATCTGAGGCTTTCTCCTTTCATTTTTGTATTTCTCCAGCTCTGCCTTTTGGGGGAGCTTCTGGTAGAATGTAAGCTTTTTGAAAGTAGGAACTGTTTTTTTGTTACTACAGTCATTCTGCCTTTGTATCCCTCGTATCTACCACAGGACTTTGTAGACAGATGGTGCTTAAATAATGGAATTTAAGAATATCTCAAAGTAAATGGAGTCAGTTGGCTCAGTGCCTTTTTAAAAATCCAATAATCAGTCACTAAGACGGCCAACAGTCGTTACTGAACCTATAGCGCTAAGGACAGGGTTTAGAGCTGGGGATACAACTAAAGGTTACATAAGAGAGTTCCCCGCATTAGATTGTGAAGATAGAGAGTAGGATGGATATTTTTATTTTCAGGTAAAATTAAAATATTAACCCAGATCACAATCCTAATTTTGTTAGTTGGTGTACCTGGTCCTTTTAATATTAATAAATACCTGCTGGATTGGAATACCAGAATAATGATGAAATAATATTCATTATTTTGGGGACAGTAAGATGGCTAAGTGAAGAATGCTGAAGCTAAAGACAGGAAGACCTGAGCTCAAATTCTGCCTCATATACTTACTTAAATCTGTGATTTTAGTCCACTTACTTAGCCTCCTCCACATCTGTGAAATGGGCATAGTCATAGCACCTCTCTCACAGGGTTGTTGTGAAGATCAAGTGAGTTAACTCAAGTAAAGTGCTTTGCAAATGTTAAAGCACCATAAAAATGCAGGTTATTCTTATGGTTTAGATGAACGCTTTACTATTACTTTCATTAATATTTCTATATCTGATGTTCTCAATGATCTCAAGATTAAAAAAAAATAATGTAGATAGTAATCATTATTCAGTCCATCTAATACTTAGTGATTCTACGGACCATAACTGTCCATGAGATTTTCTTGGCAAAGATACTAGAGTGGTTCACCATTTCCTTCTTTCGTAGCTTAAGGCAAGCAATTTTAAGTGACTGGCTTAGTCAGGCAGCTAGTCAATGTCTGAGGCTGGATTTGAACTCAGCAATTCCTGACTTCAGACCTGGTACCCTATGCGCTGAGACATCTAAATGCCTCCTCCAGATAATAATAGTAATCATCAAAATTATAAGAATAGAAGTTGAATAATAACAATAGTGATTACATTAATACTTAAAGAATACTTTAAAGTTTGCCAGATGCTTTAATGCAGACATGATTTCTCCTCTCCCCCCCTCCCCCATTTTATGGATGAAGACTGAGGCTTGCAGTGTGTGCAAGATGTGACTTTCTTGCCATTCCCCAATATAGCTGAGGCCTTGTGATGCCAAGAGAGGTCTTTTCTGTACCTCACAGGACACTTAAGCTTAATTGAAATGCTTTCATTTCATAGACAGCGCTTTCTCTAAATTCACAAGCCTTGGAAGGATGAGTTAACAGCTTATTATAAGTATTTGATAGTGAGAAAGAGTGAAAGTATCATGTAATAGATGGAAACCCAGATTTGGAGGCAGAGAGATCTGAGTTCAAGTTCAGACTCTTCTACTTCCTACCTGGGGGACTTTATGCAAGAACTTTGAGGTCCAAGAGCTAGGATCCTCGGAGCTTTTCTCTGATGCATACTGGATGTGTCCTTCCATTACCCTCTTGATGTTCCAGGCATTCCAGTTTAGGACTACAGGGAGGTCCTGACTTGAATTGGTGGAAGAATTTCACATACTAGAAGTTTCCCTACTCTAATGAAACAATGGATTATTCAATAAGCACCACATGGACCGAAAAAAAAAAAGAGAAATAAGAAATAAAAAGCTAATCAACATTTACAAAGCACCTACTATGTGCCCTGTGCTAAACACTTCACAACAACCCTGGGATTTGAATGCTATTATTATCCACATTTTACAGATAAGAAAACTGAGGCAAACAGGGGTGAAACGATTTGCCTGTGTTCACACAACTAGTGTGTCTCTCAGACAAGACTTGAACTCAGGTTTTTCTGCTGCCAGATCAGGCTATGCTATGGCTGCCCCTAAGGAACAGTGAGTATTAAACCTCAAAAATCTTCATAATTATAAAGGACAAACTTTTAACAGAATAGGAAAGAAAAATAATGTAGTAGTTTCGAAGAGTCTAATTTTGTATGTTCCTGGAATGATACTCTTTCCTACTGGAAACAATTCTGAGTGCAAGTATCCTTTATCACTAAAGAGCATAGTCGAGCTGAGGAGTATTTGTTACAAAGTCTTCACTAGTCTTTTAAATGTAGAAATAAGAATAGCATCAGAGGAAGAAAGCCTCTGCCCTCAAAGATGTTGTATCCCGAGCTCCATGAAGAACGAGTGAAGGCTTTTGGATGTGCAACACTGAGCATCTCTGAGACATCCCTTTACAACTATTGACTTGGATCTTTAAATGGCCATGGAGAGTCAGAGAATGAAGTCTCTATTACATTCGATCAGAACTACAGATTTGTCTTTAAGCCTTGGAAGTTTGACCCAAGCACTGAGTGGTTCAGATTTCTCCTTGAAGCCATCTTGTTCTCTCCCTCCCTCCTAGCGGAGGAGATCCCACACTGAAGACAAGGTGAGAAGCTTACAATTTCCTGAGGAAAAGAAGGTAACACTATTTTCTCTGGGAGTAGATTGAGTTTCGTAGCCAAATAAGTGTCACATCACTTTTTCTTTGGTTTAATCAGTTCAATTGCAAAGTTGCCTGCTGCTGGGTAGTCATCATATACCATTAAGCCATATTTAACCTAAACAATACAGTTTCTGGGCTAAATATCTTGAGCCTTTATCAGCTTATTTTAAAATTACTCTTGGATTCACTGTGACTATTAGGGCTTTGTATAAAGTAGGCACTTAATAAATGATGATTGAATGATTGAGTGATTTGTCATGCAGATGCTATAAGACTCACTGTATTAGAAGTGTAGTGACAACCCCGAGAGGGAGGGCACATTATTATTTTTGATATATGGATATTGGTTTGACAAAGTGAAAAGAGTGACAGCTTTAGAGTCAGAAAGACCTGACTTTGAAAATCGTGTCTCTGATATCTCTGTTAACTGTATGATTTTGGGCAAGTCACAACTTGTGGGGCCCCCAGTTTCCTATACAACAAGGGAATTAGACTAGATCATAATCTAATATATTTCATCAGTTTCATAACTGAATGTGAGAGTCACAAAATGATGATTTGTTATCAGTAAATGTTTGATTTGTATACTCTATACACCTATACATCAAGATTGAGTCAAAATTTCTTGGACAAAAAGGGCTCATGAATAGAAAAAGTTTAAGAAAACCTAGCTTAGAAGAACTCTGCGGTCCTTCCTACTTTTACAATCAAGAGTATTGAATTGGAATTGAGAATCCTACCTCTGAGATTTCCTAGCTATGTCATCACAGACAAGTTCCTCTCTTTCTCTGGATTACAACTTCTTTAACTGGAAGTAGAAATAACAATGTCTTCTGCCACAAAAGATTGGTATTGAGGCTTAAATGAGAAAATATCTGTAGACTGCTTTGCAAAACTTTAAGTGCTATTCAAATGACAGCTATGGTGAGGATGAGGATAGTGATTCTAGAGAAGAATTCCATTATAACTAATTAAAGATTGTGATATGTTTTTAATTCCAACAATGATCATGGCCCTAAACAAGACAATGGAATAGAATAAAAATTTCATCATAGAAGTTCACACAGCATTATAGGTATGCAGTTAGAAGGGACCGTAGGGATCATTTAAGCTTAAGTAAATGGAGAAATGAATACCCAGAGTTCATAGGAGCATAGGTTTAGAGCAGGAAGGGATGTGAGGGACTATTTAGTCCAAACTCCCTATTTTATAGGTAAAGAAACCGAGAAATTAAACAATTTGCCCAATAAGAAGTGATAGAGTTGGAATCTGAATCCAGACCCTTTTATTTCTGATCCAGCATTCTTTCTATTGTAGTGAAAAGTAGTAGTCCTCAATTTAGTCCAAGACATATTTGTGCAAAGGGATTCTAAGTTAGCTATTAGAAATAATGATGTTAGAGACTGAGAACAAAGGGCTTGTCAATCAACTGTCCTGTTGTTCCAGTCTAGTTCTAGATGCAAATATTCCTCCTTAGAGGATGCTCCCTTATGTTTCCTCTTACTCTAATTTAAGCTCTTTGAGGGCAGACATTGTCTTGCTCTTCCATTTTTATTCCTAGCATTTAGAAGTGTTTAGGACAACATAAGTACTATGCTATTTCATTCATTTAAAATTCTTACAGAAAATCTTCTAGAATTTTAAAGATGGAAAATCTTTTTGCCTTGGATTTTAATTCTTTCAAACACTTTTGGTCTATACTTCCCAGCCCATCACTTTGATGTGGAAGTGCTTTGAAAGCACTTGAAAAACATAAATGTAATAATTTTTCTATTTCAAGAAAACGAAGATCACTTAAATTTTGTTCTTCAGCCATGGGATATTTCACTGCCTATAACTGAAATTTATTTTAGCATCCCAAATGGTAACACATGAGATTGTATCTACATGCTCAATTCAACTTGCTTTTCCCCCTTTAAATTCTTCAAATCAAACAAGAAGTAAATCCTGAATCAGATTGAGCTCTTTCTTTCTTTCTTTCTTTCTTTCTTTCTTTCTTTCTTTCTTTCTTTCTTTCTTTCTACCTGTCTATCCATCCATCCACTCGCCTACTCATCCACCCATCCAACCACTTGGCTATCTATCTATCTATCTATCTATCTATCTATCTATCTATTATCTATTTATCTATCCATCCCTCCATGTTTGCATCCATCCATCCATCCATCTAACCATCTATCTATCTATCTATCTATCTATCCATCTATCTACCATTTATTTATACATATTTTTGGGGAAGGGATAGGATAACTACCAAAACCCAGAAGAGGCAATTTAATTGAATTCAATCCATTTAAGGGTAATTAAAAAAAAGCAACATAGTGAATTTTGCAGAGTTGAGTGTTTTAGCCAAGAGCTTGGAGGAAGACATCAAAAGAGAATTCTGTAGGTAAAGATTGTGAGAGTCTTCCTATGGTACATAAAGACAGCAATAGTGGTTCTGGCTCTCTACTTTGGTAAGCTCAGAGGGCCAACCAGGGAGAAATGCCTCATAGAGCTTGAGTTGTTGAATAAGACAGTGAAACATTGCTGGCATGAAGAAAGGGGAAAGACAATAATCATAATAACACTGTAACTACAGCTGCCTGACCAGGCCCTTGGTTTTACTTTTCAATGACCCAAAATGGTTATTTATTCCACCCCTCCTTCTCTTTTGGCTCTTCTAAGCCTACTTGAATTGCTAAACTGGAATACTATAATGAAATCTTTTATTTTTTTGGACTTTCAAGAGATATATTTCTTTCTTATAACTTGAGTAATTTAAGAGCATGTGAAAGCCTTAATCCAGAGAGAAAGTACACCAGGCTTGTCTTTGCAGCTTTGAAAGCAGTCTTAGCTTTCTTAAATCTAAGCCATGAATGTGAGTTCTTGTTGAATAGAAACTGTGAGGGACTTGGTCAAATAACAATAATCAAAAATATCTGGGGGCATAGTCTTCCTGACCACAAGTCCTGTTCTCTCTTTCAGAGGGGAAACATGGCTTCATATGTAAGAAGTTACATACTGCCGCCCTCCAGGCAAAAGGCCGAGGTGTTGATTCCCCCAATGGGGCAATTTATGCAGGCTTCTGGATTGTGGATGGGATTCTTTAGGGAATAAAATCCACCCTCTGAAGACTACTAGTCTTTGTTTTGTTTTTACAAATAAAGACAGTGGCAGAAAGTCCTTTTCTTTGCCAAGGGCCCCAATCTTTCAGAATACTTTCCATTACTAGAGCTGTTCTGAGGAATGATTATATCCCAGGCATAAGAGGAGCCACTAGTTCTTCTGGGAGGCTCCACCTGAGATCCCAAAGCTCGAGATCTCCCTTCTTGTCCTCAACCAGAGAATCAGATAAGACAAGCTTTGAGATCTCTAGTCAGGGTGGATTTTTTTTTCCTTTCATTTTTGGCTTCTGCAGTTACTGGTGGGCACACCCTTAAATAACCTGAGTCGACTCCTCTTAAAAGGACCAATTTAATTTGGCCAAATAGAATGCCAAGGGATAAGTTTGACTTTGGGTTACCTCTTAACTTTTTTGTTTTTCATGGATCCCACTGGAGGTGGAAAAACCTAGGTATCCCTTCTCAGAATGTTTTTTTTTTTTTGTAATCAAAAGAAATGCTGATTTTTCAATTAGAACTTAATAAAAATAAAGAGACAATTTTCCCCACCCAAGTTCCCAGAGCCCCTGAAATTTATCCATGGAACCCCCAGGTTAAGAGGCCCTGCTCTATTATCTGACTAAGGAGCGGGCCACAGTAGCTGCAGCCCTCCCAAACTGTGAGTTTCAATTGTTAAGCTCCCTTTCATCTGGCAGTCCTTATTATAAAGAAGAAAAAACCTCCGGGAAATAGAGAAGGCACATTAATGAGAGAGGAAGAAATGTATTTCAAGTGGCTGCTTACTTGGAAAATTTTGACTTACTTCTTTTTAGAGGATTCTTATCTCTCTTAAACGCCAAAGCATTTCTAGGAAATATTATTTCTCTCTCTCAGAAAAAGGTCCAAAGACTGTGCTACTGTACCTTTATTTCAAACAAGTAACTATCCACTCAAGGGAAATTTATGACCATCTACCAATATCCCCAAATCCTGATGTGAAAGAGAGTCCAATAATTAGGAAATGATGATTTGAATTGCAAATCCATAATAGGACCCCTTCTCTTACCAGAAGAAACATAAGACAACTTGGATTTGTAACCCGAAGTCAGGCCTATCTGTCGTTGAGAAGCTCTGCCAGGGTCCCAACAGGATCCTTCAGAATCCAGCAGGAGATGTTTGTTTCAAGAGTTACTAGCTAGCACTATTTCATTTGCAGAGCACTTTACAAATATCATCCTATTTGATACCCACAACAATCCCGGGAGAAAGATGCTACTATTATTCCCAATTTGACAAATGGGGAAATTGAGATTTAAGTAAGTGACTTGCTCACATGGATAATAATTGTTTGAATCAGGATTTGAACTCAGGCTTTCCTGATTCCCGAGTTCAGTCCTCAGTCCATGATGTTGCTTCACTCTCTTGAAGAAGACTTCCCTTCTAGGAAGTGCAAGGCTATGGTCAAGGCCCCAGGGCAGCTCTACCACTGGCCTGGAAACAAGCCCAAGAGAAACAAGTATCTAAGTGCTTGAGATACAGAGGGGAGAAGTCACTTGTCTGTGGGATGGGGAGGGGAGATGAAAAGAGATATAAAAAGACAAAGACAGAGAGAAAGAAAGAGAAACAGAGAGAGAGAAAGACAAAGACAGAGACAGAGATACACAGAAAGACAGACAGACAGAGGAAGAGAGACACACAGTGACAGAGAGAGAGAGAGAGAGACAGAGACAGAGACAGAGACACACAGAGAGAAAGAGACAGAAACACAGAAATAGAGAGACAGATACAGAGACAGAGAAGTTATCAATACTGGATGTGTTGATGTTGTGAGGTCTATTTCTTTGTTCTTTGCAGACGCAAAGGCTAACCTAGACCTAGTGACCCAATTCTTGTATGAGATTGACCGTGCATAGTCCATAGTCAGCAAAATTTGAACCCAGGGCTTCTTCCTAGTTTCAAAGATTTCCCTTTAGGTAGAAATGATGTTTCTCTGGGTGGAGTGGAGAGCAGTGGAAAGAACACTGGGCCTGAGTTAAAATCTGGTCAAATTCCCAGGCAAGTCACTTCTCTGTTTATCTCAGTTTCCTCATCTGTCATATGAGCTGGAAATGGCCAACCATGCCAGTATTTCTGTCAAAACCCAAAAAACCAAACCCAACCCCAAATGGGGGCACCAAGAGTTAGACATACTGAACAGCAACAGTGACAAGCTATCTCTGAGGGGCAGAGCTACAGAGTGGCCCCACAACATTTCTTTCTGCTGTAGTAACTGCTGCGAAAGGAGGAAAAACACAATCATCAGCTCTTCAAAAGAAAGACATAAATGAAGAATGTTAATCTCCAGTAGTCCTCGGATGAGGTTTTTTTATGTAAGATTTTTGGGGAGTTAATCTACACCAAGAATTAGGTCACAACCTCCAGTTTGGACTTTGGCTATGAAAAGAACAAAGAACAGATCTGGTAATAATGGCATATCCACTCTCTCTCCTCTCTTCTCCTTTCTTCTCTCTCCTTTACTTTTCTTTCCTTTCTTTCTCCTTTTCTCTCTCTGTCTTCCTTCCTTCCTTCCTTCCTTTCTTTCTTCTTTCCTTCCTTCCTTCCTTCCTTCCTTCCTTCCTTCCTTCCTTCCTTCCTTCCTTCCTTCCTTCCTTCCTTCCTTCCTTCCTTCCTTCCTTCCTTCCTTCCCCACAGCAAAAATGTATCTAAATCACTGGAATTCAGTGAAATCCAGGGACCAAGAATAGGAACTTTTCATTAAGAATGTTATTATTCTAGAGAACGAAGAAATTCAATCAAAAAAATTTGAGAGGATGGAAGAGAAAAAGAGAAAGGAGATAAATACAGAGTGACAGAGAGAGACAGAGACAGAGAGACAGAGAAAGAGATAGATTTTTTTTTTTGTATTTCATGACACATAACCTAGAATATTTTTAATGAAGTCCCTTTACTCTCCAAGGCCAAATGTAATGCAGTGATACTCATTAAGCTGCAGAAATCCCTCCCTTCTGCCTGTTCAGCCCCTTTCTTGCCATGGAATTTTCTAAAAAGACAGCGGTTTCCCTTTCCCCAACGTTGCTCACACTACCACAGACTTATTAAGGTTTGGAATGTACACTCAGGCAGTCCTTATTGTAGGAAACAATTAAAGGGAATTAGTCTAATAATACAAGGCAGCACAGCTTTTGCCCTTCCCAGAGTAGCGACTCCTGCATGGAACAGTTCTCCTCATAAAAATCATGTATTTCTTAAATGCATTAAAATGATCTGAGCACCAAGGCTTGGCAATTAACGCGGGCCCACTGAGGAGCTCTTATTCCCCAAGCTAAGGGGGGATTAATCTCCGCATTAGCTCCAGCAAGGTCTTCCTCCAGTGAAAATACATCAGGACGGATTTGATTCGGAGGCAAATACCCAGCACACAAGGGCATTCACTTGAGCTTCATTTCCCTCTCCCCTTGCAGGGTGGCAAGGCGGAAGGAGGGCGCCTGCAGGGTTGTAGGTCTGGGTCCCTTTTCCTTCGGCAGATCTTCAGCCTGGGGAAGTGAGGGCCCGAGTTCCTACACATGGCAGCCCACCTTCCCTCTCTAGCGGACCTGCTTACCTCTCTCTGCAGCGCCTGGCGCATAGTCAGTACGTTATGATTATTGTTCTCGTCCTTGCTAACTTTCTTTCTCCATCCTCATCCTCTCAACTCTGAGCGACCAGGGATGGGCCAAAGGCACTAGAGCTTCCTAATCTCTAGGTCTTGTTAAGAGGTGGAAGGAGGAGAAATTGGGAGTGGGGGGCGCTACCTCTGACCCCGACGGCTCTGTCGCCTTGACAACCCCCCCTCCCCAAAGTCTGCCAAAGGAACAAGCTTAATTTGCTTTCTTTTTCTTCTCTTTCTCCCGTAGCCTTCACCAAAAGCACGCAAAACGCACGCCATCCAACATAAAGTCGCCGAAATAGCAATCTTGTCTCTGAATATATAAATTGCAAAAATTGATATGAATAAATCTGCAAGTAACGCACTGATTGTGGCACTTTTTTTTTCCAAGCCCGCTCTGGGTTCCTCTGCTCTCGGGGAGGTGGTGTTATTACACATCCCCAAGAACATCTGCAAACTCCGGGCTCCGTTCGTTAGAACTGAATGGAGGCCTGACCTCCTGTTCCTTGCCATGAACCTGGAGTTCACACTCATATTTTGCATGTTACAGGAAGCTACAGCTCGCCCCAGGGGTGCTGCACACAGAATCTCAGAAGCCAGATGCAGCCCTGCCTCTCTAGGCACCTGAAGGAGTATTCCGTCCCCATTCAAAAGCAGGTCCCCGACCAGGGACTCCAGGTCACTCGGGCTTCTCTGAAGAGGAGGACAAAACCAGGAATGCTTCTGGGGCTGGGCTGTCAGCGGGGAAGCAGGGGGATTACAAGGAACCTGTGACTCTGCCTCTTTCTGCCTTTGCTGGTAGTTTTTTTTGTGTGTGAACAAGAGCCATACAACAGATTGAGCCTGGTATAAAGGCCTGAGACTGTGCAAAGGAACCCCACTGAGCTTCAGCTGTGCTCGCAATTAGCAATAGGCATGGGATGATTATTGTTGTGGTAGCTGATGGCAATGCAAAGTGACAAGTTTTATGGGGGAAGTTGGGAGGAGTGGGGATGGATGTGCGGCAAGTTTTTTTTCCCCTCTTTTTCTTTCTTTCTTTCTCTCTTTCCACAGCCCCCTCCCCCCCGAACCCCCTTGAAAAACCCGTCTTTTGGAGGCTGCAACCTAGTCTAGTCAAAGCTATTTTCCCTCTATCACTCAAAAGAGCCTTACAAAATTGTTGAAAGAATATATTTTTTTCGTTCCTCTCGGCCCTTCAGAATGGGGTTTTCTAGGTCAGAGCTTCCTTACTTCCCTATTTAAGGTCCCCAAATACCCATTTGCCTCAAATTAGCAGAAAGCTTGTAGTTAAAGGCAAGAGATTAAGCATACAAAATTACTCAGCAGGTGACTGCTGGGTAGATTTGGGGGTTGAGAAGTCTTTAAAACTGACTACAAGACATTATATACTTCTGACAAAAGAACATAGCAATCCTACCTGCTTCCTCCAGCCACCGTTGTTTGTCTATTATTATGTTCTTTAATGCTCATGAGAGCAAAACTATTGGTGATACTACTCAATTACCATAGTAACTCACACCCGTGACCTCTTATTTCAGCGCTTGCTTGCCTACTTGGACCAATCCAGGCTGTTCGCATCTATTTAAAATGGTGACATGGAGTTTTCAGGAGAACCAGCATAAGGGCGGGCTCTTCTTGATTTGGGGGGGAGGGAGGGGTGCCTTGGAACCTGAATTTATTGGGAAATGGTGAGCTCAGGCCTTCAGATTAACCTTTCCAATTGAGGGTGTTCCAAAGCTCCTGGATTGGAGGACTCCCTCCCATGACATGATGGAAACCCAGGACAATGCCATGAGCTCCGGTTCACGGGAGACCAGGAGTCCTCCCGCTGCCCCAAGATCCAGGGCGGCTTTCACTGGTCCCCCAGTCTTTCTCCCCTAAAGTTAGGCAAGAAGAAAACCAGAGACTATTTTCTATTCATTCTTATCAATGGGACTCTGTACATAATGTAACGGGGATGGGATGCTAACATTAAAGTGGAACTCTAAATGGCAGTGACTCAATGCTAACTTTCTCATTTTCACATTTTTGTTTTAGGAAGTGCTGGCTCTGGAGTCAGTTCAAATCCTACCCTGGACACTTAATAGTTGAACAAATTATTTAACCCCTGTGGACTTCAATATCTTTATATATAAAATGAAGGGGTTAGATTAAATTATCCTTGAGGTCTCTTTCAGCTTTAGATTTATAGTCCTTTCATATCAGTGAGAGTATAAATTTATATTATAGATAATTATAATATGCAGCAATGCATATTGTATTGTATGTGTAAGTGTATGGATATATGTATATGTATATATAGGTATATATATATATGTATATGCGTATGCATATGTGTATGTTATCTCTCCTCTTACAATGTAAGCTCTTTAAAGACTGTTTACTTTTTCTCTCTAGCCTCAATGGATTATCATAATGCTTGCTTTATGATGAACTGATTGCCTATATGAAATCAATTAATCTATTAAACACATACTATGCACAACTCACTAAGTATTGGAACTGAGGGCAAAAAGATAAAAAAATAATAATTTGTCCTCAATCCATATGACAATTCATAGAGTATATGTCACTCATTTAGGGATTTTTAGAGCTATCTAGTGATCTTACAGATAAGGAAACTGAGGTTGAGGGAAATGAGGGTACTTGTGCAAGATCACCTAGAGAGGAAATGACATAGGTGCTGGGTCTTCTGATACCAGATTCAGCTCTCTGTTCTATATGTATATACATAGGAGGAAAAAAAAAGGGAAATTCTTTGACATATGATAAGCCCACATTTGGTTTAATTGGTGGCATTCTTCATAAAATAATGAAAGTTTAGTTATTGAAGGAACCTTAGGGGGAAATCTAAGGGAAATCATGGGTTGGATTTCAGTGGTTATTGATTCTCATCTCCAGAATTGGGGAATCTCCAGCTCAGGAGGACCCCAACTCTAGCCCTACCTTCTCATTCACAGATGATGATACCGAGGTTGATAAAAAGTGAAGAGATTGCCCAGTCACACTAATTAATGGTTGAGTTGGGACTAAAACTCATGTCAGTGTTAGATCCTTCATGAATCCTGCCATGTCAAAGGAAGCACACTTAAAAAAACCAAAACAACCCAACAAAAAATGTACTGTAAATTCCCTGATTTTGCCCATTGTAAGAACAGTTGGGGCCCACTTACTCTGGAATCCCTCCAAATTTTTTTTTAACCAACATCAGGGTCTAGTGAAAAAGATTTACTTTTCTTATATAAGTGCAGGGACTTTTTCTTATTATCCCAAAGTCTTAGACTGAAAACAAGATCAAATTTGGGCAGACTGTCCAGATCTGTGATTGTTATAAACAACATGACATTGGGATACTGGGTTTCCAAGCACTTAAATGAGAAATCTATTAAGGATCAAGAACTAAATGACCAATAGTAAATGAGTCACTGTAATAATAACACATGAGCAACACACCAAACACATTATAGCCACATTATAAAGCAAAGCAAAATACACACATGCACATTCATACCCACATATACATGCACATACAAATATGTGACTTAAATATATAATATTTATATACATATACATACACAAATAATAACATATATATATATATATATGTATATATATATATATATACACATACATATATATGTTATAAAGACTTAAATGACTAAATACTGACTGGTATCTTTCTCCATGACAGATTCATCAGCCATGGTCTCAAGATCAAGAGAATCGTTCCATTTCTGACTGTTGTAGAACTGGACCCTCATTACTGAAAATTTCTTTTTTCTAAAGGATATAAGTAAGGAATCAAATGTAACTCAAACCCCTCAGGACTGGGCTAGGGGTCATGCTGGCCCTCATGCCAGGTCCTTGTTCTTCCTTGGGTAGATACAAGCATTAGTATCAACAAGCTGATCATTAGGAACAAGGATAATTTCTGAAGCCTACTTTCCATTAACTGTATCAGGGATTTGGAGACAGGCTTTCCTATTCCCTAAGAAAGTAATAATAATAATAGCCAACTTTTTATATAATGAGCTTTAAGGCTTCCTTTGTGAAGATTATCTCATTTAATCTTTATAACAAAGCTGTGAGGTTGGTGCTATTGTTATTCCTATTTTAGGGAAGTGGAAACTGAGGTAGAGAGAGATAAATGATTTTCCTGGGATCACATAGTTAATAATGGTCTTACTGACTGCAAGTCCAGTACAGGTAATCATTATTCCACCTAAAAGAGGAAAAAACCCAGGTGTATTATTTAAACTTTGGCCTCTAAACAACTGATTATTTGAGGCCACACTTGTGATAAATCCCAAATTAGAAATCACCATAATCCTTTGCAATTCAATTACATGTAAGACTAGATTCCATTTTGTGAGACATGTCAAGGGATCATAGATCCAGAGTTGGAAGAATTCTAGAGACTATCCCTTCTGCTTTCTCATTTCCTCCTTAAGAGGAAGGACTGTCTCATCTTGCTAGCTTGCATTTGTAAATGCTTACCAAATGCTAAATCATTTATTCATTTAGATGAGAAAATTGAATCTGGGAAGGATGGTGAGTGAAGGTCCCATAGGTAGTTAGGGTCCCCCATGGCATCTGAACCTAGTTTCTCTGTTTCCAAAGTTACTCTTCCTTCCATGACACTATGGTATCTGAAGACTAAACTGGTGAACAATCTGCTTGAATTCATGTCCTCTGAACTCATTGCAAGACCAGTACTTGTAGGAGGAAAGATGTAAGAAGCACCATTTAATAGGTTCTCATTCTTCTATCAGAAAATGTGCCTATCCCCTAAATATCTCCAAAAGTCGAGCTAAACCTATTAGATTGCAGCCAGATTTTAATGAATGATTAATAATTAAATGACATAATACAATAGAGATATAATTGTAGAAAGAGTGACAATGATAAACTATTAATCTTGCAGTGTTGAGATCAAGATGGAAGGGAAGAACGTATCATTAAATACTGAACAACTGGTGTTCACATCATTTCCCCCTCGTAGTAGGCTAGGGGCTATTTTAACTTGGTTTTTGTATCCTCAAAAACTAACACAATATGTGGTACCTTGTCAGCATTTAATAAATGCTTGAATTGAATGATTATACCTGTTCCTTTTAGAGGATCTTATGTTGAAATGAATTCCATAGTTGAAAACTTTTTATTTTAGCTTATAATTGTGTATGATATTTTTCTACATAATCCATACATACACACATATTATATATATATATATATATATACATATATATATATATAATATATGTAATAATTATAGCCCAAAGAATTAAAATTAAAACCAAGAAATTTCCCCTAAATTAGTGACCTTTTTGTCTAGGGCTAAGATTTTCATGACCTGCACTTTCAAATATGAACATGGCACACTCTAAAAATTCACATAATTTCCACACAGCTCAGATAAAAAAAATATATAGAGGCCAAGAGCTCAAGGGAACTCTTTCCCTGGTAAAACCAGCCAGCTATTGGCCAAGCAAATGATGGTAACAGCACAAAGAACCCTACTGGGAAGTCTTGTCCAAAATCCTAAAATTGAAAGGAAACAAAACCTAATAATTGTGATCAGATTTCAGATATGTTCTTAAGGTCCTCCTTCTTCTTTTTTCTCCCTATGAACAGCCTTTATATTCTATGTCAACCAAAAAGAGAAAGTTAGATTCCTTTTGGGGTGAGTTTTGGATACTGTGTGTGGGAACAGGCTTTTAAAAGCCAGGGTTATAGTTGGGAAGTTTCCAAATACCAGTCAATATGGAGGCTGCGTGTTGCTCAGAACCTGGTCAAGAAGTTGGATGCAGTGATCTGGGAACATGATGGTTGGGTCTTTAAGAGAAGGAAAAAGGGGTCTAGTTTGGTAGAATTCTTGAATTCTGGATGTCCAATAGTGGGAAGAAAAGCCTGAAGACAATCAGAATGGGGAATGGAAACCTTTAAAGGACTGTTTAAAGTAATAAAATATCACATGTTCCCTAGGAGGAGATTTTGATGAACACAACATGAATTTGTTTAGTGGGAGACAGAGACAAGATTTTGATGTCTTGGATCTATTGATTTTAGCTGATGGTAAAGTGGGTAAAGAGATGGGATGAGTGAGGAAGAGCTGAATTCAAATGTGGCCTCAGATACTAGCTCTATGAGCCTGGGCAAGTTACTTAGTTTCTGTTTTCCTCACTTTTCTCAGCTGTAAAATGGGATAATTATAGCACCCACCTCCCAGTTTACTGTGAGGTTCAAACAAGATAATATATATATTTTAAATAGTATAGTATATTGCTTTCCCTTTCCACTCCCAAATAATTCAGAACTGATGTCGCTTAAGAGTTATTCTCCATATACAGCTGGGTTCTGCTGTCTGATTAATACCTCTTTCCCCTTTGATTTAATTGCTGTGAACCCTGCTCTGCTTTTTACTATTTATTTATTTATTATTATTATTATTTTTTTTTTACTGTTCCTTTAATTTTTCTTCCCTTCCTTCAGCAATTTCAAAAAAGCCTTTTGTGAGATCATGCCCCCCAACCACACACTTGGGGAAGGAACCTCTTAAACCTCATTTTACCCATCCTAGAAGTATGAAGCTCTTTCATTGTCTACAAACGGTTTTGGAGCAGCACCATGACAGGAACCAGCGTAAAAAGTTGCTATTTCGGGGGCATTGGGAATGATTGGTACTG
Organism: Antechinus flavipes; assembly: GCF_016432865.1. Classification (NCBI taxonomy): domain Eukaryota; kingdom Metazoa; phylum Chordata; class Mammalia; order Dasyuromorphia; family Dasyuridae; genus Antechinus; species Antechinus flavipes. The sequence goes on from NC_067398.1 coordinate 21,925,558, forward strand.
GGCCCAAGAGCAGAGAGTTAAATAGTAAATTAGCGATGAGTTAATATGTCCAGAATTGATCAGCCCGCCTGACGATTAAGGCCTCTGATTAAAAAAAAACAAAACAAAACAAAACAAAAATCCTTCCCTCCCCCCACCCCTTTTACCCTTTTTATTCTACAGAATACGAAATTAAACACTTGTGGGTTCATTCTAAAGAGTGAATGAAATTGAATAAGCTACCTAGTACTTGAGATGCACGGGGAGTACTTGAATAGAGCAAACCTCCTAAGTTGAATGGAGTGCCTTTGGGGACCAATTTGTCTCTTTTCACTCTCTATTCTTCCTTTTTTGCTGACAGATGTACAAAGGCGGAACTACTCCACGAAGCTTATCTTCATGCACCCCCAGCAGCTGTCACTTTTGTCGAACAAGTTAATCAGGCAAATGCCACCATATCCCACTTTCTATAAGGAACAACATGTTATAGACAGTACTCTTGCTAGAAAGAGACTTTATTTTAACTTTGACTGGCTTGCTTTCCCACCCCTCCAGCCCCCCACCCCCACTCAGCTTTTCCCCTTCTCCCCAAAAAGGGGGAAAAAAAGGGAAACTTTGCCTAAGCTTACAATTTGGCCAGCCACGATGGCATTAGAAATGAACAATAATACATCGCACAGTCAGATTTTAAGCTATTTAGTGATTTAAAGGACTCGGGGCCACATTGGACCCAATGGGGTTTATGGTATTAGGCCGAATGCCACAGGCTAGGGCAAAAAAAAAATAACCAATTCTGCAGGCAGAAAACGTTATGACTCCATGGATAGCTTGGATCCATTTGCTTCTACTCTTTCTCTGTAAAAACATTTTACATCCCTTCCTGGTTATGTACATGGTTCCTTTGTGCAATCTGACTGCATCGAGAAAGGTTCCCCCTTTTCAGAATGGCATTCGTTCATGCACCTTGTGGGTGGGTACCCTATTAATCATGGACCCACCAACACCAGCCATCTGAGACAAAATGAAAGGACTTCCTAGCCTCTGACTTCCTGAAACCTTACTGCAACTAAGAGTCTTTGCTGATAACTCATCCACCTCCACTTTTTCCACTCCTGGAGCACATGCTGAGTGCACCATGCTGGCTCAGATCCTCTCTGAGAGCCCCCCACTCACTCGGAGAACTCAATGCCAAACCCAGACATATTTTCATTAAACAAACTCTTTAGTAACAATGTCTGTGGAGAACTTGGGGTTTGACATTTTCAAGGACCGACAGCCGGCTCAAAGATGCCGTAAACTCTTCGAAGGCGCCGGTGCCCGAGTCGCTTCCCCCTTCCTCATCCTCCTTGCTATGTCCCTTACTGCATCCCCCGAAGGATGTCCAGGTTCTCCAGTCATTGGAGTTGTACGGGTCCCCCAAGCACGACCGACTAAGGCGGCATTGCCGTAGCTACAAATCCACTTGGGTTACTTACAGGTTGTGTAACCATGTTCTTCTGGAATCTCAAATTCCCTTTTCCTGTATAATGTTCCTGGGTGAGGAAATCTCAGAAGAGCACAGAAGACTTTACTATGCTGCTAGGTTATAAAGTCAATAGGTCTACTATGTCAATCAAGCACATTGTTGCTGAGTAAGAATGCAGGACTTAAGCTGAGACCCTAACCTATTTATCAACTGTCTAGGATGTAAGTGCTATTGGATTACCTTCCCCTTTTCAAAATAAACCCTGCAAACTTTGTTCCAAAGGGATAAAAGCTCCCAGACAAAACGCAGAGGGAGATGCAGACGGAAAGCCAAAACCCAGCCCTCCTTCAGTTGTACCTAGGTATAGCAGCCTTCTGTGGCCCATATGGCATTCAAGATCACCCACTGTTTCATGGTGTTTAGCTGGGGCGACGGTGGAGCGCCACCCATAATTGGGTGGAAGTTGGATTTAAGGTGGGATCTTCTCCCACCTCCAGCTCCCACTGGGATTCACAGAAGTCTGGCTTCAAGACAACCAACTCCCTTACTGTTCCACAGGAGAATGAACCTTGTGGGTATAAATTGTCGGCACTGTGTCTCTGGGATTAGCCACGCAGCCCGCATCATTGTTAGTAGGAAAGGCATGACTAATGGAACATGTTTTGCACTAAAGAATGTGCCCCCAAAGGTTAGTTTATCGGGGAGGATTTTTTCCCTTTGGTACATCACACACTTATAATAATAGACCACAGTTCTATAGTCTTTTGAAGATTACAAAGCACTTTCCTTAAAACAGCTTTGTGAGGTACGTGATTCAAATATTTCTATTTCCATTTGAAATAATAATAACAATAGCTAACATTTATAGGGTCTGCTACAGCTGCACACGGCCCTTTCTAAATATGAACTCATGCCATCGCCACAACTACCCTGCGAAGTAGATGCTATTATGAGCTCCATTTTATCGTGAAGGAAACTGAGGCAGACAGAGGTTTGGGACAGACCTAGTATCTGAGACCAGATTTGAATTCAGATCTTCTTAAGTACAGACCCAGAACACTAACCAACGCTCCATTAAACTGCTTCGTGAGGAAATGAAAGGGCAGATGGCAGCCTAATCCCAAGGTCAAGTCCAATATTCCTCCCATTATACCACACTGCCCCTTGTGGTAGTGGGGTTGCACTCACTGGTGCCTCCTGTGGGCTACCTTCATGATCCTGAATTGCTTTGTCCATTTTTATCAGGCCCATTGACATAGCATTCCTTCTCTGTTAAATATAGGAAAATAGTAATTACCTTGATTTCTATGCAATCTCCTCCTCCCCAATTGCCATCCTCTAATTAGGAGTCAGGTCTGGCTTCTAGTCCCAGATCTCAGTCACTCGTCTGAGTCCAGGGCAGGCCATTTAGGGCCTTCATTTATCCCTCCAAAAAATGGGGGAAAAAACCATCTCATCTCTCTTACCTGTGTGGGTTTGAAAGGACTTTGAAAAATAGAAGTGCTTTATGAATATATGCATACATACATATATATATATATATAATTATAAAGGGATTTGCTATATGGCAGTCATTATTATAAACACTCTAAATCAAACGAAAGGGATTTGGATTTGGTAGAATAGAGAAGCAAGTTTCCTAAAACAGTATAATTTCACTGAATCGGAATAGTCAATTGATAGGGTCCTGATCAGGAATTAATTGAGGCAATGATTTATAAGTATTCTGGTAGATCATCTGCTAGAGAAAATGTTTTTTCCTTCCTTCACCTCTTGGCGAGCTTCACTCCTTTCAAAACCTACATCAAATGGCACTTACTACAGGAAATCTTGCCTGATTTTCCCAATTGTTAGTAAATTTCCTCCCGTGTCTACCAAAATTATTTTGTATAGATTATCTGTTTAGAGGCAGCATGTTAGTATTATTGTTCAGCCTTCATTTTAAAAGAGAACCAATGACATTGGGTTGATGTTTTGAATTCTGTATGGCAGTATGGTGTGGTAAAAAAAAAGTACCAGACTCGCTAGGGGTACCTGTGACATCCCAAGTGTGGCTCAAACCAGATTAAATTGCAATAGGAAAATATTTAATAAAATAAATGGAAATGTAATAGAACACAGTTTACATTCATATGTGGTTTTCCAAGTCAATATGGAATCCTTAAGGATGTAAACTCCTTGAGGGCTGGCATCATATCTTGACTCCAAACCCATCCCTGTGACTTTCCTGTCCAAAGCATCCCTCCCTTGCCTATCACTCCCCTAAAAACATTGTAAGTTCCTAGAGAGGAGAGACTATCTTACTTGCATGTATTTGTATCTCCAGGACACATGGCAAATGCTAAATAAATTTTCATTCACATGCATTCATTTTTTGGGTCTTTTGCTGCTCTGAGCATGGAACTAAAACCTGCAATCTTCCAAAGAAACACAAAATGTCGGGGAGTATCCTATATAGTCCTTTCTGTGATTTCTTCCCATTGTCATGAATTCTGTCTTTTGGGGCCAACCAGTACAAGGTAAATCCCTCTTCTGCCTGATAGCCTTTAAATATTTAAATCAGGATTATATAATGTTGCTATCTTAAGAGACTCGGTGAGTGTACCATCAGAAATCTCAAGGCAATTCCGTCTATGACACATGATAAGCAAGAAGTCATCTAGCCTTGACTTGAAGCCATCCAATGAGGAGCATTCATTTCTTCCTGAGGTGGCCAGTGTTTTTTGGGATAACCCTAATTATTAGACAGCTTTTTCTGATATCAAGTTGAAGTTGATTTCTTTGCAAAGTCTCTGCTCTGCTCTTAGATCTGGCCTTTAGGCCCAACCAGGACAAGTTTCCACACAACATCTTTTCAATCCTTGAAAACAGCTTTTCTACTCTACCTGTTCTCTCTCCTCCAGGGTAAACATTCAGTTCTGTTGACTGTTTATCCTATGATATTACCTCAAGGTCCTTCACTATCTTGGTCACCCATTTCTAGATTCTGTCCAGTTTATCAATTTCTAACAGCAACAACAACAATAGTTAGCATTTATATAATGCTTTAAGGTTTGCTACCTCTTGTGGTCCTCCAACAACCAGATGAGGTAGATGCTCCCCAGTGAGGAAACTGAGGCTTGAGTTTAAGTGGAGCTTAAGTGATTTTTCCCCCAGAATCACAAGTCAATAAGTTTCTGAGGAAACACTGGACCTTGGATTTTTCTGACTTCAAATTTCAGACTCTTTCCATCTCACCATTCATCTCCCTCCTTATACATTCTGCCTAAAACGAGGTGCCTGAATGAAGACAATATTCTAGTTATGGGTTAACCAGGACAGAATAGAGCTGCATTATCTACTCCTTTGTCCAGAATGACATGTCTCCTTTAACACAATCTAAGTTTGCCTAAGCTTCTGAGATTGTCTCATCACTTAGTTGAACACAACAATTTTATCTCCTCTAAGTCTTCTCTAGGTTAAACCATCTTCAGCTCCTTTAATGGGTTCTTGAATTCACAAGTTTTCTTCCTAAATCTGGCTCATTTTAGAAGTTCTCTAGTTTCAGATGGCCTTTGTAAAACAAAATAATAATCCCTAAATATAATACTTCCAGTAAGGGCTGATGAAGGCCAAGTTTAGCAGGCTCATCACAGCTTAGGAACTATATTTCTCTATTCAGTCAGTCAGGTCTGGGTAAGCTCTTTGTCTACAATCAGAATGCTGACTCACCTTGAACTCACACCCACAATGAATACCTGTTGAATGATTAGAAATGGAGAAAATATATTGGTAGGGAAAAGCCATTTATGGAAGGTTTCCTACTCAATTAATGATGTTTACAAAATGAAAGTTGCTTAATTTGAATGGGAAAACAATATATGACCTATACAATGTGACCTACATAATAATAACATAAGACATTATTATTTCCCTGGATATGTTTTTCTAGAACCATAACTAGGTTGGTATTTGCTTTTGAGAAAGAGAATTTGTTTTTTGGTGGAAGCTTGACCAATGCATTTACAAAGTGATATATTGAGACTTATATTGAGACTCCTAGTGGGTAAAAGGCATTTTCTTTCTTTTTTAAAGAGAAGAATAAAAATGGCCACCAAGCTCTTATCATGCTACACAAAGTACCATACCCATCACTAGTACTTAGACTAAAACTGAAGCTGAAAGTAACTTCATTTTAGAGGTTTGGGGGTAGGTTAATCAATGGAGATATGCAGAAATACAGTATGCTTTCCTCAGCTTCTAAATCCAACTCTCTCTCTGTCCAAACACTATGGTTTAATAATAATAGCTAACATTTATAGAGGGCTTTAAGTTTTGCAAGGTACGTTATGCATATTATTGCATGTTAACTAGGTGACAGCATTTACAAAGCACTTACTGTATGTCAGGCGTATGTATGTGAGACAGTGTTACTCACACTGTTTTACGTTCAGGACTGAGAAAAAAACAGAAGATGTAGCCTTAGAGCAATGGGTTGAATCTTAGCTTTGCTACTTATTACCCATGTGACATTGGGCAAGTCACCGCCTCTGTGGGTTTCATTTATTCATCTGTAAGATGTGGCGTGAGAGTCTCTTTGGCTCTACATCATGTGAGTCTTTGACAATACCTTTCCATTCCAGAACTAAATTCTTAAAGTTCCTGGGAACAGGAATGGACTGTTCAGAAGGATGGAGGAAAAGAGGAGAAATTTTCAACTGTTCTTGTAGATTTGGCATTTTTTTTTTTTTTTTTTAACAACGATTGAGCCCAATAGAAGCCCTGGAACCAAGGTAGAGTTTTAATGTGGCTTTGTTCCAGTGTGCCAAAATTTATAAGGTGCTGAAAGAACTTGTAGCCTATCAGCAGCAAAGAAACAACTGAGTTTAGTATCTAGTTAGTAAAGATAATTTGTTAAAATAGAAAGCTACCAGATGGTAGCTCTTCTTCCCCCAAGGGCAGCTGCACCTCATTTGAGCTCCTCTTGGCTCCACGCGGCCCTACTCCCCAAGCAGCCGCCTTGTGGTGTCCCATGGTCTCCTTTCCCCACCTGCCATTCTGCTTCAATGAATTTGTCTTTAAAAGTTGAGTTGTTTCATGCATCTTCTCTTGGGCACATAAATTGCTAGTTATGCCTCTGGCCAATGGATTAAATTTTGTGGACTACATATAGAGTCTTTCTCAATTATTTGTTCTTTTGTGAATTTCTCCCCCACATTAACAAAGAGAATGATGTTTTATCCTCAGCTTGGCATGTGGATGCTAGAGGGAATAATTCCCTACATCCTGAGCAGGATGCAGATCCTTTGTGAATGCAAGCCGTCTCAAGTCCAAGGAGGGACTAAGAAAAATAATGCTGTTTAAGGAAGTTAAAGGTAACACAATATGTTAAATGACACCATCATTGTCTGTACTTTGGGGGGAAAATAAAGAATGTGCTTCCTAGAAAAGGGTCACAACTTCATCAATTGGATTTTAATGAATTCAGGGGGATTTTAGCTGAGAATTGAGGCTATGGAAAGTTTCATTCTAAACAGTATTTTTTTTTTTTTACCTGAGCTTTATTTCACCCTCCCTCCTCCAGCTCCGATTATCTTTCTGGATACATAAAAAAATAAGGAAGTCACCACATGGTAAAAGTAACCACTTATTCTAACAGTTAATAGCTAATGAATAAGGAAGAGAAAAACCAGAAAGCATATCAGACGAATATCAACATGCTATCTTAGATCTGCTGACATATTAGGTAGTGTTAGGCCATTCGTTTGCCTTGAGACACTGGGATGAAATGCTTTGTAGGAAATGCCAGTGAGGAAAAAAAATCACAATTTGGAATCAGATGATCCTTTACTGTCATTACAAGAAATCCTCCCCCTGCCTGTGCTAGTTGTAACAGGTTTCAAAGGAGAGCTCTTAGAGATTAGTAACGGAATATTTCTTTTTTTGTCTTTGTATTTCTAGTGCCTGGCACATAGGAGATACTTAATAAATGTTCCTTGATTAATTCATTAGCATGAATTAATTAATGCCAGTTGATCAAATTAAATCTTGGTCTCAACATTTTATTGGCAACTTGCTCACAGACTACTTTTGGAAGGAGGTATGCATTGGAAAGAGGGAAGAAAAATTGTAGGAAGGGGGTCGTACTTTTTTGAGGAGTGGGAGAGTTAATTGGAGGGGGAGAGGGTGATTTATTTTGTTTTGTTGTGGGCTTTTGACTTAATTTTAGGTACCTTTCAGCAGGAAAACTCATTCCACTGATATAGGTCAGCAATTCATGGGTAATGTCAGAGCAAGTTAGAGAAGTCCATATGATGAGGAGCACAGATTTAAAATGAAAGGGAATTTAATCAAACCTCTTCATTTCATAGGAAAGAAAACTGAAACTCAGAGGGTAATCTGACAGATATTTGCCTCCTCTAAGTCTTTATTTTCTAAAGTAGTATCTTTAGGGATACCGAGAAGTAGATTATAGTCTTAGAATGCTGTTGGGGCACTGTTATTTACCATCTTGCTAGTACTTGTAGAAGGAAGGACTTGAATTCATATCTTTGACTCCAAGATCTTTCAGACTGTCTCTCATGGACTCATGCATGCTGATTATAAAACAAACATAAATTCCCTTTTTTGTTTTTGTTTTTTGTATGATGTGCTGCATTCTGAGTAAAGAAATCCCCAGGTTAAGGTCTTCTCTGAAACATTTTAGGACCACAGATTTTGGGGCTGGAAAGGGCTTTTGAGGTTTAATTGTTTCATCTCACAGATGAGGAAACTGAGGCTAGATAAATTTAAGAGGTTTGTACCACGTCACACAGCCATCACAGGGCAGAGGATTTGAATCTGGGTCGTTTTGATTTGGAGGACAGCTTTTTATTCACAGGCCACATTGACTGTCTCCATATTATTAGTCAATATGTTTTAAAATTAGTCAATTGCTTTTTTCTTTTCAAGAAGAGCAATTCTTTTTCTAGAGGAGCAAGTATGTGCCAATGCCAATAGAAGCTGGTAGATGAAGGCACTTTCTGACAAGAGTCAGCACAGAGACTGGCAAGGAGGGAAACCGCCCCTCTGTTAATTAATGGGACGTGTTTGAGAATTGAGTACATCTCGTCTTCTGCGATGCAATGTGACAGTATTTGTTCCACAAAATGTGCCTTGGCTACTTTGTGTGTGTGTGTGTGTGTGTGTGTGTGTGTGTGTGTGTGTGTGTGTGTGGCAAAAGTAAGTCTGTCGCTTACTGCCTACATGTTTCAGACTGCTATGCCGAGGGGAAAAAAATTCCCCTTCTCCAAGACTTCCAAGTCTTGTGTGGCTCATGTTAGCCAGACTAGTGTGACCCTAAAGTAATGGAGCAATCCGGCTGACTTCTTAGCACGATTAACAGAACAATCTCCTCTGGATAAGAAAACAAATTAACTCCCGGCACCAAATGTCTCCTGGACCAGGAAAAGCTGTTCAGAAAAAAAGGAATGCTTTGGAACACTCCAGGGACAAATTCTAGCCTGATTTGCCCAAGATTGTCCCTAAAATGAGTGGAACCAACGGAAGGGACTGGTTTTGAAAACAATAAGACAGGATGGAGTCAGATTTGAGGGTATGTCACTGAGCTGGCACTCGGTGGGGTGCTTATCAGTCAGAGATAAATGGCCACTCCTTTGGGTTACAGAACTCTATTGACAGGATACATCCTCCTGACCAATGACTTGTCTTTCTTGAATCTAGGGCAGCCAAAGTCAAAGCCTACAAGGGTTAAAAATTCTTCCTTCCCTTTCCAAAGAATAGGAACTAGGGTTCCCCCAAAGGTCAAGGGACTCACTCATTATCTAAATGGTACCATGGACAGAATATTAGCCTTGGAATCTGCAAGTTCTGCCTCTAACATACACTAGCTAGGGATGTCACAACTTCTTGGTACCCCAGGCGACTGCTTAAATTGCCAAACAACATGCAGAGTACCCTGCACTGAAGAAATCATTGGCAGAGTCCTAAAGACCCCCACTCCACCCCAACCCCATTCCCCAATTTCGCCTCTCAGTGAAATGTAAAGCTACAGGACTATTTTTTCACTTTGTGTTTTAATTTTTTTTTTAGTACATTGGCACATTTAGTTTGGATATAGTAGGTACCTAATTACATACTTGTTGAATTGAATTCAACTCTTCCTCTCTCAATATCATTCATTGCTACTGATGCCAGAAATTCAATGGATAGAAATTCATTCTTTTAGCCTAAACTTAATCAAATTAAAATGCAAATGCATGGAGAGAAACAATTCTTTAAAACTGATCAGACGTTTACATTTCAGTGTGAAAGAGTTCATAAATGCCTTTCCTAAAAAAAAAAAATGTTAAGGTGAGAGGGACTTAAAGAAATGCTAGAGTTGTGGATACATGATAGAGGCTGGAAATTTATAAAGCCTGTGGCAAGAAAAACAAATTTTATCTGTTTTATGATTTTGCTCTGGTATACTCTTAGACAAGTAGCTAAGTGGTTTAGTAGATAGAAAGCTGGATCTGGAGTCAGGAAGACTCTTCTCCATGATTTAAAATCTGACCTCAGAAACTTACTAGCCATGTGACCCTGGGCAAGTCACCTTACCCTCTTTGTCTCAGTTTCCTCATTTGTGAAATATGAGCTTGAGAAGGAAATCATAAACCACTTCAGTATTTTTGCCAAGAAAACCTCAAATGGTTTCATAGAGAGTTGGACACACCTCAACAACAATAGATTAGTATCACCCTAAAATAATGGAGCAATTGGGCCAACTGGATCCCAAAAGAGCCTTGGACATAGTTTGCTTACATTAGTTGGAATCTATTTAAAAAAAATTCTTTGGTTTATGAAGAAAGCATTAAAATAGGACAGCCAGTATTCATTTGTCTTGTACTTATACTCTGTTCCTATTCCTAGGCCACTTACAAGTTGATTTAATCACTCCTCAGTTTTCTTTGATGGACCTTCGTCCATGTCCTTTTCTGTCTCTCTGTCTGTTTCTCTGTCTCTGTCTAGTTATTTTATTTTTCACATCTTTGTAGAAGAATCTCAGTTTTATTTGTAACCTATTGGCCACTGTTGTTCCAATAGCCAAATGCAAATTTTGAAATGGATATCTTGTGAGCATCTTCAACTCAACATATCCAAAATAGAATTTATTATCTTTCTCCCAAGCCCTTCTTCTCAAACAAATTCCCTACTTCTGTCTGAAGAAGATGTATCACACATGAGGCCTGTAGGTAGAATGTGGTGGACAATACTTCTGAGTACAGATTACTGTACTGGATTACAACGTAATTGGGAAATGTTGAAAAAAAATACAATAAAATATGGATAGTATTATATTTAAAATGAAGCCAACACATGATTTAGTGGACCACATTTTAAAAAATTTGACATTGCTGGTTTAGAGCACCACCATCCTTCCCATCACCCAGGCTCACAATTGTGCCTTTACCCTTGACCCTTCATTCTCACTCACCCTAAACATTCAAACCTATTGTAAAATATTATTTTTAACTCATGAACAACTCTTCTTTTAACTACTCACACAACTACAATTCTGATATCAGTCCTAATCACTCCTCCTTTGGACTATTATAAATTTCTAAGTGTTGCCCTGCTTCAAGTATCTTTCCACTCCCACCCATTTCCCACTTAGCTGCCAAAGTGACTTTCTTAAAGTGTATTCCTGACCACATTATGCCTCTCCTCACCAAAATCCAGAAGCTTCCTGTTACCTCCAGGGTCAAATAAAAACCCATCTTGAACAGTGACAACTTTTCATCACCTGGCCCTACTCCCTCTCCCATCTTCTTATTTTATCTTCCTCAGTTTGTACTTTATGATACACTGGCCTCCTGGTCTTTCCTCATGTGGTACCCTCCATCTTCTGTCTCTGTGTTTTGCTTGGAACATTCTCCTCATTGCTGCTTCTTAGTTTCTCCAGCTTCCTTCAGACTCAGCTCTGATCCTTCTGCCTTTCAGGGGACCTTTCTGGTCCCTCCAGAAACTAGTGTCTTCTCCTTTGAGATAACTTTCCATGAAATCAGCATATATTTCTTTCCTAGCATTTTTTAAAAACTAGGTTTTCCCTTCCATTCGAATATAAGTTCCTTGAGGATGGGAATGACTTTTGCCTTTCTTTTTATGGTTAGTGCACAGCACAGTGCCTGGCACATAATAGGTATTTAATAATCTCTTGTTGATTGACAAAAACTGGTTGGATACATTGGCCTTCATTTTGGATATGTTCAAGGAAAAATTTATGGGACCCAACAAGAAGTGGACATAGTGCTGGGTTTGGAGTCAGGAAGATTCATCTTTCTGAGTTCCAATCTGGATTCAGACACTAACTAGCTGTGTGACCCTGAGCAAATCACTTAACTCAGTTTGCCTCAATTTCCTCATCTGAAAAAATGAACGGGAGAAGACATGGCAAACCATCTCAATATTCTTGACAAGAAAACACCAAATAGGATCAAGAAGAGTCAGATGTGACTGCAACAACAAATAGTGGATAAATCCTGGGTCTGGAATCAGGAAAACCTAAAATATATATATTTATTTACTTACTAGCTATGTGAAACTAGTCAAGTCACTTAACCTCTGTTTGCCTCAGTTTCTGTATCTGTAATATGGGGATAATAATTGCACCTATATCCCTAGGATCAAACAACATGATATAATATAAAGCACTGCATAAATGCTAGCTATTATTTGATTCATTAAGTCATTTCTGATCCCAGTGGACAAAATAAACATGTAGAGGGATGATGAGGGAAATGTTGAGTAATGTGAAAAATGCTAATGAAGCCAGATTTCTAAGGAATATTCTGGGGTTCTAGTATTAAACAGAAAGAGTAGCTATTCTTGATACTTTTAGGCATGCTCAATGAATATATGTCCTAGAGGTAGATGGGTGATTTTGGCTTAGCATCTTCTCATGGAAGCCCCCAATTCTGACCATGCTTTCTTTGACTTAGAATCACAGAGTTAGAGCTGAAAGGAACCTTAGACAACATCATTTTAAGGCCCATGGAGGTTAAAAAATTTACTCAAAATTATACCATCAGAATTTCCAGTAGAATCCATATTGTAGAATCATTGATTAGGGCTAAAATGTATCTTAAAGGCCATTTCCTCCCATTTCCTCCTCAATGGGAGTTCAATACTCCCATTTTACAGAGATTCAGAAGAAATAGTTTGTATTTGGCAAACTGACTTAGAAGCTACCTAATTCAATCACTCCATTTTTCAGGTGAATCTCAGAAGGAATAAAGTGATTTGTTCAAGATCATATCATCAGAATACTCTCTAGCTGAACTGTTGGACAACTGGTTATTCTATAACAAAATAGCTTTTCTCCTCCACTAGTTAGCTGATTGTCTTAAAACATTTAGCTGAATCTAAACTTGATTTTCATTAACCACACTGATGGGCCAGTTTCAGACCTATTTACCAAGAATACCTCAGGCAACTCCTGAAAATTTAATAAAGGAAGCCATGAAGTGGGCTGGATTCTTAATTTCCTCACTTCCTGGCTGTGTGATTCTGGGTAAATTCTGTCCTCGTTTTCTTTGAGTCTCAGTTTCCTCTTCTATAAAATGGAACTAGATGACCTCCAGAGCCTTTCCAGTTTTCCATGATTCTCTACTAGGTCATAGATGGATGGTGACTTGGTGGGGGTGAGGGGGAAGTAGGTGGAGTTCCCACTTTGGAAGTCCCTCTGCTGCTGAAATAACAAATCCTTTGGCTATCATTTTCTAAATCAACTTTTTAGGGGAAATACACTGAGTTTTTTTCCCCTTATATTGGCCCTAAAAATGGATGGATCTATAATTTGGCAGTGAAATGGTAAATCAAGACCACCACAAGAACAGTGAACATTTAGTCCCAGACAGCTTCATTCTGCTGTTATCAGTGACCTATCACTGAACGATTAAGTTCTTACTGGGCATTTTTAGTATTTTCTGATCTGATAACTGCTATGGAGAAGCCAAATTCTGAGTCAATCTCTGCCAGCCTAATCCCTGAGGAGTCAGATTAAGTGCATAATTGACCCACATAAACCACCCATCCTCTCCAATCCAATGTTTTTCAAGTCCCGTTTACACTGCCACAGGACCCAGAAAAAGAATGCTATGAAAGACAGGGTATTTCCTCCCACTGGGGATTTCATCAGAGTTGGAGATGGCTTTTTAATCACTGATCTCTGAGCCTTTGAGGTTTAAGCAGATGAGCTAGCCCTAAGCACATCTGTTTTAATCCTGATCTTCTACTCAGGCTGTCTCTTCAAGAAGAACAAGGAGAAAAAAATAAATTAATTTTTGTTTAGTCACTGAAATCTTAGGCACATCTCTTGATGAGCTGATCTCTAATATCAAATGCATGTTTTTATTTTGGTAAAGATGTTGAATTAAACATCAGAGAAGGGGTGGGGTGGGAAGCCATCTGCATTATTTATGGACTTTTGAATTTTGCATCTTTGTTCCTTGAGCTGGTGTGTACACACACATACACACACACACACACACACACACACACACACACACACACTTGCTCTTAAATGACATCTCTGGGAGAATAGCTTCTAACAGAGTCCTCCATAATTATTTTTATAATAGGGAAAAAGTCACCTATTATTTCTTCAAAGAAACTAGGCTGATACTAGATCTGATGTTAAAGATTCATACTTTGGAATATAATTTGAAATTGTTATGTTTGCATTTATTCAAATCAGATAATAACTTTCACCATATTTCCCTGCTTTGAAAAACAGATATCATAGAATCCCTTTCTCAAAAAACAAAACAAAACAAAACAAAACACCAAACCAAACCATTAGATGGCTTTTTTTTTTTTTTTGTGCAGCAACTAGAATGAACTCACAATGCTAATTATCAATCTAGCCAAAAAGCAACAACATGCACGGAGAAATAGAAATATCTACATTCATACAGCAGAAATATAAAGAATGCTCTTTGAATAAGGTTTTTAATCTCCTTTTTTTGGTCTTATTATTTTTCTTAAAAGTAGGTTTAAAGCAATCGTTTGCTATCCTATGGGGGACAAAACTTCAAAAAGTGGGGGACATCAGGTAGGGAATGATGCTTATGCTTTCAGAAATATTTTATAGCAGTCAGTTTTAGGCGGTTGTTTTCTTGATTGCAAGGAAGAGTTCAAGGAGGGGAACATATGTTACAAAATGACATTAAAATCAATAAAACCTTTTTTTGAAAAATGGGAAAAGAGACTTTCAACTTCACAAATTGAAATTATTATTTTCCCTCAAGATCTGGCTAAATTTGGATTACTAAAGGCAACTTCACATCCATCTTCTACCAATCTAGAGCAAACTGAAGGGAGGCAGCTAAATGGTAAAGTGGATAGAGTGCTTGGCCTGGAGTTAGGAAGTCTTATCTTGGTGACTTCAAATCCAGCCTCAGACACTTACTAGCTGTGTGATCCTGGGCAAGTCACTTCACCCTGCTTGCCTCAGTTTCCTCATCTGTAAAATAAACTGGAGAAGGAATGGCAAACTACTCCAGTACCTTTGCTAAGAAAACCCCAAATGAAGTTACAGAGAGTCAGACATGACTGAAGAACAAATGAATAACAAAAAAAAAAAAGGAAACTGATTAAAAACTAATTCAGTGAGGTTGAGAAAATCTGCTTGATTTACATACTGAAATAGATAAAAAAAAATATGATCGTACCAATTTCTTAGAAGCTTTTGCTTCCAGATAGTAAGACAGAAATGGTTCAGTTGGTGGAAGGAGCCTTTGGTGTGATAAGGTGGCTGGCTCAGAAGCCAGCAAAACTACAAAATGCTTAGAGGATTTAGCCCAAATACTCCCACTTCACATCCTAATGCCTGCCATTTTTCTTCAAGGACAGAGACCAAAGAAAGACCAATGCTTAAAGTGAAAATCTAAAAGGAGAATCATGAAAATAAAGGGAGTCAAGGAATGGCCCATGACCACAAACATGACCCAGTAACTCTGGGACCAAAAATTGAAATCACTACATAGAACAAAACCAGTGCTTGAACTTAGACTCCAGAAGGCTTGATTTTGAATTCTGCCTAGGACACTTAACTGCTGGGTGACCCTGTGTAAATCACTTAGCCCCTCTGAAACTCAGTTTCCTACTCTGCAAAACAGGGATAAGAGCAGCACCTACCTTGCATGGATGTTGCACATGTCAAACGAGATAATGCCTTTGCAGACCTTAAAGCTTTACACAAAAGCTAGTTATTGGCAAAAGGAACAGATACATAAAATTCAGACATAGAAAAATGATACAGAAACCCACCACCCTCCAAACAAAACATAAAATATTGAAATAGAAATCATCTTCTTCTCTCCCAAATGCTCATTGTCTATTATTCATTTTTGCCATTTAGAAAAACGAAACAACTTGGAAAAGAAAGCTTTAGCTTTACTAGTCTCTTCTGAAGTATTTCTGGCAATTCTTTCTCTCTCTACCCTGGAACTCCTGTCCCTAGAAAAGAAAGGGGCAACAGTATTCAATCACTGCCCGACAATGCTCTCCGTGGCTCCCACCACCCGCTGCCCGGCCCCTTCCTCGGAGGCCACAGTGGCTTACAGGATTCAAACACACAGAGCTCTCTTTACAAAGAAATAAACACCATGCTTAAGGAAGACAGAAGCCACAAATAACCAAACATGTTGGTAATCTGATGTTATGTAGCTAGATTATAGAAAAACAGTAATTACTGAATGACATTACTCAGTCAACATGGTAATGAAGTTTTTTGAGAAGATCTGGGTCTTTCAGATGACAAATGTTTTAAATCATTGACAGATTCGGGAACTTTCCCTGCTATTCTCTCAGCTAGGTTGCCTAGCACCGATATTCTATATATTAGAGGAAGAGGTGATCTGGAAAGGAAATCCAGGCAAACGCAACGACCGACCTAGGCTGCTGTGGAGGAAGCTTTGCTTGGTCTCAGAGTCACTTGGTTAAAAGTTTTAAGGTCTGGCTGATGGCCACGGAAACGGGGGGAACGTTAGTGAGGGAAAAACCAAGTGACTTGACTCGGGGGACGGTAGATAGATGGAGGAAAATCCACCATGTAATTGAAGTGATTTCTCATTGACCAACGTCATTCAATAAACACCGGTATCACGTATTTAGGAACAACTAGTCTCCAAAGGTACCATTCTTAAAATGGATTGGAAGGCACGGTGCTTTTAGAGATCTGGAAGAGGACAAAGGTCATTCCCTGCCTTTATTTAGTACCTTTATGTCCGAGATCCCCTTCCCCATGCTAATTAGGAAAAAAAAAAGTTTGAGGGGGCTGTTTGCAAACAAGATGACAGGCTGGAATGCAGATCAGACCACAGCTTCAGTAGTGGATGTTTGTAAGATTGGCTAGCACAAGGGTGAGAGTGCACACACACACACGCTCCTGCACATACGCACACCACGCATGGACCACACCAAACGGTGCTTTGGGAGATACGGATCAAAGAAAAAGGCAGCTTAGGCATTGAAAAGAGCAATCCACGGGCTCCCCCCAAATTTGCCTTTTATGAAATCGGTTCAACGGAGCCCAGCAGTCAGGGCATGATTGGAGACCCTGCTACAAGGTGACATGGGCTGTCCCTTTTTTCAATGCCTACTGGATGGGTGATTCAGTGTGTCAGGCATTCGAGGCTCCATACTCTCAGAGAGGCACGCATGCAGAGGAACGAGGAGGCATTAGGTGTGTTTTACGCATGTATGAGGCATTCTCAGTGGAGTGGGTCATGCTAGAAGATGTACACAGGAAGATTATTTGACTTTAATTCATGCCACTTGAGATAATGTGATAAAACATTTGACATGAGAGATAAGTTCCATTTTCATCTGGGAGGTCACCAGTGAGAGAGTGAAAGAAGGAAATAGAGAGAGAGAGAAAGAGAGAGAGAGAGAGAGAGAATGAATGAGAACTACAAAGAATATTCTTAAATAAAAGTAATGCAGAAGAGTGGAATATCATGTACAAAAAGAAAATGATTGGGGGTGGGGGAAAGAAAGGGCTTCTGAACACATTATGGAAGCAAATGAGCTGGAAGACAAAGCATCAAAAGTCGGAAGCGTTGAAATTGGAAAGCTGTGCCAGGCAATGAGATCACCAAGATGAAACAACAACAAGGAATTAAAAAAAAATTCAATGTAAACTGCTGTACACAATTAAAGAAATCATATAGAAACAAGAATCCCAAAGTAGACCAAAACACTAACACTGCCTTGGCACTCGAGACACAAAACCTTAAAGGGAGAAAGCCGACTCTTCACACAACTTACGCGGACAAGGGGTGCATCAACACAATGGTAGCAGACACAGAGACGGAGAAGTCAGTTCCCATGCACTCAGGCCAGGTCTACACTGGCAAATGACGTGAAATCCAGAAACCCTTCTTGGGATCATTCCAACAATTCTCTGCTCTCCCATCCCCGCTCCCCACTGAGCCTGTCCCCACCACTTTGGCCTGAAATAGACGCTAAGGACCAAAGGGGGATTTGGGACTGATTATCTGCTTTGGCAGTGCAGACATGGCGACTGTCAAAAAAAAAGAAAGGGGAGGAGGTTGGAAACAATTAATTCTCAAGACATCCAAGTCAGTGTTCTCTGAAAGTTTTTTTTTTTTTTTTTGGTTTTGTTTTGTGTTTAAATCCAGGGTCTTCCAGTCACGTGCAGCTGTTCTTTTTTGTTTGTTTGTTTTAAAGATGTCAATTTTAGTAGATTTTCAGGGAGACTGCATAGCCACAGTATGGTCTGTTCAGAAGTCCATCAGGTGAAGATTTTTTCTTCCTTTTTTTCCCTTAACCCATCCCCGCCCCCCGAAACTTAGTCATTCTCAAGGAGATAACAATACAGCACCTACAGCTCATCTGCATGTCACAGCTGTCAAGCAGTGAGAGACAAGCAGCAGGGTAGCGGAGAGGTATGTAGGCAGCGAATGCCGGGACTGGAAGACGGCTCCCTAAAAATTGGGACTGGATTGCGATGATGAGAACAATGACCAAGAGAGATCTCTGCCCGTTCCGAGAAAGCTTCCTCACAAACTCGGTGCGGGAATGGGTCAGCTTAATAAAAAGACACTGTTATCCTATGGATCACACAGATAAAGACCAGGACGTAGTAAGACCAGAGGAGAGAGATTCAGAACAGAGAGACAACAGAGACAAGAGCCTGAGTCAGAGGAAAGGGAAAGATTTGGTTGGATTTAATAACCAATTGTTTTTTTTTTTTTTGTCTCAAAATGTGACTTATCCTCCTGTCTCTTATTTTGTCACATTTTGGAGAGTCTCCTCCTTGGTCTGCAAGGAGGAGAAGGCATTTACTTACATCAAATAACCTTTCTATATACATCTCCTCATTGACCTTATCACGGAGGACATCCTGAGAGTGGCGGACAAATGTCACGTAGGCGTCGGCAACGTCCATCCCGGGCTTCTGCAAAGAAACACAGAAATGTGAAAATGGCGTCATCGTCACGTCCTGTAACCCCTTTCATCCTCCCATCCCCTTCTAGGGAGTGTCTGTGATTGACTTTTCTAGGTGCCTTCTCTGGCCACATTCTGGTGTCAGGTGTTCAAAGCTGTTTCCCACAGTGCCATATATTGGAGCAGCAGGACAGGGATTGTGGAAGGAACCTGGATCACTCCTTCCCTGACCAAGGATTCCTTTTATTACATACCCAACAGGTGGCCGGCTGGTTTTGAATGGAAGATCTTCACCGACAGGAAAACCAGTATCTCCCTAGCCAGCCTGTTCTACTCTGGTCCTTAAGAAGCTTCAAGCCTAAACGAGGTTCTTTGCAACTTTAGGTCTAATCCAGTTATCTAATTTTGTAGAAACTGAGACCCAGAAATTTGAGTGGAAATGAGCTAGGATTTGAACTCAGATCTTCTGCCCTAGTCCCACACACATTCTATTACACCAATGAAGGATAAAATGTTCTCCTGCCTCTTCTTCAAATAAAACTGTGGCAAATAGTTCCAATAGACTTGTGATGGAGAGAGTTATCTGCACCCAGAGACAGGACTGTGAGGATTAAATGTGGATCACAATGTAGTGTTTTCACCTTTTTTTGTTGGTGTTTGCTTGTTTTTTGTTTTCTTTTTCATTTTTTTTCTTTTTGATCTGATGTTTCTTGTGCAGCATGATAATGTGGAAATATTGTTTAATCTCTGTTGGATTACTTGATGTTTAAGGGAGAGGGTGGGGAAAGGGAGAAAAAATAGGGAACACAAGGTTTTGCAAAGGAGAATGTTGAAAACTATCTTTATATATATTTTGAAAATAAAAAGCTATTATTAAAAAAACTGGCTAAATGGGCAGCTAATCTGGGACTGGAGTCAGGAAAATCTGAGTTTAACTTCAATCTCAGATATGACTCTGAGGAAGTTATTTAACTCCATTTGCCTCAGTTTTCTCATCTGTAAAAAGAGCTGGAGAAGAAAATGGCTAACCAAAGAAAATCCCAAATGGGGTCTCAGAGTCAAACACGACTCAGTAGATTAGGATGGCAGAATCTCAGAGTTGTTCTCCCATTTTTTTCTACATCTAGTTTTAGCAAAATCACCATAGAAACATCTTTACTTGCTACCCCTGAGCAGTAGTTAGGCTAGGTTTGGGATTGCAGAAAAAAGTTTCAAAGTCAACTTATATTCCAGAGTGTATCTTATGTCACTAGAAACTGAACAACATTTTTTCTCCTGCTCAAAAATGCTACGATGTGTAAAATACAGATTTAAACCTTTATGAAAACAATGGCATGGTAAAGGGAATAGAAGGGATGGCTTTGAAATTGGAAAGACCTTTCTCTGAGACACTCTGGCTTTGTATCCAGAGACAGATCAATTCACTCCTCAGTGCCCCGGCAGCCCTCGAAGATTATAAATTGTAGACAAAATGCCAGCTTGTGTTAGTCAAGGGAATTTCTCCTAGGGTGCTCCTAACACTGATAAAATCATGGCTGGCCAAAATAAGAACAATGTTCTTTGTTGTTAGAATCAAGGTCTTCATTTATCCAATTTGCTTATATTTCCCACTAGATCGGCTTGCCTAGATCGGGTACGTGGCCACCGTGTCTGCCTCCCTACTCACTCTTATAGTTTAATAATAATAATATTAATGATAATAATACTCTTTGTCGTAAATATGTCCTTTACATAAATGAGACTTTGTGGAAGGATAGGAAGATGGGGAGCGAACAATTGGGCAACGATTCTTGGAAGTGGGGGACAGCCTCAGCCCAAACCTGGAGTTCACCCCGTTTGAGATGCTGCAATCCAAGTTAGCTCCAAAGAAACCCATTAAAATACTGTAATATGGGTCATTGGGAGAGCCACCACCAAACCTCCCGAAGTTTCCACAGCAGCAGATATGTACGTTTGCTAATAACTAATAAGATTAGTTTTCATTACTGTGATTTACCTTAGATCACAAAGGATCATTTCCCTACCAGACGTGACTGTCAGCCACTGCAAATTGAAGTTAGTTAACACTTCTGTGTAATTTCCAGGGTGAAAATGAGGAAGGTTTGGAAACAGTAGGACTGTATTTTTTTCCCTGGTACAAAGCAAACAATTATCAAGCAAAGGGCCAATGCTAGGCCCCTGGGTTGCCAGTAACATTTCTTAACACCTGCTGAAACAATGACAAGGTATTAATTTGAAAAACAATGAGGACAAACCAATGGGGCTGTAGTCAAGTGTTACACTTTCAACAATTTTCTGCAGACAGGAATGTGCCAGGTCTGTGATGGTCCTATAATTGTTGGAGTTTTATGATACAAAACAATAGCATTTCTGGAAGGAGATGTAAATGATAGCTGTCCCGTCTTCTTGCCTCCGAGGTCTGATAAGCCAATGCCATTTTCAGTAGGAAATGGGGGTTCACGCCACTTGAGAAGAGATGGGATCGAGGTTTAAATTCTAGGTCCAAATGTTCACTAGCTGGGTGACCACCATCTCCCTGAACCTCGATTTCCCCATCATCTCCCTGAGCCTCAATTTCCCCATCATCTCTACAGGGAGGAGGGTTAATAGGTGTCATTTTGAATTCTCTAAGCCTTTACCTGTTCTATAAATGGCAGCTTTAAGGAACTTCCAAAATACTTAATATTGCTTATTATAGGTGTTCATTTCTTGGTAGTGTTTATACTGAAAGTTACCATGGCACAGTGGATAGACCCCGGGAGTTAGGAAGATCTGAGTTTCTATACTACCTAGAAAACTTACTAATTGTCTGACCTTGGACAAATAGTTTCACCTATTTAAGCCTCAGTTCCTTCACCTGTAAATCGAGATTTCATGACCTTGAAGGTCTCTTTCAGCTTTAAATGTCTGATTTTGCAAATCTCCCCTGCCTCTGGGACCTTGAGTAAGTCCCCTTAATCCTCAGGGTCTGGACAATTCTTGAAGTCTTCAATTCATCCAAGAGTTGCTGATCTGTATTGTGGAGGGAGTTTTCACCCCCACTAGTTCCCTACAATGATTCTATGGAAATAGAACAGCTTTTCACCCTCTCTGGTCCTTTCCAAAGTAAAGTCATTGTAAAGACTAAGATTTAGGAATGAGATTCTACAGGGAGCCCCAGATTCTCCTCTTTCAGAAGCCGTTAGCCCTTTCCTTTCCCATGTTCTGGTTTGGAGAGCTTTTCTAAACACGCTTTCAACTTGTTGCAAATTTCAGAAACTTGAACCCACCTGCAACAACTGGTTCGGTTAACTTTGCTGTTATATTTCCATAGCAGCACCTCAGTTATCTGGAGGCCACTTATGTGACAATGACAACTATCCAAATAAGCAGAATGATCAAGGGACAGGGATACTTAGTAGCTACAAGAGAGAGGGATTCACTGGTATTGTCAAAGCTCACGGGAGGAAACTCTTATCTGCCAATGCAGGTCTTCAGTGTCTAGTCTTAGCTGGCCAGAGTGCTGAGAGATTAAGTGATTTATCCAGCATCACAGAGTCAAAGTGCATCACACTTGAACCTGGGTTTCTTGGCTGCAAAACAGGCTCTGTATTCAATACCTCCCCTCCCCGATCTCTTGTGAATTTTGCTAATAGGGGTATTTCAGGACAGTCGCTTAGAGCACCTTAACTCTTATTTTGAAAACGATTCTAATAATTTTTGTCATCAGCTCTTTTAGACACATTAGATTAGAAGCACCAAAAGCAAAATAAGTTTTGGGCTGTTATAGGCAAACAGCTTGATAATAATAAGAAGTAATGGTAGAAGAAAAGGAGGGGAAAAATCCAAGAAAAAGACAAAGGCACATGCACGAACCAAGAAATACAATAAGTACAGAAATCTGAAGACTTTCACGGTAGGGACAAAGAGATCACACCTCAGTCATACCTGCAGACATGGGGATCCCATCCCAATCCAATGGGCTGATGTGATTGTATTCACAATGATAGTACTAAGTTATCCAGAAGAGGATAAATTGTGGTTAACATACTATTTATGAAAGCAGGAAATGAAATGAATTTCAGTCACATTTTAAATGTTATTTTTTTCTCTTAAAGGGCTACATGGTAATTTAAGAAAGTCAGCTTATTCCTGAATAATGTTGTGTAATGAAGCCCTATATAACTCTCTGTTGCTGCTGCTGTTAGTACTACTGTGGTGCTGCTGGTGCTGCTGCTACTATGACTACTATCCCTACCACCACTACTACTACAACCACCACTACTATCAGTATTGATCTTTCTAATTTCTCTGTCTGTCTCTTTTTCTCTCTTTTCTTTTATTCTCTCTGTCTCTGTCTTTCTCTTTGTCTTTCTCTCTTCCTTCTTCCTCTCTCTGTCTCTTTGTTTCTGTTTATTGCTTTGTTCTCTTCCTCTCTCTGTCTCTCTTTCCCTCTCCCTTCCCTTCCTCTCTCTGTCTGTCTCTTTTTGTTTGTTGTTTATCTCTTTCTCCCCTTCCCCCTTCTGTCTGTTTGTCTTTCTCCTCTCTCTCTCTTTCCCTCTCCCTTCCCTTCCTCTCCCTGTCTGTCTCTTTTTGTTTCTGTCTGTCTGTCTCTTTCTTCTCTTCCTCTCTCTCTCTCTCTCTCTTTCTCTCTCTCTCTTTCATTCTCTCTCCCTCTCCCTTCCCTTCCTCTCTCTGTCTGTCTCTTTCTTCCCGTCCTTCATCTCTCTCTCTCTCTCTCTCTCTCTCTCTCTCTCCTCTCTCTTTCTTTCCCTCTCCCTTCCCTTCCTCTCTCTGCCCCTCTCTCTCTTTCTTTCATCCAACACTATCTCTCTAAACTTAAGAAAATTGAAGCCCAATAGACATAGAAATCCATAGAGCTCTGGAGTTGGAAAGAACCTTGGGCATATAATTCTACTCTCTAATTTTATAGATAAGACAGATATAGAAAATCACAAACATAATTCAAATGTGAGATGGAAGCTGAACCCAGGTTTTCCTGACTCCAGTCCAGGGCTTCACCACATACTCAGGCTAGTTATTGTAGACCAGTGCTCCTTTTTAAAAACTAATACCACTTTTTATGTGAGGAAGATCACTGCCAGCACTCTCTCAAAATTTGGGCCTATTTTGCTACCAAGAGGAGTCTAAACCATAACTTTTGCAAAAACTCAAGTCTCTTTTAAGATCAGACTTGAGGATAAGTTCTTTGCATCTATATAGGAATAAAGGCCATCTTTATAATTAAGCCAAACTTGACCATGGATGACTTGGAGGCTGGTGCTAGAGGAGGATGAAGACAAATCGATGATCTTTAACCTCTTAGTCATCTTTTAATATGAAGTTAGTTCAGCAGTGACCAGCATCGCAGGAATAAAGGCTGGTTCATGGCTGTTATTTGGAGGCCCATGAAAAACCTGGCTTCCTTCCACTGAAGTTTTGGTTTGAGAGCCCGGCAGTCAAATGTACACAATGACATATACTGAAGACTAGAAAGTAATTGGCAAAAGTGGGTCATCTCAACTGAGGGTTAAGAGTCCTTATAGAGCTCCATGCCTTCATTCACAGCTATAACCTGAGAGGCAGTTGCAAGAGATTTCTCTCTAAGACAAGTTTCCAAATCAGACTTAAACCTTTGCATTTTGGAGGACAAAGAGAGCAATTTGACCTACTAGCATCTTCAGAGGCTCTGGAAGGGGAGCCCATTCATGAATGTCTCTGATTTGGACTGAGCAAGGTACTGGATGGAAGGGCTATTAAGCTGTCTCACTTAAGTAAGAATGATCCATCTAAATGGTTGAGATTGAATGAGAACATTCAGCTTGGCTTGAGGGTTCCCCTGTACCAAGCAGTGAGGTGACATCTGTAGACAGCCTGGCATTCAAGCTTTGGCTCAGCTTATGTCTCGGGCAACCCACCATACCTTTCTCCACTCTCGGTTACAGAGATGTTACAAGGCTGATTAGAGTGAAGGAGTTTGAGCTCCCTAGATGAAAAGCATTATATAAATTCAAGGTATAATTATAGATGGCACAATCTTTCATTAAACAAACAAAATGTATGTTAATTCTAATTTCAGCCCAATTTCTGATCATTTATTGTCCTTTTAGAAGTAAGCCGCTAAACTGTAACACACATTCGGGGGGAAATGAATTTAAATGTTAATATAAATCCCTGTGGAAACTGACATATTTTAACTAATAAGTATTTGAACAACGAAGACACTTAACCACGTTCGGGGCCAGAAACATTCAGTACAAGACCCTTGATAGCTGTTGAGATAAGCTCTCCAAATTTAATATTTTGCAACCGACCTACATCTCTTTTATTCTAAATGGAAGCACAATCATTTTCTTATCTCCTCTCATACAATATATTTAAATCGCTTCATTTTTAGTTTGCTAATCTGCAGGGCAAGGTTTATCTGTGAATGTATCCTGGTTTATCACAGGTAATCCCACACTCCAGCATTCATATGTTGTACTTAACCTCAATTTAAATGTAAATTTTGGGCAACTTGAAGTGCTTTATCTATGAACTTGAAGGGCTCTCTTCATTAACGAGGCCTCCTCTAATTATAAGGGGTTTTGCAAGTTTGTCTTAAAACAATTGCAGAACATACCAAAAAATGAACAAGTTCAGACTCTATTTGTTTTCATCAAAAATATTGTCTCCCTTATACAAATTTCTAGCTCACAGTCGAATCCCCTAGAGGTATAAATAAGAAGGGGCTGAGTAAGATGATATTAGAATGAAATTTAGCAGAAAAACCAAATATAAATGAAATGAAAGTGAATTGTGCTTTAGCCTTGTACTGTGAGGTTGCTTTTGTTTCTGCCTCAAGCTCTTCTGGCTGGAAGAAATCATAAATCATCAGTTTCCCATGTGGGGAAAAATTTTACTCAGAAAATATTCTGGGCTTCCCTCTTTCTAATGACTAAAAATTCAGCACCAAACCATTAAAAACAGCACCATCCCGATTGTGAAGAAAGCAACAAACGTTTTGAGCGATACTCACAGGGACGTCCACATACTTGGAAGCTGCCTTCACCTTAGGAGGAAAGAAGAGATAGGGGTGAGACATGTTTTTATATTGAACCATTCACAGCTCAGTGAAGTAACACAATGAGAGTTAAAACAATATGCTGTACCACAATGCTGACCAGGAAAACAAACTTAAAAAAAGGTACTAAAATGAAGCTGCTTGCTATTTGGAGCCAGAGCTTTAACTCTACTGAGATGGAAAGAGAGAAGAGAAAGACAGAGGCAGACCGAGGGATAGACAGAGGGACAGAGACAGACAGACAAAGACATAGGGATAGACAAAAGGGCCGAGACAGACAGATACAGAGGGATAGATACAGAGACAAAAAAAAAAAAGCTAGAAATAGAGATAGAAAAAAAGAGAAATGGAGAGAGAAGAGAGAACAAAATCAGTTCTATTGCCTCCCAGTCTCTAATAACAGCAGATGCTACTGTAGGAGTCCTGAATTTTTTCCTTCTTGTAAAAGCAGGAGAAGGGATTGTGGTGAAGCAGAAATGGATTTTTCAGAGGGCACAGGGACACATATGACTAAGGCTATTTGCTTATTTGTTTCTCTCTGTCTTTCCCTCCCTTCCTCTCACCCTCCCTCCTCTTTTCTTGTCCTCTCTTCCCCCTCTTTCTCCTCTCTTTCTTTCTTTTCCCCCTCCCACTCTGCTTCTTTGTACCTGGGCTCCTAGTGTCATTACAAATCAACTTGGAATTAATTGAAGGGCAGAGCCCTCATTTTAGGTTATGGGATTCAATTGCTTTCCAGGAGTCCATGGAAAGCTAGTGTGTGGACACTGGGGAACACTTGTCCCACTGGGGAAGGGGAGGAGACCATTAGAGAGATTCCAACTTGACAATGAGAATCCAACCTGACCTAAGGCTGTCCTTGAGTCTCACATGGATTATGTTTTTAGAAGCTTAAATGTATGGTGAAATTATCCTGAATGGGAGATAAAGGTAGTGAGAACCAGGAAGGGGACATTTGTTTTATTTAAAAATAAAACAAAAGCACTAAGAAGCAAATCCTCAGTCTAAGCTGTCAATCAGCCAAAAAGCATTTACATGTGTCTGCTAATAAGTTCATGTGCAATCTTCTTTTTAATTATACCACATTATGTGGTATATGTGGAAATGCTTGTTTTATTTCATAAATGAAAAAAAAAGTTTAAAAATTAGGGTGAATTTTCTTAAAAAAAATAATGCACAGAACATTTCATTTCTAAAATTAAGGTCAAATGGGAATGAGCAGTCTGACCTCTGGATGGCATGTAAAGTTAGATGGCACATGGACATGAGGATGGAAAACACTAACAATAACAATAGCTAGGATTTATACGGCACTCTAATGTTTGCAAAACATTTCACAAATATCTCATTTTATCCTCACAACAACACTGGGAAGTAGGTATTATTATTATCCCCATTTTATAGCTGAGGAAGTGGAGGTAGACAGAAGTCAAGTGAGTTATCTAAGGTCATCCATGATTCCAAGTTCAGCATTTCATCTACTGCATCCCCTAAACTCCTTTAGCATATAATACTTCTGTCTGTATGAGCAGGGTAGAGCCTATGGCCATTTCTGTGACTGCTTATTGCTACTTTATTGCCAAAAATGAATTGGTGGAAGGAATGGCCATAAAACGTGTTCCCTATCTTGGTAGAATCATAGGTCCATTTCTACCCTTTTTTCTGTCATACAAAAAAAAGGACAAAATTGTGTTAGCTGCTGTGGTAGATACAGTGTAGAAATCAGTCAATAAGCATCTATTAAGCATGTACTATGTGCCAGACAAAAGAGAAATTATGTGGAATTTGAAATGTAATCAGATGAGATGACATGAAAATATATGGTTATATACAAAAAACAATGTGGTAACAGGGAGGAGGGAGTCAGTAGCAATTGGGGGAAGCAGAAGAGCTTCATGTAGGCTTGAGTGGTGTATGGGAGGAAACTAGAATTCCAAGAAACACGCAAACCATGATCTATTTCTTAATTCACAGAGTCATGGGATGCTAATAATGGCACAAAATAAGAAAACTACTCATCCCCAGAGATGACAAACTAAAACAAGATTAGAGCATAAGAGAGCGCACCCCGAGTAGTACATGAAGACTAAGTAGAGAAGGATGGTTCCTGATGAGGAGCATTGGGAAAGGCTCCTTGGAAAAGATTGGACTTGACTTGAGTGTTAGAGAATGGATGGGATGATATTGATGATGGTGGGGTAGGAATGGGGAAGGACAGGGTATTTCAACTATAGGAAATGACACACACAAAGGTGTAGGGATGGGTTATTAAGGCAAGGATGGTTAAGTCTGGGAAGTACACAGGTAGAAGGTAGTAGAGAAATCAGGCTACATAAAGTCTAGATTATGGAGGGCCTTGAATGCCAAGTTGAGGGAAAGAAGCACAAGGGACCAGAGAACAGACTTTTTCTTCCATAGTTAGATGTCTTCCTTGCTCTGGGGATTTATAGCAGTTGGTAATTTTGCGGCTACTGAAATGATCAACCTTTAAACACGCCTACTCTTCCTTCCCAGCTCACATTCCGTTCCTCTCAAGAGAGGAGCCAAATTCTTAACCCTCTCTTGGCAGCTGGGAGAGCCTGATGGACCTCATGGCGAAGGTCCAGCCACTACTATTATCGACTGACAATCACATTCGTTTTGATTCCCAACAGCATGGTCTGATTACTCATCTAGTGGCTCCATCTTCTTTACATTAAGAAGATCAATGGATTTCCATTTTTCGGTTCTTCAATAGATTTCTATTTTTAGTCGAGGATCTGAATACAATCTCTGTATTTTCTAGTTCATTGGATTAAGAATTTCAAACCAGAAGAGAATTTAGAGGTCCTCTAGTCCAACATGCTCTTTTTATGGATGGGGAAACTAAGGTCACAGAGAGTAAGAAGCAGAATTGGGATTCAGATCCAACCTCAATTCATTCCTTCCTGAATCAATTGCAACTCTAGTACTAAAAGGGAAAGGATAGAGCTATAGCTCTCTGCTCTGGTCAGACTACACCTAGAGCACTGGGTCCAGTACAAAGACCATCTTTTAAGAGCAATAGTCAAAAAAGAGAGTCCGGAAAGTGGGACCAGGATGCTAAGGGATCTAGAGAACATGTCACCTGAGGAACTGTTGAAGGAACTGGGATGTTTACCTTGAAGAAGAGAGGACTAAAGGGGGAGTAACTAACAGTAAGGGAAAGGAACATGATATTCTCTTCAAATGATTGGGAGGTCAGCAAGATTTGGTTTATTCTGTGCAGGACCAGGACCAACAGCAGGAGGCCACAATGGGCTGGATTTCAAAGTACGATAAGAAAAGACCTTGTGCTAGACCTGTGTGACAGGAGAGTGGGCTGTCCCACAAAGTAACATGTTTCCCAAGCCCTGGGAATGCTCATACAGTGTCTGGATGACTATCTGTCAAGAAAGTCTTAGCAAAGATCCATGAACTGTGTGGGAATTTTCACTAGAAGACTTCTGAAGTCTCATCCAACTCCAAGACTTTTAGACATTCTCTTCAGGAAACTAAACTCTTCCAGGGTGAGGCTGTTTCATTTTTTTTTTTTTTTTTTGGTTTCTCAGTGAATAAATCAATTGGCTTTTTTCCCCAGGGATTGTAGCTTTACAGAGTATTTAAATCAGTTCAAATCAATTTAGTAAGGATTAGTTAGCCAACTTGGTATGGGACACTGTGCTAGGCAATGAGGATACAAAGATAAAAGTGAAAATAATACCTGCCCTTGAGTAGCTTATAGTCTAACTGGAGGAGACACCATGTATATTATTTTATAAATAGAATTATATATGTCAATTATACATAAATATATATTTTATATATGTTGCCTCTTCCAGCTAGGCTATACATATATGTATATATTTAAAAATATAAATTATATATAATATATATATATAAAATCTACACATGCATATGTTATCACAAATCCACATAAACAAGTACATACATTAATGTATGTATATTTAAATATGTATATATGAGCACATGTTTATGTATATATACACAAAATTATATAAGATACATACATGCATTTTACATGTGAAATTATATGTGTTGATTATACATAGAACATATGGTATATATGTTGCCTCCTCTAGTTAGACTATATTATATATAAATAAAACACATTTTATATTTATATGTATATATCTATTTATATAAATATAAAATCTATACATACATACATATATTACTATGTATCCATGAAAATTTATATTCACACATATGTACATGTATGTATTTTTATATACACGTGTTTGTGTATATAACAAATATAGTTATAGAAAATGCATGCACATACACATATAATATTTAATGTAATTGTGTCAATTATATATAAGTACATATTGTATATGCTGTCTCTTCAAGCTAGACTATATTATATATATAAAATAAAAAAAAATCTACATATATATCAATAAACATATATATAATCTACACATATCCATATAAAATAATGTACACATATATATGTGTGTATATATGTGTAAGCACATATTTATGTATGTATACATATAAAAATACACCTATAAATATAATATTTTATATGTGACATTATAATGAAATATATTCATTGTATATGAAATTTATATGTCAATTATATATAAAATATTATATATGTTGTCTCCTCTAGATGGACTACATTATACATAAATAAAACACATATTGTATATATGCAATCTACACACATATATTGTCATATTGTCATACAAAATATACACACATACATGTGTATATTTATATATGTCATATATAAATATATAAACACATACAAAGTTATATAAAATATATACAAGATAGAAATCAGTTTGTTTATCAATAAGATACTTGGTTCATATGATATATGACTACCAATAGAATGCAAACTCTGAGAAGGGTGATTTTTCTCCTGGCTTTGTATCTCTAAAATGTAATGAGTGAATGAACCAAAGTGTATTTATTAAATACATATGTTGTGCCAAAGACCGTACTCAGCACTGGGGATACAAACAGAAGAAGTGAGACAGTTCCAGCTTTCAAGGACTTCACACTCTGAGGGAGACAATTCAGGAAGGAAGGTTCAACTGCAGGGCTGCTAGAGAGTCCCAAGAGTCCCCGGGCTACAGTCATCTGGCAGATGGTGAGGCCCAGAGATTGTTGGGTTACTTACTTAGGTATTGAAAATGACAGTGCTAGGGTACTGCAGGGCAAAGGGATAGTGCAGGAGGCAAGACCCAGAGGATCTTAGGCGGCCAGATGGCAAGGTCATTGGAAGCAATGGAGTTGTTAACTCCCCAATCACCTAAGCCCCATATAGAGTAAAGGAGGAAGGCAAGAGGGGAGGATGGCTCCCAGTGGTGGTAGTTTTTCCTGCCATCTGCCTGTCCTGAATGGATTCTGGGGCAGCTTAAGGCTGGAGAAGGAGTTGAGGGTGGAAATAAGGGGTAGTCACTTAATAAATGCTTCTCTTTTGATTTTGCAACATTTTTCTTACTTTCACTACTTACATTCATAGAGTACATTTGAGATTCAACAATGTAGGTTGAAACAAATACTACTATTTTACAGATGAAGAAACTGAAGATCTGAGAGGTTAAATTTGAACTCATATGTTTTGACTCCAAATACGATATTCTCTCCACTCCATCATGCTGTCTGTAAATACTTTATCCCTTAAATGTATATTGCACTTTCCCACTTCCATTCATTTGTTCACAGTTTCCTCTGCTTGAAATGCTATATCTCTCCCTGTTCACATGAAGAATTGCTACCCATCCTTTAAAGGGCAACTCAATTGACCTCACCTCCACAGAGGTTCCCATTGTTGGTCAAGGCCTTCTCCCATGGACTCACAAAGCCCCTTTTCCTAACTCTCTAATGTACTTCTCAAATAATGTTGCACGTTCTAATTATCCACTTTAATTTAATGACTTTACATTTCTCACTGAAACAAAAGTTGATATTTCCAGCAGTAATGTCTGTCAGATGATCCTCTAAGCCTGAGATCCATGGAATACCACAGCTCTGAAGAGTTAAAGGGGCAACACATGCAAAGGACAACATGGAGAGAGGCATGATGGCCACAAGCACGTTGGAATACATCACAAACAGTCAGGTGAAGGAGAATGAAGTGGAGTAAATGTCATCAGAGTGAAAATTCATCAAAAATGTGGATAAGTCAAGAAATAACCAGTGGACAGTCTGTGTGCTCCAATGGCATCCATGCAACATCAAAACATTTCAACATGTTGGATAGATTCTAAGTGGAAGATTTGTGGAATCCATAGGAGAGACAAACTGGATGAGAAGGTATGAATAGGTTGCGATTAGCATCGTTGGAGGGAGTGCCCACCTTTGGAAGAATAAGATGATCAAAGAAGGAATAGGACCTTTGGGGTCATGGTAGCTCAAAAGAAGGAAAGAGTAGAGATGCTCAATTCTTATTTTTTATCAATTCTTTGCTTATGTTTTCTCTGCCAAGGAGAAGGTCTTTGTAATAGAAATGATAGAACAAAAAGTACTAAGTGAGCATTGATAGGAAAGATAATAAAAAGAAAATGAGAAAATGCCCAGTTGTCCTTGATAGAGAACTGGCACATGGATTGCTGAGTCATTGTCAATAATATCTGAAAGATCGTGGAGAGTTAACACAAGATAAGGGAAGGGCCGTGCCTTGATTTTTAAGAAAAGGAGAAGAGAATGAAATCTGTAATTTATAGGACAATGAGTTTGACTTCATTTCCTGCAAAAATTCTAGACTGGATCATTAAAAAGATCATTGATGGATGTTTAAAAGGGGAAACAATAATCACAAAGTGACAGCAAAGCTTCATCAGAAAGAGATCATGTCAGTCTAACCTTAATTCCTTTTTTGACAGGTTTGCTAGCTTAGTAGATAAAGGGAATGCTGAGGATATCATTTACTTAGATTTTTGTCAAGGTCTAAAGTATCTCATGCAATTATTACAGAGAAGACTGGGAGATGTAGACTAAACAATAACACAATACGATGGTTTCACAACTGTTTGGATAATCAGACTCAAAAAGTATGTTAATGGTTCCATGTCAAAATGACAAGGGATCATTGGTTATGTGCTATTTAATATTTTTATTAATGCTTTAGGCAAAGATGACATGTTCACCCAATTTGAGATGACACAAAACTGGGAAAAATGCATAATGAAGTTAGAAAATGACAGAGTCAGGATTCCAAAAGATTTTTGACAAGACTAGAGCATTCTGTCAAATCTAGTGAGATAAAAATGCAATAGGGATACTTTCAAAGTCTTATCATTAGATTTAACAAATAGATTTCATAAGTAGAATATGGGCAAGGTATAGTTAGAGGCAGTTCTGAAAAGATCAGGGGGTTGAATACCCTCAAAGTCAATGAGTTAGCAAAGTAATATGGCAACCATAAAAACTAATGATGGGCTATGCCATATGAGACACATGGAATGGGTAGGTTATAATCATACTGTACTTTCCATATGAGTTTTCAGGAATGGATAGGTTATAGTCATACTGTACTTTGTTCTGGTTAGACTTCCTCCTTGAGTTTAGTCCTTTTAATTTAAGAATTTAAGGACATCAATATATTGTTCAGAGGAGCACCACCAGGCTAGGGAAGGACCATGAGTCCATGTAATATGAGAAACGGTTGAAGGAACTGAGCCTGTTAAACCTGGAGACAAGAAAACTCAGAGGATAAATGGTAACTGTCTTCAAGTGCATATTAATTGTACTTGGCCCTGGAAGATAGGACCAAGAAAACTGGGGAAGTCGCAAGCAAAATGACCAATTTATGACCAGCATGTCAAGAAAAACGTTCCAGTGACTAGAATTATCCCTTTTAGCTGCCGTACATTAAAACCTTTTTACACCCTGGCTTTGAACTACTCTCCCATTATTATATACATGATTCCCCTTTATTCATTCTTTGGTCTAGCCAACTTATCTTGCTATTTCTCACATTGGGCACTCCATCTTCATTCTCCATGTCTTTGCATTGTCTATTTATCATATCTGGACTGTACTTACTTCTCCCCCTTACCTCTTAATACCTCTAGTTTTTTTTTTTCAAAGTTCTAATAAGAGAACCCAGGTCAGTACTTATATACAGCAGGGCATAGTGGGTAAAAGTTGGTCCTAAAACTAGGAAAACATGAGTTCAAGCCCCATCTGTGATACACTCTCAGCTGTCTGAATTTCTCAGTGTTCTCTGAGATTATATGTTGCAAAGATTTTAACTTTATTTGGTAGAGGGAGTTTCCTCAAGTGGGAATTCCTTATAACCTGAAATCACAGCTTAAGTCCCTATACTTAAACATACTCACATATTTATATACATTTATATATTTAACATACACACACATAGATATTTTCTTTTCCTTTTATGCTTCTAGAGGGGAAGGGATATTTTATTTTGTTTTTGTATCTTCAGCAGTTAGGAAAGTACCTGGAGCAGAATAAGCATTTAATAAGTTATGTCAAGTCAATAAGCATTTAAGCTCCTACTTTGTGCAGGCGATGTGCTAAGCACTGGAGAAAGGCAAAAGACCATCCTCACTCTCAAAGAGCCACAGTGCAATCAAGAAATACCAATTGGTTAATTATTGGATTAGATCAAATTCTTCGCCTGTGTCTAAATCACAATTATGTCACTCTGAATGAATTTACTGAGCAGTTTAGTCAAAGGATAATGCCATTGAGGCAGAAAAACCAACCAGTCATATTGATTAAATGTTGGGATCAACTTTTGCTTCCTTACCTCGAAATCTGTCATGTCAGTCCTGAGAGCCACATCCTCGAGTGGCTTCTGCAGGCTGGGATGCTGCTGAGGGAGAGCTGAGCAATTGCGAGCTAATTTAATCAGTTGCAGCATGGCCCGGCTTATTACTTCAGCTCTCCACCTGACTTTACTTGTGTAGACACATACTTAATGGCCTTTATATTGAGTTATTAAATTATTTTTCAGGTGCCTAATGCAACCTTTTCATCAAATGTGTATGACGCCAGTTTGGCACAATGTGGACGATTGAAGGCTTTCCTTCTGCCGGGTTCTAATAAGGGAACCCAGGCCAATCATTGTGTGGCTTTGATAGGAAGCCCAGCAGGGGTTTAAACCACTTTTCCTTATTCATTAGGGGGAAAAAGCAGCCCAGGTGCAGCCCAGGAGGACTGCAGGCTTTGATACTATGAAATCAATGCACACTTAAAAAGTGGATTAGGCTCTTTTGCAACAAAACCCAGGAAAATGAAGCTGCAGGACCTTCTTTCTTTCTTTCTTTCTTTCTTTCTTTTTTAAGCATAAAAATCCAACATTTCTGCATTAGTCCCTGACTCAGCGCTCCAATTTTCCTGCCACGTTAAAGAAGTTTTGATCATGGCTTTCTTGCTGACAGAGAAGTTCTTATTGACATTATCTGATTTCCTGGCTTTTGTGCATTCCTCATTTCTGGATCTGAGTTTGAATCCTGATCCAGAAGCTTACTGGCTGTATGCCTTAGGGGAGTCAATGAACTTTTCAGAGCCTCAGTTTTCTCATCTATAAAATGGGGAGCATAGTAATGGCATCTATTTTGTAAGGTAGTTAGGATGATTAAATTATTAACATACATTTGAGCAGCAATTTTCACGTCAACAACTCTAATAAGCCCTTCTTTTTATAAGGGAAAAATTCTGAGGGATGTATCATCAGGTTAGTATTAGAGTTGGTTTCAGGGCCAGATTTCCTGGCTCCTGGTCCAATTCCCTGCCCACTAGAGAATGGTTGCAATGGAAATGACTTCAGAGGCATCTATTCCAACGCCATCGTTTTATGGACGAGGAAGCCAAGGACCAGGGATGCTGTGGAATGCCCAAGTTCACAGGTGTAGTTTGTGCCAGTGGCAGGTGCCAGCTAGGAGGCACTGCAGTAGACAGAGCATTGGAATCCAGAATCTTGAGGTCAAATCTGATCTCAGACATTTACTAGTTTTGTGACTTAACCCTGTTTGCCTCAGCTTCCTTATTTGTAAAAATGAGCTGGAGAAGGAAATAGAGAACTATTCTAGTACCTCTGCCAAGAGAACCCTAAATGGGGTCAGGGCACTAACCAGAGACTTTTGATGACTGAAATACATGGGCCCATTCTTCTAAAGTGCTCTTGAAAGAAGTAGTATATTCTACTAGCTCCCAGACTCCACTTCTGTACTCTTCCCTTTTCTCCTACCAGATTGAGCTAAGACCATATGGGACAGCTTTATGGAGTAAGGAGAACTTCAGAGGGAAAGAACTTAGGACCATTTAGAAAATCTGATTCTGGTCCTAATTCTGCCACTGTATACCTCTAAGAATTAGCGTGGAATCAGTTAATCTCTCTAAGTCTCAGTTTTGTTGTTACTGTTGCCTCAGTTTACCCCACTGTGAAATGGGGGAGTTGGTCAAGATTCCTAAAGTCTCTTTCGGCTACATGATTGGGGGGCAAGGGAACAAGTATTAAGTGCCTATTATGTGTCAGGTACTGTACTGAGCCTTATAAATATGATCTCTTGGTAATAATGATGATGATAATAAATGACAAAAATAGTGCTTACTATATGCCGAGTTCTGTGCTAAGTGTCTTTCAATATTATTTTATAGACATAGCTTTATGTCTTCCAACTTTCAGGGACATCACAGTGTTGTAGGAAGTTAATAAACAAATACTGAAACATATAAAATTACCCAGAATCCTAAGACCATAGTCTTAGGTCTAAAAGCTTCTTCTTAGGATGTCCTTTTATAGATGAACTCCCCCTTTTTTTCTCACCATGTGGATACAGAAAATGGCAATGTGGGATTGCGATGAGATAGAGAGGTCAAATAAATACAAAGTACCATTACAGAGGAGTCCTGGTTTGATACATGGGGAAACAGAGAGAATAAAGGAAGATGGGAAAAAATGAAATGTGATGAGAGAAAGAAGATATATTGGATATAAAGACACAAACATATTGGATGGAGGCAAACCCAGGGTTGGTGCCAGGTAAATGGAAAGGGAGGATATTTCTTCATTAGTTGGTAAGCTCCTTGAGGGTAGAGGCTATCTTTTGCCTCTTTTCTTTTTTAGTAAGCATTTATTGACTGATTGACTGGAAGTGAGGGTCTGGTAACAGAAGAAGGCCAGAGTTGAAGTTGTACCTGCATTAAATGCACTAGGGAGCAGGACATGGAGGTAAGAAGATAGTACCAAATTAGGGAGGCTGGTGGGCAGCTCACAGGAAACAGTCTGATGTGCTAGGAGAGAGAGAGAGAGAGAGAGGGAGAGCCTAGCCCTTCCCTTGCTGGAGCTGAACCCCCAGGAAGGAGTTCCTTAGGTTGGTCGTGTAAGGGTTGGAAGACAAAATTAGGGAGCATCGATTCCACAGGCAAGGAACATGTGCTCTAGTAGGTGAGCATCGTGCTTCAAAGCCCCATGCACACTGTTCTAGTTACAGATGTACAAATGGGAGGGTTGAGACCTCTCACCCTATAGCTCTATTTTCTATGCAGAAAGGTTCTAAGATGTGGCACAGTGGCTTTTTAGTGAGAACAGGGTTCTGCTGCTCCTGTTTATCATTGTGATTTTGGAAAAGTCCCTCAACCCTTAAAGAGCTTCACTTTCTTTATAAAAAATTGGCTCTAAACTTTATGCAGAAGCAGTATGGTTCAGGCAGATGAGCACTGGTTCTACAGAACCCAAAAGGATGTGGGCAATTCTTTAGAAAATTTTAGTCTTATTTTATACGCCAATGAACAAACATTTCTCTTTTTTTCCTCATTCCGTTTAAAAGAAGAAAAAAAAAAACAAATGCTAATAACAAATCTGCAGATGCCTTAAAAAGTTCCCATATTGTTCATATCTGAATGTATAGAAGATATAGGTTTAGGTCCTGCCTTAACCCTAACTCCCTATGTGACCACAAGCAAGTTACTAAAATGAAGATGTTCCAATATACAATGTCTGAGGTTCCTCCCAGTTCTTTCTCCGTGAACCCATAGGCCTAGTTCATGCTTTGAACAATATTTGTGGAGTTTAAATGAGATACAAAAAGAGAACAGGAGGGATTTTGTTCATTAAACTTAATTGTGAATGGTCCCTTGATCTTTAACATGCATATGTGTATCCTTGATGAACTAACACTTCATGTGGATGAAATAGGAATAGAATATCTGATGAGGATTTGGGGGCAAAGAAAAAAGGTTGGGTTTGGAAGACCTGAGTTCCAAATCTCTGTCATGTACCCCTTGTATGACAGTGAATCTGTGCCTCCATATCTTCATGTATAAAAAGAGGATTGTATTTAGTGAGCTCAAAGGTCTTCTCCAACTCTCAGCTTATTGTGCTAAGCTTTGAGGTGTTTGTGCTTTAGCATCAGGAGGTTGTTCCAATGAGAAGAGAAGTAAAAATTTATGTTGCAAAGTGACAAGAAGTTCACAAAGTATTTTATAAATACACGTTATTATTTATCTCTATTTTATACATAAAAACATTTCAGAGGCATTAAGTCACTATGAGAAAGAGAATTACAGACTCAGAGAAGTAATTTATTCCTCAGTCCTATCTTATCTGGTCCTCACAATGTTATCTATCTGTATCTATCTACCATATGTATGTGTATGTACATCTATAGGTATATATTTATCATAGCTATTATGTATATAATGAAGTCAAAGTTAGGATTTTTTATAAGACTACCTATATATACATATATAATAGAAGAAAGAACTTCTCAAATATTTGTTCAACTTTGATGTTTTTCATTTAAAGAGCCTTTATTTTCTCTCCCTCCCATCTCTCCACAGCTCTGGGAGGGAGGTTTTCCAGACATTAATCCCTCTTCCTTCTGCCTTCTTCCTATTTTATAGATGAGGTAGCCAAGGCTTAGATGATTGAGTGATGTGTTAATGGTTAGCATCATTGTGATCACTGGGTTAGCATCAAATCATTGGGATTTGAATACAGATTTGTCCCCTTTCCTTTATACTTCTCTATGCCACACTGTAATAGACTTAGCTTTTAAGTTCTTACAGGTCAAAATTAGTTCTTTTTGTGATTTCTTTTTTAAAATTGACAATGCATATTATTCATTTCCTCCGTTAAAGCATAAAATGAAGAGAGAGCCTTCTATCTAGATGGAGAAGATTCCCTTTCTCCTTATGAAGAAGAGATAGTAATTTACATCCCAAGGGGACCTTCTCAGAATCCTTGGGGAATGACATTTCCCATTCTGAAATATTTTTCTACTTTGGATTAAAAAGAAAAACCCAACCCACAGCCCCAGATATATAATCAGGGATACTCAAGTGCATCTTGGGAAGACGAATACATTCCCAGTGCCAAGTGAGGGACTGAATGCTTGGGTGAGACAGAATGTCTGTGTGGGTGGATGTACTGGGACTGTGTGTGCGGTTGAGCAGTTGAGCAAACCCAGTGGCAACTGCTTGGGTTCAAGTGACAATTACAGCACTATCCCTTCCCAACCCTTCCCGAAGGGATGGAGAAAAACACAATGCTGGAAGCAGCAAATCACAGGCACTCTTGGATTCCTGAAGCATCATAAAGCTGAGATATCTACCAGGATGTGAGTCCTCCTGGCCGCCCTTTTTTTTGGTAGATGCGATAAAAGGCAGATGTATATTTTACACATGTGGGACTGAGATCTCAAGAGCAGCCTCCAAAATCTAAAGCCTTCATGAGAGATGTGAAAATTAAAGAATCACAGAATCTTAGAGTCAGAAGAGACCAGAATAGTCTGAACTTTACTTGAAAGAGAATTTCCTCTGTACCCAGTCTCTGCTTGCATACCTCCAAGGAGGAGAAACTCATCACCAAAGAGGAGGTTCGATCCATGTTTTTAAACTCCACTACATGGGAAAACTTTTGCCTTTTTGCAAATTCTACCCATTGCTTCTAATTCCATCCCTATAGGACCAACTAGAATAAATCTAACCCCTCTTCCACATGGCAGAACTTTAGTTATTTGAAATCAGTTCTTCAGTCCCCCTTAAACCTGTTCTTCTCTAGGATAAACAACCCTGGTTCCATCAACTCTCCATTAGCATCAATCTCTATATCAACATCTTATCAATGGCACCCAGAAACTGATTGATGTTTTTTAGGATGATCAATAAATCTTCTAAATCCTTAAGGTACAAGTCTGACCACATCACTCTCCTTGTCTGAGATCTTTTATTTGATTCTGGTATTTCAAGTTCTCCACAGCCTGGGTCCAATTTACCTTTCCAGAAATACTTCCTATTAATCCTCTCCATATTCTTGATGTTTCAGTCAAACTCACTTATTGGCTATTCCACAAACTCAGAAAGTCATTTCCTGTCTTCATACCTTTCCCTAATCTGTTCCCCTATGACTTCAATGAACTTTTTTCTTCACCTTTGCTACCATTGTATTATCACCTTATTTCAAGACTCACATTATTAATATTCACTTTTCAAATTACTTTTCATTGACTCATCAGTAGATACCTCTGTCCCTCAGTAGAATATAAGCTTCTTAAGGTCAGGAAGTTATTAATTTTTTTGTTTATATTTCCAGTGCCTGCCTCAGTGGATGACATGCAGCAACTGGTGCTTAATAAATATTTGCAAATTGAATCCAAGTAACACTGAAAAAGAAATAATAGAATGCAGAAATGCATTAAAAAGTAAAGTTTCCCTAAATTGTCTATGAGGTGAAAAATCAGGCAAACTGATAGTAGGGTCATAGGGTTGAGATCATCAGACTTGGGATCAGAAAATATTGATACTGGTGCTTGTTCCATCACTGATTTCTGGGTGACATTGTACAAGTTATTGAACCACTTTGTGTTTCAGCTTTCTGTCTTACCTTCCTTTTTTTAAAATGGGAAACCAGTGTGATAATGAATCTGGGGTCTGAGAGTCAGAAACTTTGGCTTGATCTGTGCTCAAGTCTTAGCTTCTCCACTCATCAGCCATTATCACACTCCTACAAACTACCACGGGTACATTTTAGGTATAATTTTTATTTACTCACATAGGTATATGTAATTTCCTCCATTACTCAAGACCATTGAACTGTTTCTTTATTATCTTTGTGATCATATCATGGCTCATAGTAAGCACACATAATCAACATAATGATTGTTGATTGACTGAATGGAAAACGTCATAGATTTTGGACTGGAAGATAATGCAATAAGCATATAATCTAAGAGAATAATGGGATGCAAAGTTGAAATGTCTTGCCCAAGGTCATGTTGGAATTTTGCTGAGCTAGCATTCTGCATTCAGGTATTCTGATGGTAAATGGAACATTTCTTTCCTTATCCATGCTCCCCATTCAAAGGAGTTAAGTTTAAATTCTCTTAGCCTCAGTTTTAAAGTTTTGTATAGAGAAAATATAACAATTATCTTAAAGAACTGCTGTGAGGAAAATGTTTTGTAAATCTTCCAGTGACAGAGAAGGCAACTCAATAGACTATGTTCTTCAAGGACAGAAATGATTTTATTTTTGTTTTCGGGTCTCCAATCCCAAACAGTGGCTAGAATATAATAAACACTTAAGAACTGCTTACTGAATTGAATATAAATATGAATCATTATGGGAACTGTTATGTTTCCCCTATGTTAACTTGCTGGGTGAACTTGGCCAAGTTATAACATCTCTATTTATTAATTTTTCTTACATTAAACAAAAAAGCTAGATTGTATATTAATACTCTAAGACTCTCCTAGTAATACTGTGAGGGTTGGATAAAATAACCAGTTTGAAAACTCTCAGTTAAAAATTAAGTTTATCTCATTCTCATACTTTTCAGTGTAGTTGAGATGGAAGTGGTCCTAGATCCTATTTAATGTTTTATAGATTATTGAGCAAATAGATAAAAAGACTGTTTTTAGTATGGGGCGATGGCAGTTAATCTTCTGAAGCCTCAGTGAATGCATTTTTTTTTTGGACAGCTCCAGAGTAGACAGGATCACTGGGATGAGCCTCAACCTTTTCCACATGGTTTGGATTTTTTTAACTAGCTCTTTATATTTCATTCCTCAGGGTTTGGAAATTATAAGTATCCAAGATGGTGACATCCAACAAAAAAACTTTGTTCTGAAATTTTTAATGTTATGTATTATCCAGGTGATTGTGGGCCAGTTTTATCTTGGAAAATGCTCTGGCTCCCAAAGAATTCATTTGCTAAATTCTCCATAATAATATCTGAGTAATGCTTCTTATAATCCAGTTCCTGGTCCTAATACTTTGGTCCATAAAGGCCTGTTGGTTTATCTGGTACCGGAGGGAGGAAGAAATGTCAGGGGAATGATCTTGACTGAACCAAAGGGTCCCATCCCTTGGAATAATTTGTTCTCAGACTGAG
Organism: Antechinus flavipes; assembly: GCF_016432865.1. Lineage (NCBI taxonomy): Eukaryota > Metazoa > Chordata > Mammalia > Dasyuromorphia > Dasyuridae > Antechinus > Antechinus flavipes. The sequence goes on from NC_067398.1 coordinate 21,967,814, forward strand.
TTCTATGGACGAGGAGAAATGTCCATGTCTTCTGTTGCTCAGTGTGCTGGGAATGGGGATGTGGTCCAGGAAGCTTGTGTTCTCATCTCATTTCGCTGTGGGGCTCCATAGCAGATGCCTAGCTGTGGTTAATCAGCTTTGCTTTCCAGCCTTCCTTACGGAATGACCTTCTTTAGTATCAACCCCTTTCTGGTTAGGGAAATGTTATAGGCAGTTTCATCTAACTGTTCTTCCATTGATACCATCCCCTTTATTCTCCTACACATTATTTTGATCAATCTGCTAATAAGTATGACTCCACCAGTTTTATATCAAACTTTCTAGAACAAAGAATCAGATCTCATTGGACTTCTGTAGAAAGAATCATAGATCTCAAGCTAGATAGGCCATCTAGTATATCCCTCTCATTTATAATTTGAGCAGACTCAATTCTGTACTAGATGATATGCTCACATCACACAGGTAGTAGGTAGGTGGCAGGGTCATGAACCCAGATTCTCTCATTCTACTGTCTATGTACTTTCTATTCTAGTAATAATAATCAGCATTATGTTTCACATATATTCTCATTTGATCCTCAATGGCACAATATAGACACTATTATTATCTCCATTTTTCAAATAGGGGAAACTGAGGCTCAGAGACCAAGTAGAGGGATTTGTTCAAAGTCACTTGGTAGCAAGAGACAGAGATGAGATTTGAAATTGGATTCTCAAACTTCAAATCCACTCGTCAAACCTCAATGAGATCATAGGTTTAAAATAGGCCAAATCTACAGAGTTTCCTTTTAGAAATGAAGGAACTAAAGCACAGAGAGGTCAAAGGTCTTGCCAAGACTCATATAAGCAATAAATGTCTGAGGGAGGATTTGAACACAAGTCGCGGCACCTTAATACCCAACTAAGTGGCAAGATGGCAAGTAAAAAGTCAGAAGAATCTCGAACTCCTTCCCTAATATCTTTTTCTGTTTGCTAGAAGCTTTGCAGTCCTGCTGGCTTTTCCATAACTTTCTGTACTTCTGGGTACAGAGCCTTCCACAGCATGTGGCTGGGAGCTTGGAGCACAACACACAACTTTACCTTTTAATTTCAGAACAATTATTTTCTGTTTGAAGCCTGAGTACATTTTGATTAAGTGCCCAGTCCGTAGCTGTCATTTCTATGACCCAACCACTCTGCACCTCAAGACTGAAAGGAATAAAAACTGTGTCTTATGTTCACTCTGAAAACCACTCATCTGTTCCAATCAAACAATATGAAGGCGAGTGGCTCCATTTGGAGGTTGGTTTGTGTTCTGAAAAGCTTCTGAAGGATGTGGTGACTAGGGAGAGCCTTCTTTGGACAGCAGGTGTGTTAATTGTAAGCTGCATTTTAAAGGATGGGTCAGAAATGAAGAGGTCCTACTAGGTGATAAAATTGTCTGTCAAAAGTTCCCAAAGGACATGTCATGTACCGAAAGACGGGGTTAGAACTGATGAAAGAAATGGGCAGAAGAGATGACACATCAAAGATTTATTATTTCCCAAGGTCTGGGCCACATCATCTTGGTGGGTTCATAGGAAGAAAGTGCTAGAGGGGGAGGACTTGAGGAATTAAGAGATGCTTTTCTTCCAATGATCATCCCACAAGAGCCCTGGTAGAATATTATTACTCTGTCACAGAGGATCATTAACTGAAGAAACTGCCAATTACATCATCTTTAGGAAAGAATTTGAGTTGTAGAATTTCAGAGACTGGTGTCCACTGGGTGTTAGTTCCTCAACAATTGGCCGATGGAAAAGTTACGTTTTCAAATATCTCTGGTGAGAGGCAGAAGTCCCATCCAAGAAGGGGGATCCTTGAAGACAGATAACTTTCTATCTCCAAGGAAGGCTGGGAAATTTTGGACCATTGTAGTAAGTTCCTAATCAGTCTGCCTATTACCTTACTCTATCACCCACGGAGCTGCCAAAGTGATATTCCTAAAGACACACGTCCCTCCTTTGCTCAGCAAACTCTAGGAGTTTCCCATCAACTTTAGGAGCAAATAGAAATTCTTAAATTTAACATTTATGGAGAAATAAATGGCAAAGCACTTCAATATCTTTGCCAAGAAAACACCAAATGAGGTCATGAAGTCAGTTGACTGAACAACAACAGCAGCAGCAACAAAACTTGACATTTAAGGAGGTGGAAGTGGGTCTCCCCCCTCTTGTTGCAACTGTGCCTATGGTTGGACTTGGGTGAAGGACTTTCTCCCCTAAGCCCTTTGGAGGGAAAATACTGAGATGTCCCCTATGGCCTATTCCAATCTCTCTCATACCCTCTTTATAGTGAATTTTTCTCAGGTGCCAGAATTTCTTTTGACAGTTCTGACAGAAAATAACTGCTCTGGAGAACTCTGTTCCTCAATCTGGTGACTGAATTAAATCAAGGCTGCCTGACCCATCTCCTGGGTTTCATTTTTTTTTTTTTTTTTGGCTTTTGAGAACAGGCTCTCTGCAGGCTTCATTGTAAACTACTGCTTCATTTTAAATAAAAGTATTTCACCACAGTTGGTATTTACTAAATTCTACAATTTCTGAGTGCTTTAGGCACTTCTGTATAAGAATGAAAGATTATCACAGGGGAAATAGAAATCACCGAAGAATAAGCTCGACCTTCACATTCTCCAGCTTTCCTGATGGAAATCTCTGTAACTCCAAGCGAGTCCCCTTTAGACATTTCCTGCTTTTTACCAAGGGGGCACTCTTGTCCCATGAAATGTCACAGAAGGCATCAGAGCAAAGCAATCTTTGGCTGTGGATGTGCCGTTATCACATCTCTAATCTTTGTTGCCAGCATTAGAAAAATATGGAGCAGCAGCTCTATACAATGTGGCAAAAATGGGAAAAAAACTGTCCAAAAAAAAAAAAAAAAGGAAAAAAGGAAGGGGTCGAGGCAGATAATTAGAAACAAGATATGAGTTTCCGGCTCCTGACAGCACTGGAGAAAACTACATTTGAAGTGTAAGCTGTCACTAGTCGTGGCTCAACAGATAGACAACTCTTGTCTCTCCCATCCTGCCTCATGCTTCAGTAGAATATAGAGGTACCCATTGATGGGGCAGGAAAGGACAGAGATCTTTCTGTATTCTGCTTGATGCCTGACTTTGGCTGTGCTTATGGGTCATCAGAGAAGGGAAGATTGATAGGGGTAGAATCATAGAATTTCAACATTTGAAAGGACCTCAGAACTATCCTAGAATAACAGGTTTAGAGTTGGAAAAAACCTCAGAGGCCACTGAGTCCAACTACCACATTTTACAGGTGAGGAAATCCAGGTTTAAGAAATCTGGAGTATTAGATTAGAAAGATTGTATCAGGAAGCAGTCCCTTCTTTGACCTTCTTTTCCATTGTACAGTTACCCCTTCCCTATCATGACTTTTGCCATCTCAGTTTTGCTACATCATTGGTCAACATTAGACATTAAATGGGAATTTTTTTGAGAGGCTTGTGAAACCCACAGAGAACATAGCAGCAGATGACACAGAGAAAGTTTAGAAACTCAGAAATTCATAAAATTACATATGGTTTGTAATCAACCCAAATTTTACAATAAGTACTATAAACCCCCCATAAAAGCAAAAGAAAAAATGTAGACTTCTTCTTTGGTATAAAGAGAGGGCCAAAAAAATTTATGTGCATTTTTCAGATCCCAGGATGCTTCACTCCTGACACCTGTGATGTGGAAGGGATAACTATAGTTCTTTAAAAAAGAAGCTGGATAACAAGTCAGCAAGTTGGGGATTCTTGGCCAGATACAAGGTATATCAGAGCACTGGCAAGTGTTAGGAAGTTTTTCCTTTCAAGAAGCCCAAATCTCAGTCTGCAATATCTGCGCATATTTCCTCGTTCTGGCCTGATGACCCAACAGAACCAATCATCTCTCTTTCATATGACTGTCCCTCAAATACTCAAAGATGGTGATCGTATCACCCTCTGAATCTTCTCTAGGAGAAACATCTCTAGTTTCCTCAACCAACATTTGTAGAATATTGGTTAGTAGTTTCATCATCATGGTGCCCTCTTCTGGAAGCTTTCCAACTTGTCAGTGTGGTTTCTGAAAAGTGATATTTATTACCAAACATCAGGTTCCAAATATGGCCTAATCAGAGCTGAGTATAATTGGACTAACACCTCCCTATTCAGACCACTATGTTTGTGATGTAAAAACAAAACATTGCAATAACACTTAAAATTTTTAAAAAAGACTCCAAACTTGCCCTCTGTTCCTCAGCAGCCACAGCTACTGAAAAACTCAGAAAAGAAAGCTCTCACTACCAGTCTTTGGTGCTAAACAATTGTTCAGCATTAGAAATGGATATATTTTGTTAAATGAGTTGACTCTAGAATAGATGAATCTGTCCATCAGCTTTATCTCCTATCCACATTCCACCAAACTACATTTGCTTTCTGGGTAATCAAACCTTGCCTTCTTCCTGCACTGAATCAAACGACAAACTGACCTTAATATCTGCATCCTCTTGATTTCTAAATATTGTATATATCCTAAACATTGACTACTTGGCCCTTCCACCTTCCCTACGACTATCACCTCTATTAGGAAGAAAGCTCCCTCAGAGCAGAGGATATTTCATTTTTCTATTTGTAGCCACAGCACACTTTTATGCATCCATGTAATAAGTTCCCTTTTATTTGCAAATGGACGCCAACAATAACTAACAATTATATAATGCTGATAATATGCTAGATGCTTCACAAATCTTATTTTATTTTATCCTTACAACAACTCTAGGTTGTTGTTGTTTGATGGTTTCAATTGCGTCTGACTCTTCATCACTCCATACATGGTTTTCTTGGCAAGGATATTGGAATGGTCTGCCATTTTCTTTAGCTTATTTTTCAGATGAGGAAACTAAGGCAAGCAGTGTTAACTGACTTGCCCATGGTCACATACCTGGTAAGTATTTGAGTCTTCCTGCGTCAGGCTAGGAACTATATCCACTACACCCATCTAGGTAGGTGTTATTATTATCATCATCTCCATTTACAGATGAGGAAAATGAGCAAAACAGAAATTAAGTGAGTTGGCCAGGGTCATACAGCTACTTAAGTATCTGAGGCCCCATTAGAACTCATATCTCCCTGATTCCAGGCCTAGCACTCTATCTACTGTACCATTTAGCTGCCTATGTCCTTCTAGCACAGCATTAGCTTTATTGACCTTATCTCATGCTACTGACTCATGTTTAAGCTTGTAGTCCATTAAAACCCCCAGCTTTTATTCACCTAAGCTATTCCTTGCTGTATTTTCCTTGTCACCTACTTTCAAAGTAGATTTTTGAATCTAAATATAGGATGTTGGTCTTTTAATTTCTATTAAATCTCATTGCAGTTGATTTAGCTCATTGTTTCATTCTGCTAAGATTCCCATTATCTCTAAGCTGAGTTCCTGGTTCCTATATTATTATCTCTTGTCCCATTTCTAACAAAGTCTTTGTTAACCTATATGTAATAGACAGAGATGGCCTTGCTACTAGGATGATTTAGTGTCAAGTGTTCCTTCTGACACATGTTGGTTTACCATTCTGTTTCAGTTCCTTTTGCTGGTTCTCCATCTAAGTCAGGTTCTGGCTAGGCTCTTTTCCTTTTTTTGCTCTATGATTTTCATTGGGTGATCTCATCAAATCTCTTTGGTTCAATCATCATGTCTATGAAGGCAACTCCCAGATTTAGAGATCTAACACTCCCTTCTCTCCTGAGCTTAGTCCTAATATCACTGCTTGCCTTTTGGACATCTCATATTGGATGTCCTGTAGGGATCTCAAACTAAACATGTTCAAAACAGAATTCATTATTTTTTCCAACAAGGCTTTCCTTCTTCCCTCTTACTACTAAGAGCATCTCCCAGTTACCCAGGATTGAAACTTGGTGTTATCCTTAGCTTTAACTCTTTATATTTACTTATTCCACATACTTAATTTGTTGTCAAAACTTAAAAAAATCTCAATATCTCTAGTATATATCTCCTGCCTAGAATATTTCTATTCGGAGACTCCCAAGTATCCTCCACTTAACTGACATCCCGAATTTTAAAAAGTGTTCCCCAACTGGGCCCTTTCTATCTTTGTAGTCTTCTTACATTTTATTCCCCTCCATATACTCTATTCCAGTTCAACTATACTGGTCTACTCAAAATATCTCAAAGATGGATCTCAAAAATGATATTCTATTTCTTGTCTCCATGAGCTTGCATTGGCTGTTCCCAAATATGGTGTGGCATTTCTTCCCATCTTGTCTCTTAATTCTCTGGTTCCCTTTAAGACTTAACTCAGCTCCTTCCTTCCACAGGAGTCCGACTCCCCAGTTCCTCCAATATTATCTTTTGTCTACTTTGTATATAGTTTTTCTATTTTTTCCTTCCTTCCTTCTTTCTTTTTGCTGAGGCAATTGGAGTTAAGTGACTTGCCCAGGGTCACACAGCCAGGAAGTGTTAAGTGTCTGAGGCAGATTTGAACTCAGGTCCTCCTGACTTTAGGACTGGTGTTCTATCCATTACATCAACTAGCTGCTCCCTATTTATCTCCATGTTATTTCCACCATCACAATGGATGCCATTTAATGATAGATACTGGTTTTTTCTTCTTTGTGACCCCAACATTTAGCATAGTGACTGGCACACAGTAAGTGTATAACAGAAGCTGATTGATTGCCTGACTTAGCTTTGTCACTTAACTTTGAGTGCCTCAAGGAACTCTTAAGATTCTATGTTGTGGAGATGATGTTGGTAGAGGGAATTTCGTCATGTGGGGCTTTCCTTTGCCAATGAAATTATAGGTTGATACTGGTCTTTATTTCTGGTTTCTAGTTTTTTGGGAAAGAGTTGAAAATCAAAGCAACAAAAAAAGTCATGGATAAGGTTAACCCTCAACTCCATTGTTTTCTTTCCATCTCCCTAGAAGTACCTTTGGAGTGTTAGTCAGTTCCCCATTCATATTTTAAGGCCCAGGTAAACAGAAGTAGACCTAAGGACCAGACATGGGTTTGTTCTTTAGAGGAACCACTGGAATATCCATTGTCTCACAATGTAGCAGTGAAGACTCATAAAGACCAAAAGAGTTACATAGAATTTTAAATATGGAAGATCTGGTCCAGCCCTTGTAGTTTTCCAGGTATGGAAAATGAAGGCCCAGAGAAATTAGGCAGATTATTTGATGTTAAAGTGACAGTTAAGAAGAGAACTGGGATTAGAGCCCAGCTTTCCCCTTTTTTAACTCTCCTGCACTCAAGAGACCCTCCCTTGGAAGGAAGAAGTACATACTTAAAACAAATCATCGTGTTGGTCATGTCTCCCAGTGAATGCCTCCCCAGAGTCTGATCAGAGGAGAACAAGTCTTCTGATGTCACTTGTTCTTTAGTCTATGTCCCTCAGAAGAACCCCTGAACAGGCTTTGCAAAACATCTGTGAATTTGGCATTTCAATAATGTGGACATCCCGTCCGATGTTGCTGATCTCCACCCTTTTAGGTCCTCTCATCCTGGGAATTTCCTAAGATGAGCATGTCCTCTTCAGGGCAGTTCTAAATGGAATCCCAAATAAAGAGAGGCACCTTGGAACTTGATGAGTTCCTAGAAATTCAGGCAGGGTCTGAACTGACTTCTTATTCCATATATGAAAAGCATTGGGGAAAGGATCTTCCTTAACCTGGGGGAGAGGGGTAGGAGAGCCTTCCTCTGTCCCTCTCCTTGTTCTTGGGAAAGAACAATGCTAGCCTAATCACAATGCAAAGGACCCTCACGAGCAAGCAGCCTCCAGAGAAGTGCATCTCACAGGCAAGGGAAACAGGAGGAGAATTGCTAATTAGAGCATCCCCCAACTGAGCCGATCTTCCGAAAGGCACATCTGAAAGGTGGCGGCTGCCTCTACCAGTTCCCGGGCTGCCGATGACAGGGCTTCTGCGAGAGGAGAGAAGGGGGTGCATTGGGACTTTTCACATGCTGGCATGAAGCTATGGCACATATCCCTCCCCCTTCCATAGCCCTCTCTTCAAGAGACGAGGCAATGCAGATGGAGAGGAAAGGAAAATATTCCCATTTTCTCTATGGCCTAACAGACTTCTCCTTCCTCCCTCCTCCTCCCCAAAAAAGTCTGAATTGAACTACAGAGTAAATCATGCACAGGGTAGGAGAAGGGAGAGGGGGAAAGAAATGTCATGTGTTCCCAAGAGACTGAGCAGGACTAGTGGGAAGGATACTGAACTTGGAATCAGCAACTTTGATTCAGGGACTGGTCCTAACTTTGTGCTACCTTTGACATTGCGTGGGTTATTTACATTTTTAAGCCTCAGTTTCCTTGTCTTTTAAATGGGGATAATACTTCTATTTCCTACATTGACAAGGTTATTAGGAAGAAGAAATGAATGGAAAACATTTTCTAACTATAAGGCATCATATCCGCATAAGTACTTGTTTTCAGTATCATTGCTGTGAGCTCTTTAAGGCAGAGACAGCTCTAATTTTGTTCTCTCTGTCTAGAGGATAGCACAATGCACAGTAGACTCTCCAAGGTACTGAATGCATAGGAGATGCATAAAAATGCTTATGAAATAGAACTCAGGATGGTGGAAGTTCTTTAAGGATCCTATTTGCAAGAGGATGACCCTCTGCTCCGTTACTACAATACCGACATGTGGATAGGAAAAGAGACTGCAAAGTATAAGGAATTGTAAAGTTTTGTTTCTATCCAGATGCTGGTCACCACTTGCATGCTATATGAGAGGGATGTAACTACAGAAAGCCTGCAAATTTGAGCCTGCAAATCACCATTCTATGTCTCCAACATCAGAGAGCCAGACTTGCAGAGAAAACAAATCGATTCCTCTTCCCACCCCAATCCCTCCTCCATTCAGCTACTAATGTGATTTTCCAAAAGCACAGATCTAACCATTTAACCTTCCTACTCAATAAACTCCAGTGGCTCCCTATTAGCTCTAAAGAGTAAAGATAAAGTCTTATGCTTAGCAATTAAAAGTCTTCATAACCTGGCCCCTCCCTTCATTTTTATTTTAGTCTTCACATTTGACTTCCTTCTATTTGTGCAACCCAGCTTTCCTGGCTTTGCTGTTCCTTGCCTGTGTTCATATTCCATTTCCTGCCTCTATGACTGGAATACTCTCCCTCTGCATTCCCATCATTTAATTTCCCTGGCTCCTTTAAAGGCTCAGTTTAATTCCTATCTTCTGCGGGAGACATTTCCAGTTTTCCCAGCTGCTAGCACCCTCTCCTACCATATTATCTTCCATCTACTCTGAAAATATATTATGCATACCTAGTTATTCCTTTGTTGACTTCTCTAGTAAAATGTGAGCTGCTCAAAGGCAGAAATTGTTTTTTTATCTTTTTTGGATCCTCAGTGCTTAGTACAATATGGCTTGTTGACTGATTCTTAATCAATTTATTATTACCTACTATGTCCTAGGTACTGTACATGACCAGGAAGGAACTTTTTGCTTACAAGTTAGTGATTAAGAATTTGTCCCATTGAAGCAAAACTAAATTAGTACATTAGTTTATGTATGTGGAAATTAAAGGAATTGCCCAGGTTGTTAGAATAATAGAATTGTTGAATTTAATTTAGAAGGGACCATCACCATTTACTTCCCCTTTCACTTTTGAATTTCAGCTTCTTCATCTGAAAAATCAAGGGACCAGATTAGATGGTTTTGAAATTTCCTCTTAACTATACAGGGTGGGTCCCTTTCCCTGACTGTACCAGAGCATCCCCAGAGCACTTTCTATACTACAGGTGTCGGCCACGAGACTGTCTTCTAATGTTTTTGGTGCTATTTTTGGAAAGAGATCCCTTTAAATGGGGTCTAATTAAGCTGGTTCTCTTTATGGCGAATTCTACCTCAGAATGGACAGAATCTTTCTTGTTCAAGTGCATTTTTAAATAAAATGTTTTGCCATTTGAAAAACAAGCACAACACAGGTGCCCGATGTGATACAAAAGCTCAGGTTGTTAATTCTGTAATCAACTAATCAAAATTGCAATATGATACAGGTGACACGTTTAGGGGGATTTTCCAGAAAAAAAGCTTTGAAATCTGTGGGCATATTCACTCATTGTTTCATTATTTCTCCCATCCCACGCAAGAGAGAATTCTACCTTATTTCTTCCCCCAGTGTGAAAGATGTGGATGAGGTTCATCTGCCTTCCAGTTCCCCAGAACTGTCAGACATCATTATGTTAGAACTGAATCCAAACTCCTCATTTTACAGATGAGGAAACTGAATCACAGAGTGACACAGTAAGTTTTTGAGGTGAAACTTAAATCTGGTCTTCTCTGCTCTAAATCTTTTCCCCTATCCACTTAACCAGGCTGTCTCTCTAAAGAATCTGGCTGAAAAAAAAAATGAAGGGTTGATAATTTCTAGGTCATGGACCCAGGAGATTATTGAAATTTGATTTTATAGATAAGGAAACAAACCCAGAGAAGAAAAGACTTGACTATAGTCATATAGATACTACATAGCAGAGCTGGGATTCAAACCTAGCTCATTTGATGGCTAATTCTGTGTTCTTTCCATTATGTCATATTGGCAACTAGGGTGTTACCACAGTTGCATACTCAGTTAAAATAAAAGAAGCAGAGAGTACACTAGAGCAGGGCTTCTTGAACTTTTCTGTTTGTGATCCTTTTTTGCCAAAGAAATTTTTTTGTGACACCTAGGTAAATAGATATATAAAATAAGCATACGAATCAAACATTTACCGATAAGTCATCATTTCACACACACCCCCTACTTTCAGTTACAAGACCCTAAATGAGGTGTTGAACCACAGTTTAAGAAGCTGGGCTGTAGAGATTTGCTAATTTAATCCTATATTTGAGAAAAATCCAAATTCCAACAAAGTGAAATTACTTGGTCAAGGTTACACAACAAGTTAGTAGCAGAGCAAAGACTAAAACTCAGATAGTCTAGTTTTCTCCAGTGTTTCAATATGATCAGGGAATAAAAACTCATTGATCACCTAAGAAAATGAAATTAGCAATAGGAAAGTACATTTTTTGCTATTCCCCTCCCATCATATGTGGGCGGTGATGGATTTAAAAATCAGGCAAATCTTGCTTTGACACCTGCTTTTGACACTTGCTAGATATGTGATGTTGGTCAAGTGGCTTCGCTTCTTTAAACCTCAGTTTCCTCATCTGGAGACAAGTGCATGATTTCTACAGTATAGGGAACTTCTTCTGCTGTTAACTCCTAAGTCCTTAACCTTAGTGGTTAAGTAACTAGAAACACATAGTATGATTCTGAGGTGGGCTTTAAATCTACTTATTTGTCTCAGGATTTGAATTTAGGTATCATCTACCAGACCCATTTGCTCATATATATGAACTAAGGAAAACACTACATCATAAAGTTGTTGTAAGGAACAAATGAGATAGCAGGAAGCATCATATACAATATATAAAAATATGAATGTGAGCCGTTATTATTATGCATATACTACATATTTCTCCTGTATACATACATGTATACACTATGTGTATACCCACATATCCATACATGTATATACGTATGTATAATGTCAAAACTTAAATGTTCTCTGGGTTTTTTTTTTTTTTTCACCTTGGATTAGCCATCCTATTCTTTCTCACCATCCATGTGGCTAATTGAAAATTGACTAGAGCATCAAATAATCTAATATTATAAAATATGCATAAAGAAGGAGAAAAAGAAGGAAGAAGAGAAGGAAGAGAAAAAACAGAGAATAAGAGAGAAAGGCAATTACTACTCACAGTAAATGAAAGGAAAGAAGAGAACAAAGTTCCTTCATCGTATCTGGATAATTTGGCCAGCACGCCTTCCAGGATTGTGACAAACTGCAATGACAACAAATGAAAAAGAAACTTAAGTGTTCGTCAGACTCCAATTGTCCATAATCATAATCAAGATATCTTGACGACAGAACTCTGTTCTGAAAAAATATATATTTAAGCAGGGAATAAACCTCATGGAATTTTTTTTTATAAAGTTCTATTATCTAATTCCAGCCATCTGGGAAAGAGATTCTGTTGTCTCTACACACAAATATTTGACTTATCCGGCTTTCTCTTCATTGATTATGTGATTGCAAATATGAAATGCTACTGAAATGCAAAGTGACACAATATTATTGAAACACGCAAAGCACACGATAATATTCAATATCCTTTTTTTAATAAAACAGTGCAAAACAGCTTTAATGTTCCACATTAGTGCTATGTTTAATCCAATCTATTTTTATTTGCATTTTTATCAGTAATTTCAGGAAGCCGAAAATTCCACTGGCAAATAGAAATGCTTTCCCTGTCTCTCTCTTTCTCTCTCTCTCAGTTTCACTTAGATCAAATTCTATAATTCATGAGGGGGACTGAAATAGCTTTATCTGACTTTTATGCTTTATTATGGCTCTCTCTGCATCTGAAACTAGAAGAAGGGAAAGGAGGCTTTTCATCATGGCAGCCTTCTGTATTAATGTGAAAGTTTTGCTGCTCTAAAATCGAACTTTATCAGCTCGGAAAAACGATTTCCATGTCACCGCATGCAGCGTTTGGAGATGCGTTCCTATTAGGTTAACATATGCCAGTTCAACCATTTGTCTTCACACACAGTTCCTTTTAATCATTAGGAAAATCACTCTGAGCTGAGGGACTTGGTGACGCACAGGCAGCTCGTTTCCTGAGCTACTCTACTAGCCGGCTCAACTTTTTTTAATGTGTGACATTTTAATGGAAATGCAGGAATGGAAAATAAAAAAAGGAGGATATTTGCGATACCACATTTCACCTGGTGCAGAAGGTTACCTTTGCCACTAAGAGTGTTATCATTTCTTTAACAGTTTCTTCAATTAGTTCATCTATTTTTGAATGGTATTGATGCTAAAGGAAAAAAAAAATACAAAGAGACAAATATTAGCTTGCTCCGTAAGTGATGGCATGGGAGTAATCAGTCCCTTTTATAAAATGTGATTTAAAAATAAAGGCTAGCTCAGAAAGTAGCTTTACACTGGTTTAGCAAGAGGCTTTGCTGACTCCTTGATTCGAAAGCTTTTGATGGAGGAAGTTCTAAAGCCCTTTAAAAATTATCTGACTAACTCATCCTCATCCAAACCTCTCCCTGACTTTGATACCGGAGAGACAGACACACACATTTACAAATGAAGTGTAAATGACTTAGCGGGCTAGCACTGTGAAAGGTAGCTTAGGGTTTGGAAGCCACAAGGAACGAGGGAAAGGCTTTTGGTGAGGATATTTAAAAGGGTTTGAGACCTGAGATCCAAGAATTACTAGACCCAAAGTCCAAGCCTGCCTCCTCCTGTCTCATTCCTTATTCCTCCTTATTTTAGGGGAAGTGGCTTTATCTCTCTGGGCCTTTGTTTCCCCATCTGTCAGAAAAGGAATTTAAACTAAATGACTTCTAAAGTTGATTCCATTTCTAATTCTCTGGTTACTTCCTGCTCTATAGCTATCTATGAAACTATGGTCTTAGGACAATGACCCTTTGATTGTCCAAGTGTTTGGAGGAACAGCTCAGGGTCCATGATTCTGTAGCTGCATATTTGGACAAATAGTAAAACAAAATACCCAACAGAAATCGACGATACTCCCCCCCCCACTTTTTCTCACTCATTTCCACTACTGTTAATTTAAAGTAGGGATGTTAGACAAACAGGCAAAACCCCAAAACACCCCAGCACAAATAAAAATCTGTTATAAATGCCAAGCGTAGATTGGAGAAGAGAAGGGAGTGTGACTTCAATTTAAAAAAAAGTCATATGCCAACTCTTTTGCATTCATTACACTATTCGTATATTCATCCGAGTTGTTCTATATTTTCTTAGCTACGCAGATAACAATGTGATTAAAAAATAAAATGTTTAATACACTTACCCACTCTTTAGCAAACTTTTGGGTGAATGATGATTAGGAACAGAAAAAAAGAGAAAGGTGCAAAAAAAAGGGCAAAAAGAACACATGAATGAAATGATAAAAAAAATTCTTGAAATTAGAAATTGGGGTTCTAAAGAAGCCTTGTGAACAGAACAGAAAGGACAGCAACGACAAACGAGGGTTTACGCTTAAATAACTGGCAATCTCACTCATTTCTAAAAAACCAAGAGACAGTGAGTTAAATTAATTCACTCAGAATTTCGTTGTGGGTTAGAACATTGCTTGCCCTCTGTACGAAGGAAGAACTCCGGATATGGAATTACAGAATACTGATCCTGTTGTTTACTAGCTGTGCTATTTTGGGCAAATGATTCAGTGTCTTTGAACTTTACTTTTTGTCTCTTCTGTAAAATGAGTGGGTAGACTAATGGACTTCTAAGGTCCTTTTCAACTCTGAATCCACAGTGGCAATAATATTTGTGATATGGAGTGATGCAGTAAATAATAATATCATTTGGAAATTTTATTTATTTTTTCTTGCAATGAAATGGGCTATGTTCATGAGCAGATTTTCCATTTGAGTTCTGTGGAGATTTTGGATGAAAGTTCACAGTTTGAGGTCATGTACACAGTTGCTCTTATAGTGGAATGTGTGTGTGTGTGTGTGTGTGTGTGTGTGCAATGCATGTATCTTCAGAGGTAGAGAAAGATGATTTTTATGTTGAGATGAAACTCTTATTGATGAAAAGATGAATCATATATGCTGCTCATGATAGCTAGGGGATGGAGAGGGGGACACAGGAAGAGTATGAGTAAAGATCACGTCAAGATCAAGATTAAATCTTTAAGAAAAATACCAGGAACATTCATCTTAGAAGTGCAGAAAATCAAGAACACAGAGGCATAGAATTGACTTACAGATCTTGGTAGCATCCTCTGGAGAGAAAAATCAGAATCCAACAAGGAGAAGTTTTTGTGTTGCTCAGTATTTTATCAAATGGGAAATTTAGAGAGAAAATAGGCTTTGCTCTCACTCAAGTGATACGCTGGATATTTAGATAGAATCGTTTGTTATGCTAGGTGGAAAAAGCTGGCTTAGAGGGGGAAATGAGAATAAAAAAATCAATCATTTATAGGTGCAAGTATAGTGAAAGATAGGCTTGATCTGAAGTCAGTCTGCATTCAGCTCCTAGCTCTGCCACTCACTATCTCTAGCATTATAATAAAAAGTCACTTTATCTTTTTAGCTTTAGTTTCCTCAGTGGAAATATACACTCAGTAAACTGAGAGGTTAATCTAGATGCTCTAAACCTGTGATATTATGTTGTTGTTGTTCAGTTGTGTACAACTGTTCGTGATTATATATATATATATATATATATATATATATATATATATATATATATATATATGTTCTTGGAATTTGTTGGAATTGTTGGAATTTTTATGTTCAATATTGATGTTGTTTTTGTTCATTCATTGACCCCATTTGGGGTTTTCTTGGCAAAGATACTGGAGTGGTGTGCCATTTCCTTTTCTTCATTTGACAAATGAGGAAACTGAGTCACTTATGTTTAAGTGACTTGCCTAGGGTCACACAACCAGTGAGTGTCTGAGTTTGGATTTGAACTCAGGTTCTAATGACCCCAAGACATTCCAACCATTGTGAGACTTAGTTGCTCAATATACATAATTACTTTAAGTTCTTTTAACCTGGTGTGTGTGTTTATGTACATTTATGTATCTGCATATACACACATATATATGTATACACATATTAGAAGGAAATAAGCATTTATATAGCATGTGCTATGTTCCAGGAACTTTATAACTATTCTCATTTGATCTCAATAACGATCCTGTGAAGGATTGTATCCCCATTTTACAAGTGATGAAACTGAGGCAAACAAAGATTAGTTGACCTTCTCAGGGTTATATAGCTAGGAAGAATTCAATTTTCCTGACTCTATCTACGGTGCTGCCAGCTGTCTCTATAAATATATAAATATGGGTATATATATATATATATATATATATATATATATATATATATATATATATGTAACATATCACTTATCTAATATCTAAGTGATAGAAGAAAGAATCTAAGGCAATTTATGAAACATAAAACCCCAATACACAGATAACATCTATCAATTGTTCCAAAGCATTGTCCTCTATCAATTGTCACTCATCCAATTTTCTAGACTAATTTCTCATCGCTCTGTCTTGTGCACTTTACATTTTAGCCAAAGTGACCCGCCTGACCATTTTGTGAGATTCTACTTCCTGTTTTAGCGCTTCTGCACAATCTGTTGTCCCCTATGCCTGCAAGCTTTTCACTGTCCCATCCATCTCACTGAACCCTTTGTTCTCAAAACACAACTCAAGGGATCACCTCTTACTTTCCAGATTCCTCGCAGGTGGTAAATTTGCTACCCTTGGTTCCAGAAATTAATGTGTATTTGCTCATCTGTGATCAAGGTATCATAGCATTAGACTAGGAAGGGACATAAAAGGCCGTTTGGTCCAACTTCCTCATTTTACCTGTTATCTTCCCCCATTAGAATGGAAGCTTTTTGAGGAAAGGGCCATTTTGCATTTCTTCCTTTAGATCCCCAATGCTAAGCACAGTGCCTCGCACCCAACAGATGCCGAATATATGCTTTAAAAATTAAATCACATCCTAGGAAAAGATCCATTTCTAAGCCAAAGAAAGTGTCTAAAAACAGGTAACACAACCCAAGCCCACACATCATGTTCCACCCATCCAATTCTGTTCTAAAAAGGCAATCAAGACTGGGAGCAAGAAGCTCGGTTGCACCAGGAGATTCCCCCACCCCCAGGTCATTTTAAACTTTTCCATAGCTGTCCAAAAGTGCTGCTTAATTCTCCTCATTATGCTGTTGCCTTAATCAGATTCTCTTTGGGCTGTCAACTGTTCATTTTCATTGGATAAATTATGGGGTTTAATTCAAAGATAATGGCTAGGTGTGTGAGAAGTAATACAGTGTGAAATGTATTGACAAACATATTTTCAATTAAGGGCTTCTTTACAAAGCAAATAAAGACCCTGCTGAGAGCAACACTAGTTTTGTAAACAGCTCCTCAGAGGAGAGAACAGATTTTGGATGGGAAGGTAACAAAGGAGTCCATCCAAGAGAAATCATTTTCTTCCTCCCGGAAGGGACTTAAGCTTTCCAGTCCAAAGAGTAACAAGATGCTGTCTCCTCATGCCAACTTTAGGGTTAGGGTTTGAAACTCTGTACTGTATATGAGCACTATAACTGAAGGGTACCCTCATATGTAGGATGCGGATTTCAGGATTCAGATCCATCCCCTTGTAGTGGAAAAAATCATTGTGATTTAGGGTATGAGGACCTGGATTTGAGTTTGAATTCTGCAATTGTTTGCTTCTATGAACTTAAAATCATCACACACACTCTCTGGGCTTCCTTTTCCTCCTCTGTATAAAAAAGATTCTGGAGTGGCTTAGGTCAAGCTTTCAATCATCAAACAAATTCTAATTGCCTATGATTTGCTAGATGCTATGTTAAACATTGGGGATACAAAACCACAACAGAGCCAATCCTTTCTCTTAAGGAAAAATCATTCTATCTGGGATGATAACATAGGTATACACAATCAATCAATCAATCAACAAATAGTTATTGAGCACCTACTATGTTCTGGATTAGTCCACATAATTGTAGAATAAATGCAAAACAAATATGAGATAGATTAAGGAAAGGGACAGCAGAGGTTCAAGGGGATCAAATAAATCCTCTACAGAGTTTGAGTAGAGTTTTGAAGGAAATAAGGGATTCTAAGAGATACCAGGTTGCAGGCAGAATTGCCCAGCAATGAGAAACAGGCATTGTAAAGGCACAGAGAAAGGGGAAGGGTGCTGTGGGAGATCAATAGTCAGAAGGTCAATCTGTCTATACTGTAGAATGAATGAAGGGGAGCAATGTATGACAGACCAAAAATGTTGTCTAGTTAGGTTGTAAAAGGCTTTAAAGCTGTGGCTCAGCATAAAATATGGCCCCATATCAATGGGACCCATTGGAATTTATTATTATTAATAATGATAATAATAACTGGAGCATACTTATAGTTTAAAGATTTGCAAAGTCCTTTCCAAATTCTAACTTATTTGATCCTCATCATCAATGCTGGAAGATAGGAGCAACTAGTAGCCCCATTTTACAGATGAGGAAACTGAGGCAGAAAGCTATTAATTGACTCCTTTAGACTCACATGACTAGTTGTATCTATACCTGGCTTGACTCTTAGGCTAGCACTCTCTCTGCTGTACCACCTAGATGAGTAGAGGGTAATGCAGACTGAAAGTTAAGGAAAATCACATTGGCAGCTGTGTGGAGGATAGATCTCAGAGTAGGAAGAGACTTCTGAGTTCCTTCCCACTGGAATCATATGAGTTCTCTTCCTAATCATTCATCCACATCACACACACCCTCAGAATCTCTATATAGATTCTCTCAATCCCTTCTTATAGATCTCTACTATTATTCTGTCCCTAACCTAGCACTGAAAATGTTCTCTCATGAAAGAAAATATAACCTCCTCTCCATCCCATGATATTTTCTACTAGTTTAAGAATAACAGATTAAGATGTACAATTTGAGAAAAACCGTACAACGGGGATTATGTCTGCTTTACCCATTGAGTCATCCTGTCCTTAGATGGGCATATAAATTAGCTTCTATTTTTTCTCCCAAGTAACTACCAAAAAAACCTATTATTTCCCTCTGCGAGGTTCTGGTAGGATTAAGCTGAATTGGTTCATTTTCCATTTTCTGGGTATCACTGACCACTGAGATTTTATTCTCCAGAAGATGTTACGTGTGTATAAACATGCAGCCATCAAAACAAACGTCTCCATGGATGGTTGTAGTCTTATGTGAACTACAATCATTTCTTGGCACAAATTCCCTTGAGGAGCCATCATCCTAGATCTCAAATTAGACATGGCTCTCTCCACCTGCTCATTTGTCACCCCCGCCACCCAGGATTCTCTCTAGCCCACTTTAATTGCCACAGTCTAAGTGTCAGCTACGTCCTTCACTCGAAGTGTTCACTTGATGTGGCCAGTGAACCTCCATCATTCTTCCAGGATCGGAAAGTTTGGAGAGACTTCACTCCAGTTTCGGGTGAGCTACGTTTCTGCGAAATTCACAATTCCTGCATGAAAATGATTCTACTTGACTTCCTGTGCTGCACATTCTGCCTTGTCATGTAACAGATTGTGTGTATGTTGTCTTTCTGTTAAGACCATCTGACCTTGGAAATGAGATGAAAACATTCTAGACCAAGTGAGAAGCAATTTAACGCACAACTTCATATCCATGGGTGCTTTAAAAATTCTGACAAAAAATAAATATTTAAGATGGTAAAGTATGTTTACCAAATGTTTGAACAGCTGCCTTTGAATGTAACATCACCCCAGAGGAGATGACAGAGATGAATTCAGGAAGTGAGCTTAAAATGAAAAACATATCACATCATATGACCTGTATTTTGTCTAAAGTGGATATGTGAAGTTTATTGATAAAGTCACCTATCTATTGTTAAAGGCAGTGTAGGAGAATGGATAGAGTCCTGGATTTGGAGTCAGGAATTCAAATCCTGCCTCACACACATATTACCTGCAGGACATTGAGCAAATTAATTAATTTCTCCTTGTCCCACTTCTTCATCCATAAAAGGAGGAAATTGGACTTAATGGTCTTGGAGGTCCCTTTCAGCTAGAAATCTATAATTCAATGGATTGGTGGTAGAACTCTAAGGGACTGGACATATCTCAAGATATCTTGAGATATATTTACAGATATTTATTTAATAGGTGAAGAAACCGAGACTGAAAGAGACTTGAGTGACTTATCTGAGATCATATTCCTAGTGGCAAAAATAAGGCTAAAACAGGTATCCTGAATCCCAGGCCATCTCTCTCTTTTCTTCACACTATACATTATTGTATAACTTCAGTGCAATATTTGGAATCCTTTGTGGGAGAATTTGCCTCCCACATACTTTATCGACTTGGTTCCTTCATTTCATTCTAAAATATTTCCCATTTTTTAGTTGAAGGTAAGGGGTGTTAGCTCCTGAACAATATTCCTTGGGTTATTGGATCATAGTTTTAGTGCTGAAAGGGACCATAGAGGATGAGTTCAACTTTCTTATTCTACTGAGGAAACTGAAGCCCTGAGTGGTTAAGCAATTTCTCCAGGGTGACTCAGTTAGAATCTAAGGCAGGGACAAACCCATGTCTTTCTCATATCGCTCTACTTCCCAATCCACTAGTGCATACTGCCTCTAGCTAGTCTTTAATACTCAAGAAGGACAAGGAAGGGACAATAAGCTAGGCTATTTTTTCTGCTTTCTTTCCATTTTATTTATTAAGAAACATCCTGTAATGGAGGTATATAGACATCAACATCATTTTATAATAGTGATAATGTCATCATAACTGAGCTCAACTTAAAATTAGTTATTATATCTTCCCTAGAGTATCTGGAATACAAAGTAAAAAAAAAAAAAGGAAGAAGAAGAAGAGAAGAAAAAAGTATTTCCAAATTGAGGTATCTAAAATGTTTGGCTTAGCCCCTACAAGTCCAAAGTCATTATTTTGTTTGAAGCTCTATTTCTCTGGTTTCTGGGAAAAGGGGAAGTCAGGAGTTTGTCATCCAAGAGCTTAGGATCCTAATCAATAAGACTTCCTCATCCATGCCCCAAAGGGTTTTATTCCTTTCAGAAGATCTATTGTACTTTCTTCTGTTCTGGACAGTGAATTAAAAAAAATGAAATCCAAATTAATCTGAGAATTGCTATATTGTTTAATTAGATATCAAAGTTGAGGATGGGAGATCCTTGGGGAGGAAGGAGTTAATGTTTCTTTCTAGCCTCCTTCCACAGTGTAGTTGGGTTCATTGCTTCTTGTCTTTGAACCATTCTATTAATCCTCCACCCTGTTGTTGATGGCTGAACAAACGCTGAAGGTTCCTTTGGTGACATGGTATCACCAATCATGGCAGTAGAATAGAAGCATTCTCAGGGCATGGATTTTTTTTTGTCTTTGTGTTGTGATAATAATATATCTTATTATATTGCCTAGTTGTTGTTGAATTGATTTTCAGTTGTGTCTGCCTCTACACAAGCCCATTTGAGGTTGCAAAGATGGTTTGTGATTTCCTTCTCTAGCTCATTTTATAGATAAAGAAAATGAGGCAAACAGGGTTAAGTGACTTGCCCAAGGTCCAGACTTTGTAGGTGTTACAGGCTGAATTTAAACTTAGTTCTTCCTGACTCCAGACTCACCACTCTATCACCCAACTGTCCTAAGCTGCCAGCACATAGTAGGTACTTAATAAATGCTAGTTGATTGATTGATCTGACCCGATGTTGTATCCTGGCTCTATAGTGCCCCAGACACTTAACTTGTGATGGGAACACTCCATTATCTCCTGAAAAAGATTGTTGTATGATTAAATATTCCAGAATGGTGAAGAATTTTCTTTATAGCGAGGGAAACCTGTTCCTGTAATGTTTACCCTTTGATCCAAATTTTTTCTCCCGGGTAATCCAAAGCAAGTCAAATCCACTCCCTCTCAGAGGCAGAAGTTTGCTTCTACAAGCACTGTTGCATGGTAGAACAATCCCTGAGCCAAGAGGAAGGAGATGAATTTTAGTCCTAGTGGGATACTAATTAATATTGTGACCTTGGGGAAGCCACTCCTTCATTCTCAGTCTCCCTCAGTTTCCTCATTTGCCAAAAGAGGTCCTTGTAGACTCTAGCTCCTTATTTTAAGAAGTTAAATGTTTGAGAGAAATGAGTGCTTGAAAGGCAGTTGTAAAATCGACCTCAGAGATAGTGGAAGGAACCAAAAAAGTACTCACAATATCAATAACCAAACAAAAGAAGGAAGCTCTCTGTAACTTATGCAGTGAGGATTTACATCTGATTTACAGATCTATTAGGTTCAGCTGTTTGTTAAAATATCATTCCCAGACAACTGCTACTTCTCACTATAGTGAGGCTCTCTCAGAATCACTGTGCTAAAGACACAAGAAAAGTACCCACATTTCTGTAAGTTTTAAGCTTCTGCTTTTTTTGGGGGGGGGGGGCATGTTAAAGGCTGTTTCCTATCTCAGAATCTGGTTCTTCTTCTATCAAGGATTCAGTGATGTGGGAAGGGAGGAATGGGCCAATGAGTCAGCAATATGATTCCAATGGTGAAGGCTTTGGGACTAGAAAAGTGTGGTATGGGGAGGATAATAGCTGGATGATCAGCTGTGGAGTCCTTCCTATCACCCACCAGCTTCACTACACTTAGCAGGCTAAAATAACCAAGTCCTGCTGGGTCACTGAATCAATTCATGGTCAATGTGAGAATGTGCCCATCCCGGCAATTGAACGATCTCATGATGCACAAAATCAGCCAAATTGGGCAATCAGAATGACGCAGACCCAAACCAAACTAAGAGCCAACTTAACCTGGTTATGGCTACTCTTGTCAAATTTCCAGTGGACCATGTTGTCGAGACGAACAGACATTGCCTTAATGAAACCAGAACTCTCTGGACAATGCTTCACGGCAGTGGGAGAAGTGAACAGTGAGAAGCTGTGGTTACTGTGTGTTTGCTCCATCTCCTGTCTCTTTTCTCCTCCAAAAATTGTAATTAGATGAATCAGATTAAAAGTAATATTAATACCAATTTCTCCCTGAGGCAGGGTTACCACTATTGCATTTGTATCACCAGTGCCTAGGAGAGTGCTAGACATAGTAGGTACTTTGATATTGTTTATTGATAGCAGTGTATAAGATAGTAAAAAAATAAAAAAAAGAGCTGGCCTTGGTCACAGAAGTCACAGGAGGCCTCTACACCGATGAAATCACAGTTTCAAAGATGACTTACTGGGTAATTGGTTAAGGGCCGTCCAAATGTGTTTTTGGCAAAACTTATTAAGAACTACTATGTGGGGGCAGCTAGATGGTACAGTGGATAAAATACTGGCCTGGCTTCAGACTGTGTGACCCTGGGCAAGTCACTTAATCCCAATTGCCTCAGCCAAAAAAAGAATTACTACGTGCAAAACACTCTACTAAGTGCTAGAGATGCAAAGACAAATGTCCTTCTACTCAAGATGCTTACAATCTGCTAGAAAATAACTCATAAAAGGGAGCTTGAAGGCTTTTTGTACAAGTGGAAAGGACCCATTCTCCATTCTGTTTTGGTTATCAAGGTTGTTGGTTTTGGTCTGCTTGGATGGCTAGGAATAATTTTCAGGACTAGCCGGTGGACCTATCTCCTAATTCTGGTGGCTCCATATGGGGGTTAGAACTCCGAGGTTCAACTAGCTGGAAGTCACTTAATCTCTCTTTTTCAGTTTTCTCCTTTGAAACTAATTTTATAGAATCATTGTGAGGAAAGTGATTTGTGAACCTTACATCACTATACCAATATTAATTATTCTGATTACTACATAATCCTGGTATTCTCATTGATGGCTTCTTGTCACGTTTGAAGTCTTTAACCTGGTCTCTCTGAGACACAGCAATTAGGGTGATTAAAGAAGATGAAGAGAATTAATTTACAATCCTCCCATGTCTGATTCTATTTACTGACCACTGTTTAAGCCCAAATTTGGAGCCTTCTTCACAAGATGCTGCCTTAGGGGAAATAAGGTTGGGGATGATCTTGCCAGCAAGAGAATATCACACACAGACATTTAAAAATGGAAGATGCACAGAGAGAAAATAAATAATGAACAGGGAACAAATATAATTGAGTATAAATTCTGAACATGTAAGGCTGTATCAAAAAATCTGATTTAGGAGCAATTTATGCCAATTGGCAGGAACCTGAGAGTTGCCAGAAATGTTTCTGAATTAATTCTAAATTGGTATATGAATATCAAACTGGCTTAGCGCCATTGGAGAAAACTGATCATGAGTCTTTAATCAAGCCCAACTTCCAGCTTCTTTCATCTTTCCTTTTTAAATACCACATTAAGATTTGAAACATACCAAAGGATAAAACTTTTGGTCAGAGAAGACAAAAAGTAAGGTTAGCAAGGTAAATAACTTGCAAATCCCTGGGTCTGGGGGAAATTTAGACATATACTACCCCATGCTCGAGCGTCATGGGGACTTGAAGACCGTGTCCGACGAATCGTGGGATGAAAAGATAAGAGAGGCTTCTGTTTTCCAGATGTTTCCTATCAATACATCATGTCCTACATGGGAGGTTTCTGTTGCATGTGTGAAAGGGACAAGCATTTAGGCAAACACAGATCCGCCTTCTAAATAGTGACACAGACTCTGTGAACAAGGTCAGTGAACATCACTTGGCTCAAAGGCACCTTATGCCCATGTTGGTCTCTGCCAATAACCATTTCCAAGTGCCTGAAATTCTGATCATGCATATTCATCAGAGATTTATTTGATAAACAGATCTTGAATATTCATCTGCATACCGTATATGTGGATGACTAAATTCGCAAATGTTAGAGAATGTTTCTGAAACCAGCAGACTAGGGGATAGGATATTTGTGAAGTTTTCCCCTATACTTGATAGATGTTAAAAAAAAAAAATCTCCACTCCCCAACCCCCCCCCCATTTTTTTTTACCTCTTGGCCCATTTCCATACTGCAAAGTTTTGTTGATTGGGCCTTGGCATCAACCATAACATTAAACATGGTGCATATTGACTGTGGGACTCGGAAATCTGTCGATCGGCTGGTTTTTTGCAGCTTAACTTCAAATGCAATCCTGGTTCTATTAAAACAAAGTAGAGAAAGATCATTTCAATGTTAAGATTGTAACAGGTGGAGGAGATATTTCAGGGGAGGGCAGTGGAATAGAAAACCAAATACGATAATCAGTCGAAATCCATAATGATTTCCAGGGGGTGCTGATGAATATGAACGCCCAGCTCTAAGAAGGCCATTGGGGGAGGGGGTCCATCTTGGTCAGGGAAGCTGCTGTGATTCCAGCTTCTACAGACGTGTCATAGCCCCAGTAATAGTAGAGATCACATTAACTGGAATGCAGAGATCTCTGACTACTTCATAAAGACTTTTGATGATGCTCGTACTCTGCAGCTTATTAAATCAACCATACCGCATGATGCTCCCTAAAAGGGAGATATAGAATTATTTGCTTGTCTGGTTTCCTTCCCACCTTAGTGTATATACTACCATGGAACATGATAAGGGGGAGGGCAGATATCAGGGGATCTGTGGAGCATTGCCCCAACCAGAATTTTCCTCTTTTTTTTCACATAGACCAGAAATTTGTTTTACCTTTCTTACTTAAATGTACTAATTGGGGGTATCCTGACAAGATTGGAAATATCTAGGTACCTTCCGGGGGAAAACAAATATCCCTGCTCCTTTCCCATCTCTGCAATTCTGTTGCACTGCTCTCCCTGTTGTGTTAATACTCTCCTGATTTCAAATCAAATCCTTTCTTCGTTGGCTGTCCAATATACACCTGACGCTTGATGTATCAACAGTCATAGAGGATATGCTATGGGAAGCCACGAGTACAGAAAAACTCACTCCTTAATTAATACTCCATAGAAAAATTGTGGTACAAGTTCTTTCAGATTGGCAATTACTTTGTTTTATTTTATTTCTTTTTTTTTTTTCTAGTACAAGATTCAAGAGTGGTTTCTAATCTTCCTATACATTTTATGGAGGGAAAACAAAATCACAATGACCTTATTCTATTGCCTCCTTATCATAATGACCTTTTCCTGCTCTTTAGAACTTTTTGATTCACATCTTAATTTAGAGACAGCAAAGCATTAGAATCTCATTGTGACAAGGCTACAAGAGCCAGGTATGTTTCATCTGTTTCATATGGACTCCTCCCTGATGTAACAAGAAAGGTCTTGACAGCAAATGCTTTGCCATTTCTAGGGGGGGAGTTCCACCCCTTGAGATGAATGTGATAAAAGGGAATTTACCATGTTTAAAAAGGTATCAGGAAATAAAAGGATTCATCAAATTCCATTTTGTAAGAGTAAAAGATTAATGTCATTTAATCTCTATGGACCTTAGTTTTCTCATCCATAAAATGGAGTTGATTAAAAAATTTCCTTCACTGTGCTGTTATGAGGACTAAGTGAAAGAATATATGTAAAGTGCTACATAAAGGTTATTGTAATTTTTGTGGCTTTAATTATTATAGCACCTCTTTTCATCATCCCATTATTATTTATTAATAAATGACAGAAATTATGTCACCAGCTACGGAATTCTTACCATCTATGAATGAAAAAAGGTGATGAACATACACGACAGAACATTTGGGTACTAAGGTAAGTTGAAGTGTGATTTTAAGGTCAGAACTCATATTTTTTAGAAAAAAATATTTTTTAAAAGAATCATTCATAAATCACACACAAACATCTTAAAAAACAAGCATGGCTTGTCTTGTTTCTTATCACCATGTTCATTTTGCAGCAAACAAATAAACAAACAAAAAAACCATTCTACTTTTGTGTGTGGGGGTAGGTATATCAAGCAACAATAACATTTTATGGTTAAAGAGTTGCCAAATAGACCTTTCAAGTAAGGTTTGTGTTATAGTTAGAAACCAAGATATGGAATGGAATACATTTTCTATTCCCATTCAATTAACTTTATCTCATTCCTTTTCACGGGAGAATTAAACTCTCTTCTATTAAGTCCAAACATTGTTGAGAGGTGGGATACAAAGTCTTTCAGTAGAAGTAGAAGTGAGAGGGCCGAACAGATGGCTGCTTCTACCTGTGACAGACCGCAAAATCAACCAATGTATGAGTAGCTTATGAAATTGATTTAAATTTCAATAAAACCTAGACATTCCATGTTCTTCCTTCCCTTTCTCTTAGCATATTGGAAAGTTGACATCTTTCCTTGACTGCTTTAATATTCTACATTTGGTATATTTGTTCACTATGTGTTCGTAGGATACAGACTAGTTCCAACTCCATAGCATGGGACAGATATATGCTTTGATAATACTTTCATATAAGTTTTGTGTGGCTCTTGAAAATTCCCGAGTATATTTTCTCGATTCTGAATTCTAAGACTTGAGTTTGAGCATCTGAACTGGGATCACTTCCTCTCAAGGAATCTCATGCTGAAAGCAAATTCGTGAAATGTGCAAATCTCATTTCTGACGACCCCTTTGCTTTCAACCTTTTCAGCCTTTCCCCAAACCAACAGGTCAAAGAGTACTCGTGCTGTGTATAGTCTTTCAAGGTGTTGTCCTTGAGGTCTTTCCTTTAAAATGGACCTGATTACTGCGAACGGGCTTCCTTTCACAGCAACATTAATTTTAGCAGAGATTTTTCTGGAAAGGAGTGACCGTAATGGTTACAGAGTACTTGGCCATCTTTGGTAGCGAAGGCATAACATATTGGGCTGGGATATTAATGGGGCCTTTCACTGTTTGTCAGGTCTTACCATGAAGTCTTTCATTTTGTTTATGTTCAGGGCCCACTAGTAATAAATATTCTTTTCATTTATTTATACTTTTTTTTGGTATGCATGAGAAAAGAAATCTGAGAAATAGACTCATGGTTATTTTAAAATATATAGTATATGTCATTTAAAAGTTCCATTGAGGTCTGATTGAATTTTGGGAATTTGAGAATCCTAAAGAATCCTAAACTTGAACCTTGAGGTAGAATCAAAATGGCTCCCCATACCAGTTACTGCTAGAGCAATAATCTATTGCCCTCTTGTTCTTAGATTGCCTTCATTCTTTTTCACTTCCATAGCTTTGACCTTTTTCTATTCTTCAAAACAGGAGAAAAGGGTGACAAATTCCCATCTACCTCATCCCAACAAATGTAGCTGGCCCACTGTGGTACATGATATCTTAAGGAACTAGTTTTTTTTTCAATAAGATTAAAAAAGATATTGGGTCTGGCACTATGGTTAAGATGATCAATTAATATAAATTTTATGCCATTTCTATATCTGGCATTCCTCTAGATCCCTTACTTTTCATTGTAACTGCTGTAGAAGTTTCAGCAGTACTATTTTTCTCTCTCTAACATTAAAAAAGTGTCCCTTGTGTACTCAGGTGATGAAATAGATGCTGCATGAGCAAACAGAATAATTATTCAATAAACTATTCTCTCTCTCTGGTATATCCATTTGGCTTTATGTTTTCTCAGAATAGCTGTAATGAGGAAAAGATGACCGAATTGAGATCATCCTCACAACATTTATAATCCTCCAGTGACAGAGAAGCAATAGAATTTAACACCTGGTTAACAAGAATTCTTCCTTCCTCTATTCCTCCTTCGCTGTGTCCCATCCATCTTTCCTCATTTTCTTCATTTTCCCTTTACTTTTTTCTTTTTCTTTTTCTCTCCTTCTTCCTCTTCCTCCTCCTGTTTCTCTCTTTCTCTCTCTCTGTTTCTGTGCTTGTCTCTGTATATGTCTCTTTATCTGTCTCTGTCTCCTCTCTCTCTCTCTTTGTCTCTGTTTCTATCTTTGTCTCTGTCTCTGTTTTTCTCTCTGTCAGTCTGTCTCTGTCTCTGTATCTCTCGCTGTCTCTGTTTCTATCTCTGTTTCTCTCTCTCTCTGTGTTTTTTCTCTCTCTCTGTCAGTCTATGTCTCTTTTTCTCTCCCTCCCTTTGTCTCTGTCTCTTTCTCTCTCTCTCTCTCCCTCTGTCTCTGTCTCCTCTCTCTCTTTCTCTTCTCTCTCTCCTCTGTCTCTTTCTCTCTCTCTCTCTTCTCTCTCTCTCTCTTCTCTCTCTCTCTCTTCTCTCTCTGTCTCTCTCTGTCTCCTTTCTCTCTCTCTCTCTCTCTCTCTCTCTCTCTCTCTCTCTCTCTCTCTCTCTGTGTGTTTCTATCTCTGTCTCTGTTTTTTCTCTCTGTCTCTCTGTCAATCTGTCTCTGTCTCTTTCTCTCTGTCTCTGTCTCTGTGTCTTTTTTTCTCTCTCTATTCCTCCTTCTCTCCCTCCCTCCCTCTCCCTTTCTCTCTCTCTCTCTCTCTCTCTGTTTCTATCTCTGTCTCTGTCTCTGTTTTTTCTCTCTGTCTCTCTGTCAATCTGTCTCTGTCTCTTTCTCTCTCTCTCTGTCTCTGTGTCTTTTTTCTCTCTCTATTCCTCCTTCTCTCCCTCCCTTCCTCTCCCTCTCTTCCCCCCCTTCTCTTTCTCTCTCTTTCCTTCTCTCTGTCTTTCTCTCTCCCTCACCTTCTTTCTCCTGTTGAGATGCCTCCTTGATGAGTACCTATCTGAGTGGTGCTCTTCAGAAACTACCAACTGGCAAACTGCAGTTGCTCAGTTTGATTTGCCTGTCCCATAAAAGGTCCTTCATTAATACCAGCTTGGTGACTTAACCTAGCAAGCCTGTGGGTAACGAGCTGCCCTCTCAGGGGTCACCCACCATGGGTGTGATCCCAAGGCCAGGTGCCATTTTCTGGGAGCCATGCTCCCTTTTGATCTCTGGGATGCCTCATAAGAATTTGCCATTGATCATCTGATGAGGCAGGGGCTGGCCCCAAGCGGCGGAGGCCCTCAGGCTTACCTTTTCACGCAGGATTCAATCATATCACTTGCCATCAGTTTCAGACGTTGTTCTAGGTGTTTTCCAAACTCTTCCTCGGGCCAGTGCAAATCCCTAATGAAAGTCTGCAGAGCGTCAAGTTTCCAGAAGAGATCTTCAGAGGTGCCTGATCCATTACTGGCAGGACAGAACAAAAGCAGAGGTCACCCGGTGCTCCCGGCTTCCAGAAACCCGATCGCGCCGACAACTGGGCTTGGGGCAAACAGTGGTTCTAACATACAAAACACGGTGGCAGGGTGGGGGGGATTTCCACCAGCAGGATTTTGAGTTTTACCATACATTTACCTAGTCAGCTGGGTTAATCAAATCGTTCCAGACCAATAAAAAGAAGAGAAAATGCTATATTCCTTAGAAGACCAACTAGGGGAGAGGTGTATGGTAAAAATCAGCCTTCTTTCAATAACCACATTAACATATGTGATGATTCACATGAAGGCCACATGTTGAGGTAGAAATATCTCGATCAATAACTACATGTCAGCATCATGCAGTTATCCAGATTCAGAGCGACATGCATTTCCTCCGCTCCCCTCCACACCGGAGGGCTCTTGGAGAGTTCAGATTGCCAAGTAAGGGACAGTGCTAACAAGTGGTGAGCGAGGACATGCTTTGTCTCTTGAGGGGGCGGGGGTGAATCAGTTGACCTTGGGTCTACTGGGATATCTTGAATCCAAGATCTCATTTTATTTATTTATGTTTTTGGACTCAGATTTTTCTCAGAACAGCCTATTGCCAAGGCAACTTCAGGACTGGGAGCCCGGGAGGCTGCTGGGATATTTACCAATGCTTTGGACCTGCGTTAAGACCCGAGCCTCTCCGGCAGCTCGTGGCCTTTACCCACTCCCTCGTACTGACTGAGCCATCAGTCTCCGTGTGGTTCTTTAGGAGGGCATCTAAAAACCGTTCACCTGGGGAAGCAAACTCTGGGCCTGGATGGTCTTGGGTGGGTACAAAGAAAATGCTCCAGATTCACCCTTTTGCCATTCTCCGCTCCAGCTTCTCTCTTGTAGCGAGGACAGTGGGAGCTCTGAGAGATGTTCCCCCCTCCTCGCATACCACGGATGCTAACACAGTAATTTATAAAATGTCCAACACACCATGCATTACCACTTGTTCTGACATCGTCTATAGAAACAGATGAGAGTGGGTGTTTCTATTGTGACAGATGCCAGCTGCATTGAGTTAATGCTTCAGAGGGAAATACAACTGATGCATAAATGCATACATGGCTACCGCAAGGGGAGGGAGCCAAACTCCCAACATGCCAGGGGGATCCTTGGGCCCTGGACTGACAAAAGGGACGTTCTCAAAGACAGACCAGCTGGGAGTCGGTAACTAGAGGCTTCTGACACAAAGGAGAAGGTAACACGGAAACATGTCCTCAGAATGAAAAGTGATCAGAGGAGACTGGAATCATGAAAAGATATAGAATCAGGCATTTCTTGGTGGGTGATTGTGAAATGAGGTCTTTCTTTCCTTTTTTTTTTTTTTTAAATGAAGGAATTAACTGCGTGTGGAAGTTCAGCCTTTCCCCATCCTATGCTTGGAAAACACCCCACAACTTTCACTAGTCTCAGCCCCGTTTTGGAACTGCATGGTTGTATGTTTTAAATCATTAAGTACATATGAATGCAATGATTGGTATTTATTACAACAACATTTTGACACCCATCTGGTTTCATAGTTTCAGAAAATTTCTTCTAGGGTTTTTTTTTC
Organism: Antechinus flavipes; assembly: GCF_016432865.1. Classification (NCBI taxonomy): domain Eukaryota; kingdom Metazoa; phylum Chordata; class Mammalia; order Dasyuromorphia; family Dasyuridae; genus Antechinus; species Antechinus flavipes. Next base: position 21,999,053 of record NC_067398.1, read on the forward strand.
TTTTGAAGAGCTTATTATTAAGTTTTGACATGAGGAAAAGAATATTTTCTTTTTATTTTTGAGATAAACTGTTAATGTTAAGGCAATAGCACCAAAATTATTTTGATTGCTTAGCAGTTCCCAAAATGTGTTCCCACTCATGCCTTAATTAATTGAACAGAGACCATTATCTGCTTTATTATCATGTCTTGATTCATATCTTTTCAAAAAAACAATGTCACAGAGCATGCACAGAGGGAAGGAATAAAAGCTTTCAAGTATTTTTAATTTTTGTAACAGATACTGCCTAAGCTAACTTTTAACACTATCATCTTAGCATGGATATGATTTGGGTTTCTTTTATGATTTTGTTTCCAAGAAAAGTTTGGGGAGATTTTTCATTGTTTTCCTGAAGATAATCAGACACATTGATCATATCATCCCACTGCTATTTCATCCAGATAGAATTTTTTTCCCTTAAGGCTACAAAAAGGGCTCAAAATATAAATGTGACTGACAGGTCTTGTTCTTTCCTTGGACTGTTCAAAACAAAACAAAACAAAAACAATCCAAACTACTTGAGAGCTACCTAGATGAATGTGATTTTGAGATATCACAACTTCACTGTCCCGTGGAAGCCATTTTTTATTCCTTTGATTAAAATGCTTCCCTTTGAAAATGTGCCAGTATCTTCTTGCAAAGAAAGGCTCATTGGGCCTATAATTAGAAGTAATATAAGAAAAAGGATCAAAGCAGGGTATAGAATGGCTAAGCCTTATTTCACTTATTAAATCATACAGATGGATCTAATTTCATTTCCATGGGGTAGAGTTTGGGAGTGCTGGATCTCCTTCTTGCTAGAGGAAAAAGACGAAAGGATTCATTTCCTAAACTGGAAGATATACTTACAAAAATCTTTTTAGAAAGAGTACTTTCTTCTAATTATCTGTGCCAAAGAGAATAACAACTTCTAATCCTTTTTGGGATGGTGATTGTAAAGTGAGGTCTCCCAAATAATAATGCTCATTGATTTCTGGACTATTTAAATAATGACTTCTTCATTGTTCATTTTCTTTACCCATTACTAACTGTTAGCTATTTGCAAATATTCTAGCTAACCACTTTAGGGATTCTGGATATCCTTGGTATGGGTCTTTCCTTCAACAAAGTGGACTGCAATCTCTATATTTTGGTAACCAGCTCTGTGGCTGAACATTATTAGACTATGGATTCTAAAAAAAATGTAGAATTTGACAACTAGCAAGAATGACCTACTCAGAAGAGCTTATTATCATTCTGAAATATGTTTCTTGGTTATGAGAGTGCCTAAGGATCATAAAGACACCCAGAAGGCAATGGTTCATTATACGGGAACGGCAACGGTTCAAGACTAGGGGCCAAGCCATCACTAAGATCTCTTGTGCCCTTTCACATAAAAATTTCCACGTGCTCATATTACCTACATCAGTTAAAAACAAACAAACAAACAAACAGAAATCTATTGTAAAAGACTGGAAGTAAAAGTCAGTTCCTCAAGCTTTCAGTGGGCGTAAGACAAATTGTTAGTGCTGGATATAGAAAACTCCTTACAAACACCATGCATGCCAGAAATAAACAATATTGTCTCTGTATGATCAGCAAAATATGTCTAATTATCTGTCTCCATCTCTGTTTCAAAATTACATAGGATGCATAGAAATAAACAATACATATCCATGCCAAGATCACTTAAATTTAAATTAGAGCTAATGTGGACTGAATACACACTCAGCATCATAGATAGCAGCCATCCATGACGGTGCCGAAAAAGTAGGCATTTGTGGGATGCCTAGAGGGATGTTAACTGGTAGATTGGGTACTTTGGGTAGATTCACATTAGGTAGATTCACATTGGGTAGGGTACTTGTTAAACTCCTGTGGAAGAAACAGACAGAAAGAAAAAAATACCATCACAATGACAATGTAGATGTGGCAGAAGCACGGGAGAACTGTAACTCAATCGGTTAAATCGACAGGGAGACAACAGGACGAGCAGCACACAGAAACACATTAGTGAGCAAGGAGCCACAGGTATAGGAAGCTTCCCTGAGGCTTAGCATTCAGAAGCAGACGGCAAAAAACATTGACTGACAAAAAAAAAATTAAAAAAAGACTCAAAATTGGAAGAGAGCTTATCGACACCCACATACAATGATCACATACTTTCCTTGCCTTTGGGGAATTGGCTTTTGTTTCCAGATCTTGATAATGATGGTCTAAAACCTGATGGGTCCCAAATATGTACAGCACAGTGGAAAAGGTGCTTGCTTTGGAGTCTGGAGACCTTGCTTGAAATCCTAGATTGTACTGTTTGACCTTGAGCATATGTCCTTCCGTCTCTCCCTTGATTTTCTTACTTGTGAAATGAGGGGGTTAGACTAGGTGACCTCGAAGGTCCTTTCTAGTTCAAAATAATAATCTTATTTTAGATGCATGGAATTGTTCTTACTAGCCCTGAACCTCATAGCTGGTGATTTCAAACTTACTAGTATTGCTATGGATACTAAGACAGTTTAAAAGAGTGTTGCCTAGTGGAAAGTGAGCCATCTTTGAAGTCAGAAAGACTTGAGTTTAAGTCTCGCCACTGACATCTACTATCTTATGTGACCCTGGATAAATCACTTAACTTCTCAATAGCTTCATCAAACATCTAAGGCGATATTTTGCAAAATAAGTAGTAATTTGCATTGGTAGAAAGCATTTCTCACTGGGAGTTCCCAGCACCAATTAAATCATGAATTAGGCAAAAAAATAAAAAAATAAAAAAAAAGGAATCTTCTCATTTTCTTGCTTTTATTTATTTATTTTTTTGCTTGAAGAAGTTGTCAGCAGTTATTTAGCTTTGGAGATAAACTAATTACTCAAGGCAGTATTCTGTGGGGCACTTCTTGAGCCTAATGGGAACAGATAACAACATGCTGTTCACCTGCATCAATGTTTGGGGGAGGATGGAGACCTTAATGGTGACAAGAAGAAATTGAAAGCTGTAAGTGCTGCTTTCAAAGGCAAGTACGGAAGCAGTGAGGCATAGGAAAAAGATATTTTGAAAGAACTAAGAAAAAAAGGTTAAGCTTTGTTTAATCTTACAAAGACCAAAAAGAAAATGAAAATATCTTCTCTGAGGTTAATTTCATTCAATTTGAAGTAGATAGAAATGTGTGGGATTGGAAAGTTAAGTATTCCAAATAATGTTTTTTTTTATTTTTTTAAAATACTGAGTCCTTAGATATAGCAAGAAAAAAATGGGTTTAAAATTGTTATCTCAAATCAGAGTTTGTTCCTCCAATGGAGACTGGGCCAGTTAGTAGATAGTTTGTTATTGTCAAAGGAGGAACCAACAATAAGAACACAAGAAGCTTTTCTGTCTCTATCTCTTTCTCTCTTTGGTTGTGTGGTTGGGTGGGTGGTGAGGTAGGGGTAGAATGTTATGTCATATGATGCTTCAGGACTGGCAAAATCATTTAATCTATGAGAACATTTCTATGGTGCCTAATTTAGCCAGGCAAAAGCCAGAGCCAAGGCTGCATCTGAGAAGAGCCCTGCCTTTACTCTCAAACAGGGCTGACAGCCCTTTGGCAAAGAGTCGGGGCTCTCTTTTCGGTTCTCCTCAAGAAGATGGTGTACCTTGCCAAGCCAGCTCTGCATTAGACAGACTGTGCACCGCAAACTAAGACTCCTGGAGGAGTCACGACTGACTCTAGGCTGATTTGGCAAAATTCCCACCTATCACAGGCTCTTTGAGTCCATTTTCAGATCTCCTAGATGCCCGGACACTTGCTTTTATTGTTATTTCAACAGTTATCTTGTTACAGGGAAAATTATAATTGTGACTTTTGTCCCAGCATACACAAAAGACATTAGTTTTTGTTTGCAGTGAATTAGATGAATTGGAGTTATATCCATTGTGATTCCTGTAAAGTGGAAACTAAGGGCCATTCTATCTCTCTCTGTGGCTCTCTCTATTTCTCTCTCTGTCTCTCTTTTTCTCTTTCTCTCTCTGTCTGCCTGTCTCTGTCTCTTTGTGTCTTTCTGTGGCTCCATGTCTCTCTGCCTGTCTCAGTCTTTGTCTCTGTCTCATATCTTTCTGTATGTCTCTGTGTCTGTCTGTCTCTGTCTCTATTTCTCTGTGTTTCTGTGTCTGTCTCTCTGTCTTTGTCTCTATTTCTCTCTGTGTCTAACTCTCTCTCCCTTTATTTCTCTGTGTGTTTCTCTGTATCTCTCTGGGTCATTTTGTGTCTCTGTCTCTCTTTCTCTTTTCTCTCTCTGTAGAAAATATTGATATTTGATGGGGAGAATGACAAGTCAATAGAAAAATAGTAATAGGCACATAGTACTAGTTTTGGAGTCAGAAGACCTGGATTCAAAGTTTGCCTTTTGTCATAGCTTATTTAATCTTGAATAAATCAGTTCCTCCCCAAGGTATTAGAATTCTCACTTGTAAAACATGGGAAGTGACCTAGATGGCTTCAATAATCCTAAAAAAGAATACAAGGGAAGACATTTTTCATGTTTTCCTGTTACTGTGAATTTATTTGCCTTTGCATTGGGTCCCTGATGGCTCCTGGACTTAAGCACTCCTCTGTAACCAAACCATCCACCGTTTCCACTGAGACATGTGCCAGCCTCTATAAGCAAATGTGATCATTAAGGGAGGCACACAGTGCATAATGATGGAGGAATTAGCGAATCTTTTGAGATGGTAGCCTGGGAAGTTACAAATGTCAGTGCTGAGTAAATGAAAAGCAGAGAGCAATGAATAACATACAAATGTATGCAAACGCAACTTAATTTACACAGATTAGCTTGATGGTCGTGCACAAGTCAGAAAAGAGCTTTGTTTTCCATTCTAAAATTCAAAAATAGACCTATTAACAAAACATACTGTATTAGTAAAATCTGACATTTGGAATGGAATACTGAGCTGTACTCACATGGAAACATTTCCTTTATACAACACATTATGATGCCAGACTTTTAGAAATGATAAAACATTATTTATTTATTTAGCAAAATAATGTAGTGTATTCATAACATTCCTAATATTTGATTTGGATATTAATAGCATATCCTAATAAGTAAGCAATTCTAAATAACGCACAATATTTTACTAATACACATGTAGACTGGGAAGGGGGTTGTACTCTTTCTGAATGACAAAATGCTGCTACTATACAACGGGCAAGTTTCTTCTCTCTGACTCTCGGTTGCTTCATCTGTGGAACGGAAACAATATCCCTCTACTATCTCCCTCCCTCACAGGAATGAGATGAGGAAAGTGCTTTATAAAATTACTAAGTGCTATACAAATGTGAGTTATTAGTTTCATCTTTATCTGATGAAATGGTTATTATTAGAAATCATTATTTTAAAAAAGAACTCTCTAGCTAGTATAACAAAAATGAATTCCATCCTGATCTTTTTTTGGGATCACAGGTGGGAATCTGTAGATAATTTGTGATTCTTGTGAAAAGTTAAAAAAAAAAAGACCAAACTACTTCCTTGGCTTTCGAATATACTAATGAGAATGAGTAGGGACACATTAGGAAAATGAAAACTATTTGTCAGCCATGGCTGCTTTCTTTTCCATGCACTTGACATTTGAGTCCACTTGGCCTATGGTCTCTGGTCACGTAATTTAATCAAATTTTATTTTAATGTTTTGCACAGATTATTCCCTTATTCCTGGGAATATGCTCTCTCTTCACCTCTCCCACTTACAAAGATTCAGTTCAAGGGTCTCCTTCTTTTGGAGACTTTGCTTTTATTCCTCTCGGTATTAGCATCCTCCTGCACCCCCTCCCCGTGGTCTTGAGTTACTTGGTCTATATCCTATTAATGATGAATTTGTTGTTCATGTGCTATCCCTTCAGTAATATGAAAACTCCTTGGGAACAAGCACTGGCTCCCTTTTGTATTTATAATCCCAGTGCCTAGCAGACTACATAGTCTATACTCTGTTTAATAGATGGTCAGTGATTTGACTTTACTTCCCACTCAGCTTCTAAACCAGGTCTCAGTGTTGAACAGGTCCTTACTACGTGTTCACTGGCCTGAATCCCCATTCTACTTTGCCATCAGGCTATCCTTGGATTAGAGAATTGTTTTATAAATGACACTTAGAATCAGGTCTTTTTGGTCCACTCAGACACAGAAAGACTTTAAAATGGTTTTTCCTCTTATTGATATGGGCATTATCAATTAATCAAGAAGAGAGACACAGCTGTGAATGACTTTGCATTGTAAATAGCTATGGAGAATAAATAATGTAGAAGTATATGCTTCCTAAAAATTAAAGCTCTTTTTAATACTTTGGATAGCTTAGATCCTAACTTGCCTTAAGCCAATGGACTGTGTCTTTAATAGGTGGGTCTGTTGTCCCACCTCATTCCCAGTTCAAGCATAGTGTTTAGTTTATACTGGAGTCAAGAAATGAATTTTCACATAGAAAAATTTCTTGTCCCTCTAAGTGTTTTTTAAACTTGTTAGTTTAATGGAAACCCAATTTTTTAAAAAAGAAAACTAACAAAAATCATGATTTCCAAATTTCTTGAATAACGCATCTGCCTCCCATGCCTGGATTGTTTTTCTCTTAGAATCTTTAGCTCCCTTCAAAGCTTGGCTCAGGCACTACCTCCTTTCCATATTCCCTTAATGTAAGAATTCTTAATCTTTTTTTGTACTGTGGACAAATTGGACAGTCTGCTGGAATCTGTGGACCTCTTCTCAGAATGTTTTTAAATACGAAAAATAGAATACAGCAGATTATTTAGGGAACCAATTATATTGAAATATAATGATCAAAACTATAATAAAAAAGTTCATAGAATCTAGGTTAAGAACTCTGCCCTGGTTATTAATGTACCCCCGCCCCAATTTACTTCATATTTATTTTTATATTCTCTTTATTTACGTGTCTGTTTATATGTTACCACTTTCTCTTCAGTGGAACATCAGCTCCTTGAGGGCAGATAATTTAATTTTTGTCTCTGAATTTCTGGTTCCTATCAGAGTGGCCCATACATATTAAATACTTAATCTCTGCTTCCTAAATGGAATTGAATTAATTTTCAATCATCCCAGGAGCTGAGGAAATTGAGAAAAAGACTCAGAACAGTGAGTCACCACAGTCCTAGATATGCCCCGAGAGGAAGTAGAAATGGCTTTTAATTAGACTGAGTTGGGAAGAAAGACTTCACTTGATCACATAGCCACGCTGGGGATGGAGGGGGTGTTGTGGGGGGCTGGCATAGATTTAGAGGCAGAAAGTTATTTTTGAGATATCTTCATAGGAAGAAGATTCCAAATGAATCGAAAATTTTAAGGACCTGTCCCTTCCCTACCATTAAAAAAAAAAAAGTAACCAAAAAGATATAATACCCTTTTTTTTTTTTTTTTTTGCCATTTTTCCTATTGTTTTTTACACTCTTGGTGAGAAAAGTCAATACTTTCCTTGACTGACTAGGGGACATCTAGGCTCAAGACAGAAAAGGGATAAGTTGCTTTTGTGTAGTTTCCTATAATGAACCCACATCTTTACATTGTCATGAGACTGACAGGTAAATGCCATGGCTGCTATTTGTTAACTTGTCTCTATCCACCCTCTACCCTTAAAGCAGACTTATCTTTGTTCATTTATTCAAAGAGTAGCCAGATAGTGAGACATAAAACAAGGAAATGTCTGCTCACCAGAGGTGAGTTCAAAGCTAAAATAAAAGAAAGACTCCTAGTGAGATGTTTTCCAAATACTCCTTCTGTAAGACCCAGGGAAAAGAACATTGACTCTTGGGTTAGGGGGGATCGACTTGGACAGATTACTTAATCATCCCAAATCTTCCTCTGTAAGGTGAAGGGATTTGGCTAGATGGCCCTTGAAATCCCAGTAATCTTGAAAAAGGGACATTGCAATAAATAATGCCACTGAGTCCTGAAATATCATAAACCTCCTCAGCAAAATGTATATTTGTTAAACAGTATAACCATTCATCTTGGAAAGAATCAAATAGACAACAAATATTTATTGAACAAATCATCATGTGCAGTTGGATGGTTGGTCTATGGTATCAATTTATCTCTCTATCTCTGTCTGTCTCTGCATCTCTCTGCTTGTTTCTCTCTGTCTTTCCATCTCTCTTTTTCTTTTCTCTTTCTTCTCTCTTTCTCTCTTCCTCTCTCTTTCCCTTTCTCTCTCACCCTTTTTCTTTCATCTTCTTCTCCCCTCTCTGTACATTTCTTCTTCTCTTTCTATCTCTGTTCTTCCTCTCTGAAAGGTGTAGCAGATAGACAAAAAAGCTAGGTCAATGTTGAATAAGAAGAACTGAGAAACTGCTCAGTACTCAGTATTCAATAAGCCTGGGTTGTTATAAATTAAAATCAAAATCAAAACACCCTTCTACCTCATCAGTTTCTCAATGATGCTCCATGGTTGTGACTCATGGAACACCAGCAATATTACAGGAATTAAAATTGCAAGAGTCTCAGAGGACATTTGAGGAATGAAAGTAGATTTTAGTGTTACTGCAACAATATAACAAGTGTCTTAAAAGGCATCATTAAAAACATACATGAATAGACAAAAAGAAAGACTGACCAACTAGGGAGAATGAGGGATGGACAGCAGTAATTCTGTCCTTGGATGGAGTGTAGTAATGATGGAATGCACCATTCATGGGTACATATCACAACTTACCTACAACTTTTCTTTTTGTATAAACCTTGTCTATGCTCTTCCTAAAACCCTCCAAAGAGGTTTCCACCCTAGTTCTGGTCCTCATCATCAATCTTTAATAACCTGATCATTTGCTTCTCTATTTTCTATGTCTGCTTCTATTTTTTACTGTGCACAGAGCTTCTAAAGCAGAAGTTTTATCTGGACCTTCTAACTCTATGCTCCCTTCCTATTGGCTTCTCAATGTAAACATCTCTCTCCTCCCTGATGACCACTGAAACCCCATGTTGGAACCATTAGTTATTTTGTTTTTGTGTACCCAGTGTCTTGAATAGTGTGTTGTACATAGTAGGTACTTTGGGAATTGAATTCATTGGAAGATTAATTTGAAACACTGGATGGATTCTTTGGAATATTTTCTAGCTTTATGGCTACTTTTGAAACCATTGGTCTATACATCTATTTTCCTTTGTTTTCACTACATCACTGACATACTTTCTCTTTAGTCATACAATAGTTAAGTCATATATGTAATATATATGTACAAGAATACATATCACTGATCATGAATTTTAATGTGACTGGATACAATACACTGGCTTTTCTATTATTTTTTTTTATCTGAAGGCTTCCAGCATTTTAATTGGACACTCTTAGGAGGATTCTCAGGTAAGATGGACAAAGAAAACATAGGATGAGAAAAATGTGGAAGAATTGCAATCTGTACCAATGGAGGGGTTATTCACACTGGTGAGATTATTAACCTGTCTCATTATCTTTGTGATTACCAACTTGACACTCTCGGGTCAAGTGAACCAAAGTTTTTGATTAAATCTGGTCACGTCTAAAAAGCAATTGGGAGAGGTACTGGTTGGGAGAGAGATATTTTAGAGTAAAGTCAAGGGAAACATAATGTGTATCTGAACTTGTTGAGAAATTCATTTGTCCTCTGTTTTAGCCTCAAGATCAAAACATACACTGCACCAGCAGATGGGTGACTTTTGGCAGAATCGGCACTATGCATCATTTTGGGATGGAATGAATACTTGGCTGTGCCAACTGTAAGTGAGTGCCATGTATATGGAGGATCCTCGGCCTTAAAGTTGGAAGAGACCTTCAAAAGCATCTAGCCCCAAATCTTTATTTGACAGATGGGGAGACTGAGGTCCTTAAAATGTAGAATTCACTCAGGGTCACAAGGTAGTAAGTAACAGTTAACTCTTAAGCAGTACTTCAGTTAAAACTTAATTTTGATTTTATGTTATTATAATCAATACTTTGTCTAAGAGGTAGATAACTTTTATACAGGTTACTTCTCAAAGTGATATTTTGAGGGAAGTACTTCCTTAAGGTGATATACAAAATGACCTGATTTTTGTTGTTGTTGTAGGCTGTGAATTCCTTGAGAAAAGGAAACATCTTTTACTTTTCTTCATATTCTCAGCATTTAACACACTGCTTGGCACACAGTAGTTAATAGGTGCTTTTGGACTGCCATTATTTGTACTTTGGAGTCATTTGGCAAAAAAATAAAAAATAAAAGCACATTCGAATACATGAATTAAATACAAAAGTAACTTTAATTCTTTTCTCACACATCTCTCTGACAAAGATACGGATCATTCTGAGGCATAAATTTAGTGTATATTGATTATGGCATAAAGAACTGCATTAAAAACATGATTCTGAAATCTTTATTAATGAGGTTTTTTAGTGTTTCCTGAAGATGTTTTATGAGATAGTGAAAAACAGTGCTTCAATGACAATAGGAAAACCTTGTTCTAGTCTCAGTTCCTTAGTTTCTTTATTTATAAAATGAAAGGGAAGAATTCTATGATCTTATAAGGGGCTTAGTATAGGGCTCCAGAAAACAAATATTCCATCTACCTAGGAATGAACTAGTAAGGGAGAGGAGCTGCATTAAGCCACCTGGTCTTTATGAAATAAGAAAATGATCACAGAGACTTCGAGTTGGGAGGGATATTAATAAATGCTTTTTGACTTGGCAACTTGATGCCCATTATATTGAGATATGGAGCAATTTCTCTATGGTTAGTAAGTATGAACCCAGGTTTCTTTTTTTCTAAAGTCATTGCCTTAATCACCAGGCAATTCTGTCCCTTAGCAAGGGAAAAGACAAGTTTGAGGCAATTGGGATTAAGTGACTAGCCCAGGGTCACACAGCAAGGAAATGTTAAATGTCGGAGGCAGAGTTTGAACTCCTATGTTCCTGACTCTAGGGCCAATGCTCTATCCACTATAGGATCTAGCTGCCCTGAGAAAAGTTCTTAAATTCCTAGATTTACAAATATAAGATCATGGGATCATGGAATCACTAGTGTATATCTGAAAAAAGATCCCAGAGGCTGACTTTATCATTTTATGGATGAGTAAATGAAGGTCACAACTTTCCCAGAGTCACATCAGAGTCAGAATTTGAATCCAATTGCTCTTACACCAGATCTAACTCGTTTTCTACGTGTCATACCAAGATTGAAATGGAGCTTTAAAATGCAGAATATTTTCTAAGCAACCTTTCATTTAAACCTTGAAAAAACTTGAGACATAATTAACATATCATTAATATCCTACTTTTATAGAAGAAGAGACTGAGGTTCAGAATAGTTAAATATCTTGTTTTTGGTCACATAGCTAATAAGGATTAGAGGTGATATTTGAACACGTGTCTTTTAACACCCTGTACACTATTCTGTACAAGCCCTCATTCAACAATCACTTGTCCCTAAGTATCTATGAGTCTCAGAACACCATCCTAGGTGCTGGGGGAGATAAAACTTTTGGAGAAGACACAGTTCCTATTCCCAGGAAATTTACAGTCTTATGGGGGTGGGGATGAGTGGGTGGGTGTTCTACTTTGGAATCACTTCTGGGTACTTGGGAAATCATGATATTATAACCCAATACCAACCCATGGAGACCGAAATAGACATCGACTACCTGATCCTTTCATTCCCCAGCAACTCTCAAAGGAGGTGGGGAGATGAAAACTGTCAGAAACTCTCTGAGAGAGAGAAATTCTCTGAGCACTTCATTCAATTCCCCCTCCCACCACAGGAACAAATTATGAAATGTCAGAGACAGGGAGCTGCTCTAATGGGTTAACAATGAAATCAATATATTGCTAATATTTGCATATCATGGAGAACTATTCTTTAAAGGGTTGATAAGAAATACAGTAGCCATGTGACTCAGTAGACAAAGCATTGACCCTATGATCAGGAAAACTTGGATTCAAATCTGGTTTTAGACACTTGACACTTACTATGTGTATGACCTTCACCCCAATTACCTCACCAAAAGCAACAAAAGAAATAAGTACCTTACCAAGATTTCTTTTTCTTTTAAAGAAATGAGGTTAAAAAATATACATTCATAAAACAGAAACTTAGAAGGAAGAAAATAGGAGAAGCAAGGAAAAGAGAGACAGAAATAGAGAAACAGGGAGAAAAAAAAGATAGGCAGAGAAAGGCAGGTGGAGAGAGAGGGAGAGAAGCCGTGGGAGAGAGAAAGAGTTAGATAGCTAGATGGTTGAGTTAAACAATATTCAGAAAATCAAACCTATTTACTTGAACTTGTTTCTTATTTTAGAATAAGCATAATGAAGAGCAAACACATTCTTTACTGGAGGAAAAATACATTCATCAAACATACAAAAAAAAAAAAAAAACACACATCACAATCCCCAAGCAAAGACTTCCTCTCAAATGGGAGAAATTTGTCCCCCTTAAAAACTCTGTACCAAAGGATCATGAAGGGGATTAATAACACACTTCTTCAATAATCTCCATGTGGTGTCTAATGTTGAAACATCCATTTCTGGAGATACTCCTACATTACTGAGAATGGTTTGCTGGATTTCATTTTAGCCAAAGCTATGAAGTTACTCTCTCATCCATATTTTGTTCATGAATCAGAGGTCTAGCCTCTGACTATCCAAATCATATGAGTTCATATTATCTTAATTCAGTTTGTTTTTTTAGTTGTTATTTTCAGGTCTCTCCCTCTATAACCCCCATAATTCCAATTTGTTGGAGAGTATGAAGTACTCTTCCATATTTACTGCATGGAGTCTATGGAAGATAGCTTTAGTAACCAACTAGATCTTCATAAGAGAAATTAATTTATGTTTCCTACCTAAAGCTCATTTTATTTTATTTTTTTTATTTATGTATTTTTGGTGAGGCAACTGGAATTAAATAACTTGCCTGGAGTGACACAGCTAGGAAGTGTTTATGTGTCTGAAGTGGGGGTTTCAACTTGGGAACTCCCGACTTCAGGACCAGTGCCCCCTAAAAAAAATCTCATTGTATTGCTTGTAAGTGATATTCACTCAGGTCATCCTGGAAGTCTAATATTAAAACTATTTTCTCTTTTTCAAAATTTAATTCTTAAAATTCAACAATCACTCCTCTATTTACAACGAGAAGACTAAGAAAATAGATTTCAATTTCCAAATTCATTGTAGTAGAAAATGAGAAAATTTAGGCTTTCAGAGGGTCACAATTTTCCCATGAAAAAGAATTAGTAGATACGACTGATTTACTTGTATGTGTTTATCAATGTAATCCTCTCCTAAATTAAACTCAAGTTAAATGTGTAACCCAGTGCAACTTGTAAAAGTTGGTAACACCCAGTTTAGTCTTTTCCACTTTGAAGATATTTTTGGAGGCAAAACAAGTCTTGATTTAAATTAAAAAAAACATATTTAATGTTATATATTCAAAACCCATCATTTCCCCCTATTTTAAAATCCAGGGTTACATTGAGAGAGCTATGAATTAGCTTGCTAATATTTTCCTTTGGTATCTGCACATAGGTTATTGCCACCAGGCTGTTTTAAATGGGATGATCTGGGACATCCCTATTGTCTTATTGGAAACGAGAATGTTGATTTTCCTTGATTTCTACATCAATTCTATCATGCAGCTTTGTAGGACCTTATTTTCAAAGATGAGAACATAGTTTGCGGATGAGACTATCCCCTGGGAAAGACCTCTTGTGGAGATGGGGAACATTCAGTTCCTTAAGTGCTTGGAATGGCCCAAGATATTCCACTCAGGTTTCTACTTAAACATTAAAACCATCCAGATTAAGCCCCACCAGAGATTTTTGACATAGATTCACTCAAAAAATTGCAATATACCAGTTATTATGAGTACCAAGCTGAGGAGAAAAAAAAAATCCAAACCAACTATGGACATTATTCTTGTTCCAAACCCACAAAAAGAAATGATAGCTGGGTCCTAAATTCCCTAGAAGGATAGTTTGTAAGGGTCAAGTTGGGAGCTCTGAAATAGATCATTAGTTATTTCCTTTCTCCCTTCCTCTCCCAACCCCAATAGCCAAGAGTCACACATGGGAAGGGATATATAGAGGTGCGCCTGCAATCAAATTGGCCAGTAGTCACAATGGACCAGTTGGGGATATTAAAGCAAATTTTTTTAAAGTAAAGTTTCGCTTTTTGTGTCCAAATCTACAGTAAAATTAATTCAAGCAATAATTTGATTTCATGAGCCCTTTGAAACCAGTTCATTGGACCATACGAACCTAAAATGAACATGATAATTGCAATAATTTGAAGCTTTTGCTTCTGGGTAGAATATCAACATAATATATAGTATAGTACTAAACTAACTCAGTATGACTCTCCATCCATTTGCACCCAAACTCCGAGGTATTAAAGGAGGTATCCTTACTTTACTGGCTCCCACGATTCCCGTTCAAAGCCCCTGTGAATTGACTGTGCAATTGAGGACTCCATCAGATCGACATATCTAACCACAAGTGGGGCAAACAGGTCCTGCAGGTGTTTGTGAAATTTTCCATTGCACAAGTTATCTAGAACAGACAAGTAAAAGTGGAGTGAGAAACCACAGTCGTTCTAGCCACCTACAGACTCTGAGCAGAGGCATTGTCTCATACAATAAACATGCTGCCGATAGGGAAGCCAAAAAGAAAAGGGAAAAAACACACACACACACAAAACAAAACATAAGAACGGCCTTGGAACTCATCCTTAAATCTGTTTGGAAGGAAGATTGAATTTTTAAAAAATCTTACCCATTTGTGTAGCCCTTTGAAAAAGAAAAACAGTCATGTTCCTTTAAAACAACAACAACAAAATCCCACACCATTTCTTATGTTTTCCCTGCATCTCTCCCTCTCTCTTTCTCCCCCCCCCCCATTTCCAAGGAGAAGGAACATCCTGTACAGCTCCGTTTCTCACCCCCACCCCCACTCCCAACTCATGTAGAATGGGCATTTGATGCTGGAAGTTCCTTTTCCTTTAGAAGGCAGATAGTTTTGATGAAAAACACCAAATGTAAAAAAGGTAAAATTAATTACCTTGCTTAAGGGGAAACATACCCACCCCCACATATATACACACTCCCCACATCTTCTTTTTATGTTGTATTATAATTGTGTCTATCACTTAAGGGAGAGTCACCTTCTAACTGAATGATAAGGAAGGGGTGTTAATACCTGTGGATGATAGAATCATTTAGGGAAGAGTCACCTTCTAACTGAATAATAAGGAAGGGATGTTAATACCTGTGGATGATAGAATCACTTGAAACTGGAAAGGACTTCCTTGGTCATGTGGTCCTCATTTTGTAGGTGAGGGAACAGAAAACCAAGGTTAAGTGTCTTGACCAAGATCTCACTAGCTCGTACCAGAGACAGAATTTAAAGGCAGATCCTCAGACTCTAGAGCCAAAGTGCTTTTTGGTCTCTCAGAGTAACTCCCACAGGTATTTGCAGAAAGTCTGATGTCAGTAACTACAGGCTAGCACAATCGATCTGCTGTTTCTCCTTTCTTGTCTATTTTGGAAATTATAGCAAATTATAGAAATATAGTAAATGATACATACAGTCAGTACGGAGGAAGTCATTGAGCAGTTGAAACAGCGGGAAGCTATCCCAGGAATCTGGGGGCTGCACCTCCAAGGCGGCATCCATGTCCACTGCAAACAAGGCCAGGAACGTCTCAGCGTGTTCCACCATTAAGTCTGACCACCATGCAAAGGCCTTGAAGAACAATAGGCAGAGGAATCGTTAGTCTCCATCTTTACCAGAGGCCCCCCAAATGCAAGCCTTTAGCTGCTCAAGTCTAAATGGCCATCCAAAGGGGTTACTAGTTTTATTGTAAAGAGAACAGCTTTCTTTAAAAATACAATTGGGGATCCAGAGTAGAGCACAAAGGCAACACCTGTCTCTATTTCAGCAATGTCTTGGAGGGTCAAGACTCTAAGGGCACGCGGGGCTTGTGATGGAAGGGATGGCCGACAGAACTTCTGTTCAATTTACAATAATGCTACAAATTCTGAGTCATGCTGCTGACCAGTGTACTTGGCTAGTTCTTGTTTGTGAGTATCAAAAGTCGGGAGTTTCTTCACTGTGTTTATGGGTTTTCTGCTAATTTGAAATTTCAAAATAATGAAGCTTCTAGGAGGTCTAAAGTTGGTCTACAATCTCACCCAAACTCATTTACTCACATTTCTCCACTGATAGGAACTACTTCTGTTATTTCACATAAGGTAACCACCAAGCCACGTAAATCCACCGATGTCAATGTATACACTCGATTTTGTGTCTTTAAAATGCCTTGGAATAGTTGGGGAGGGGGTGGGAAGGGACTGGCTTCAATCTCCTATCTATTCTATAGAAACAACAGGCTCAAGTTGAGAAACATGAAGAGATTAAGACTTACTTTTCTTAAGGGTGTGAGGGTGGGGGACTGGAAACACATGTACATTGAAAACCAAAAAATATCAGTGAAGTAACTCATTTTCATGCACGTGGATCCTCAGAAATCATTGTGCAGGGTCTCTGGGAGTGACATTCTCATCAGCCATGGCCAGATGTGAATGTACTTTGAAGGCATGCATGCATGTTTAGTAATCACTTCTGCCAAGGGAGCATGCAGCATGAGTGGTGATGTCCACAGGACCTTGTGGGCTCACTTGGAAGTGATAGAGCAAAAGGAAAAAAAAAAATAACCCATCATCATAACCCGACCCAACCCCCTGCCCCCAGTGGCTGAAAGTATTTACATCAGAAACACTTTTGAGCATTCACCCCAAAAAAAAGATGGGAAGGAGACTGGAAACATGAAAGATGATTATGGAAAAGAATTCCATAAATGAAACGGGCTGTTGAGTGGCCAAGCTCTTCTCACACCTAGTGGTTATTGGGAATGTTCTAACAGCCACTAAGAGGCAGAAAATCTGCCTCTCTTCTTTCATGAGATTCCATTTTACTTACTTCTCCTTTATCAACATGGGGCTGGTTTGCAAATTAAATGAAAAAAATCAAGTCATGGACCATTCTACAAGGTCTGCTTGACTGGAGAGATATAGCTAGAGTTTCATTTTAAAACACAGTAAAACCTCATTGGTTCAGAATAATTATGGACATGGGAAGGGGAATGGAGATGACTGGTCCCATAATCAAAACTCCAAGTTAGAAGATATCTTAAAAATATATAGAATTTTCATTATATCGGTAAAATTCTGAGTCATGTAAGTTGGTATTAATAAGTAAAGTAAGTGAAGAAAGAGGACAAATACAACTCTTGAGAAGTCTGTTGTATATCCCATAACCAGATAGATTTCATTTTTGATTTTGTATCCTCAGTGTCTAGCACAGTGCTGGCACGTAGGGGCAGAGACTGGACCTATGTTTTCATTGGTATAGGGAGTTCCCAGGAGTGAAAACTCTCTTATGCCAATGCAGGGTGGCACCTTCTCTGATACATCAGAGAACTGGCTCAAATGCTGAGGTGTTAAATGCTTTGCCCAGGAACCCAAAGCCAGTATCTGGTTCAAATGTGACTTGAATTCTGATCTTTCTGGTCTCAAGACTGACTCTCCATCTATTACACCATGCTTATCATACAAAATAATTTCTTAATAATACTCATGATTAATTTACTCATTGATTAGGTATCGGTGCAGTAGATAGAGAGTCAGGCCTAGAGTCAGGAAGATTCATTTTGATGGGTTCAAATCTAGCCTCAGATACTTCCTAGCTGTGTGACCTTGGGCAAGTCATTTAGCCCTTTTTGCCTCAGTTTCTTCATCTGTAGTATCAAGTATCTTTGCCAATTAAACCCCAGATGGGGTTATGAAGACTTAGATATGATTGAAATAGCTAAACAATACAAGTCACAGTAATCAAGTACCAGATCCACAGACACTGGCAGAAGCACTTTCCTTTCATTTATATGTTGACTTAAGAACATTTACTAAAGTTCTTTTGCTTTCCAGTGTGGTCCTAGCAATTGACAGAGGAAGAAATCATTTCAAATTCTTGCCCTAGTAGGGACAGCGGAGGTTGTGTTGGAATTGTCCTACGTTCTCAATTAGTGGAGGTCTGAACAAATGAGGTTTTACTGGCTACTTGTGCAGAGAGATGAGGGCTCCAAGTCTCGCTGTTTCCTCTTTGGACACCTGGTTATAATCAGCAGGAATAAAGACCCTCCATTTCCCCTTTGATGCTTCACTATCCCCTTTTGGAAAGAGACAATTTAAAAGTCAGGTCTGGTGACTTTTCCCCTGCCCAGTGCCCCAGGTATAGATAAACTGCATTTCTTGGACATTCATCCATGGCCCTCTTAAAAAAGAAAAAAGCACTTTCAAAGATGGAGGTATGGTATTCTCTGGGATTTTTGGTCAGTCTCTTGTTTAGCATTTTGATACAGTGCAATATAAGTCAAAAGAAGATTTCTTCTCAATACAACTTTCCAACAATTAGGGAGAAAAGTGGAACAAAGAGCTGGCTTGGGATGGGTGGGGTTTGCCCATCACTGCAGAACTCCAAGGGGAGGGAAGATGATCACTTGTTGGGGCTATAGTCACACAGACTGTCATTCAGGTATGCAGGTATAATAAAAATAATTTGGAGGATCTTTATAATTCTGAGATTATGTGTTTATAGAAAACAAAATATTTTTAAATACTTCTATCAGATGTCGTTTGTTCTAGGGAATATGAAAGAAAAACCTTTTGAATGAGTATTTCTCCACTCTAATGAAAATGTAAATGACACAGTACCATTTTTGGCATATAGTAAACATTGTATAAATGCTTATTACCATTCCCTTCCTTTTGCTAAAATATATTTTGGTCTTGCTTATCTCTTTATTTCACATTATGTATCCAAGGGGCAGGGGCAGCCTCTAAGATCACATTCTGTAAAGGGCTCGGCAAATGATTGACAATCAATTAGTTATCGAACCAATAGTCTCAGAGTTACGATACTCTTACAACCATGTCTTTTCTTAAGCTTATTTCCTGATATACCTTAATACTGAAGCTTGGCTAGAAGCTTATTTCCTGATATACCTTAATACTGAAGCTTGGCTAGAACTATGATATTTGTAAGTAACAAAATCGAGCAACCAATCCAAACCATAAAAGCTGTCCGGACCAATATAAACAATGTGTGTGGTGTGTGTGTGTGTGTGTGTGTGTGTGTGTGTGTGTGTGTAAGAGAGACAGAAAAAGAAGATGAAGAAGAAAGATGAAGAAGCAGAAGCAGAAGAAGAAGCAGCAGAAACAGAAAAAGAAGAAGAAGAAGAAGAAGAGGAAGAGGAGGAGGAGGAGGAAGAGGAGGAGGAGGAGGAAGAAGAGGAGGAGGAAGAGGACAAAAGGAGGAAGAGGAAGAGGACAGAAGGACGAGGAGGAGAGAAAAGAGAAAAAGAACTATTTGTGTATCCCAAAATAACTGGAGAGTCTCTAACCACAAATGATTCTGTTGGGGAGGGGGACCCAAACAAACACCAATCCCACTTTCATCCTATTGAAAACAGAGGTCACATGACTCATTCAGCAAATAGCCTGGCTTTTCATTTCATGAAAGAATTATAAACTCCTTGATTTCAGAATGTTTTCATTCTTATCTTTGTATTCCCAGTGCCTAAGATAGTGGCTGTGGCACATAGTAGGTTCTTAGATACTTGTTTGATTGATTGCTGTTGAAAAGTTGGTTACTCTGCTGGTATAGGTGAACACAATTCTTGTAAATATTATTAGAACTACTCTGAAAGAGATCAATGTTTCTTCAAATCATCTTCCAAGCTGTTAATATGCTGTTTTATCTCCCAATTCCTTACCTGTGTACTTTAAAAAATATTTCAAAGAAGAGGAGACGTAGTTTACAGGTACAATCACCCCCAAATTAAGTATTGTTTATCTTACACACACGTTCACATGTATATATGTACACCTATATGCCTAAATACATATATACATATACATACGTATACATAGAGAGAGAGAGAGATTGGGCAAAAAAGAAAAGCAACAATACAGGACAGTTTTATTTAAAAAAAAAAAAAAACATTTCTCCCTGTTGAGGTTCTGAGAACAGAATCCAATGAGGAATCCTCTGAGACGACATATGGGACAAAAAAACTTGTATTGTTGTGTGGAGATAGAGGTGCAGTGCTGGGTACTCTCGGCTGCTCTGAATTTTCTCTGGGACATTGAGATTACTTTGTTTTGAAATTTAAAATGAATTGAAATATCATTTGATGGGGAAGCAATAAGTCTCTGCTGCATTTTTACAGGTCTGATGCCATCTACACTGTTGAAATTTTCATGTTGCAATTTACTATTTTTCTAGAGAAATCACTGTAAAAAAAAACTCCTGGTTTGCCAGCGAAGAATCATGATGAGGTTGGTCCAAAGAAATCAGATTCCCAATTTATCTTATTTGGTACCATAGACCCATCATTAATGATCCCATGCAAATCTTACCTTCTCCATGACAATTTCTCCAATTGGAACTGATCTCTCCCTCACTCTGAAATCCTATAGCACCTGCCACTTGTGCTGACCTTCTCATGTTAGTTATCTTTTTATGAGTGGAATTGTGGGTAGGATGCTAGCCTAGAGTCAGAGATTTGTGGGTTCAAGCCCTGTCTCAAGCCTTATATGTGAAAAATACAGTGGATAGAGGGGACCTGGAGTCTGGAAGACATAAGTTATACACTTATGAACTCTGTAATCCTGCAACTCAGTTTTATCATCTGTAAAATGGGGATAATAAAAGTACCTTTACCTCCTAGAGTTGTTGTGAGGATCAAATGAGACCATAATTGTAAAGTGCTTAGCACAGTGTCTAGTATATAATAAATACTATATTAATATTATCCATTATTATTAGTAATAGTATTTCTTCAAAATAATAATAACCCAACCCTCATAATAATGATAATGGAAATATTAGCCATTATTATTAATAATAGTATTTCTTCAAAATAATAATAGTAACCCTACCCTCATAATAATGATAATGAAAATAATAATTATCACTATTACTTAGCCTCTATGGGCTAGGACTTATCTATTGTCAAAGAGAGAGTCTATCTTCATTTGGGGTAGGAACTCTCACACTAACAAACCAGCCATTTTTTATGTATTTCTCTAACTAGATTATAAGCTCCTTGAGGGCAAGAACTTGCCTTCCTCTAGGACCAGGCTAGCATGAAAAGACAGCCAGGGACTCATTAAATAAAATCGAATGAAGTTATGTTAGGTTTACAATTTGATTAAAATATTTCTACTTAAGTGTGAGTACAGTTAAGCTACTATATAAAATGTACCTTTTTAGGTAAGTGATTTAAAGTGCACCTGGCTCATCATGAGTTCTAAGAACAAATCTTAGAATCCTGAAAAAAAATCTGAATTTACTTTTCTTCTATCTCATAGAATCATTTATGATAGTGATTTTTTAAAATGTTTTGTGAAAATCTTGTCAAGATCGTTCTAGATGATGGTTGAGGACCTGAAATATTATTTTCATAATTCATGTTTTTTTTTCCTAGAAGGTTCAGCTTTTTTCTGGTATCTCTATGGATACAACTTTGTGAAATGTTACTGCATGTTTTTTCCCCTACACCACAGGTAGATTTTGAAAATAATTCATGTTGAATTCATGAACCATCAAAAAAAACCCAAGAATACTTGTTATTCTGTGAGATTTGAAATGGTAGAGAAAGTTTTGTTTCTTCAAACTAAGAAAGAACTGGGAAAACTTTTTACATTTTCTTGAAGAAGACTTGCTTATATGAGTTAATAGCATAGTCAATGTGGGATCTTTACTGACATCCAGAAAAAAAAAAAAGACAAACAAAAAGGGAAAAAAGAAACCCAGTGGAAGTCACCTTGGTCAGGTTATACCTGAGGGGCAAGGTAAGGGTTAAAAATAAACAATGGACAATCCTATGGATTTTATTCACTTGTCTGCTATATTGCTCATAGTTCTGCAAACATTGCTTTGAAATTATCCTCCTAATCTTAAAGAAATATGATGGACTTCCACCTGGATTTGGGAGAAAATATCCATTCTTGGCCGCTCTCTCTATATATAAATACCGTATATATAATTCACATACAGACAATATTATAAGAAGATTAGTATCATTCTAACTAGCTACTGGTTACTAAAGTCACTACTCATCTGGCATAAGAAAGGTGAGTGCAGACCAACACAGGTAAATACGACAGGCTAAGTAAGGAAAGAGTCCAGGCAGGTAGGGTTGTGTTGGGATGTAACTGCAGTCCTTTTTCAATATACTGATTGCTTCATGCATGGACCAGATCGCCACCCCACATTTACGCTTCTGTGGAGGGAAACCAATTCCAAAGCATCCATCTGAAGGTGCTGTTACATTCCTTTGGAGGAGGGGGGCAGAGTTACAAAGCAAGGAGCGCCCAGGTAAAATCCCATCGGAAAACACTGCATTAAGAGGGCATGCACGGAGTATGACAGGAGGTGACTTGTTCCATTCAGCTTGAGTCACATACCTCTTTCCCCTGCCAGGATCATCCAAGAATGAATGAACAGTAGAAAAATAGGGAGGAAATTTAAATATGCAATCAGGCGTTAGTTGGGACTAGCGGATTTAGGGTCTGTTAGATATTAGTTAATTGTACTGCCAGTGTTCATTAGGCGATGGAGATCTCTTTTTGGGGGAACTGTGAAATTGCTTTTACTGAGCGCCTTTAATGCAACCCATCTAAATGTGAAGGAAAAGAGAAAGTGAGTGTATCATTCAAGAAAAGGATGGCAGAGAGAGCATTGTTCGGTCTGAATGTAGAAATAAATTGGGATATATAGCAGTTGGGAACAGAATGGATTTACTACAAGCTGGACCTATGGAGTTAGTTCCTTACAGGTTTAGGATTTTGTTAGAACTGGCTATAAAAGTGTTTTTTGGATGACAAGTCTTGTTGATTGAGGTGCGTGTTGGAAAAACTACACGATGAGCAACACAATAAGATCCATCTTGTCGCAGCATTAGCAACCCAAGGCAAACTAGAAAACAAATGGAGAGACTACTGCAAAAACTTAGCGACAAATTAGAAAACATTGCCTAGTATCCACACGATAAGGGACCAACACGAACACCACCACCGCTGACAACAAAAAGGACCAAACACAGCCCAGAACCAATTAGGAGAATGGAATAAATTTGGGACTCATTGCCTCTGGGCTAGACTTACCTTGGATAGTTCATAGCTAAAATGTCAGAAAATGGTGTCCAAGTGGACAAAACCCAAATTACTCTTGAAGATGAATTACCTCCTTAAACTTTCAGGGCCAAAGTCTCTACCACATTCTAGAAAACCCAACTGGATAAAGGAATATGGCAGCACCTCCACTCCCATCACTGGATACTGGGGAAAAAATGTTTGAAACCACAGGGAGACTTGTCTCTGGGGGACACAGTGACGCCACTCACCTCTGCATGGTGCTCTTCATTTTGCTGGAGAACTTCAATGACTAATTCCGCCAACCGTATTGTGTCTTCTAGTTTTTTGGCAGGAGTGATTAAGCGGCCTACATTTTCTGCAGTACAAGAATTGGAGTTAAAATTCATCGCAAGTGTTGAGCGAGTGTTTTGGCCATTAGAACTAGTGGGTAAGAGATCCCAGAATAATTTAACAGCTTAAAAAAAAATTTCCCATGCAAATGTTAAATGCTACATCATTAGTAGTGAGCAAACCATGAAGCCACTTTGAAAAAAATTATTATAAGATTATGACAAAACAGTGCTCCAGCTTGGCGTAGGCCCGTTGAGTTTTCAGAAAAATGCTACTGCCTGTTTCAAATTGAGGGACGGTGACATTTTGTGCCCACAAGAGCATTCTCTAAAGACAGCATCCATGGGTGACCTGGTATACCACCGAGTTTCTGCAAATGCTAAGATTACCTCGAAACCCTATTTATGCCACATCTCCACTATCTAGAGCTTCCTGCTCCTTCAGCAAGTATCACTTTCTTGGATAAAATTGTATTAAAGGTCTAGATAGTTTCATCTAAAAAAACAATAGACCGGATCCAAGGATATGGCTGCTTCAAGGAAGGCAGGAAGGTAATTGGAAGAAATATTAATTCCTTTTGGCCAGTAGGGCCTTTGGGTGCAATCGTCCCATTGTTATCATCAGTGAATGCTCAGTTGTAGACAGAACAGCAGATGGCTTTGCCCATTTCTCCACAGCTGGCCGATTGGATTGGAGCCCCTCTGAAGGAAAGTTAACTCAGAGTAGTTTAACAAGGTACTTGCAGTAAAAATAAAGGGTGTGTGTGTTTGTATGTAAGTATGTTTGTGCAGCTATGTTAACCACACTTTCAGATACTTTACCCAGGACATATGATTTTCTCATAGTTATAGCTACTAGGATCCTTCCTGGCTAACTGGAAGGAGCCACCAATCCTTCCCAATATGTCCACTTATTCATTTAAACAGGAGAGTCTTTTAAGAAATCATTGAGGGGTAAGTTAGGTGACTCAGTGGATAAAGCACCAGCTCTGAAGTCAGGAGGACCCGAGTTCAAATCTGGCCTTAGACACTTAACCCTTCCTACCTGTGTGAACCTGAGCAAGTCACTAATGCCTATTGCTTCTACAACAACAAAAAAGAAATCATTGGGAAAGTGATTTAGTGTTGGTTAACGCCTTGCTCATGCCAGAATTCACGACTATTTTGCTATTAAAGGTAAAAAAAGCTATAAACAAAAAAAATTTTCATAGGATCATAGATTTATAGCTTGAAGGTCATCTCATGCAATCCCTTCATTTTACAAAGGAGGAAACAAGCCAAGGGAAATTAAGTGAACTGGCCAATGTCACATAGCTAAATAGGTCCTGTTATGTTCTACAAAAGACTAGTAATTATATACTACTATTTTTGTACCCCATGTCTTATGAAATAAAGTTAGGCTAATCTGAAAAAAAAATCCCAATATTATGTGTGTGTGCATGCATGTGTGCATGCATATGTACATATGTGTGGGGTGTGTGTGTGTGCATGCTGAGACATCCTTATAAGAGGAGGTTTGAATTGGGTCCATCTGGATTCTCAATAGAATCCTAAAAAAAGCCTTCCATCATCTCCTCCCCCTCCCAGCCCTGTTGATATCTTTGGTGGTTAGGGGAGTAGAGTTAATTAGCATCTAGCTTAATTCTTCAGGGAATAGAGCTATTTGCTTCAGGACCACTGGGCTTTTTGTGAAGGGAAGATAGGTCTATTTTGGACTTAATTGGTGCATTCCTGGGGGAGAGGAATGGATTGCTTTGTGAATTTTTTGTGAACTGCTATTGTTTCATTTTTTATATTTTTGTTTCTGGCACCTAACTCTGTTTGAGCACATAGTAGGAGTTTTATGAATTAATACAAATTGGTTGGCACAGTGGATAGAGTACTGGAATTGGAGTCAGTAATATCTGTGTTCAAATCTAATCTCAGATACTTACTAGCTATGTGATCTTGGATAAGATTCTTAACCTCTGTTTGCCTCAGTTTCCTCAACTGTAACATGGGAATAATAATAATATCTGCCTTCTGTCCAATGAGGTAATATTAGCCAAAAATCCGCTTAGCACAATACCTGACACATAGTAGGTACTATAAACACGCCTATTCACTTTTCTTCATTTCCTTTTGTTTGATTAATTGATTTTGTTGTTTTTTCTGTGGTAAAGTGATCATTAGCAAATTGATATTGATTTCAGTCTCTCTTGACTGAATTATATCATAGGAGATTGCAATACTATAAATAAACTCATCAATTCCCTTTGCGCATGACCAAAGCTGATTTGTAGATGATATTGTCCCTCTTAGAACATAAATTCCTTGAGAACAAGGACTATTTTTGTTTTTTATTTGTGCCCAGCACTTAGCACAGTGCCTGGTGTGTAGTAAATGATTAATAAATGCTTCTTAATCGATTAATCTGTGGATTGATGGAGAGAAAGATTTCTCTGCTGGGCCAATTAGGTTATGCAACCTTTCCCTCCAGCAGCAGTTGAGAATTCACTGATGAAACATAAAATTGGATTTCTGAATGCATTGTAAAGCTTTATCATTTTTTTTTTTTTGGCTTGGGGAAAGCAAGACACCCCACAGCATGGTCCTTTGAAATCCAATGGGAAAAAAGTGTTTTTGACAGTCTTTTGGATAGTTGACTGGCTGATCCATGAAAAATGACTTACTGACTGAAAATGTGGGGAGACCTGAATTTCATAGCCTTATCATGATTCCCTGGTATAGAAACAAGAACTCTATTCTTATGGAATAAATGGATCATATGGAAGGATGTCCTGGGACAAGACTCAAGCATGGCAACATCTATGTTATACCCAGATAGAAGGAAATGGAGCTGGCATTGGGAGACCAGGCTCCCATTGGTAGGGATGATATGTATCTAATTAGTCTAACAAAATAATGTGGACTTGAAGTTACTTACCTGAGGGTTATTTTACAAGTAAGCAATGACCCTTTTACTTTCTGTCATTAAGGTCTTATAAAACATACTGTGTACACAAGTCTAGGTAATCAGTGCAGGAAGGGGTATTTTCATGTTGACTAGTAACTTTGCAAAGTGAATTTATCTTTGTTAGTAGCTAACATTAAAAATTCCCCATCCTATGCATATTACCTATCACTTACACACCTACATACACACACACACACATACACACACACATACACGTTGCCTAGTTAAAAAAAAGCACACTATCCTGCACATTAATACATATCTACTGGGGAAGCCCACTTAGCGCATCTTTAAAATCCCTCATTATCTTGTAAACAGTTGAGAGTTCTAAACTTTGGGGAACATTTGGGGAGCATTGACTAACTCTAACGTGATTTGACTTGATTTACTTACCCTTCCAAGTTGATAACTTCCACACATAGTTTCTTTGAAAGTTTTTTTTTTTTTTTTTTTTTTGTATTTGGAGAAATTTAAGATGCTCTAAGCAGGTCCACTAAAATATATGTATTAATGCTCAGGAGTTTTTGATTGACTACCATTTATCTATCTCTCTTGATAGATATGCACATATATGTATATATGCACCTAACCTTTTCATGGTTGCTTGTGCAAATATCCACATATATGTGTTTGTCTGTTGTGTTATATATATATGATATATGCACGTATATTACATATATATATATATATACAGCCAGTATGTTTAATAAAACCCCCTTCAATTCTTAATTTTAACAGGCAGTCATCCAAGTAAATCACTTAATAATTCTCAGTCTACAAAACCCAATCTGCTAATTAACCCATGGAACCAAACATTTCGTTTTTACGTGTTTGATAGAGGATGAATGCCCAATGAATAGAAAAACGGATTTGTGGAACTTCTCAGGAGAGATATCTGTCGCCTGCCATTTTTGTAAGTCATCTCTTAGCTAAAGTATAGATGAGACTGAAAATGCCTCTTTAAGATGCTGTCTTTAAAGTAGATGCAGGGGTAGAGGATCTTGCTAATCAGCAGAGGCTAATGAACACATCCGTATTTTTGAGAACTAGTTTTTGCTTGGTTTGTTGCATGGCTTGATGTGTTCAAAACTGTCTCTGCCATGCTGTAACATCTCTGTGGTCCTCATGTCACGGTAGCAGCTGGAGCACTGGAGGCTGAACAAATACAGTATGCTTAAAATGACATTTCATACAACAGAATTTAAGCTCATACGTATAAAATTGTCATGCAAAATGTTATGCAACAACAATGTTATTTTGTGCTGACATTGAGATTTGAAAATGTTGCATATGTCAGACATTGCTAGACAAAAAAAAAATGTGGACAATTGGAAAGAAATGCTGTCTTTCGAGTCTCTCAAAAGCTTACTAAGTTCCAATTGAGAGCTAAATGGTCTTGGCTTTGGAACGACTACCTGCTATGTATCAAGACCAAACTAAATTTTAAGGGGGGCGGGGGGGACATAGACAGGAAAGCCAACTAAACTAGGATATAGCAGAATGAAGGAAAGGGAAACCATTACTGTACTTGGTGTTTGCCTATGTATGCCCTTGAGTCTCTGAGTGAGCGTGTTAGTCTGCCTTTGCAAGGATGGAGGAGGCCCTCGTGGTGGCTGGTGAGCTGTTCAGGTAGATGGGGGGAGACAGTAAAAGTAAAGAGACAAAATGACTTTAACAAATGGTGACAAATAAGATGACCAACTCGGAACAAAACAACAGAACAGAAGCATAAATGGTGACACAAATGGAGAGCTGCTATTGTCCCAGGATATGTCAACGGTCCCCGGGTGTGACATAATTGGACAGGCAACAGCACCACTTGACAGCTTCTACAATCCTGGTCCTCCCTAGTCACACAAAAGATTACAATTTCCTGTCTTTAATGGAACAGACTATCACACGAACATTATTAACTGGTTGAAAGGATGTGAACGTTATTAGCTGATTGAAAATCCGTTTTTAGAATAACAGTACCAGTGTTACGAAGACTGCTTTTTCTGATTACAGGAAGTATTTCTTAAATAGTCCATGGTCAGAAGCCCTGGTTTCTATACTCAGCTCCCACCACTTACTGGCCTTGTGATTGTGGACAAGTCAATGAATCTCTTTTTGGAGCCTCAGTTTTCCCATCTGCAAGATGGGGATGATAATACTTGTTCTTCCTAACTCATAGGAGTATTGCAAGATTCAAAGGAGATAACATTTGGGAAAGCATTAAAAAATTATAGAAAATATTAAAAATGATCAGTATAATTATTAATTTTCTTGCCCTTTCTGAAGAGGAAGAATGCAAGACTAATAGCTTGGTAAAGATTTTTTTTTCTTAAGAGAGGAAATGCCTACATTAGTTCAAGGTAGCTGGAAAATATTCTTGCTCCCTTTGTGGAATTTAAGCCTGTAAAAATCTGTCACTTGAAAAAAAAATGTGTGGATTCTGATTGTTTTCAGCTCATTTAATTATTTTCAATTTGGAATTCTCATGGCTTTTATATTGTGGGTTGAATCATATATAAAAACTTGCCAGCTCTATCAAATATGTTACTTGCTATTCCAAATGTTAGAATACTGCAATTCGAACTTGACCCATCTGTCATATAGTTTACAATATCAGCCCAGCAGAAAATTCTATAACAATAGCCCTCTCTTCAATATAAATACCAATAACCAGCAATATCTGATTCTATAATTTTCCCCCTTAATGAGAGTCTCTGGAGCCTTAGGAAAGGTACTTCCTGCTAATATTTCCAGTTTTTAGCAATCTGCATGGTGAGGGGGGCCACTTTGTTGCCAAAAAGATTTCTTGGTTTGCTTGAATTTTCAATGGGGAGGAGGAAAAAAAAACAGATTTGGCTGCAGGTTATAGGAAATAGATTTTGGGTGTTTTGAATTCTAGGGGTGTTAATAAAGGGATCGGGATAGCGGGATGAGCACAATATTCTGCTAAGCCATCTGTTTCAAAGCAAAAGTTTAAGGGATCCTTTTCAGTGCTGGACTCCTTGAATGTAGCAGTGTTGGATGTAGAGTTAAAAAAAATTTTGAAATGCTTCTGGCTTTGCTACACTTTGGAATGTATCACAGGCAGGCCCCACTTTAGGCAATGGACGTGTTATCTGAAAAGTTGAGCACAAAGTTAAAAAAAAAATCTACTTATATCTTAAATGCGCTAGAAGGAATTGCTCTTTAAAGAAAGTCCATTATTAATCTCTTTGTAAAACAAATAATGACCTCATAACTTTTTTTGGGGGGGGATGGATCTCATAATTTTGGGTTTTTCTACCCTAAAAGTGAGATTCTAGTTTCTTCTATATATTTTGACTCTTGTCTCTAGTCATGTTTTACTCAAGATCTACTTTTCACACCTCATGAAGACTCCTTGTCCAGTGACAATGGGTTCCTTTTACTCCCACTTGATTGGTGATTCATACAATAACAAAACAAACTCCTTGGTCACACCATTACTCAAGAAATGATGGATTTTGTTTCAAGGTCTTGAAGCATCAGGGAGAGTTCACAAAGGGATTTCTTTCACTTAGCTGACTGTCTTCTATTCCAGTGGGAAGATTTGCCACCATGAGAAAATAAACAAAACTAAACCAAGCACTCAAAAATCCAGTCTAGTCCATCATACCTGGAAATTTCTAACTGAATTTACCAACTACTATAGCGTGTGTTTACACAATGAAATCACTTTGGCTCCAGAAAAAGGAGTGAAATGTGACCGATACAAACAAAGAGGCTTTTTGGGAATGCTCACTCACGTCAGCCAAAAAAGAAAGCGGGAAGAGACATTCCAATTAGGTCGCAGATAACCTGGCCAGCGATGGTTCTGCTGCCAGTCCCAGAAAAAACCATGAATGGATGGAACTGACAAGTTGCATCAAGACCTAGCTTCCCAATATGTTCCCAAAGACACCAGTGTGTGGGCCTTGTCACTATTTAAAAACACTAACCCATACAACTTTATTAACAGTATCCTGGGGTGGGAGAAAAGCCGAGAAAGAAGCCCGACACCAAAGAGACAGTGGAGAAATGTCTTCAAGAATATCTAGTTTCTTCAGTATTGCATGAAGATGGGCAAATTTTGCTATCGAGATTATCAAGAGGCTCAAAGAGCAGCTAGTCTCCACAGAGGAATGAACAATGGTCATCGTGATTTGATCAATGGAGAGATTTAGTTTCTCCCCTCCATTTTTTTTTTTTTTGAGCCCAGAAGATAGCACAAGAGTACACTGTTTCGTATATGATCTTTGTTCAGTAAATGATACTGAGTGAATGATTGAATTATCAATAATTTCTTCCATTGCTTACTTCATTTGTGGACACCATATAACTAATTTTGATAGCAAATAAAGATTTTATTGATGTTTCCCCCTTCATTGTTACCTTTCAATATCTCATTTCCATTCCTAAAATAGAACCCTTCTCTGGAACAAAGAAATTTAATTAAGCAAGCCAAGTCAACCTGCTGTAGATGCCAAATAATTTTATAGAGCTTTTATGAAAACATATTAGTTCTTTGGGTGATTGGTCACTAAACAAATTATCGTCCATATTGTCCACCCTTACAATTTTCAGGTATTTTGAAAAAATCATTAGCTGAGATACGTGTATTTTCAAAATCTCTTAAGCTCTGAAGAGTCAACCCAATTCCATGGGAGACTTCCAAAGGGCTGTGATCTTGGACCTTATCTAGGTATTCTTGGAGAACAGGATCCTTCCTTCTGACAGGACATGCTGCTGGTCATTTCAGAAAACAAGGGAAGGTTAAGACATCTTTTTAAATGTGAGCAATGTTAACTAGAAAAGAAGGGCTGAGATCATAAGCAATTCTAGTATTTCACTGATGAATTCCTCTTCCTCTGTCAGTTTTTATACTACATTAGCACATAGGAAGAAAAGTGAAAACTTTAGTCTATCACATAATAGTTATTCTGAATCCAATATATGATAAAGAAAACTCAAATTTAAGATTAGGAATGCTCAGACCCTTCTGAGTATGAGGTCCCACATTTCTAACACTTCATATGTGTATGTATGTATGTATTTATATATCTATTTATTATATATTCATAATCCATTCATATCCCCCTTCTCTTTCTCTCTTTTATGTGACAATAATTATACCAATTTACTTTGGATTGAGCAAAAAAATCTACCATGAATTCATCATTATTCTTTCCTTTCTTCCACTTTCCTAAATCCAATTAGTTGTCAGTCTTCTCTTCATTCACAAGTATCTGTTCAAATTTTGGTCATTTCCTCTTCCCTAAACTACACTGCAACGTCTTCTATCTAGCTATCATTCATCCCTCTCTCTAAACCACCTTTCAAACAACTGCCACATTGATATTCTGACCATGTCAATTCACTACTAAAAAAATCAATGATTCCCTGTTACTTTTAGGAGAAAATACAAAAACAACAGTCTGGTATTTTAGATTCTCTTAAATGTAAGTACCATTCCCTTAAAAACATTTTTTTTAAATATCACTATCCATTTCTAAAGACTTCTTAATCCATTCCCTGAAAAAAAAATGTAACAATTCTTCATATAGTCCAAATCTTGGAGGGATAGCTAAGTAGAATTAGGATCCCAAAGTATCTTGAAGGCTAGAGCATTGGGCTAAATAGAATAAGATGAAATTCAATAAATATTAATCCAAAGACTTATATTTGAATATAAAACCTAACTTCATAAGTATGATATCAAAAATAGATAGCAGTTTTGAAAAAAAAGATCTTGAGGTTTTAGTGGACTGCAAGTTCAGTATGAGTCAGTAATGTTATGCGACAACCAAAAAAGCTATTGAGACATTGGGTCACGTGAAATGAGGTGCAGTTTCTTGTCATAGAGGGGTAAAAGGCTTACTTTATACTGCTTTTGTCAATCCTAAGTGCCACACTTTAAGGAAACCTGATCAGCTGAGGAGTGTTGAAAAGAGACCAAGCAGGATGGTAAAGGGCCTTGAGTTCATGACATAGGAGTATCAATTGAAGGAACTCTATATGCTTAGATTGGAGAAAAAATGGAATGGGCTGCTTCAAGAAATGGTGGAATCCTCTCTTTCTCCAAAACCCATCCTCGAAGATCTTCAAGCAGAAACTGGACAGTGATTTGAATGATTTACTGAGGAATCCTTTCATGCATAGGTTGGACTACATGGTCATGGAGGTCTCTTCTAACTCTCAATTTCTGTGAAAAAGAAGAATCTTTCCTCATATCAAAGAAGTTCAGTAAAATGAAATAGATCATCACAATGACCAATCTGACGGTGTGTTCTTCATTCTATTACTATTCCACCACCTCTCTGATTAAGTTTGGACATCTTGGCATTTATTTTCATCTGTATTGTTATGGTCATCCTGTGTTACTTACGATTCCAATCTTATTTTACATTGCCCTCCTTCACCCATTCATTGTCCCAGCTAAACTGGTGTTCTCCTGCCTCCGAGCATGGGGATAGTTGGATCCTTGTATGTGAAATGCCCTCCTTCCTCATTTAAATCTTTTGGAATCCCTGCTTTCCCCCACTGGGGGATTCCTGATTTCTTTCAGAGACTAGCTCAATTTTTACTTCCTACAGGAACCTCCTTCTGATTTTTCTGATCTTCCTTCCCCATATATTAGTTCTCTTTCTCTCTCTTTCTCTGTCTGTCTGTCTATCTGCTCTCCGGCCCTCTCCCTTCTTCCTTCTCCCACTCCCCCTTCTCATTCTCTATCTCTCACTCTCTGTCTCTGTTTCTTCAATTATCATGATCAAATGAGATAATATTCATAAAGTACTTAGCACGGTATCTGGCACATCAAGGGTGCTTAATAAATGCTGTTCCCTTCTTCTACTTTATATTGTGATGATTCTACATTTCCTTAAATCCGTATAATTTCTTTCAATAGAATATCATTTCTTTAAGAATAGGGACTGTTTCCTTCATGTTTCTTTATCTTTATCCCATAAAGTGCCTAGCACAGTGCCAATTCCATTGTAAAGTGCTCAATAAATACAATGGAAAGTGAATTCATATGATCCATGTCAGATAACCTAGTGTTAGCAAATCATAGATTCTTAATAATTGCTAGTAAAGTCAAACAACTTTTGTTGTTGTTGTTATTGTTCTTTACTATAAAGATCCTTGTGATTTCATGTATGTGACTGAAAGTGCTAAATAGCTAGCCTTCTGTCAGTCACATCACCAGAGGTATTTTGTCACCTCTGGTCTATTCTTAGATTTTATGTGATTAGATATAGTTATTATCTACTCCTTCTTTAGGGTTAGCTCTGTGGGGGGCAGTAGAGGGCATCCAATTCAACTCACTCATTAAAGCTCATTTGACATATGAGGAAACTGATCAGAGGAACTATCATGGTCAGGGTTTCCCACTTATTGAACCTCATCATCGGGATTTGAACGCAGGTCTTTTGACTTCAAATCCATTATATCTTGAAGCTAAATGGGCTATTTCAAATAGATGAATTAGTAATGCATTATGTGTCCTTGGAATACTTGTTTCCTTTGTGAAGCAAACCAGTCTGATAGCTTGGACGCTTATCACCTGTTTGATTTTAGGAAAGTTCCATCATTTTCTTGAGCCCGAGTTTCCTCATTTGGAGGAAAGGAAGCATTTGGATTAAGTGACCTCTGAAGTCTCTTCTACATGGGGTTGTGCAAGAGCCAGTTCTAATTAGATTGCTAAAATTTCAGTGTCGCCAATTGTTACAAATCAGGATTTGCTTTATTCTTTTTTTCATTCTGTAGATTTAAGAAACTGTTAATAAAGCAGATTAAAATTAAAATTAAAAATCATTATTCTTAAGTTCTCTACCTACCCCTTCCTTTCTCCCTCTGGTTATTAAACATTTACTAGCCCATTACTGCTTTTTTCTAAAACTGGGGTTTATGTACTTTTTTTTTTTTTGGAATATTTTGATTACTATATCTTAATATAATTAATTTCCTTTATAATCCTATGATTTTCATTTTATGCACTTAAAACCATTACTCTAAGGGGGAATAGCTATCATGGGTTTTTACAATGTGCCAAAGGAGTTAAAAAGATTAAGAGCACTGTAATCTGGTGTTGATCTGGTTTACACTCTTAAAAACCAGTTTTAAAGGACAAAAGATTAATTTCTTTTGCCATTATGTGAGGGGGGGGGGGAAGTATCCTTCAATATAATGTAAATTCCTTGAGAGCAGGGATTGTTTAATATTTTTCTTTTTAAACTCAGTGCTTAATATAGTGCCTTGCAGATGTTTAATAAATGTTTGTTGACTTGAATTGGAGAGATTGGATTGGGTCTACTGATCAGATGCTATTGGGAAGGAATCTTGTTTACATGTATCCCATAAGAAGGTCTCAAAGAAAAAGATGAGTATTTGGCTTGTAGTACTCTTGCAACAAAAGTACAAAAACAGAAAAGGCAGGATGAACTTCCTATTTGTCATTCTTGTTTATCTACATGTATTTTCTCATTACAAAGGACAATCACTGCTCTCAGCAAAGCTGATCAATGAATAAGGAATAAATTATGAAAAAGACAGATTGGAAAGAGAAAATTTAAGACTTCTCATTTCTCTCTATACTTGGTTCCTGCATCTGGCATTTTACTAGAATTTGGCTCAGTGGGAAGATTGTCACAAGGTTACAAACTTTCTCTCTGCTTCCAAAGACCAAGGAGATAGTTGACGCTTTGTTTCAAGATGATCATTTCAAAATAATAATAATGTTTGCCATTGTAATTTATTTAGGCCCGGTGATGTTTCTTGGGGGAAGGGAAGGGACCCAAAGCATTAGCTCACTTTTCCTCAAGGAAGAATAGTTGAAGATAAAATGCTTTGGAAAATAAATGAAGAATTAGATGAAGATCATAAGCACTTCTAATAGGAGAGAGAGCTGATCATTGACACCATCCTCTTTCCAGAAAGAGGAAAAATTTCTAAATTGAGGAAGGATGAGCCTTGGAGGTTCCCAAGAACAAAAGAGAGACCGGTCCAACCTAAGAAACCTTGATGTCAAAATCCTAACTTGTAGTTGTCAGAAGTCAGCTTTTGTTAATGGGAAGAAGAGGGCCTTGAGCTGATTCTATAGAAATATTCCATAGGAAGTTTTTTACCAGTCACAGAAGAAACCAGCAATAGGCATTGGACCACAGAGGAGGCAATATTCTAAATAGTTACAGGCAAGATCTGCATTCATTCAACTGGTTTTGAATTCTTGGACCTCTTCTATTAAGAGGAG
This sequence comes from Antechinus flavipes, assembly GCF_016432865.1. Classification (NCBI taxonomy): domain Eukaryota; kingdom Metazoa; phylum Chordata; class Mammalia; order Dasyuromorphia; family Dasyuridae; genus Antechinus; species Antechinus flavipes. Next base: position 22,034,784 of record NC_067398.1, read on the forward strand.
GATTAAAAATGTGTTCTGCCCACTATGAAAATTTCCTCCAAAGTAATATGGTTACTGAAGTTTTATTATTTTTAAAAGTCAATATATTCTCCGCTAGGTTCAGAAGATTAAAAAAAAACCCATTAAATACTATTTATTACATATGATACAGATATATTTGATAGAATCTAAGATTTCATTGGTTTGGGGAGTTCCCAGTGAATAATCAACAACCTCCACCAAAACAGATTGGCCCTGTCTTTGCAATTCAAAGTCTTACAGATCTGATTAGGGCTCCCTAAAGATGATCACTTGCCCTTTTTGTATCAAAGATAGAATTTGAATCCAAGTCTTTCAGATTCTAAGATCAGCTCTTTCCACTCCTCCAGTCCCTCTCTAGCTTTATAAATGCCTGTAGGAAATGAGAATCATCAGCTTGTGGATTGGTACAATTTATCAATGAATTAATAGAAAAACACTAGGGAATTGCTTGAGGCACATGGAGATTATAAGTGACTTGCCCAGAGTCACACAGCTAAGGATAAGTGGGATTTGAATCAGATGTTCTTGATTTCAAGGTTAGCATTCTACCAGATCCAATTTCTACTGTTGACAACAGTAACTTACAGGTAGATCTTCCTTTATAGGATCTACTCAGAGGTGTAATTAACCAAAAAAAGACAGAACACCCAACTAACCTGGAGCTTCCCAGAAGGTTGCCCCACAAGAAAGAGTAACAAAAACAGTGGAAAGCACGGACCACCGAGACAAACTACTCAAACGGTTTACATCCATTTTCTACCTTCTCACAAATTCCATCTTTCCACATATTACAAACAACAATAACACAAACACGGGTCTCCTCTAGATTCATTGCTAGAACACAATCACTAAATAACATAAACTTCTTGATAGGTCAGAATACAAGAAAAGAAAAAAATGGAAAATAAAAATGAGGATTAATTTGATTCCGTAGCCTTTGAAAGTAAATACGACCACATGGGGCCAGATCAGTAAAATGTTGTGCCCCAAAATGGAATGATGTTCCAAGAAATTCTGTTCCTTTGAAGTTTATGTTTTTTTCAAGGTTCTCTAGAAGGTTAACAGCTAAGGGGTATGATGTATGTTGAGACAGCACAAATTAACTCCTTAAGCATTATTGTAACTCCGCTTCAGTCTCTAGGAGTGTACAACTTAAGGAGCCGGATAAAAGAAAATACAAAAATAAACTAAATATAACTCTTTAGTTTATAATGCATATACAGTTGTTCACCTGTGTCCTTTTGATTCTCTATATGAGAGAGAAAGAGAGAGAGACAGACAGAGAGAGAGAGAGCGAGGAGAGAAGAGAGAAATAAGAACAGATACGCAGAATTAATGAGCAAGTGGACCAAAATGCCCCCCACTTATGTGTGATATATGACATTCGAAAGAAAAAAAGTTGCCCCCTGGATCCCCACCGCCCTGAAGTATGGGGATCAGCAAAAAAGGCTCCTTCACAGAGGTGGAAAATGCTGCACAAATAGAAAATTAGTCAAATCAAGGTCAATGTGGAATTAAGCTATGAAACATACATGGAACTCTCTACGTGACAATTAAGTCATATGTTCTAGCCAGAGCTTGGAGGAACAGGACAAATCAATCTAAAGAGAATGAGGGCAAGCGACTGAGCTCGAGAGATAGCAGACAGGAGGCATATGCGCGCTAATGTAGGCAGAGAAAGGACTGCTTTCTGTCCTCTGGGACCCAGAATGATTCTGAGATCTTACACATGGGAAAGAAAGGCAAGACTTGCCCCTAGGGTCCTTCCTCTAACCCCTCGCTCAGTGCTCCCCTGGTGTAGCTGCTACCTTCTGATTGTGTACCAGTGACAAGTATTTTACAAACTGGGACTACACAGAAGCAAAGTAAAAATGCATTCAGGTCACAGACATAGAACAACGGAAAAAAAACTTACAGACAAATCGGAGTTTATCACAAACAAATGGCTTAATTGTCTAACCTGTTTTTAGGCTGATAAAAAGTGACCGGACTTCTCACACTGGGGTTTCACAGACAGAACCAACAGACAAGCCAAATGCTAAAAGACTTGAAGCAAGGAAAGTGAGTTGGTTTGGATCTGAATTGTCTCGAGGTAATGAAAACAGAAAGAGTGAAGACAGCATGGAAAGGAGGTGGTAGGTACTCACGAATGGTTAAATCCATCACTTGAGAGGCCAAGCAGAAGACAGGATGCTCATACATTTCTCTCTTTTTCCCTATAAAAGAGGATTTGGGCATGCAAGAGGCTTAGGTCAGAGGTAAAGAGGTTAAAGGTCACAGGTCAGAGGAAAACGTTACATTAGCTCAAAAGGAAAAATAGCCACAGAGTATTTTGGGATAAACACAGGATAAAAGAAAAAGGATTTTTAAAATCGAAGATCTACTGGATTAACCATTCAGCATGCCATGAGTCACAAGAGAGGCTGTGACCACGATTGTACAAGTCTTTTTGGAATCGTTTGCAAGAATACAATGACCAAAACATCATGGATAAAGGGAGACAGAATCTCATTGGTTTAAGGCTCCGAGATACTAAGGATTTCAGACTTTAGTATCTAAGGCTCTTGAGGTATTTCTTCATAAACATAGTCGCCAGCAATATTACTACAACTGCATTCCAAAATTCTGTCATTAGCCAGAGCTTTGCAAGTCAGTAGGAGATAGTTGAGAATCCAAATTCAAGGTGGTATTTTTCCCCCTGCTGGTAAAAACAGGTGTTCGTAAAGGAAAGTTGCACGGTAGTAATATTTTCGAGGTTGCCACGTGCCCAGGCACAGTGGACTATGCTCATGAAAGAAAACCTAGTGCATGCAGCTGGTGGATGTTGGGTTGTTGGAGTTAACAATCCCAGCATGCTTTGAAATTGGTGTCACAACCACTTTTTATAGAGGTCACATAGAAAAGTGGCTGAGCCAATCCCGGACAAGGAAGGAGAGAAGCAAGAGAGAGTGGGTAGTGTGGAATGAAGTACTTCTCTGAAAAGAGAGCTGGAAAAAAAGGATTTGTTGCTTCAAAGTACTCCCAGACCTAAAAGTCACAGTGCAAAAGATAATTAACACAACCGAGAAGAATTGAGGCACAAAAGGAAAAGTACAAACTAGCTGGTCTACTTTGGAAATGAATGCATTTTTACTTACAGAGCTTAAAGTTTGCTTTATTTATTCATTTATTTTAGGGAGGGGGCATAGATTTATCTGAAAGAAGAGAGCAGATCTTACCGAAAGGTTAGTACTATCTACAACCAAGACCTACAGAGGGAGGCAGCTGCCATGATACCAGTGCTGGGTGGGATCCAAGTCCTGTTCGATTCTCGCCTACTCTGGTTACCCATTTCAGTTGAATACAACCAACTGTCATCTCCTGTGAGGGTGAACGCTGGCAAAATCAGCTGATCAGACAGCACTGAAACGGTCGGTCTTCTTCCTCCTCCTCTATTTTTGTCACTCATTACCAAGTCAAGAGTTGATAAACATCCTTTTAGTGCCCAATTCTTAAGTGTTTCTCACTGGATGCATAACAATGAATTCATTACCACTGGTACACAATTTGCATTGTCAGACAGACAAAATTGAAAAAAGGGAGGACATGTAATGTACGGAACATTGAAAATTTGACACAATCTTTACCTAATTCTCTAAGGAAAACAAGGACTCTGGCAGCAGGTTGGTCAGTTATTATTATCATTACTTTTTAAGTCCCAAAAGCAAACAATGTGGGTTTGCTTGCTTTAGTCAGTTGCCACGTGTGAGAAAAAAAAAATCTGAGTCCAGAATGCACATTGAGTTTTGCACACAGAGCTTCCACATTGATACACTTACACATCCATCAAGCTGGCTGGGCTTTTTCAAATCTCCCTCTAGCAGCCGACAAGGTAACAATGAAAAGTTAGTGATACCTTTTAGACTGGGAGCCTCCCCACCCCGCCCAGAGAACCGTAGCTCCACAGAGCAGATCTACTTAAAGGGATGATCAGACTGTCAGTATTGGTTATTTCTCAATGACTTTAAAGGTCTCGTGGTCTCCACACCCAAGGATTGGGAAGCCAAGTGTGAATGAGGTCTGATGTAACCCCAGGATCATATGAGAACTAGATCATCTACCGTCATCATATTTAAAAAATATATATTTAGAAACACCAACAAGAGGAAGATACTTTCAAGGGATGAGAAATAGTGAAAACAGAGTTGAGATATTGCCTCTTTCATTCATCCATTTCTTGGACGCTACTGGTGGCCATCTGGTCACCCGCTCTACTCTTTTGGGTAACAAAGGTTGCAGATCCTAAATGTTGCAGTACAGGGAAGATATTTGATGCCAAACACACCCAGCCTTAGAAGAGACTTTATTAGTCTCATGTTTTCTGTTAATTCCATCTCTCCCCCACCCCCCTTTTGAACTTGAGGCTTTTGATCTTTTATTCAACTACCACCAAGCATCATGTCATTCTTCAGGTGAGTTTAGTTTTCAATTTGATATGTTCAGTTGGGTTCTTAGAACACTTTTATTTTTGAAAATCTCAGATTATCTCATTACTTATTTATCTATTTATATGTCTTAGCTCCTTCCCACACCCACCCACCCACCTCTTCTTATCCCAGGAAAATGTAAGCTCTTTGAAGGCAGGGATTGTTTTGCATTTTTGTCTTAGTCTTCCTACTCCAGGGCATCCATCACTTGCACTTAGTAAGTGCTTGATAAATGTGGGTTTTTTTGTTTGTTTTGGAGTGTGTGTGTGTGTGTGTGTGTGTGTGTGTGTGTGTGTGCAAGTGTGCATCGAATTAACTACCCAGAAGTCAGAAATTTTCCCAAGAGAACATAACAAAATTTTAGTCTGAAACTGGTGACAGAAGGTAACCTTACCTTCAATTTTGGCATATTCTGAGAGACGAGTATAGTTGACTAACGCAGCTTGCTCTAAGCATTTACGGATGACCATTTTTACCTCCTCTTGTGGCACTGGGGTAACAATGTCTTTCATCAAAACCTTCAGATGGAAAAAGAAAAGAGGAGCAAGAAGGGAATTCACATGCATTAATGAATCACATTTCTAAAAGAAAATTGGGAATTGGAGCTCAGTGGGCATGGTCATAGCTTGATTCCATTTTGAGTGTTCCCATGATAGAGAATGACTTGGGTATAAAAAGTGGCAGAATACTCGATGAATCCAGGAAATGTGTGACCAGGAAAAGAGGTGAATTCTTAATGTAAGAATAAGAGATAACAGATGGACAGCCCAAGGTCTGGCTGCCCTAGGATTGTAAACGTCTAGAGTAGGAGGGCTCCTAAAACTCAAATATCTCACCTAGTGAAGAATTATGGGCGGAGAAGGGTAAAAATATACCAGGATGAGGAGGCATGCATGGAGTGTGATCTGCACAATGGAATGGACTGAGAAACCACACTGATGAGACTGCAGATCTATAGAAGCTTTAAAAAGTTTCCATGGAAAGACACACAATTTATTTTCCATAGTCATTTACAAAGTAGACCCTAGAATTCTTTTTAAAATATTACTACCATGCATAAATAAGATGGCAAAAGTCCATTCATATACAGGAAAAAAAATTCCATCAAGAAATCATTATTTTGTTCAAATTTAGATTAAGACTAATGTTAATCATATGTATGCAAACTTGAATGGGAAAAAAAAAAAAGAGGATACCCAGATGTTTGAGATTTTGTTGTTACAGCATCTGGAATTGGGGCTGTTTTTTAGTTTTCATCCAGATGCTTGGTATAATCTAGACAGCATTCAGCTCATAAATAAAATCATTTGACAAGAATACTCTATTACAATGAGACTCCTGTACCTTAGATTTCCAACCTGCTTTGAACTTTCACTCTTACCCTTTCCAAAAGAGAGAGTGTAGCTTTTAACGCGCCTTCGGGTCGGCCAAATGGAAAGCAATACCTGAAAGAGACATAGATTCTTTAGGCAGCACAAATACATGTGATAATTAGCACCAAGATATGAGAGTCCTACAACTTGATTCCTATAGCAACTCCTTCAGAGGCGCTGAAAATGCTTTAATCTGTCACATTATGTTATGTTAATACTGAATCACACAGGATGTGTGTGTGTGTGTGTGTGTGTGTGTGTGTGTGTGTGTGTGTAATGACTGAAGGCTGACTGGCAGACTTGTCTGAAGCAGGAAATAATCAGTAAATTAAACAAGGTTTGTTTTATGCTTCCATGGTGAAAGGATAATCATTTGTTAGTTTAGGGAAGATCTCATGCATTGGTTACTAAGTATTGGCAAAGGGAGGTATTTGTTGAACCCTCCAGCCATTGTTGACTTTGGCTAACTTATTGTTGGTGGTGGTAGTGATTAGTCCTTTCAGGAATATCCAACTTTTTGTGACCCAATTCAGGATTTTTGGGTTTTTTGTTTGTTTGTTTGTTTTTTGGCAGAGATATGGGAATGGTATGTCATTTCCTTTTCCAGCTCATTTTATAATGGAGGAAGCTGAGGCAAACAGAGTAAAGTGACTTTGTCCAGTTACAAAATGTCTGAGTCCAGATTTGAACTCAGGAAGTTCTCCCTGGCTCCATGCCCAGCCGTTTATCCACTGTGCCATATCTTATGTGAAAACAATAGAGATGCATGCTCAAGAATAACATCAACCCAGATCTACAGAATTTCTACTCTGGTCAAGAAACTGTGCTGGCAAATGGGGATACCGAGACAAAAGCAAACATGAAAACAACCATTGCTCTCCATGAGCTTCCATTCCACTAGTGTAAAGAACTTGTAAACTAAAAAGTAGGCAAAAGCTTATTTGAGACAGGAGAGACCCCTAATAGCTAGAAGAGTTACTAGGTGTTGTCCTTCATTCTTAAGGAGGATCCAAATGACATCACTATGTTAGAGCCAAGTTAGCGTGTCTGACTGTGGCTGATCAATCCAAAATGAGCTCAGAATGCTCTGTCATGGGTCAGACACAAATAGTCCTTATGAACATATTCTCTAACTATTTGCATCTTACTTTTTTTTTTTTTTTTTGGAGCTACTTTAATTCTACTTTTTTTCTGACCATCTTGTGAGCGCTTGCCATGTGTGAGTTCTCCATAAAATAATCTTTTTGGTGAGTGCATGTCTGGCACTGAACAATGTGGCCAGCCCAATCAAGCTGTGCTGTTTGCAGTAGAGTTGGAACGCTTGGCAATTTAGTTCGAGAAGGGCCTGCAGTGTCTGGTATCATATCCAGCCTGGGGATCCTTAGAAACTTCCTAAAGGATTCATGGAGAAGATGGGATGAGTCTTAAGGAAACTCATAGAGTATGATGGAGCCTATCTTTTAGGTATTTTCCTCTAATTCACTTGACATTTGGTTCTTTGCTTCTAGCACTGTGTCCTAAACATAGCTGGTGCTCAATAAATGTTGGCTAATGCTGTGCTTTCTGGGTGCAAATCAGGCACTTTTAGAAACTCCAGTGACTTTCAGTCCATCAAGTGCCTTTTGGTGCACTAGCACAATAATCGACTCTCTAGGAGCCCAATATTCTGAAACATATACTGCAGCATTCAGTATATTCTGGAACACTTATTTTCTATAAGGGAGCAGCCTATGCACTGACAGTCTAGTGTTGCATTTCCATTTGTAAGAAAGCTGGATTAGCTGACTATTTTATGAACTAGGGAAAACCTACAAGTTGTTTAGACAGGTATAGCTCTAATCTTCTCCTTGAACTTGCCTAGCCACATAATTATTCTGTCTGCTGTTTGTTCCTGAATAGGGAGACATATTTCTGGATGGGGAGAGGGAAAACCATCATGGGGATAAATGCAATTCTCCTTTACAGATTTCAAGTAGTTTCCTCACATCAAGCAAAATGAAGAACTGCCATCATTTGCAAATAATTTTTGTGCGTTAAATCTTTTTTAAAACATCATACACTGGCAACTTTCTCACATTTGCTCTCTTTCCCCATTCCCTACCTTTCATCAGCCTAGTTTGGGACTTTTCTTGCCTGAACTATTACAATGACTTCCCTGCACCCAGTTTCTCCTCTCTCCAATTCAATTTCCACATGGCTTCTCAAAATGATTTTCTTAAAGGGAGAGTCTACATTGCTTCTCTATTTTAGAAGCTTTATTCATTTCTATTGCCTTGAAGATAAAATGAAAACTACTCCATTTGATATTTTGAGCCCTTCACAATTTGGCTACAAGTAATATTTCCTGGCTGATTCTGTCTTAATCTTGCCCATGTACTCTCTGTTCAAAGTGAAATGACTTGCGGTTCCTTTTACAAGATATTCAGTCTCCCGTCTCCAAGCTTTTGTACAGACCCTGTGCTTGGGATGCAGTTCCTTTCCACTTCCACCTCCCAGAATGCTTTGCTTCTCTCAAGAATCTACTCAAGGGCCACCTCCATCAAAAATTCTTTCTTGATTCCATCAGTACTTAGCTCTTCCCCCAGAAATTTTCTGTGTTTTTGTTTGGACTTTTGTTTTGATTTATTTTTGCTTGGGAGAATGTGCATTCTCAGAGGACAGCATTTGACTGTTTGATTTTTGTCTTCCTATCTTCTGTGCCTAGCACAGTGCCTGGTATGAAGCGGAAGTTAATACAATTCTTGTTGCAGTAAATTGAATTAAGTGGACTCTTTAGAGTGAGATGACAATTTGATTGTTGATAAGTAATTCACCTAAGGAAAGCTAGGTGGCACTGTAGTGGATAGGAGTGCTGGAAAACTCTTCTTGAGTTCAAATTTGGGCTCAAACACTTACTAATTATATGACTGTGGGCAAGTCACTTGACCCTGTTTGCCTCAGTTTCCTCATTTGTAAGCCAGAGAAGGAGATGGCAAAGCACAGTCAGCCACAACTGAAATGCCTGAACATCAGGAACTATTGAATCAAGGGAGCCTAGAGAATAAAAGAGTTGGCCATTCAATTGCTATGAATCTGATAGGCATTTGAGAACATATGACCTGGAGTTGGTAATAATCCTGCTTTCATTCTGCTCTGTTTCCTGATTACTCTTTACAGCATTATAGGATGATTGTCTTTGCCCAACCAATAATACATCTCTAATCAACGAACTGTTCTGGGACCTAGCATCCTGACGGAATTATAGGAACTAGAGCTGAAAGTGACTTCAGAGGCCACCAAATCCAATCTCTTCCTCTGACACATAAGAAAAGTGAGGATCAGAGAGCTTAAGAGGTTATTTGACTTGTCCAAGGTCACACAAGGAATGTCACAAAATCCTTTTCTTCCCCTCTGTCACAAATGTAATGCTTTACCTAAAATGTGTGATTTGATTTTCCAGAAGAACTCGGAGTCTCTCTTTGATTTCTTCAAAGCGCTCTTTTTCTTCAACTGTCACAGTTCCTATTCCATCAGGCCTGGAGGAAAAAAACAAACAAATGCAGGCCATGAACAAACATTGCAAGACTCCCAATTTGACTTTGTTAAATCAAGCCCATGGGAGGAAGAAACTGTAGCTTCTGAAAGGCCAGGGTTTCCTTAAATGACCAGCCCGCCTTACAGAAAAGCACACGGGCATCTATTGGGTCTATGATATTCCTTCGTTCCAGTATTTGTCAGTCACCCTTTTGTCGACTTGAGCCTAGTGTTAGTGAATAATACTGTGAGAAATTCCCATTCATGTACAGATGTTGGCAGATGACACAGTGCTTCCAGGTTACTGGGTGACACATTCACACGCATATTACAGAACCCAAAGCGACAGGCTTCATGTCGAGCTCTGTGCTAACAGCTTTTAAAAAGGCTCAATTTTCAATCTGCAATTACAGATGATCAAATTAATTTTTTTCTGTTCCTCTCTCCTTCCCTCCCTCCCTCTCTATCTTTTCAGTGGAAAACAGCTCGTGGGTTTCAAAAGCACCCGTGAAATATTATTTCACAAATGTAAAAATAGATCCATAAGCTGATAAATTTAATCTTAGCCACCAACCATCTCCAACATGTTAAAAATCAATAAATCAATCAACAAGTGTTTCTCAAGTGCCAGCTCTGTGCCAGGCACTGTGCTAGGTACTAAAGATGCAAAGAAAAAAGACAATGTTTTGGAATTTTCCATCTATTGAAAGTACATGCTGTTTCTTTAAGAATTATTCTAAGGGAAATGAAATGAAATGAAACGAGTCCACATATTTGTGGGCCAATACAATGCGTTTTAAACAACAGACAAAGTAAAGGATTCAGCATCTCAGGCCACGGGATGCTCTATCTTAGAAACCGACCGATTTTGAAGACATTTTGAGTTACCAAGAAACTCCTAGTAGGACTCCGCTTTCCAATTTGCAATTATAGTCATTTTAAGGCCAAACAAATGGTATTTTTTTTTAAAAAAGAACTTTTTGAACTGGTAAAAGCTGATGACACAAAAGACCTAGTAAATAATGGCAAAGTTTGAAACAAATCTTTTGTCAAAGGCTAATTGTTAACCTTGTTTTTAAAAAGAAACTTCTTTTTAACGATTAAAAAATGCCCAATTAAAAAATAGCACTTTCCCTTCACAAGTTCTCAAAATAAACCAACCAAAAACAAACAAATCAAAAAGCAAAATCCTTTACTATCCAAATTTCAAAAGAAAAAGTCAGCTAAAACTCAACATCAGAATCGCAATCCAATCCTAGAAAAGGACCATCTCTCCAAATTTCTCCTAGAAATCAGTCATTTCATTCATAAAGTTCAGGTATAATGAGAGATTTTTTTTTTCCTCATTCCAGAATGGAATCTCCATTTACAACTCTTGAATTTCCAAGGCCAAATGCATATGACACGTTCCATTGCAATCTCTCAGTGTTTTCTTCACAATCCACAACTTCTTCGGCTGTGACATCAAACCGACTTTTGTTTAGAAGAGGAGACAGGCAGTCACAGCTTGTAAACACAGGCACACATACAAGCAGGCATAAACATACACACAAGATTTGGGGGAAAGTGATTAGTCACTTGAAGTGTTTAGTTTCTGAAGGGAGAACAAGCCAGAGAAAAATCTTGTCAAATACAATTTATGATTTAAGGGACAGTGATATAATTAAAAAATACGTAGGACATGCTTAGGCTGGTTTGTTCCATTCTCAACATGAAGATCCACTTTTTTTTTTTTAAGAAAACAACATGAAATTGAGAGTAATAAACAATGACCCTTAGTCTTATGTATAAGATCATTCAGTCATTATTTTTAAAAAACAAAAAAAACTCTCCATGTTATTGATCAGAAGCAGCTCTTAATACTAAGCCTAGGCACTCAGTGAAAGAAGAAAATATCCATCCAGCTCCTCTAATTTGTAATCCAACCTATGTTGGCAGTTTCAAGGAGCTGCTGAAAGGGTCAAAATAAAGATTTATTGTGATGAGAAATTTTTGAATAAGCAGGGGTTATTCCAGCCAAATAAGGAATTTTCCATAGGAAGCACATTTTGCTGCAGATATTTTGGAAGGTGATAAACCAATGGAAAAGAAACCTCTATGATATAAAAAGAAGCTATATGAAAATAGAATCTTAGGAATATTTCCAAATTATGTGGCTAGAAAAGCACTTGAAGTTGTAAGTATGACCTGATCTTCTAGCTCAGGTGCTCTGAGCTGTGTATGAGTGTGTGTATGTGTGTGTGTGTGTGTGTGTGTGTGTGTGTGTGTGTGTGTCCCCTTTAGCATTGTGATGGAGCCTACAAACCATCTCTCAGAGGCATATTATTAAATTCATAAAAATAAAATATATAACTTTACAATGGAAAGTATTCAGTTATCAAAATATATTTTTAAAAACCCACAAGATTACAGATCCTAAGTTAAGAACCCCTGTATAGTCAAGCTCCAACCAGGCTAATTTGTTTAATTTGGAGGTCTTTGGGGATTCCTGGACATTTTAAATAATTAGCAATGAATTAATCTGTAATGAGCTAATCAGTTTCCACTCAAAAGAAAGCTTTCTATTATCCTATTATCTGAGTATCTTCCTATTATATAAAAAAAAAAAAGAAAAGAAAAAATATTCTCCAAACAAGTTTAGGAAGAATTATAAGACATCCTTCTTGTCCCTTCGCCACACCCCTCCCCAGAAGAAATCTGGTATAAGAATTGCTTTTCTTCAAATTAACTGCACATTATTGAGCCAAATCAATCTACTTATCATTCCTTGTATAGTACGTGGAATTTCACCTCGATGACTTTTCCCAGGCTATACTTTGATGAAGAAAACTCTCCCCTTCCACCTTAAAAATCTAGTAAATCCTCAGCTTTCTTCAATAAGGAATTCAACTGCTATCTCTTCCACTAGGCCTATATTGATCCTGGCTCCCTCTCCCATTGCTAGTGATTTCTCTTTCCCATCCCTCTACAATTATTTTAAATTTACTTTGTATAGAGTTTGCCTTTATTTACCTTTGCATGCACTCCCTCTCCCCATTTCCTCCTTCACTAGAGCAATGTATGCTCCTAGTGGGAAGACACCATTTCTGTTCTGTATTTCCATTGCTTAGCACAGTCCTTGGCACTTGACAATTTAATAGAGACTTGGTGCATTCAATTTGAAAAATGCCCCTAACACAGATTAAAAATAGTTAGCATAGATGGAGTGCCTACTGTGTTCCAGCACTGTGCTAATCATTTTACAGATATTTTCTCATCTGATCCTCACAACAGCCTTGGGAGGTTGGTACCATTATTATCCCCATGTTATTGTTGAGAAAACTGATACAAATACATGAAAAATGACTTGCTTAGCACCAGCCCTGAAGTCAGGAGGACCTGAGTTCAAATCTGGTCTCAGACACTTAACACTTCCTGGCTGTGTGACCTTGGGCAAGTCACTTAACCCCAATTTTGCCTCAGACAATAAAAAAAGTGACTTGCTCTGTCTAAGCTAGATTTGAACTCAGGTTTTTCTCACTTAAGGCTCTGTATTCTACCATCTTCTCTCTGTGTATGCGCTTTGCCTAAAAATCTTATAGGTAATAGCTTTTTCACTTAGATTCAGTGGAAATGGGTAGAAGATCATCACTGGGTCAAAAAAAGATCCAGGGTGAATCCTGAGAGATCCTACAGCAGAATTTCTCAAGTGCTCCCGTATCACTGAGATCTTTGGCAATCTTGTGCAAATTATGGCTCCTTTATCAGCATAATGTTTTTAAATTCATAAAATACATTGGATTAAAAAGGAAGCCCATTATTTTGGAGTACAGTTATGAGAATATTAAAATCCAACCAAGCAGACTGACCTCAGTTTAAGAAAGAGCATAAAGCAGTTCTGGGGGTGAAGTCTCAGATAAGGGACGGTTGGAAATGGATGATTTCCTAGTGATCTTGTGTCAGTACTCTCAGGGAATGATAGAACCTCTATCTTATAAATGCTAATGAAGACCGAATTCAGCAGAGAATCTGATTTCTTTCAAACAATGGGTCTGGTTGAATTAATTTTTTAGAAAAAGAAAAGTGGCTTGGTTGGTCAAACTGGTTGGTGGGTGTAGATGAATGTCACTGTGGAATCAGAGACAAACTTTCACTTAAACATTTTATTGGCGTTGTTTTCCATGGTTGCGGCAAAATGATTTTCAAGAAAAAGAAAATATTTGGTGGGTGGATTCTTTAACATGCTGGCGAGGCTTGCTTCGGTACAGGGTCCCACTTCCCTGATTAGGAGTGACTTATGGAGCTCAGGCTGACAGTGGGAGGCACTTAGGCTAAGCAGGATATTTATATAATCATCCATTCCCTGAAAGGCAGCCTGGTGGAGTGGAAATCATGTTCTATTTGGCATCAGAGGAAATAGGAAGGATTCCTGGCTCTGTTCCTCCTATTGCCTGGGTAATATAGAGCAAATTACTTCACTCTGGGACTCAGTTTCCTCATCTGATCAATGGTCGGTGTCCAGAATGCTATTTGGCAGGAAAGTCTATAATCTCTGCCCCCCTCCCCCAAAGCTCTATTTACATAAGGTTTGTATGGGGATGTAGGATCATGGGGCTTAGATTTGGAGAACCTTGAGTCTGAATTTTGTCTATGTCAGCGATGAGCTAAGTGACCTTAGCAAACCACTTAAAAGGGGACGACCGTGAACACTGAGGTGCCTTCCAGCTTTCTGTCTCCAAGATAGAAGTCAGATGAACAGTCATACTGTTTCTGATGTCTCAGCAGGGGATGAATTTTTGTTCTTGTGTATGGATTGTGGGCCATTTAAATAACCACCAAGAGAACCCTATTTTATGCTTTTCTCCACATGTTGGGGCTATTGTAGAGACAGATAAGACTCCAGAATCCTAGGGTGAGATTCTTTTCCGGGAGTGGGAATGGGAGTAGAAGATAAAGCTGTGATTTCATTAATGTAGGAACGCTCCAATCTATCAGTACATAACTGTTCTATAAGCGCCTACTATGTGCCAGGCACTGTGCTAAATGTTGGAGATACCAAAAAAAAAGGCAAATGCCATTCAAAGAAGAAACTCCCACTCAAAACAAAATTGGTAACTACTCTGAGAGGGAAGAGCCATTGTCGGTAGGTCTAGAGTCAGGAAAAGCTGGGTTTAAATGTGGCTTCAGATCCTTACTGGCTGGGCAAGTCACTTAACCACTCTTTGCTTTAATCCACTGGAGAAGGGAACGGCAAACAACTGCAGTATCTTTGCTGAGAGAAGCCCATGGATAACACTGGTATGAAATAGTCCAAAGGCTTGTGCAGAGTCCTGTACAACTAAACAGAAACTTCTATTAGAATGTAAACTCCTTGAGTTTAGGGTCTGCCTTTGGTCAGCTAGATGGTGCACTGGATCGCACACTGGATCTGGAGTCAGGGAAATCTGAGTTCAAATATGGCCCCAGATACTTACCAGCTGTGTGATCCTGGGCAAGTCACTTCATCCTATTTACCTCAGTTTCCTCGTGTGTAAATTGAGCTGGAGAAGGAAATGGCAAAACACTCCAGTATCTTTGCAAGAAAACCCTATGAACAAAATCCATGGAATGTCATTTGCCTCTTTTTGTATCTCCAGCATTTAGCACGTGTCCTTTGTCCATGGGATCTAGAAGATTCAGACACGACTGAACAAAAAACCCACAATAACTCTGAAACTTAAAGTCCTGGAGATTTGCCTGTTGCCTGGCGACACAGAAAGTTTGAATGCCTTGCCTTGTGCCACATAGCCAGGGTATCAGAGGCAGAACTAGAATCAGATATCTGTACCTACTGTGTGTCAGGTACTTAGCACAGTATTTGACACACAGTAGGTACCTGACACACAGTAGGTACTTAATAGAGTCTTGTTGCCTTTCCTTCCTCTTTCTGGTCCAGCTCTCTAGCCATTATTCCAAACTATCTCTCTGGGATAAATTTTAGCTCAGAAAAAAATGGCTCTTAACATGATATTCTTCAAACTACCTCATCTTCACAGACACCTAAAGTAGCCTTTCATTGATATCAGTCGATCAATCAATGAGCATTTATTAAGTCTTTACTGTGTGTCAGGCAAGCGATAGATATATGGCTTAGCAATAAAAATTTTACTCTTCTTTGTTTTTGGGGGCAGCAACTTCTGTGCTCATTAAGACTGGGAAGTGGCAATGGACTGAGGAAGAAAGGATGATATCCTCTGGAAATATCACACTAATTCTCCCTGAGTGCTCACTGGAGAGCAACCATTCCCTCCTGAGTATCAATGATCAAGTGGAATTTAAAACAATTCCTGGGTCAACTCGAGTCATTTTTGGAGTGGCTTGGATGACTGTAATGGCCTGCCAAGTGTGACCCGTCCCCAGTGCCGGGCCCTCATCTCTCCGGCCATGGCAGACTAGATTACATCTGACACGAGGAGCAGCTCTGGAATTCACCTTTCAGATTTTCGGCAAACCATTTTCTCACTGTCCTTCACAAAGCTGACATTTTCGGCAGCACGATCAGAAGGATGTCATGTCGGCTGCTTTTCAAGACCTTGTCAGGGTGGTTAGCGCCAATTCTGTCATCTTCACTCTCCTCACAATCTCCCATCTTGAGCCGTGTCACAAATAATCATACTTCCAATGTATGTTTTTCTTTCTTTCTTTCTTTTTTGTTAAATTAAACAGCCTGAATCCAGCTGCACAGCTCTTGAGTTACTTAAGTTATTATCACTGGCATGTTATGAGCCATTAATTAATGTTGATCATTTGTTTTAGTCCAATATAATTAGAAACCTTGGTTTTGAATGTGAAATATTACATGGTGATATCTGAACTCACATGGGAAAGACAGTTCAGAGGATTGATAACCAGTATAATAGAATATACATTTCCTTCCTCCTTCCTTCCCCTCTCTCTTCTCTCTCTCTCTCTCTCTCTCTCTCTCTCTCTCTCTCTCTCTCTCTCTCTCTCTCTTCTCTCTCTCTCTCTCTCTCTCTCTCTCTCTCTCTCTCTCTCTCTCTCTCTCCTCTCTTCTCTCTCTTCTCTCTCTCTCTTCTCTCTCTCTTCTCTCTCTCTCTCTTCTCTCTCTCTCTTCTCTCTCTCTTTCTTTCTTCTCTCTCTCTCTCTCTCTCTCTCTCTCTCTCTCTCTCTCCATTCTCCCTCTCTCCCCCCTTCTCTCTCTCCCTCTTTCTTTTTCTCAGGCATGTCAATATAATATAATCTGATGTGCAATATGTCTGGTTTATCAAACATACTTGTTTCTCTATTGAACCTTAATTCTGGTAAGATTCAAGGGAGGCAGACAAGTTTCTTTGGAACTTCCATGACCTTGTTAACATGGTTCACTGCAGTAGTTGGAAAGCTGTTGCATGTACACTGGATTTGATTCTACGATGCCTTCACAAGAAAATTAATTAGAAACCAAAAACTGATTGTGGGTTTTTTTTTTGGGAGGGGGGGCATTGTGTTTTCTGTACCTCCATCTATAAAATGAGTGTTTATGCTATGGACTATAGTTTCCTCATAAGTTTGGGGCACGAAAGTCAATTTATAAGTACTCATAAATGTGACGTATTCTTATTGTTTTTGTGAAGTAGTACAGAATTGAAATACAGAAAGTATAGAATGTACAAAGTGAAGGCAAAGGGATATTCCACATCTCCAAATATCCCACTGCCTTTAAAACAGGAGACAATCAACCCATTATAACGTGCTTAACATGTGCTTTCTCATTTGGTCCTCACAATAATTCTTTGAGGCAGGTACTATCAAAATTATTATTTCCTTTCTTTTACAGATGAGGAGGATTCAGTCTCAGAGGACTTAAACAATTTGTCTATGGTGATCTAACTAGGCGGGGACAAGGATGAGATTGGAAGTCTGGCCTTTCTAATGCCAAACCCACCTGTTTGTCATTCTTCCTTGTTCTCTGTATATAAGCAAAATATACTTATTTTGCTTTTTTCTTCTTTTCTTCTTCTTTTCTTTTCCTTCTCTTCTCATCTTCCCTTCCCCCTTTCTTTTTATGTCTCTCCTTTTTTCCTCTCCTCTTTCTCCTCTTCCACATATCTATTCTTTTTTTCCTTCCATATCTTTTCTTTTTTCTATCTTCTTTCCTTTCTTCTTTCTCTTCCACTTTCCTTCTGTTTCTCTCTCCATCTTTCTTTCTTCCACCCCCCCACATTTCCTTCTTTTCCTTTACACTTTCTCTTATCTTTTCCTTTCTCCCCTGCCCTTCTTCTCTTTCTCTACTCCTTCCCATCAATCCTCCTACTTCTTATTCTTTCCATTACTTTCTTTTATCTCTGCTTTCTATCTTCCTCCTCTTCCATATATCATTCCTTTCTTTTTCCTTCCTTCCACGTGTTCCCTGCTTTACTTTTTCTTTCTCCATCTTTTTTTTCTTCCCCATTCCCTTCATTCCCAATGGTTGTATTAATGTAGATAGCACTATAAATATAAATATCCTCAAAAGTAGTATGAGGACAAGCCTTATGCACAATCATATTATTCTTGCCATAAAAATGAGTGGATCATGTTTTAAAGTGCAGGAGGGCTTTGATCAAGACAGTCACTGACTTTTGGACAGCTCTTGATTAGCACATTTAGAGCAAATGACTTCCTAATCACCAACTTAAAAAAAAGCAAACAAATATATAAATGAACACATACTTCAGAACAAAAAGATGAAATCCTTCCAAACTCTACTGTAAGTTATTCTCCTTAAATGTTTAGAATGATTCTTCTAAGTTAAATCTGAGCCTAGTATACTTTTCCTTTCCCTCTTCCTTTCCCTTCTCCCTTTCCCTTTCCCTTTCCCTTTCCTTTCCCTTTCCTTTCCTTTTTCCTTTCCAATATAATTCTAAGTAATAATAGAAAAAATATCTGTTTTTCTCTTCTGGAGACACATTTCCTTCATCTCATTTAAATGCCTTCTACAAATGTCTGAATTAATTATAAATTATAATTAGGACCCAGGATCCTTGGCCACTCTTTCCTCCTAAAAAGCCCACTTCCCTCCCCTTTCTCCTGCCCTTTTTTTAATTATGCCCCAATGTCCTGGGGCTTGGGTAGGCTGCTAAAACCAATATATCAAAGTGATTTTTCTTAGAGAATATCATATAAAGCAAGACTGTAGAGTTTGTATGAGTGGATGACATACGATCTAGCTGCTTGAAGACAGCACCTTTGACATTACCATATTTCTCCAGGGGACAAGCTGGTCTAGCAGAAAGAATACTGCTATGTTGGACAGTAATATCCAGGACTACTGGGACCCAGTAGTCCTGGGTTCAAATCCTGCCTCAGACACTTAACTGTATGACCATAGTAATTATTTAACTTTCTCAGGGTTTAATTTCTTCATCTGTAAAAGGCTGATAATAATATTTTTACTATCTATACTTCATATGATGATTATGAAAAAAAGTAACTTAGTGAAACTCCAGAGAAATAGAAAAAGTAATTTTGTTCTTAGTGACTTCCCTGGTCCTCATTTGCTATTGTACTTCATGTTCTTCCTCCTTCTCCCCACTTCCATTTTGCTCTCCCTACCTCACTCTCTCCCTCAAGTGTCATCTCTTTGAGATCTGGGATTGTTTTAATTTTGTCTTTGCATATTGAAATATCAAGTAGAGTACTTGGCATATAGTAGGTGCTTAATAAATATTTTTAAATGACTAATTCAGTATTTTCATCACTTAACAGTTAATTATTCCATATACCAAGACATACAATCAAGGATTCCTGTTGGATATAAGAGGATATCATAGCATAGCTTCTAACACTTACTGATTTAGTGACCATAGACAAGTAATTCAACTCATCAGTTTTCCAGACAACTTTCTAAAACCACACGAATTACAGATGTGTTATTATTCTGCATTGATAGAGGTGAATTTCCATGAATAGCAGGTGTTCCAAAAATCAAAGCAATCACTCATTGGAAACCCCCGCTCCCTTACATATTAAAAAAAATAAAGAAAAGTTAGCAACCCATAAAGATATATCTTCTTTATATAGGCATCAAGGTCTTAGTAAAAGTCAATAGGATATTCAATGCTGATAGGGGAGTACTATGGGACACTGATAGGTTATTAGTAGAATCAATGAAAATATATGTTCTTAGAGACATTTTCCCCCCTTAGAATAACTGATATTTATACCCTTTACTGTTTACTTTATAAAAGGAAAGCCGAAGGGTAAAAAAGTCTTTATTTTTGGACAGTTATGGAAAGATGATTGATTTTGTCCAGAATGAAGACTATTTTCTAGAATAAATCAATTAAATAACAATATAAGATTTTTACCTTCTGCTGCTACTCAAATATGTGGGACAGCTGAAAATCTATTTTCATGTCACTGAGATCCTAATTTTTCAATATTGCCCCAGTACAATGTCAGAAATGTGTGTGTGTGTGTATGTGTGTGTGTGTGTGTGTGTGTACCTATATATGGATGTATATAATGTAGATGTATATAAACTTGTATCTGTATAAATGCATATATTTATGATCTTTATCTTCAAGAAGCTCATATACTAAGCAAAGGCAAGTATATATATATATATATATATATATATATATATATATACACATATATATATATATGCATAAGATTAGTGTAAAATGAATACAAAATAATTTTTAGAGGAAGTTCCAGCCCCATGAGGAATCTATCTCCTTATGGTCCAATGAGTCAAGTTCAATATTTTTTTGAATGTTTTTCTAAGACTTTCCACTATCTGCCTTTATCTTTTCTTTTAAGTTTTATTTCATCCTATTCCTTGAGGCATACAAGTTCAAGCTAAATCTTGTCTGCTTTCTGTCTTCTGATCACAACACTGGTATATTCCCAACTATATGCCATGTTTCATATTTTCTCTTACCCCTAAAATGTCCCCTCTTTCTCTATTCGACCTTAATGTCTCCAATGAACTTTAGTATCACATCGCCAGGAAAATTATAGGAATTTTCAAACTGACTATGCTGTAGACATCTCCAAATCAACATATTCAAAAGGGCTTATCTTTCCCTTCAAACTTTCTCCTCTTTCAGATTTCTCTAAACTGGCAGTGGTATGGCCAACCTTTCAATCACCTAGTTTTGCCACCTGACTGATCCTTTTTCCCTTCTTTTATATATTCAAGGATACAAAGAGAAATTATCTCCAAAAGGAGGAAAAATGGTAGTTTTCTGAAAAAGCTAATGTCATGCACAGAGTATTCATGAACCAATTTGGATTTCATCAATATGTGAAGATGATAGGAAGATATGATGACATGATGAGAGGACGAGAAGATGATGAGGAAAGTGAATAATTTTGATGTAGCAACATCCTTTAATAGTAGTGGGAGGAGCAATATAGCTCAAAACCATATGAAACTGGTGAGGAAAAAAAGATTGATAAAATACAGGAGTTTCTTTTCTTTTTTTTTTTTTTAAAGCTATGATGATGAGGGAGTGATGTCAAGGAAGGGCTAGTGCTATTGCATGATGGAGGGATAAATCAATGATAATGTAAATAGAGAGAAAGCTAAGTTCCTCACTTTCTATTTTGCTCCTCTTTCTTCTGCCAAAAAAATTGTCCTTGGAAAGAACATCTCAAAGATGGCTAAAACAGTATTGATACTCAGCCTAAGTAAAGAAATTGCAAGTTTCATTCAGTGAATTTAAGTTACTTGGCCCAGATGAACTATGTTGTCTGTTGTCAAGGAACTTGTAGCTATCATTCCTGATCGACTGTCAGAGGAGATAGCGGTGAATGGAGACAGTATCCTTTTGATGAGAAAAGGGCAAGTGTCCTGATTTTTGAAAACAATGAGAATGACATCTTCGACCCTATGTGTTGGTTAGCTTGATATTCATTAAAAGATATCTAGTGATTATCTATTGATTACAAATAACCATCAAGATCAGGTCATGTGAGAATGACTTCTGCCTTTTTCCCCCACAAAATTTCTCAAAAGTTAGATCAGGAGAATGCTGTGAGTACAAATTACTTAGGTTTTAGTAAAACATTCGATAAAGTAACCTATGCTATTTATGGCAACGAAGGAGAGATAGGAGCTAGATAAGAATACAATTAGATATCTCTAGAAATGGTTGAAAGGTCAGACCAAAAGAAAAGTCCTTGGAGGTTCTACATCAATTTAAAAACAGGTCTCCAGTGGAGTGCCTCTGAGATCCGTGATTAGCTTTCTATTGTAAATAATTTTTTTTAACCAATGACTTGGATAAAGATATGTATGGCATCCTTATCAAATTTGCAGATGGCAAGGGATAGTTAACACCCTGTATATGAGTGAGAATCTAAAAAGATTCACGATCCAATTTGGATTTCAGCAATATGTGAATAGAAGATGATAAGGAGGAAAGTGAATGACTTCCATGTAGCAAAAAGTGGAAGGAGCAATATAGCTCAAAACCAGTTGAAGCTGGTGATGAAAACGATTGATAATACACAGAATTTTTTTTAAGTTTTCATAATGAAGGAGTGGTGTCAAGAAAAATGAACAAATCTAATAATAATTTAATAGGAATAAGTGATAAGTCAACAAATATTTATTAAACACTATGTGGCAGGTAGAGTGCTAAGTGTTAGGAATACAAAGGAAGGACTTGTCATATAACTAGTAAACATCTGAGATCAGTTTTGAATTCAGGTCTTCTTGACTCCAGGCTGAGAGCTCTATCCTCTGTCCCATCTAACTACCTCTTCTGTTTCATCCCAAAAGAAAGCAATGGTCTTATTGTCTTGGTCAAATTTTATCTGTAGAATTATGTTCAGTTTAGAAAGCATATCAATTAATTGGAAAGCATCTGCACAAGGAGAGGAAGGATGGTGAAAGACTCTAAGTCCCTGCTGTGTGAGAATCAGCCAAAGAAATTAGGAACATTGGCCAGGAAGAACACTCATGGGAGACAAAAACTAAGGAAAAGACTGTCAGGTGGAAAAGGGATGAGATTGAATAATACTAAGACAATAATGGTAGCATGTATATTGCTCTTTAAGGTTCATAAAGTGCTTCCTCTCTTTTTTTCCTGTCTCTATGTATATGTAAAAACTCATTTGATTCTTTAAATAATCCTGTAAGGTTGGTACTATTGCCACCTTCATTTTACAGATGAGGAAACTGAGACTTATTTTTTTTTAGTTCCAGAGAATTGAAAAAGAAGCAACAGATAGAAACTAAAATGAGACAAATTTAGGTAGATCTCAAGAAACACTTCCTATCATTTTGCATTATTTAGAAATGAAATGGGCTGCTTATGAGATAACAAAATCTCCAAAAGTTTTCAAATCCTAGACATCTCCAAACAGAGGATCAATGACTACTTTGCCAAGTACCTTGTACTATATATGCTAGGAATGAGATAGTAAAGATACAAAGCCCCAAAAGCAATAGTTTTTGCTCTCAAGAAGCCTGCATCTAGTTAAAAGGTTCACAACATTTTAGAGGGGTCTTTTTGGCTTTGGCTATCCAATATGAAAGCAAAGGAATTCTAGACTTTTCTTCTATGAATAAAAAAGTAAAACATTAATTATAAAAAGACAAATTCTGTTCATATGCACCTAATAAATGGAAGAGATTCATTAATTTCAATAGGTTATTGCCATTTACCAAATATTCTCTATATCTCTTGCTAGCATCTATTAACTTATAGAACTATATGTGACTCATGGTGAAAATCCCTGCTTTATAATAATGTAATTTTGGGAGGTTCTGGGAGGCCATTTTAGGTATTCCTTCATTTGCAGAAATGCTAACTGTAATGCACATAAATCCCTTCTCCAATCATATTGTATATTGCCTTTGTGCAATAGGAAATCCTGAATATTTGCATTCTGACATCCTCCAGCCATTGAATTTCTATCATTTGTGGGGATTGACTCTAGTTAAGTAGATTTAAATTTGCTTCATATTTGATTTTCCATGAAAGGTAAAAGGTAAAAAGTATCATTCCTCTAACAACTGTTTTGCTCCAGAAAGGATATCCTAATGGTGGAGGGTAGTTGCTGCTAGTAAAATATTCATTTAACAGTCTAAGAACTCTACGCTAAACTCAGGAATCCTTCTCAGGAGTCTTACTAACTTACAGCACTGAGTAAATTGAGTGAATACTGGCTCATTATGCAAAAGTTGAAAATTGGCCTTGACCCACCTATTAAAAATTTATATGTCCAGAAAGTCTGTATTCTTTCAAATCTGCTCAGCAACATCTCTTAAGAGCCTATGATATGTAGGGCATTAATATTCTAGAATGTATACTATGTTTTTGAGAAGGGTTTGAGATCTGATCTACTATCCTGGGTATAACAGAGTGACTCAAGTCATTCTGATATAGGAAAGTGACATCTTAGTTAAAGTTTAAGGTGGTCCCAAACTGAAAGTTTCCATGTGGCTGGCAATCCATATAGCATTTATCTTTTTGTATCTTTTCATCTTTTGTTATCATCTCTGAAAGCTTTTCTTCCAGGTGGCTATATAGGAAAAATATGCTGCATTTACCTCAATATTTTTGCATTGAAAGATATAATCTTCCCCCTCCCCCCCTCCTGCACCCAGGGTAGTATCTTACCCCCATACTTACCTCCTGGAGACTTGCTACCCTTGGACATCTTTTCACAAATTTTTAGAATTCTAGCCCTCCCCCATATGCTTATAGACTCATTAATATCTGGAACTCATGTTGGATCAGGGCAGCTGGCATTATGGATCTGTTAATTGCCGATACAATGTACTGCTATTCCACACAGCCCATATGCGTGTCACAGTGCTGGCATTCATGAAATGTTAAATAATAATGTAAATGAGAAAAAATTTTTCAATCCCAATAATAATTTGGATCCAAAGAACACTGACGCAATAAACGCTCATCAAAGCTGTTTGATTACCTTGTCTCTGTGGGAGAGTGACCAAAGTGATGCTAATTTAAATGTCATCTAGAAAGAATACTAGAAAAAACATACACAATGATGAAAATTCAAGGCTGCACCCCTGGGAGCTGGTTTAAGAGTTGTGGCATCTAATGAATTATAAAATGTTTTAAAAACTAATGTAAAAAAAGCAACAAGCTGTATACATGTCCATGCTTCCCTTTCTTTTAATACATTCAAAATACAAAGGGATTTGATTCAAAGAAAGTTGTTCAAACAATCAACGGTAACTTAACTTTTGCCTTGTGGCACTGGGTGTGTTGACATGGCACACATACACACATACAAATCTGATTCAAAAAGTAGGGGATTCAGTCAACTTTTGGGATTTTGATCTATACAAGACTGACTTCAAGTCCTTCAAAATCTCTTGTGACTTGAATTAATATAGAACAAACACCTGGATAACTTGCCCATCTTTTATCCAGATGTTTTGGTGTTATTCAAACATAATCTTCGATGACATTTAGCATTTTTTCTTGAGCATCTTCCCAGAGAAAGGGTGAGAGTATTTTAATCTCTAGGACTTTTCCCCTCTCCTGATAACTGAATGATAACTTATGGCTAATTATGACAAGTCTAATTATAAACATTCTAAAATCATAAAATACAGTCTATAAAATAGAAAATATATTGGAGGTCATTGAATTTAACTTTCCTCATTCAATTAAGAAAAAAAACAAACTGGAAAGCATAGAGAGGAATGTCACACAGTTCACACACATAGTGTTGCATAGTAAGTGTTACCAACTCAGATTCTCTAGAGGCCCTTTCCATTATACCACACAATCTCCTCATTTAATACACTATCTACCAAATAAAGTGCATAGATGAGTCTAGAATATGCCCCAAGAACATAAAACAAGTGAGATGATGACTTAGTGTGGAGAGATATGATGGTAATTAGTAGGTGACCTTCAGAAGTTCAGTTCAATATTGATTCCATAGTTTCCATAGTAAAATGTCTAAAAAAACAAATTTGGATCAAAGCCACTACAATTGACTAGTGAAATGGCTTTCTTTAATTGCTTGCATAGAATTATTTTAAAATATATATATATACATACATATGTACATATAATATATAAAATGTATATATATATACACACACATATATGTATATCAATACCTATAGTTGTACAGATATGCAGATATCTCACTATTTGCCAAGACTTTTCCTTTGGATAATCTAACAATCCAGTTATACTCTGTTGTAATTCAGGTCTTGATCATTTCTTACCTAGATTATTGAAGTAGCATACTACTTAAATTTCTAGTTTCCAGCATTTTTCCATTTTCCAATAAATTTTCTGTAGCTGTCAAAATAATCTTTCTAAAGCAAAGGTTTGATTATGTAACTCGCCAATTGATGAACCTTCAAAGACTCCCTAATATCTCTAGTATAAACCACAAATTTCCACATATTGTTTAAAACACTTCACAGTCCAATCTCAGTCTGCCTTTCCAGCTTTATTTTGTATTACTCCATTTCCTCTACATCCCTATGAAAATAGCATTTTTATTTGCAGAGCAATCAAGCCTAGAATAGACTTTCTTCCTTTTTCCATCTCTCAGCATCTCTAACTTCCTTTCATGTTCAGCTCATGGGCTACTTTCTTTCTGAATTCATCTTAAAAGTATTTTCCTTCCCCTTGAAAGTGTTCTGCCATATTTTTTGGACAAGTTGTTCTCCTTCTTCCTGACCCTACCATGGAATGGCAAGTCCTTGATGATATAGGTTATTTTTCCTCTTGTCTCCATAGTACTTAATGCATATTAGGTGCTAAATAAATGCTTGCTAGATTATATTGAATTGGGCTTTCAACATAACTGGAGCATGAGCAGATTGTGAGCTTGGTTAAACCAGTTATTTAGCCTGTCTAAATTTAATGATTAATATGCATGCTCCATAGTCAGTCTGGTAAATTTCAGTACTATCTAATCTATGAGCTGAGGAGAGTGTGCAATGATCAATTAGGATTGTTAAAGTAGACATTATATAATCTATGGATATTGTTTTGGTGTCAGTCTCAGATTACAACCTATTTCTGGGTCATACTGGGTTCCTAACCTTTTCTCTGTCTTCTGACAGAAATTTTGGTCTGTCTGGCAACATATAGGTTTCAAAAATCACTTTTTTTTTCTTTTTTCAGTTTTACATAGGAGGTTGTCAATGGGGCAGATCAAAGTTGGAGTTGCATTTTTAACAGCAACTGTTTTATTCCAATACTGTGTCCAACACTGCTCATCTGGCCAGGCTGCATACAAAAAGCAGAACCCTGGACAGCAGCTAGTTAGCTGCCACTCTGATGGCTTGTCATTCTGTCAGTCCTAACCTTGAGGGTTCTCAAACATCTGAATCACATTCTCTCTGCACTTTCTTACTGACTCCGAGCTACTGTTGTCTCACTGTCTGACCTTACACAAACAAAATATAAACAGACAATCCACCTCAGCTCCATCACTGTCTATTGTGGGTACAGGAGATGGATAGCCACACAGAATTATGCTTTGATTTGACCTTCGTTTCTGGTTGACTGACAGCCAGCCTCTTTCTGGAGGAAGCTCCTAGATTTTGGGGCTTTTCTTCCTAAGAATAAATTGTGTAACTTCCAGTACTAAGAAAAAAATCGAATCAATAGAATCAAACTAAAAATAAAAAGCAAGCTTGTCCTGAGTATGAAAACGGGTAAATGTGTCTTCGGTAACTTATTAATGCCAAGTAGCTTATGTGTTTTATATATTTTTGCTATTGGATATAAAATTCGTTTGCCAGAAATCTCTTTCATCATGATTAAAGGGTCATAGCAGAGTCATTAAAAGTAGAGCTTCCTTAAAATTCACAGAAGTCTCTTTAGATTTTAGATCTAAAAGGTTCCTTTTAGATAAGAGGTTGTCTTATTCCACCTTCATCTTGTTACCACCTCATTTTACAGCTGACAAAAACCCAATCTATTTATTTACTATTTGTATTTATTTTGTGCTTTTCATTACAAGGTTTTTTTTTAATAGAATGTGGATTTTTTTCCCTCTCTGTCCCTTCCAAATGTCTCAGGAATAGGATGAAAATGAGAGTGGCTCTGCTCAGTATTTGACGTGGGTGCCATAAGCATATGGGTCTCTCTGAAGCAAGCCCATCTTCTTTGTTTTTTTTTTTTGCCCCTGTTTTCAGAACAATTATGGATGAATTGTTCTTTGTCAATAACTTTGAAAGTACCAGGCAATGATGCCCCTGAAAGAAAATATCTGACTCACAATTCTGTCTCCATACTGCTTGGTTGGTTTTTAAAATATAAACAATTCTAATATGATCTCCCAAACTCTAATTATGATTCATTGCCATCCTGTAGAACTATTCTTCACTAGGACTGAAACAACAATTCATCTTGAAAAAGCTTAAAAAAAAGAATTTCAAGGAAATTGCAACATCAGCAACAGAGTTGGAAGAATAGCCCACATGCTTCAAATATAAGTCACCACCCCACTCCTCCTTACCTTTTGGGATCAGGATTCAACTGGGGTTTAGGATCTTTCCTTTTTTTAGACTCCTTTTTGGAATCCTTTTTGGCATCCGATTCCAGAGGGGAGGGGTTTTTGCTCCCCTCATTGTCTGCACTTGGAAACAACCCACTAAGTAACCCATGCATTTGTTGACTTTGAGGAAGGGATGGTTTAAGGGACGGCATGCAGCATGTGGCCAGCCACAGAAGAGAAAAACAAAATAAGAAACACATGTAAAAGGAGAAAGAACAAAAAGAAAGCATGAAAACAAAAATGCAAACAAATACATTCAAATGAAAATAATAAGAAAAAAAGATGTAAACTTGCATAAGGAAAAATCAGAACTGAAAAGAAAATAAGAGATCCCAAACTGTTTCCATGACAAGATGTATAAACCTAACTGTGAATCAAGTGGCAGTGTTACAATATGAAATCCAGACAATGTGTATCATAATTCATGATGATGTTTACCAGGGAGTTTACAAAAACACTTCATTATTTTATAACACTTTCTTATTCAGTAACATATGTAGAATACAGTGTGACAACCCAGAGTATATAATGCAACTTCTTTAAAAAAAAGATTTCAGTCCAAGAGGCTGTAACAGATAGTCATCGGAGTGCATATATTTATAAAAAAAATAAAAGTGGAACTTTCAAGATAATGCCCTTTGGGGACCAGGGCCAGTCTAACTCTTCTCTTATCTAAACAAAAAGGTTGGAACACTGCAACAATGAGAATGGATAACTTGTTTTTATAGATAAACATTTCAATAAACATCTGATATTGTCCTTCAGTGCCAAATGTTAGAATTTCATGGTGCCCAAGTTCATCTACCCTACCAATAATGGAATATAGCCTAGAGTGCATCTTATGGCAACCAATAAAGTTAGAGATATGTTCTCATACTCTCATAAATGAAGGGCACTAGACATTGCGTATTCAACACCCAAGGTGAAAAGGATAGACAGTGTTCTGATGGATGACAAGTGCGGACATTTTTCTTGCCCATGTGTAGATTAATTAGAACCCAACTCCCTTTCTAACATCCATCAGGAGAGCCCTAAGGAACTGCAGTCTCATCTTCATATAAGCTTCAGCAAAATTGAAATAAAAAACAAATGTAATATAGTTGAAAAAAATCTCTTGGATTCTAAATCCAAATGTAGATGTTTTTTGCATTGACTATTATTACATTGTATCATTTAGGCAATGACTTTGCCAGAGTATCAGTGTGAATAATTGAGACCCGATTGTTTATTTGTGTAGCCATGTCTGACATGTCCAAATGAGTCCAATCAAACATATGATTCTGGGATATTTTCAAGGGGTGAGAGATGATTTCAAATCATCACTATGGACCATTGACCCAGTGCCCACTCGAACATCTTCTTACCTGTTCCCATGAACGTGGGATGCACAGAACGCAAAGCTGTAGTGAAGCAGTGTGGGGTCAATCATGGCTCCATTTTCAGCCCGTTCAAGGAGATCACTGAGGTAGCAGAGATGTCTGTGACAGCCTCTGACTCCATTGCGTGCACAGTACTCATCTAGTACAAATACCTGGCCAGGACTGAACCAGCCCTGTTTAAAGAATAAAGGAGAGACTTTTTTTTAAATATAGGTTGTTTTCTTGAGAACGATTTGAACTGCGTGATATTGGTGGGAGGTTGGCAAAAGGAGCCAGGATGGAGGGTGGGGGTGATGTTCTAAGACTTAGTAACACATTGGTAGATTCAGAGTAGAATTAAGTCTTTTCTTTAGTCTAGACCCCAATAATATTTTCTCTCTCGTTCAGTATAATATAACTGAGGGGAAAGTTGTTTAGACTAATGTAAAGAGCAAATACATTTTAAGTGCTAGAAAAAGTGAGTTATAGTCTGCTTATATGCCAATAGCTTTGATACCTGATTTTGGAAGGAAGTCCTTTTATTTTAAAATAAAGGTAATTCCATAAATATGCAAATAGCATTGCATAAGTGATTCTTAATGCTATTTCTTCAATACACTTAATCATATCTAGAGGAGCTGCTTTTGCCTTGGTTTGTGTATCTTTATTTTATTTTTTTTTAATTTTTGGCAATTATTGGGTTCTCGTTTGGCTTTTGACCAATCCAAACTCTACATAGAAAAGCGAAACATACCCAATCTCCAACTTTACTGTAACAAATGGGTGGGGTGACAGGTTCCCCATTTCTGAACTAAGAATTCATTTAATTGATTTAAATCATTTCTGATGGTTATTTGACAGCACGAAGGAAAAAGGTTTAATTCTGTTGTTGTTGCTTGTTTTGTTTTTTTAACTCTAGCTTCTTCTTGGGGTCATCTTTGGAATATTCCCTTGTTCTGTTAATGCAAAGGGGGGCACTGTCCAGCTAGCTGGGAATACATGGAGGGCAATTGGAGTTGAGTAGACAACCCTGCTATACAGCGCTATTAGTTCTTATTGGAGACTTGGGTACTAATCAGTCAGGGAAATGGAGCTCTCTAAGGTATCAAATGAGAGCATCTTTCCTTTTTGAAATTATAAGTTATTGCAACGGGCGGGAGAGTGGTTGAGGCAAAGCACTGCCCCTATAGACAACTTCCTTGCCACCCCATCTGCTACCCCAAATGCTAAATCTTAGAAACAACACTGCTGTGAAAGATTAAAATATATTTTCTACGACTCAGATGACACCAAGTCTTTTGTAGATGCCAAAATAACTGCTTTGAAAAGAGTTGAAGAAATATCAATTAGGATCTCAGTCGAAGACACAGAAAAATTTATGGAGCCCTGCTGGTCGGACTCCAAAACCAACGGAAGAAAAGATTATAATAATGAGGAAAGGAATATATAGAGGAAGGGAGATGAGATTCTTTTCCTTTTTATGTGCCTGAAACTTTGTTCTTGAAAATTCATAGACCTAGGTATTCAGGTGGGGAGATATGATTTTTTCATCAAATATTCTCTGTTTGGGGTTGTCATTTTTTAGAAAAAAATACAAATAAAAAAAAAGGAAATGAAATTTCATATTTCCTTTCCAAATTAACTTTTAGATGATGCAATAGTTTCTCTCAACGAGACGTTTCAGGACAAAAGAAAATGAACAAATAAGACAACTAGGTCAAGATGCATATATGTTAATATGAGTCCAGCTGTTTAGAAAAGAAAAATGGGGGAAAAACCAGTCTTCAGAGGATAGAAGTTAGCCATAAAATGATATGAATTAGTTCAGCTATTAGATGGACTAGTATGAATTATAATGACTATCACAGAATCTTGTTAAATAAATATGGGGTCATGGCTTTGATATACAAAATAAACTTCCAAAAACATCTAAAATCACTTTTAGGTTGAAAGAGTTCAAATCTTGTGGTAAAAATGATTTTAAGTATACAATTACCAATGGCTCCTTTATGTGAAATGGCCAATTCTATTGCAATGCATCAAATCTTTCCTTTTCTCCCATTGTTTTTTTTACTATTTTTCCTATAAACATATTATTTGTGTTTCCTAAATCTAAATAAAACATCTTTCAAAAACAAGTCAGACCTAGTTCTGGAAGATTTTAGTGTGTCTTAGAAAAGACAGTGGTTTAAAGTCATGCAGATTTTTTTTTCTTTTCTGTGCTGTGAGGTTTGAAATGAAGTTAAGGGCAAGAAATATATGTCCACTAAGATTTCCCCTCCCTGGCTTATTTCCTCTATCTGTAAAATGGGACCGGTGATGCCTACCTTTTAGAAAAACTGGCAAAGTTTTCTAAAATCACACAAACCTTATCTTGTCAAGGCTTATTAAATGAATCATAAAGCACAGGGAAAAGAGGGACTCAGGATGCCAAATTATATCTTCCAAAGACCCGAGGATTTTGGGGAGAGGGAATTAAATTTTTATGTCTTTAAGGTAGTAATATTAAATTCATCATAAATCAGTGAGAAACTCTGTCTTTTTAGGAATCTTATTGTCTCTTCTATGTAAAGAGACAGGTTAGGAAAGCAGCATAGGGAATTGGGTTGGTTTCTGTAAATAGCTTGTCCCTACAGAATTTTCCTTCCTTCCTTCCTTTTTTTTTTTTTTTAATTTTTTCAAAGAACTATAAATTCAGTTCAGGAAATCAAAGATTGATTTATCTTTTGAAAATACTCCTGCAATAGAATAGGAGGTTATTTCTTGATCAATTCATTACATTAGGCAAAACATTTCAGCAGTCTCATCTTATCAACAGATTTTAAGTGTGTGCATCACTATCCTTCAGAAAGAACACAAACTTAGAACTTAGCTCCTTGTCTCCAGAGCACAGGGATGTTTAGGGTAGCTCCTCTTTCTACTTTCACTAGGTTTTCTAGAAAAGGTGAAAGTGGCAACCAAAAAAAAAGTTCTCTTTCAAGATGCTTATGTTTAAACCACTGTAGACCAAAGAATATACTTGCCAGGCAAGAATAGGAATCATTTAGTCTGTGGTCCAAAGTTAGGCGCTGCACCATCTCAAAGAGGGAAGCGTGGTCAAAGTTACAGGGATTGGAAGAGATAAATTCATCCATGCCATGTTTTTGAGCTCTATCTGCATCTGTTCATTTATACATGTAGAGAGAGACACAATTCAGAGAAACACACATTTTCTTTGACATTTCCAATATACAGGAATTCATAATGCATTTTGAACTCTAACCACTTTCTCTTAGTCCCGCCCCTCCCACCCTTATCAAACCAAAATATACTTTTGACCTCCCATTGTCAACTTGCATCACTTATTGATTAGCTTATTTCATTTCAGCAAAAATATATTGGCATCCACATCTTATCTGGTGATCGCAATGACAGTGCATTAACATTCTGCTGAAAAAAAGGAATGCAAAACTATCAACTTAGCCTCTTGTTCAAAGAGCACTGTTGGATGACCCAACTTCAGCTTAGCAAAGCCTATTTAGTTATTGATGGTGAATTCAAATAGATTCTGCCATTCTACTAAAGGGATAGCCAGAGCTTTTTTTTTCTATATTTTCTAGGATCTGGAAGGAAACTGTCTGGAAAAAAGGGGTTTCGATAATTTTCAGCCAATGCCCGACATGGGCAGTCCTTCCACATCTAGTGCCAATTGATTTTAAGAAAGGTCTTCCCCCCACAAAATACACTCCAAATCATAAAGATTTTTAGCTAATCATGAAGAATAAGTTATATGGGAATGCAATTTTGTACAGCTGAGAATAGTTGGAGAGTGAGTTTATGTCATGAATTGAGCTTACAGAGAGAAATTTACTCAGGAAGGGTTATGATTTGCCATTTGTTGTGAATTAATAATCTCAGTGTACTAACAATTTTTTTCAGGGTGAGGAATCCTCCTAAAAGCGAATTCATCTTAATATGTTTAAGTAAAATGTGCTAATTTTTATCAGTGAAAAAAGAGAGGACCCAAGTTGAGGGGTTGTTCCATGAAATTCATGGGTGGGGTGGGAGGTGGCTACTTGAGGAAAAGAACCAATTCCTTCATCTGTCTCCTAGTCCTCTTAATGCAGAGATTTCCAGCAGATTCTTTCAACAACTAGAGTAAGCTATTTATCCCCTTCTTTTCTTATACTATTTTAGTGGAACACAGGGGCATGTCAACGATGACTGATGGGGCACAGGAAAAATCAGTAATCCAAATCTGGGAAGGTGATTGGGGGAAACCATTTTGCAAGTCTACCCTACTGGAGTCATTGTACCTATGAAAAATCCCCCTCCCTACTATTAAAATCTTGGGCTAGAGGCAGTAGGATTTGAAAATGACATCTTTCCTTGCACTATTTTTAATTCTTCTTATCATGGAAACATGGAAATGTGCGTCCAAATAGAACTTCATTGGAGCTCATAGATCAATGCACTCTCCTCCAATTTTTAAAAGTCTTCTGATCATGGCACCAAGTATTCAGTGTCTGAACAAGATGCATTGTTTATGTCTGAGACATGCGTGAGCAAAGGTTTCCAGAAGGCATCTTGAGGATGTGTCTCTTTAAAGAGGAACAGACTTGCCAGAATGATCAGATAATGTATGTTTTTAAAATGATATTTTGGAAGAGGTATTCTCTGCTTCTCTTCCCCCTAATCCCCACCCAAGTCACACTTGATTCAAGAGAATCTGAAAATCCTCTTGGCTGTGAAACTGCCTTATCTTGCTGGTTGGGGAGGTGGTCTATGAATCGGCGTAGATTTTCTCTCCCCTTCTCTTCCTCACGCAGTATTCTATTTGCCTCTGAGTTGCTTGCCAGTTGACCCATTGTGTCTGGCAAGGAAGGAGTATGGCAGAGCAGTGCCCTCTGGAGTTGATGTCAGAAAGCTGGCTTATCTTAGAGCAAATGAGAAAGTGTGTGTGTGTGTGTGTGTGTGTGTGTGTGTGTGTGTGTTTATGAGATAGATTTTCCCCCATGTAAGAAATCAGGATCTCACCTCAATGACATATTCTGACTTCTCTGGCCTGAGGCACTGTATCCTAAGTCTTCCACAACCTTGGGTCTCTCACGGTAGAACATCATCTACACATGTCCAGCAAGGTCTCTATCTCTCTTGACAGATGATGCCCTCCCATTTCTGTCCCTTGAGGCTAAGATCAATTTGATTAATATGAATAACTAAAGGTTGTGTTCATGCTATTTTCAAATCCATTTTTCTCCCTAGTGCCAGGAATGTTATATTCTTCCTCTCCTATTTTTTTTTAACAGCTAGACCAGACATTTTATTTTGTTAGAGGCAGGTTAAGCACTCAAACAGTCTCAGAGACTGAGAAATGACAAATTGGCTAGAGGCCTTCATTTGCCAGTTTGGCTTCTATATTTTATCACTTTTCTCTTTAAGATTTGGGGCATACTGGGTACCAAACTTGGGGAAAGGGGCCCCTTTAGAGTTGTTAAAAATAGTCCATATGTTCTGAGTATCTTCTCTTTACTAGTTTCTTCTTCTGTAAAATGAAAGGATTGAACTAGGTGGCCTTTGGAGTACCTTCTCTCTCTAGAGCTAAGATCTCATGATCCTTTGTAAACTTTGTTGCCTAACTGATTTTCTTGGTGGGCCGTTCTCACTTTCCCAACGGATGGTGTTTTAAAGACTGAACAACATGACCCATGCAAATTATCATTAATTTTTCATAAACTTTAAAGGTATATCTGCAGGGTAGTGCTGTTTAGTGGAAAAGTCACTGGCTTTGGAGTCAGGGGACCTGGATTCAAATCTTACTGATAATAATGATTATGATTCCTTGGCTGAACTGCTTTCCCAGACCTTGTTTTCTTCATCTATAAAATGAGATGCTTGGACTTGATGACCTCTGAAACTTATTCATTCTTTGAACTAAATATTCTTAAAAAAAAAAAAACCCACTACCCAAATCCCTTAAAACTTTAACTCTTAAAGCCTAAATTTACTGAGATAAAAATTATTTTCTACTCTTGACCTTAGAAACTAGTCTTTTTTTTTTATTCAGTCTATCAACAATCAGAAAGAACATTGAGCTTGGAATCAGGAGACAAGGATTTTAATCTGATGTCTTCCCTGAGCCAATGGACCTTGGACAAATTTTTAGTCTGGTCTTGAGCTTCATTTCAAAAGAACAGGATAGGCAAAATGATCTCCAAGGCCCTATTCTAGCTCTTCATTTATGATCTCATGATGGAGGAAGTGTTTACCAAGAGTTCTTGTCCCTTAACGATGATCCTAGGATTTCAAATATTTATCAAGTAATTGGTCCCTGAAGCTAGCTCTAGTCACAGGGAAAGGATGTATTCAAATACATCAAGTATGAATGGATAAAAAATTGATATGCTTGGAATTGGGCTCAAAATGTCAAAGGTTCCAATAGCTGTACTATAAGCTGACTAAATTACCCTGACACCTCTATTTAGGCAGATTTCCCATTAGGCAGGCTGTCTTATAAAAGAGCTTACTACTTTATATGAATAGAAAGAACTCTGGACTTGGAGTCAGGAAACCAAAGCCTATCTACCAGGTTTAATGCTTACTGTGTTTCTGGGTAAGTCACTGAACCTCAGTTTCCTTCTCTGCAAAAAGAAAATTATAAAACTTGAATCATCACCCTCAAAGAGAGCTAGAGAGGGTTGTAAATAGAGTGCAGGATTTGGAATCAGAAAGATTTGCCTTTTAATTCAGACACTTAATCTCTATGTGTCAGCACTTTCCCTCAGGACCTAGCAGGGGCTGAATAAATTCTTGTTGACATGAAATGCTTGTTAGTTGATTTTGTATAAATCATTTAATCTTTTCCAGTCTTTGTTTCCTCATCTACAAAATAGGGATAATAGTAGCACCAACCTCCCAGGGTTGTTGTGAGGCTCAAATAAGATAACATTTGGAAAGTGCTTTTCAGGGCTAAAATGCTATATAAATTTTAGTTGTTGTTATTGTTTTCTTATTATCAGTGGAACATTTTGCAAAACTTATTGCAATTAAGAAATCTGACTTATTGCTATCTGTTACTTCCCACCATCATCTTGCTAACTCTTATTTCTAGACTTTGATTTTTGTTTCCATTCCTTATCTGAGGAAAACCTCCCTCTCTTCCCAATCCTCAAATCGTGTCTTCCTCCTATAGTACCTGGCTTCAATCCTACTACCTCAAAGGAGCTCACCCCGCATTAATAATGTGTTTCCTTTGCTGTTCCTTTGAACATTTGTGGCTACAACTTGCACTCCTATAGGTCTGATCTGTTAAAAGATAAATGTTTTCATGTATTTCTTGTTCACAAAATTCCTCTCTCCAGTTAGATAGGAAGCTTCCTGAGGGCAGGGTAGGTTTCATATCTGCCATTACTTTTGCATGCTCTCAATGTGCCTTATTGGGCAGTGTCCCAACAATTGGTAGGTATTATAAGCTGACTAAATTACTCTGACACCTCTATTTAGGCAGATTTCTCACTGGTGTTATTAAGAGCTACACACATGGAGATTCAGATGGTGTCTTGGATGTAAATCCCAAAATGGGAACATGTGTTCTTAGAAGTTCTTAGAGAAGGAAACAGCATTCAAGGTGCAGGTGTCTTTGGATACCATTCAGACTGCCTGCATGTGTCTCTATACAAGTCTAGGGCCCATATGCATTACATATGTTATGTATTTTTAGATAAAACACTGCCACCGTCCAGCTGTTCCAAGTTCAGTTTCAAATAACTCATGTGTGACTCCCCAGCAACACAATCTCGTGTTTCCTATATTGTTCTCTCTTTTCTTCTACGAGGTATTCTGCTTCAGTTTTTCCTGAAGACAGTGTGGGTGTGCTAGATAAAGGGATGACTCTGGAAGCAGACAGCCCAAATTCAAACCCCATCTCTATGACTAACTGGGACCCTGAGTAATTCACTAACTTAGCTGACTCACTCCTTCACCGCCCTGGGCTTCACTTTTCCCAATCATAAAAGAAGGGTGTGGGCTGGATTTTCTTTACATTATCCTCTACCTTGAAATGACGATCCTACCTGTTCCCTCATCCTTGTATAATTAATTGTTTGTTTGTTTTTTTAATCTCTAATGCTAACTTTTGGCAGATGTGACCTCTCCAAATAGCATCCAAAGCAATCACGATCCATCCATTTCCTGATTATTGAGTTGTTAATCTCATGGGCTTTGGGGCCATTCCCTTCTGCCAAGAGTTGGTATGTGCTCAGAAGATTCAAATTGATTTTAACATCAACAAGAGGAAAATATAAATCAGAGATATGTCAGCAACATAAAAACCCTGTGCCCTTTGGTTTGTGTGCTATCTGGGCAGAAGGGCACCATTGTTCTTATCCACTAATATTAAAAAAATACCAAGTGCTGACTATCTTATATTAAACACCCATCTACTTTCTCCAGCCCCAGCTATGGGAAGCAGTAAATCTTGGCTTTGGATTCACAGCTATTAAGACAGATAGCTTATCTCGTTCTTTGGAGCAATAATTTTTATTACCTTGGGATAATTTAAAGGACCACACAGAACAACCCTAAGTGCTTAATGTGAAGGCTTATACCTGCAAAAGGACTTCTTGAACATAAAATATAAAGCAGTTATCAGGGCATAATAATGGATATGAAAGACATTGCTTTCCATAGGCTATCTTAACTGATATTAGAATTTGAGATTCCTAAGGATGTTTATGGCAAAGGATTTGTGCTTGTGAAAGCTTGTTCTTGTGGGAGCAAAGGGTACAGACAAATGTTCCTTCCTTCTTTCCTTCCTTCCTTCCTTCCTTCCTTCCTTCCTTCCTTCCTTCCTTCCTTCCTTCCTTCCTTCCTTCCTTCCTTCCTTCTTCCTTCCTTCCTTCCTTCCTTCCTTCCTTCCTTCCTTCCTTCCTTCCTTCCTTCCTTCCTTCCTTCCTTCCTTCCTTCCTTCCTTCTTTCTTTCCATCCTTCCTTCCTTCTTTCCATCCTTCCTTCTTTCCTTCATCTTTTGATGAAAGATGGGATACTTTTATTAAGAAGAAACGAACAAACTCAATTTGTCCCCAAATTTGGTAGAAACAAATTTCTTTATGGATCTGGAAACAGGAGCCCCATATTAAGGAAGCTAAACATGCTTCTTTTAAAAATTCCAGTGAAGTAGCCTTGAGTTGATCAGCCTGTCACTTACAGCATTCATTTTCATAATTAGATTTCAGATTTACATAATTAGATTATAGTTCATTTCACTTTCAATGTTCTTTTTCTCTCCTCCCTATAGAACCAGGTATAAGAGATATATAGAAATATATATATATATATATATATGTCCAAACATATATATAGTCTTTTTTCCATGTTATCCTGTTTCATCAGCAAATATAAATGTGATCTTGTATTAGACACACATTTTTAAGATAGAGTTTATAATTTTTTTTAATTTTTTTTTTTTAAGCAAAGGCATTTGTTTTCTCCTTTTGGTAAGGACATTTTTTTTTTTTAATTTAACCAATCCATGCAATTGGTATTCTGCTGCCCTTCTGGCAGCTAAGTGAATCCTTACAGATAATCCAATCTCACTTTTTAGTTTGCAGGATTAAATTTTGGGATTTTTTATATAAAAGAGGAAGTATGGACTTTTGCTGTTGTAAATAAATGGCTATTATACTATTGATGAATTTCAATGAAAGAGAACCAGCTCCCTAAAGAAAGGCTAATTAAAAGGTTAGAGGTAGCCGGCCATCTTATTCACCCCTGGGATTTAGAATCCAATGATTATCTTGGAGAATGAGTCAAAAGGTAAATGAACAGCCAATAAAATTCCAAATTCACATCTGTGAACCCAAACCACAATTATAAGGTGACTTTGTATCATTCTTATCTGGAAAATGTGTGCTTGTCATATCTGTTTGACATTACAAGAATGAATATATGGTTTGGACAGTAACGAACAATGACACTAGTCAACCTCATCAGAAGACATGAAATAAAGAAGTGACAATGATTGATGGCAGCTAGTTATTTATGGATCTCCCTAAAAGATTCTTTAATGGGGGTAGTCAAAGGCTGAAATAGTTTTTTTTTTTTTTTTTTTTTTTTCTGGGAACTCTTAGTTGTGATTTAGTTTTGTTTTGCTATTTTTTTTTTTTTTTTTGGTTAGACACAGCAGTGGAAGAGATCCCAAACCAAACTACAGACTTTTCCATGCCCATTGTATAAAGCCATACAAATGATGGCATGGGTGGAGGAAAAACTAAACATTTCTATGATTGCTTAGATTTAGCAGAGTTTACATGCATGGTTCAGAAGGGTGACATTAATTAAGGAAACAGAAGGACATCTGTAGAGCTAAAATGCACTCCTACAAAAAGTTCAACAGGGGACTAATGATGCACATTTCAGCTTTAATATAATTTTTTAAAGGTCATCTAAAATAGAAGGTATAAAGTGGTGACATTGCCAATGATCTAAAAAAAAAAAAAAACAACCACCAATCAATAAATGATTTTCAACTTTCCCCTGCTGTATTTACTCTAACTTTAATTAATTTCTGGTTTGAAGATAAAACATAACTAGGCCATGTTTAAATTTTCCCTACAATGTAACCAATCATTTTCTGCACTTGACAGTAGTTAATAATGCATTATACTGTAAATCACTACACAAATCAGGAAAACATTAAATGGCTCAATGGATGACATTGTTGATGTCTGAGATCTCAGATTCCAAAGAAATACTTCTTCAATAAATATAGAACATTGAGAACTTCTCATAGCATTTTGAAATATTTTGAGCCGATTGTGGGAGTCTAGTTTTTTTTTTAAGTATATGCTTTTATAAAGAATAGCAAAGTGATTTACAGTGTCATTTTAGGTCATGCAAATTATGTGAATATTGAATTAATACTTTAAGATTGCATTCCTGCAATGTAGCATCTGCAAGTTGACAATACAAGAAGACATAGCAATGATTTCATGAGATATAAATAGAGAAAGCAATTAAAGCAGACAATTAGTAAAATAAAAACTACTAGCTAGCAATGCATTTTGTGCAAATACATGTAATGCCATCAGAACAGAACTCATCCATCCATCCATTCATCCATCCATCTATCCATCCATCCATCCACCTGCCCATCCTTTCTTTTATTCTTCAAAATGTGGCAAAATCCTGAATTTTCACTAAGGTCACATTCTACAGAAAGCTTGATTCAATGTCTCGTCAGACATTCAAATAAAAATAAAAGTCAAATAAGGGATCTGCTTGGAGTGGTGAAGAAGTCTGCCTGCTAACCAGGGGTACATTTATGCAAAAGAAAAAAAATAATAAACAAAAAACATTAAGAAGAAAGAAAGATAGAAAAGAAAAGGAGAAAAGAAAGGAGTATCATTACATGGTTAGGAGAAATGACATGACCTACTCCCTCTCATTTGGCATTCAGAATACTCCAATGGCATATTTGCCGGCTCTCTTGACCAACTTCCTCTTAATAAATTATGCACTCACCATATGTTTGATCGACAGCTTTTTAAATATGAATAAAGAATTAGTACACTGTATATTTAGTTCATAACTGAACAAGTAACTGAAGGAAAACTTTCTTAAGAGTCAAGTTTTCATTTTCTTTGAGGCATCTTTTAAAAAAAAATTTATTTTTTTTTTAGAAAAGAGTAACCAGACCGCTTTAAGAAATTGTACTTGCATTACCTTATTCTAACTAAAAAGGAGCATCAGGACTACTTATATAGCTTAGGTGACTGTGATGGGAAAATTCGTGGTCATTGTGAAGGAGTGATGCCCAAGCTTTGTGGACTGAGTTATTTGGGTTCAACGATGACCCCAACCTGTCCATTTGGTTAGGACAGAGTTACTGATTGCACCCCTCCCTTTTTCTTTTTCCAAATGATCATCCATTGGGTGTCCACATTACAGGAAATTGCCAAATCAGGGAATAAGAATGCTGACCCATGCAAGGCATGCTTGGACTTTTATTTATCCATTATTCTGAATATTTCTGTTTTGAAATCTTGCTCAGGGAGGCTTCCTATCCTACCTTTTTATTCCCTTAAGTATCTATGGTTACCACACCATGAGTGCACTGACCATAGAAACTGGAATGGGGAAAGGGAAAAAAAAAAAACACAACAGATTGTCAGAGTGCAGAATGATCTGTTTTCAGGCATTAAAGCAGTCAAGTCGATGTGGATTCCATGAAACAAAGGGATCATTTACAGTTTCATTGTGATGCTCAATTCATATTTACATCTCGGGACAGAAACCAAAAATCAAAAGAAGAGATGTCAATGGTTGGCTTTAGTCAGAGAAATCACTTGATGCCAATATGAAAGCCAGGGAGAGAAGGCAATTATGCACACATCACATGCATCCTACGTTTAGTATGGAAGCTGACATTTCAAACCTGAGTTCAGGAAAATAACATGAAAAGTTTTACTACGAGATCTAAACATGAGGAAAGTTTTAAGAGAGAGGAAAAAAAAAAGCACATTGCAGATGTCAGATAATCTCAACTGATTATCTGAGCTGTGCTAGCTACAGGGAGCACTTACCCTTGAGTCCAGCTAGAAGTTAGCAGGGTAAGAAGGAACAAACCAGAATAACATAAAGACTAGCAACAAGGCTTCGGAAAGCAGACAGGAGTTCTATCCTAGCAGCTAAAGTACTTGGGTTCAAGCAAAGAATGAAAAAGAAAACAAACTAAAAAATAATTTTAAAAAATCCCCCAAACCAATAACAACAACAACAAAAAATTCAACACCCCCAAATCCTAACTGCTGGAAACAAACAAACAAACGATTAAAAAAATCAATTAGGGAAATAATCATCCTGACTGATTATCAGGGTGGAACATATAATACAATTCTCAAAGACATCCAACTGTTGGCATATGATGGGCTTAACAGTTATTAGCTAGAAACAGACATTAAAAATGAAAAATATAACAAGGGGTTCTGTCAAACATTTCCTGACCCATTTTTAAGTTTAAAAAAGGCTTTTTTTTGCCCCTCCTGCAAAATGATAAGTAGAGATGTAATTTTTACTTTTATATAACACTAACAGAGAGAGGACAAAGACAAGGGCAAGTGACGACTTTGAGGATGCTTAGTATTGCCATAGGGGAATATAAATCTTGACAGTCCTGTTATCTATAGTTCTGGAAATTAATTTTTATGAAAACCCCAATCTCTAAAAATGAAACAATGATATTAATTGTCCAGGGCAAAAAAAAATACCCCAATGAAAACCACACCCC
The DNA here is from genome assembly GCF_016432865.1 of Antechinus flavipes. NCBI lineage: Eukaryota > Metazoa > Chordata > Mammalia > Dasyuromorphia > Dasyuridae > Antechinus > Antechinus flavipes. The sequence goes on from NC_067398.1 coordinate 22,077,250, forward strand.
AAACAAAAAGAAAAGAAACCACTTGTAGTTTGGAATTCTTTTTCTTTTTTAATTGTAGCAAAGAAGAAAAAAAAAGAATATATACATATCTCAAAACACCACATTTTTAAGATCTGGGCAACCCAAATAAAAGGGTTTGTCGAGTCCCACGCAAAATAAGGAATAGCAGGATCTATTTTTCAGTGTTGAAATTGCATAGCAATATTCCACTCCACTTTTCCTGAGACTGTCTTTAGATTTTGCAGTTGAACACTGTTTTGCAGTCATGAGGTCAGAGAACAAAATCTGCCTACAGAAGCCTGTGAAGCCAAATTAAGTAGGCGCCCAACAAATTCCGCCTTGCTCCCAAATCCCGGACTGCATGATGTGATGTTCTCAAGTCTCTCTTGAATATATATTACATGACAAGACTGGAGTGTTTTTTTTTTTTGTTTTGTTTCGTTTTGTTTTGTTTTTATCACCAAGAAAATTTCTACCCTTTCTAGCTGCTTACTATCTCCATGAAAAGAATAATAACAATAACAACAATAATAGTAGTAAAGCAATTGGAAAGTTGTTACTTCAGTGTATCATTCTGGAAAAAAAAATCACTCATTAGAAAGAATGGCATCTACCATCTACCCGGAAGGCTATTTGTAAAAGAAGCATTTAAGGAGAGAGACAGACAGACAGAGAGAGACAGAGACAGAGACAGAGACAGAGACAGAGACACACATACATACAGAGAGAGAGAGAAAGAGAGAGAGAGAGAGAGAGAGAGAGAGAGAGAGAGAGAGAGAGAGAGAGAGAGAGAGAGAGAGAGAGAGAGAGAGAGAGAGAGATGCCAGATTTAAATGGGTAACAATGGCTCTTACCTTTTTACTGGACAAGGAGATCTTTTTAAAATGCAATACTTGACCGTCTTTAAGATTTGACATTTTGTGCCTTTGATAGCAAAATAACCTTAATTTTTATCTTATTATGCATTCAATTTTTAGCCAATTTTTTAGATTACTTAATGTTACTAAAGGCTCTTTTGTAGCTGAGCGTTATGCTATGCTTTTTTTTTTTTTCATTTTCTGAACTCAAAATCTTTCTGGGTCTCAGTTTCCTGTAGAATGTGGGGGTTGGAGTAGGTGATCTATGATGTCCCTTCCAATTTTAAATGACCTTATGGCCCAGAATAATGCACAGAATTTAGCTTAAATTAAGAGAAATTTCTTTAACACTACTCATGCACATTAGCACAGTTCACAAAAGGCCCACCTTGGCTCTAGAAAGACTTGGCTTTATGTGTTGCTTCTAAACGTGCACTATCAGTGAAATAGTCCCTCAGTCTCCTCTTCCCCCTGATAGGCAAGTCATTGACTATTTTAGGGCAATTCTCGAAGACTTTAAGATTTCAGAGGAATGAAGGATTTTCATTCAAGGGCCTGGGTTTTACCTCCTCTGCCAATCTAGCCAAGTTACTTTGCTGCCCTGGGCCTCTATTTCATCTGGAAAAAGAGGGGGGTTAAAATCCAGCGGCGATGTCAAACTCAAATAGAAACTTATCTCTGTGGGCCACAGATTGACTCAGAAAACCAGAAGTTAACACTATCAATATTGTATTGTATTTTAAATTTCTTTTATTAAATGTTTCCTCATTCCATTTTAATCTGGTTTGGTTGGCACTGGGAAATTTTGCAAGAGGCATCCTGGCAACTGCAGATTTGATACCTCTGGACTGGAAGACTGCTGAGATCCTTTCTAGCTTCAATCACCTGGGATTTATGTTTTGGCTGAGTAAATTTGCATTTCAGGAACTCTTGACATGGATGCAATCCAATGATTGTGTGATCCTGAACAAGTCACTTTACACCATTTGCCTCAGTTTCCTCCTCAGTAAAATGAATTAAAGAAGGAAGCAAGCGGCAAACCACTTCAGTATTGTTGCCAAGAAAACCCCAATTAGGATTAGGGACTAAAAGGATTTAACAAGAATCTGTTTATCTCTTGAATTTTAATCTCATCACCATTCTGCAAACTCAAACCTTGACTGACACCAAGTCTCTCAACCTCCTCTTCCCTTGATTGGCAGACTGGAGTGTGGACTAGTAAACTCCTCCTCATGCCTTGCACTCCACTTTGCATTGGCTATTCTGTCCCCACTCTGCCTTGCCTCTTGGTCTCCTCCTGCCTCCCATCTTTTTTGTTTTCTGTTGACTGTTATCTCCCCTCATCCTTCCATTAGACTGTGAGTTCCTTGAGGTCAAGGTGTATCTTTTTATTGATTGTATCCCCGGCATTAGCACAGTGCCTGGCACCTAATAAATACTTAATAAATATTGATTAGATTGGATTGGTTAATGGATTTGGTCAGTTTTCAGGTCTAGAGAATCTGGCTTCAATATATATTAGCTATGTGTCCATGAGCACATGATTTCCAAAGATCATATATTTTAAAAGACCTAAAAGGTCATCTAATCCAACACCCTCATTTTACAGATGAGAAAACAGCCCAAAAAGAGATTAAGTGATCTGCCCATATGCCCAGTCAATGGCAGAAGCATAATTTGAACCCATTTCCTTTAAGACCAAATTCAGTGATTCTTCCATAGTCCTTATGCTGTCTTTCTCAAATCATATAACCAATGAGGGTCTCGAGACAAGCTCAGATACTAAGTCATAAAAAGTTGACTTTTTTCATTGGTAGAGAAAATTTCCACAATGGGATTTCTCAATTGATGAAATTACACGTTCAGAGTATCTTACTTTTCAATCTCAATGACCAAAGGCGGGGGAAAAAAAACGCTAATGAGTATGTTAACTGGTGTGCTAGAAATCATGAAGAGAATCATAGAATACAAGAATTAGAAGAGACTAGAATTAAGGGCCTGACACAATGGATAGGACCCTAATGTTTGCAATCAGGAGACCTGAGGTCATATAGTCCCTCAGATACCACCCTGTGATACTGAGCTAGTTACTTAAAGTCTATGTGCCTTTTTTTCATCTGTAAAATGAGAGGCAAGGTTGGACTCTGAGGTGCTTTCTAGCTCTAAAGTGATCATTGACCTAGTTTATTTAACCGTATCATTTTTCTGGAAGGTGGGGAGCTAAGGAGTGAAGTCACTTGGTCCCAGCAGGCCCAGCCCCTGAGGACAGGTACTGTCTTTGCTCATTTTTGTATCTTCAGGTCTTAGCAGGGTGATTTGCACAGAGCAGGTGCCTTACTAATTCCTGCTTGTGTTAGCCTCCTCAAGGTCATCCAGTCAGCAAGCAACAAACCCAGGCACTGTTCAATGCCAAGATTCTAATGTCGACAGTCTAGAAGTGGCAATGTCCTGGCATATTTCAGCCCTCTTCAAGATCATCCGAGCAGCATAGAGATGATCACGTCAGAAGGATCCCGGGGACTGGAGTCTTCACTAGTTTAGTTCTATTTTACAAATGGCTAGAGATTCAGCAGTAAGTAGTCCCTGTCATATTGGTACCTGCAGACTTCTCAATGGTATTTGAATAACAGGATCCTTTTTTTCCCCCTAAATGGATAAAATGACTTCTTCTTAGTGGTACTTGGCACAATACCTTCACCTAGTGGTAATGAATGTTTATGGATTGATTGGTTTTGTTGCCCTTCTAAGATGGCCCATCAGTCACGGAGAATGGTATGCTGAGATTTACTACATCTCCTCACTCTTTCTTTGAACGTTAAGTAGATTTGAGAAATTAGAGAGAAGGGAGCTGTTTTATTTGAATATACAGTGCAAGTGTATGAGAAGAGAATCTTATCACTTCTAACTCATTCAAATAATGTTAAGGAACCCTATAAAACTAGAGAGATTTAGAGAAACGGCAGCCTGGAGATAAGATACATTCTGATGGATTTCAAAGGCATTGTCTACACTGACGTCCCCTGGAGTTCCTACTCCAATAACATGTCGCGGCATGATGGAAACCCTGGGTTCTCAAAGCCTATGATAGCAGAAGGTCAGTTGCAGTGGCTTCTTTTTTGTACCCTAAGACAAACTGAGGACCAGATAACTAAATTCCAAGAATTTTATCACCAGATTGGATACAAGGGGATAGATTTTGGGCAACAGCAGTTCTTGAAGATTATCTATTACATCACAGAAAGTTTGTGGCCTGTTGGAGGGACTGCCCCCATCAGCAACATCACCCGGACCCACAACCTCAAAGTCAAAATGAGACCTGTTGAAGACCTTTGCTTAAAAGGGCCAAGGTCTCCTGTGGCATCCAGGGCCATCTCCAAGTCACCTTGATCTATATCTGGCCACTGGACCTAGAAGGCTCTGAAGGGGAAACTGAGGCAAATGACTTTGCACAACTCTCCCTCACTTAAATTGGTTCATCTTCGAGAACGAAGAACAAACAACAATAACAACATCTCTGACAATTGCCTCTTCCTTCTTCCTCTGTTCTCTCCATGGCCAAGACTCATCAAATCTTGTTGATTCTACTTACAAGACATCTCTCACATTTGTCCTCTCATTTCCACTCACTATAGGGCTCTACTCTGGTTCAGAGCATGGCAATAATCCTAGCGGAATGCCCCTGATCTCCAGGCTTGTGAATGTTTCTCCTCTCCTCACGTCATATTATATTGCCTTCTTGGTGTAAATGTAGTCTGTCTCCAGGAAACTAGAAGCTCCTTGCTGATAGGATCAATTTTCTAGGCTGTCTATGCATTTCCATTGCCTAGCACAGTGCCTTGTCCACAGCAGATAATTGATAAATATTTGTTTAATTGAATTGAATTAAACTAAAAGATACAAGATGGGCTAAAAATGGAAAGCAATATGACATAAAAAAATGAGCACAGGATTTGGAGTCAAAGACCCTGGGTTCAAATCTAGAGACTGCTTCTTGTTACTTCTGTGACTTGTCCAAGTCACCTAGATCTCAGCTTGTTCATCTTTGAAATGAAGCAGTTGGACTAAATACTTTTATTTTTAATTTTCTATTTGTTAAAATGCATAAGGGCAAGAAATTGACTTTCTTTATTTAATATTTATTATTGATTTTCTATTTTAAAATAGATTTTATTGACATTTTTTATTCATATATTACTTATATTCTCCTTTTCAGTGAGCCATTATTTAATACAAAGTTTATTAAAAAAAAAACAATAAAGAAAACTAAAAAGAGGAAGAGAAAAAAAATCAACAAAACTGATGAAGTCATTGAAAAAATCTGGCATATGCAATATTCTATCCTCATGATCATTCTTTTTTCTTCCTAGAACCAGCTCTGGCTAGATGATTTTGAGTCCTATGAAGTTTATGGACTATCCTAAGGAGGATTTAAAGATGCCCATTTGTCTGATATGATTTACATAAGATTCTGCCTGGAGGGAAGGAGATCAAATATACAAAAGGGAAAGGAGCAGTTTTATTCGAATATGCTATGTATGTACATGTGAATAGAATCCTATCACTTCTAATTCATTCAAATAATATTAAGGAACCCTATGAAAACCTTCAGAATCCAACCATTCAGAATCCAGAATTATATTATTTTACCGGGGAAGGTAGTAAATCATTTATAACTTACTTATGAATAGAAATGTGCAATTTAGTAGGTGAGGAAGTAGTAATATGTGAAAGTTAACCGATCCAGTGTGAATTTCCTCCAACTCATTTCCAAAGCCATTTCCTCTATTAAGCCTTTCCTCAGCCAATCCATCAAATACCCATAGCATACTAAAGAATCTCAAACTTGGAAGGGAGCTCCCAGGGCCACCTAGTCCAAGTTAAACCAGAATAGGAAATCCCTTTCATAAAGTACCTAGAAAGTGGTCTTGGAGATTTTATTTGAGGACTTCTAATGAAGGAAGTCCACTAGCTTTTGAGGACACCTCCCCTTTTCTAGTTAGTTCTAATCTTTAGACAATTCTTTAAAACTAAGCTTCATATTACCTCTTCGCAACTTTTCCTCAATCCTCCCCATTCTTTCTTCCAACACTAAGTAGAACACTGTCTTCTCTAGAATAATCCCTCAGAAATTTGAAAATCATTGTTATACATGCCACTGAGACTTCTAATCTCCAGTCTAATGATCTTAATTTCTTTTATCTAACCTTGTATGCCATGGTATTGGGGTTCCTTATGACTTGGTTGCTCTCTCTGAATAGTCACTGGCTCAATCATGTCCTTCTTAAAATGTGGTGCCCATAACTGCCCCTTATGTACCAGATAAAATCTGCCCGGGGCAGAATACAGTGAACTGCCCGCTTTCTCATCCCTAGAAGCTGTGCCATCTTAATGCAGTTTAAGATAGAGGCATTTCTTGGCTGCCATGTCATAATGCTGACATATATTGAAGTTGTAGCTTGCTAAAACCAGATCTTTTTTTTTTTTTTTTTTTAAAGTTGATCTGTTGTCTGGCCACATTTCCTCTTAAATCTTCATTATATTTAAGAAGTTGATTTTTTGAACCCAAGTGGAATGCTTTGCATTTATCAAGTTTGATTGAAACTTAAATAGATTCCTTTTCTGAACTCCCATTATAGTTAATAATAATAAAAATAGTTAGTATTTATGTAGTGTTTTAAGGCTTACAAAGTATTTCATATTTTTTATCTCATTTGATTTCCACAACAATTCTGAGAAATACAATCCTCATTTTAGAGATGGGGAAGCTGAGACAGGCAGAAGTTAAATGATTTGCCCAGGGTCACTAGTTAATAATTATCTAAAATCTGGATTTGAACTCAAGTTGTAGTCACGATGGCCTACTTAAATGATTAAGTCTTATCTAGTTTTATTATGTGTGCTAGCAGCTAAGAAGCTCATGGAATAGTGAAAATTTCCCCAGAAACTGAATTTATAAATTTAACTCTTGGCCCAGCTTTGTGATCAGGTTCCTGAGAATAATGAGAATAACAATAATGCTTTTATTATTTCTCTCACTGGGGTGTGATAAGGAAAATACTTTATAAATTTTGAAGTATTTTAAAAGTATGAATTATTTTCTTAGGCTTTTTGAAGGAGATTATCTGAATGTTTCTGTCCCACTTATATAGTATTAAGCAAAGTTCTTGATAAGCATAGTCCTTGCCCAACCGATGGAGCATAAAAAAAGAGAGCATTAAGTGATGTGTTTCTACATATCTGTTATAAAGAAGTAATTCCACTCACCCTTCAGTTATCAAATGCCTGCTGTGTAAAAGACTCTCTAAATTATAGAATGCATGTGAGGATTGTGTCTGGCTTCCTCGAGTCCAGACTGCAATCCCACTGTCCTCCTCCTCGACCTAGAGTCCCTCATCACCAATGCTCAGTGCTTGAAAATGGAGAACTGGATAAAGATCTTTCACTTATAAAAAAATTCAAATCTATGTTTTCAAAGGCTCAGGTTAACCTGGGCAGCTTGCAAAGCTTCTTTTTTTTTTCCCCCCTTCAGGATTTTTTTTTAATATTTTATTTTATTTTATTTAATAATAACTTTATATTGACAGAACCCATGCCAGGGTAATTTTTTTTTTTTTTTTACAACATTATCCCTTGCACTCGCTTCTGTTCCGATTTTTTTTCCCTCCACCCCCTCCCCTAGATGGCAAGCAGTCCTATATATGTTAGATATGTTTGCAAAGCTTCTTAATAGATTTGAATGGATTATCATAGAACCATTGCAAGCTGGGAAGGACATGGGAGGACATTGAGTCTAACTCCTTTATTTTATAGATGGACCTCATAGAAGGGCAGGGACTTGACCAGAGTCACCAAGTTAGTAATCACCTGAGGGGTGATTTGAACTCAAGTCAAAAAAGAGAAGTCTTCTTGACCTCAAGGCCAGGACTCGATGCACAATTCTATGCTGTGTCTGATTGGATTCTATCCTACTCATAATAAGTGGGAGAAAGAACATTGAATAAGGGGTCAGAAAACTTAGGTTCTTATTCCAGCTTCTCCAATTATGAACTATGTAACTTTGAGTGAGGGCATTTCAAACACTCTGGGTCTCAGTTTAGTCATCTGTAAAATGGGTAAATGAGATCTACCTGCCTACCTCACTGAATTTCTGTGAAGATAAAAGGATAAATGCACATGAAGGACTTTGTAAAGTAGATATCAAACATATATAACATCAAAGAATCACTGAATTTCTAAGTAGGAAGGGACTTTAGAGACCATTTTGCCTTCATTCCTAAAAAGAATTACTATTACAAAATTCTTGACTAGATGTTATTAAAATTATCATTAGATTTTGTTATTTGTGTCACAAGTTTTAGGAGCTGCTAGGTGGCTCAATGGATAGAGTAGCAGACCTGAAATCAGAAAGATTCATCTTCCTGAGTTCAGACACTTACTAGCTGTGTGATTTCTGGACAAGTCACTTCATTCTTTGCCTCAATTTCCTCATCTGTAAAATGAGTTGGAGAAGAAAATGGCAAACCACTCTAATATCTTTACCAAGAAAATCCCAAATAGGATACATAGAGTCAGACACAACTGAACACAATACCATTTTAGACCTTATAAGAAATCTTGCATTGCCCCATCTCTGTTGTTTTCCAGATGGGAACGCTGAGGCCTCAAGAGGGAAAATGACTTCTACAAGACAAATGAGACTCCTAACTCTTTGTCCTATACTCTTTGGAGTTCATATATTTTGAAATTCTATTTTACTCTAAGTGACCTTTTATATTCTGAGTGAGGAGAAAGTATAGAAGAAAAACTAGGTAATGTGTTGAGTTTATCTCTGTAGTAAAAAGAAATTACTTATTTTCTGTTTTATGTTTCCATTTTGTTTGCACTCATCATCATCATCATCATCATCATCATCATTAACAGTAGATTAAGGTGACCTGACAGATTGAGGAGAGGACCAGACTTAGAGTCAAAAAGATCCCTCTCTGATAAACATGGGGTTGTGCGACCATGTAATGTCGCACTTTCTTGGACCAAAAGCTGCAGCTGCATTGGTAGAAGGAATGTCCCTACTGGAAGTTCCTTACATCAGTGAAATTTGCATGTTTGGGTTAAGAAACATTTTTGCAATTAATGACTTTGACCCTCTACCTAAAAGTTGAAAGCTGCCCAAAAGAAAGTCATTGAATGTTAAAGACAAGACTGTCTTTAGAGTGAAATCCATGAGTCAATGGGAAAAAAAAGAATAGTTTCAAGGACAGAGTTTCTGAGTTCAAGCGTAAATTTCTTGCAGGGTTCATAATATAATGGCTTTAGAGCTAGAAAGATCTCAGAGAGCATGTAGTCCAGTTGTGTCATTTTATAGATTAGGAAACCAAGGTCCAACGAGGAGAAGCAAGTAGTAAGTGTTGGTGGCAGGAGTTAAACCCAGGTCCTGTATCTCCAAAGCCATTGAGCTTTCCACTATACTGTGCTACCTTGTGCAACTAAAAATGTTAATTCAATGTGAACTTTTATCATCATCTTAGGTAACTCCCTTTGGCTCTCCGAGCCTTAATTTCCTTATCTGTAAAAGGAAGGATTTGGATTAAGACCCCTTCTGTCTCTAACTTTATTATTCTGTGACCCTATGATCTTATAGATGAGTAAAACAAAGTCTATTAGTTATCGCAAGGCCACATAAGTAAATGGCACAGTCAATCCCAGCATCCAGTACCTCTAAATCTTAGGCCAGTCATTTAAAGAACAATGTTGTCACATATCCCTTATCTCAGTCTACCTAGCTGCTTCTCTATTAACAAGACATCAAAAAGGGTTGAACAGCAGATACAGACATAGCAAAAAAAGAGGACAGGTTGCTGGAGCACTAACTGGGGTTGTTTAAGGAGACGATTGTAATTTTGAATCTGAGTTTATTTATTGCATAGCCCAGGATGGGAATTTAAGGCACAAATGCTTTTTTCACTGCATGTGATAATGTCTTATTTTATTTTTAAGTTATTCTTAATGGCAGATTTTTAATTGGTTTCAAATGAAGCCCTATTTATAAAGGAACATTAATAGGAAGGAATAAAGCAAAGAAAGAAATCACACACTTTATTTGAGGCAATCAAAGGAAGACAAATGAATGGCTGGTTATGAATTACCATCCTACCTTTCAACTCTTTGACTCTGTCTCTAACTCACTTTAACTCTTAAAACTAACTGACGTAAATGTTCCATGTCGTTCAGTCTTTGAAAAAAAAATACAGCAAGTATTGCATTTTAAAATCCCATTCATCAATCATTCCATCCCAACTTTTCTCAGGCTTCCCCAACTCATGTTTTCAGCAAACATGCCTGATGAATCTTTGCTTTAAAACATTTTAGAACCCATAAAATGATTCTTTAAGAAGCTAGTTTAATCTGGTCTTTGGAGACTGATTTGACTTCAAAGGGCAAATCACAGATTAGAGAGCTACGTCCTAAGACAATTTAGTTACTTACAAAATTGAGAGATTGGCGCATCTAGCTGAGGCACGTTTCCTCCCTTGGCATTTAGCTTTTGAACTTGAGTTGGGGGTACGGGCTTGTGGGACTGGCCAGTGGCCCGGTACATGGCTTGGACCCACAAGATCCGGTCTTGTTCATCATCGCTGGCAAAAATCACCGTGTCGCCTTCTTTAACTGCATTGAAGAAGGCTCGGCCCCCTTCCAAACCTGGAATGAGATCAGACAATACCTGGATGGGATTTGGTCTCTTTGACGTCTCATCATCACAAATAGCACAATAGGAAATGCTTTTGCCAATGACATTTTCCCAGTCGTTGATGTGATATGTTTGTTCTGCTGGTTCTATGTTCTCTATTGATGTGTCTGGGTCAATGTCAGTTACCTTAAACCTGGAGATTCTAGGGATTGTGAATTGAGTCGATACATTTATTTTAAGATTACACTTACTATAGTGTATCACTCAGATAGCAGAAAAAAAATGTTTTGGGGCATAATGAATATGAAGTTGAATGACATTTAACTGATTCTTGATTTCTTATTTAAACATGGGAAGGACCTTTGCATAGCAGGCAGTGTCGAATCTTGGGTTGGTACACAGCAAGGCAATGAGCATTTATTAAGATCTTAATATGTGTCAGGTACTGTGCTAAATGCTGGAGACAAGAAGAAAAGCAATTCAATTGTAGTCCTTGTCCTCATGGAGCTTATATTGTAATAAGGCTAGACAAAGTATAAACAGAAACTGAAACATGACGTTGAAATCTGAAAATCAGAAGCCAGGTGATGAATGAAGGTTGAACAGCCTGGGACCTTCCCTAAAATGTTTGCCCTTGGAAGAACTCACTATTGGAAGCAGCGGGCTGGTGGGATGAAGAGACAATCCTGGGTATTAGTCGGATGGATGTTCCAGGAGGTGCAAGTATAATAGCTAATAGGCTATTTTGGGCAATGTCTTGAGGTAAGCCTTTGAAAGCTATACTTCTGGATAGAATGGATATGATGCCCCAAAAGGGGGCAGGATTAAGTAGGTACTTATATTAGTTTCCCTCTCCCGTTTATAACCCACTTTCCATAGTTACCCGGGGGATATATCTAGTGACTCACTGGTAGTAGTTAGACATAGCTTTGAGAAGTGGAAATATAAGAACTTTCCTGCTCTCTTCAAGTCTTTCCCACTTCCTCCATCTGCTACAACTTACCTCTCTAAGGTTACTTTCTATCTACTCCGGAGGTATCTTGTATCTCTCTATTTATATACTTACTGTCTCCTCCAATAGAATGTAAGCTTCCTGAGAGCAGGTTCTGCCTTTTTTTGTTGTGGTTGTTTTGTTTTTTTTTTTTGTATCCTCGATACTTAGCACAGTGTCTGACACATAACAGTCAATAAATGCTTATTAATATTTTTGTCAGTAACAAAAAGGGCTGCCTGGCAATTAATTTCATTTCCTCCCATTTTTAAAGGCTATTGAAATTTCGATGACAGATGAATGTACAAAGAAGATAGAAACTATCATTGCATCCATTGAGAAGGAAATGTAATTTACTAATCTATGCTACTTTAAATCCTTGATAAGGAAGCTCAAGAATCTGATTCTACTTTCAGGGTTGGTGATGATAAGAATGATATCACAATAAAAACAGCATTTTTAAAAATGAGCATTATATTGAATTTTTTGTTAATATTTTTGCAAATACTCATATTTTGTTACTAGATACAATCACACTTTATTTCCTTTTTTCTTATGAAACAAGGCATTTCTGTCATAACAGAGAGTATGGTGGCCAGAATGGACACTATATAGTTTGGGTTTGTGGGGAGTGTCCTTCAAGGGACTCAATCTAGAAAAGAGATTGCAACAGTCATTTTGATTTGACTTTCAGAACAAAGTCACATTTTCCCTCGTGATATTGACTTTGAACGGTCCACTTTTTGACTCATGAGTTTTACGTGGCTCTCACAGGGTAACAAGAAGGAAAGGCTGGGCCCATTTTTATCTGAGGGTAAGCCAATGTTGAGGAAGAAAACAAACTTGCACCTGCCAATGTGAGGGCCAATTTAACGAACCATTTTGTGAAAATGCCAGGAGGCACACTTGTAAGAACAGGAGGCTCCCGACTAGAGCATTTAATTAATGCCTAATGAAGCCAGTCCTGTCTTTGTGTAGTGTCAATGTGTAGAATTACTCATTGGAGAGCAGAGCAAAATGGGTCACTGACTCTTAAGATGGGTTCGAATATCAGGAAAATCAATTTCTCTGCTGATCCTGGTCTGTAGGACTAATCTCCTGTACCTTGTCAGGTTAACAGCCAGTCTTCCCTTGAGCTCATATTTCTTCGATGCTTATTTTATTGCATGTGGAAGAGCAATATGGAAGGAGGAAAAAAGGTTTTGGGCCAAATACTACAGTATGGTTGGAAATGCTTGCCTCATGCAGATTTGGCATAAGAAAATAACTTTTCTGGGAGAGGTCTGTTGGTGCTTGTTGCTCATTAATATGCTGAAATGATCCCCTTCCCCCATCCCCCAAAGTCTAGGATGCTAAAGACTGATTTCGACTGGGTTTTTGGAAAGATGACATTTGGGGGAGGGTAGGAGAAAAACACAACTTACAAATATCAAACTTCCCCCTCGAAGGAGCCGGTTTCACATGGGTTTTTTTTTTTTTTTTCAGTTACAAAGGGAAGCTAAGAGGTTAAATGGGCCTCTTGTTTTTAAAGTCTCCCCGACTTTCAATTCTTGCTTCTTGAGAGCAACGATCAATGTAGAATGTGCAGGGACTCTATTGTTTAGGGTTTTCTAACCTGTGTGGCGTGGCTTAGATTGTGTGTATTTGACAAATGGATCCAGGCTTACTTGAATTTTGTTTGAGTGTATGTGTGTGTGTATGCATATATATTACATATATGTATACATACATACATACATACATTGCATTATATAGACTCGTAGTGGCAAATGTGTGGACATATATATGTACATATGTGTGTACACATATATACACATGCACAATAACATATATGATATATATTCATGTAAGATTATTTTAAATTCGAGCATTTTAGAAAAAAAATCGGAATATATTTTGAGTTATGTTTGATCATTCTATGTGACAATGGAAAGGAAAACCATTTCATTGGTAATTGAAGCCTGCCATGAGATAAGGTACCTGGCTGGGGGTCAGTGTAGTCTACGGTGTAACCATCCAGCTGCAGAAGTTCCTGAGGTTCGGCCTTTTTCTCTCGGTAACTGCACATGGCAAATGTGTACTGGCTGACCTGCAGAGATGACAGTCAAGTTGGTGCTGGGACCTCCCACTTCACATGAGCCCCCACATAAGAAATCCAACTTACCGAACCTCTTTTCATTCTTTAGTGTTCCTGGATAAGAATAATACCAATAGCAATAACAATGGTCATAATAATAATAATTCATGTTTACTTAGCATCTTATTTAGTAAGACAACCCTGTGAGGTAGACAGGTGAATCAACTCCAAGAGAATGGAAACTCCCTGAGGGCAGGGACTATTATGTTTTGTCTTTAGAACCTCTAATGCCTGGCATACAGTAAGTGCTTAATGAATGCTTGCTGGATTGAAATAAATTGAACAGCTTAAATATCAGTTTCCTTGTTTTCTAGGCTTTGGGATCATTTGTCATAAGCTGTTGATATTGATCTTGATGATGGGTGGATCCGAGATCAAGTCCTACCCCTGATCCATACCAGCTGTGTGTTCCTGTCACACAATTAACCACTCAGTGCCTAAGTTACAAAATATGTTTCTCTCTCCAGGGGCAGAAAAGTTTCCTTTCCAGCAACTCCTTTCACCAAGAGTTCTAGTTTAAAATGACAAAAATGACAAACTAAGAAGTTAGAACTGGACTTTAGAGATCTGTCTGTTTATTTTACTAATTAGAAGATTAGAACATAGTGATTCTCCCCAAATCTCTAACTTGAATCCCTTCAGAGATCTTTTTTTTGTCTGTCTAGACTTTCACTGTTTAGCCTGGCATATTTGGGGGCAAGGCCAGATTTGTGATTTCATCACCATAAAGAACTCCCAGTGTAGCAATTCCCTTCATCGACGCAGATATTTTACAATGGGCAATGTCATGGAAATGATAAATTTCCTTTCTAGGTCACACAACTTTCTCTCTTCCTCAATATTCTCTTCTAAAAATCACCATTCTTGTATCTTCTTATGGACCAAAGAGGTTCTTCCTGATTATCATTCCTTCTGTTGTCTACTCCAATTAGAATGTAAGGTCCTTGAAGGCCAGCTTTTTTGTCTTTCTATCCCTAATTCTTTAGCACGATACTTTGAACATAGAAAGCACTTAATATTGTTTTCCATTCATTTAATCAACTCCTTCATGCCTTTTCATTCACCTGCCTCACTCCTGAATAGATGTTGAATACATGGCACTGAACTGATAGTACAAGGATTATTATCCCCATTTTCTACATCAAAGGAAGAGATCAGTCACTTTACCTCTCTGAGACTCAATTTGCTCATCTGTGATATGAACAGATTGAACAGCCTGCCAGCATCCTATTCAATGTGTTCATTTCTTAGATGAGCAAACTCAAAGTCCCTGACCTTGAGAACATTTCCTTCAGTATCCCCAGTGCTTAGCACTGTCTTATTGCACATATTAGGTTTCCAACATGAATATGAGTTCCTAGACCTCTTTTTTTTCCCTTCCACATTACCCCAGACTCTTTCTTACCTTCCCAGCTCATGAAATGTGTCTTCTGGAACAATGATAGATAGAATTATATACCTGGCCTGTTGTTAATCAGTAGCTTAGTAAGGTCATTTGATGACAAACCGAGAACTGACAGAGATCTGAGAGATAGTCCAGACAAAGATAAGGGAATGAAGGCTCTGGGGGCTGTGACTTTCCTAAGGTCACATGGATAGTAGGTGCTAGTGTCAGGATTTAAACCAGAGTCATTTGACTTCAAATCTATCCATTACCTACTCTCCCCCCTCCCCATTTATTTATGTTCTGATTTTTAAAAAATGATTTATTTTGCAGCAAGCAAACAAACTCACAGTACTTGTTGGGGATCCATAGTTTTCTTTTCTTTTCCCCTTTCCTCCCTCCCTTCCTTCTTTTTTTCTTCCTCCCTCCCTCTTTTCCTTCCTTCCTTCTTTCTTTCTTTCTTTCTTTCTTTCTTTCTTTCTCTCTCTTTCTTTCTCTCTCTTTCTTTTCTTTTCTTTTCTTTTTTTCTTTCTTTTCTTTTCTTTTTTTCTTTCTTTCTCTTCTTTCTTTCTCTCTCTTTCTTTCTTTTCTTTCTTTCTTTCTTTCTTTCTTTCTTTCTTTCTTTCTTTCTCTCTCTTTCTTTCTTTCTTTCTTTCTTTCTTTCTTTCTTTTCTTTTTTTCTTTCTTTTCTTTTCTTTCTTTTCTTTTTTTCTTTTCTTTTCTTTCTTTTCTTTTCTTTCTTTCTTTCTCTGTATCTCTTTCATGTGCTTTGGAAACTCATTCATCTCAGACAAGTGGGGGAATGACGCCCTGTCACAAACAATGTGAACTGAATTGGTAGGTGCCAGTCATATTTAAGCTATCTTCTACCCCCAACCTCGGCAGCGGATGTCATCCTCGATGCTGCAAGTGGCAGCCCTCACTCCTCGGAGTCACCATCTGTATGACACCGTGCATTCCCCATCCATCCTTTGATGGGAGCTTTGGGCAGCTGGAGGGGTCTCTGTCAGTGCTCAAGATTGCCTGCAGGAGCCCATCAAGCATCATCAAGACCCAGATTGAATATTTAAAACCCCGAGAAGAGCTGAAAGAAGACTATTCCAGAAGCAAAGGATTCTCCCTGCTTCAGGCTGGGAACTTGGAAATTGACAATCAACTAATACCCAATGTCTCAGTTAAGGTTGGGTCACTATCCCTGACTCCTGACTTCATTTTATTAGATTAGACATGGAAGGAACTCCACCTCCCCTCGCTCCCATTTCATTGCAGTCTCATTTTGGTTTTTTTTGTTCTTTTTAGATAAAGATGGAGGACAGATTCAGTTCCAAGATAGCTAAGTGGATCAGAGACTCGCCTCCTCCAGCCTGGTGTGATTTCTTCTGCTGCTAGGATGCAGGGGCCAAGATGTCCATGGTTGTGGAGAAATCATTAGACTTGAGCAAAAAAGGCTCAGTTTTCCCTCTGGATCAATGGATTGCTGCTGCCCTCTATTGGTTTGGATGTAATATTTTCCAGAAAAGCAAATCCCAGAACCATGAAACTTTTGTTGTTCTCTTCTAAAATCACATCTTTAACTTAATGGACCAAAGTGGTCCTTCATAGCCACCATTCTTTCTCTTGCCTCCTTCTATTGGAATATAAGCTCTTCAGACACTGGGACTGTCTGCTTTTTTGTCTTTTTACCCTTTGCTCTTAGCACAATGCTTTGAACAGAGAGAGTTCTTAAGAAATGACTTTGTATTCATGTGCTCATTCTTTCATTCATTCACCTATCCTTCCATCCATTCATTCCAAAATGTCATCATGCTGGGGAACCGATTCTAATTTTTTTGTTTTCATTCTTAACTTAATGAACATCATAGAAAATATTATTTGAAAACAATAAATGATTATAATGAAACTTTAGGACTATTTTTTTGCATATATATAATAAAGTCAGCAGTTAGGAGGCACAGTGGATAGAGCACTGGGTCTGGAGTCAGAAAGATTCATCTCCACGAGTTCAAATATGACCCCAGACACTTATTAGTTGTATGATCCTGGGCAAGTCACTTCACGCTATTTGCCTCAATTTCCTCATCTATAAAAGGAGCTGGAGAAGAAAATGGCAAACCACTCCAATATCTTTGCTAAGAAAATCGTACATGGGTCAGGAAGACATGTCATTCTTCTCTGAAAAATGACTCAATAACAATAAATTCAACTTGTAGCTTTCAAAACTGTTCTGCTTGTCTATATTTCTTTTTAGTCTTTCTTCTGTTCAGTTCTTTGCATTAAAAAAAATATGACAAAAAAAAGAAGCCTTAATGACCCTTCTCTCCTTCTCTCTCTCTCTGTCTCTGTCTCTCTCTCTCTGTTTCTGTCTTTCATCTTTCTGTCTCTGTCTCTCTGTTTCTTTCTCTCTCTTTGTCTGTCTTTCTTTCCCTCTTTTTCTGGATAGCTCTGTCTCTGAGAATTACTACAATAGCTTCTTAATTGATCTCCCTATCTTAAGCCTATAACCCATTATCTACACATCTTTCAAAGTAATTTCCCTGAAGGTCTGATCCTTCTCTTCCCTTGTTCAATAATTCCAAGTGACCTCCCATTGTTTCAAGGAACATATTTAAGGGCCTTCACAACCAGTCCCTTTCCTACTTTTCTAGTCTTCTTATATGTCACTCTTTTCTCCACACACTTTGATCCAATCATTCCATATAGCTCATTTTTCTGCATATTTCATGTGTCACCTTCTTCAGGAAGCCTTTCCTGATCTCTTTCACTATAATTGCTCTTCTTTTTAAAAAAATATCTTTATTAATTTTGTATATATGATATATACACATACATATGTATGGCACATATATACCACTTATATAAACATCATATATATAAATTTATATATGTATCTAAGTGTGTGTGTGTGTGTGTGTGTGTGTGTGTGTGTGTTTGTGTATGCTATCTCTTTCAATGAAATGTAAACTCCTTGAAGGCAACAGGTTTCATTTTGACTTTGTACCGACAATACTTAGTAGTGAGTGGTACATAGTCAGTCACATAAATGCTTGTTAATTGATTGACTAATCTCAGAGGTCACATAGTCCAACCTGTACCTGAATGGGAATCCCTACTACAACTTATCTGATAATTGGTCACCTAACTTTTATTTGAGGACCTCTAATGAGGGGGGGCAGGAATCCAAAACCTCATGAGACAGCTACTTAAGTTTTTGGATTGCACTGTTTGCTAGGAAGTTTTGTTTGTTTTTTTGTTTCCCCTATCGAATCTCGATTTGTTCTGTCTGCATTTATACCATTGCTTCTGGGTAAGTAGAGCAAATTTCATTTTTCTTCCCCATGATGTGATTGTTTAATTACTAAGTTAATCACACACCCTCTGTCCTGAATCTTTCCTTCTCCAAAGTAAACATCTCTTATTCTTTCTTATGATCCGTACAATGGCATAATGCTGAAACTTTTCATTGCTCTCTAGTCTTGCATGTTTTGCCCCCGCCTCCCGCCCTAGCTCTTTCTCCATATTCCAGTGAGCCTCCTCTTCTGGATACTGTACAGCTAACCAATTGTCTCTTAATCTGTGCTATCCAGGACTGAATAAAGCACTGGCAAAGTGGTGTGACACCTTTTATTTTCATTATTTTCCTAGCATACTTTCATACATCTTTGTAATATTGAGATTAATTAAGGCAGGGGGGATGCATTGCAATTCTTCCTATTTCTGAAAACCCTAGTAAGGTTTCTTATATATGGAAGGCAGTTAATGAGCATTCATTTGATTGATTTTAGAAAACTGACTATGAGCGAAAGTCATGGGAAAGACATGGGTCATAGAGATCATTTTGTTCAACTCTCCCATTCTATAGATGAAGAGACTGAGGACTAAGGATGTTACATGAGTTGCCCCGGATTATGCTTGGTAGTGAGGTTCAAAGATGGGATACAAACCAATCAGTTCACTGACTTCAGCCAAAGTTCATTCCATTTTCCTACATTGACCCTTCTCTTTTCATGAGAGGAAATTTCAATATTTTATTTCTGATAGGGAGTGGAGCTGAGATTTTATTGCTAAAGGGAGTTGTGGGGTAAAGAAACTCCCTCTATCATGATCTATCTTTGAGTATGGTCTTTGAGAGCTTCCTGGTGCTCTGAGAAATGAACTGGCTTGCCTAACGTCACACAGCCTTTATGTGTCATGGGTGAATCCTGGAACCAGACCTTCCCAGATTTGACAATAACTAGCATTCATACAGTGCTCGAAGCTTTGCAAAGCACTTTAGATTATGCTGACTCACTTGCCCCTCACAATGACCCCCTGAGGTAGGTAACTTGGAGTTACCAGGTGACAAAGCATTGAACTTGGAGTCCAGAAGACCTGAATTCACCTTCTGTCTCAGCCCCTGGCTATATGTGTGACCCTGAGCAGGTCACATCTCAAGAGTTTCCTCTTCTAAAAAATGGGGAAACTGAGACTGAGATTAAATAATTTGCCCAATGACATAGAGCTGATCCAACGACTCCAACCGCCACCAGGTTTGAGAGTGGCTCTATTGTCTAGGATACCATGTTGCTCTTTGTGGTTTATGTTACTCTAAATCGATTTCTTCATGGGGAAACCAATTCCCCCTGACCCGGTACATGACATGGAGCTACTCAAGTTGATAATACAGAAATGATAGAAATAATATAAGAGCACAGAAGCACCCGATCTCAAGGCACTGATTCTGTGAATTTGGATTGCCGTGTCTTAGTTTGTTTCACATCCATTCATCTCTTTCATGTTTCTTTTTTAAAGCAGCATCTTTAATGAAGACTTGGCTATTGCTGCCCCCTTCTGGGAAAATGTTGAAGTTGTCATTGGTAGACCTAATGCTGGTAAATTTCCCTGGCTCCATTAAAAACAATTAAGAGACTTTTCAACTTTGGTTTGACAGTTTACATTAAGAAATTAGAAGGATTTAAAGAAATGTATTTTCTTGAAAGAATTCAGGGCTCTTAGAGAGGATGTAGTCCAATTTCCCATATTTTATAGTGAAGGAATTATGGGTCAGAGAGGTTTAATAATTTGGCCAATTGTCTAGTTAGAGCAGAGGCAAGAATTGAACTCACTTCTCTTGAATCTTGGGTTTTGTTCCATATCATTTCCAGAAAAAAAAAAATCTCAGGATAGGAATCCATATGCATTTTTGTTTGTGAATTAGATTATTGTTGGATTTTTGAGCTGGGGTTAAGAGATCATTAAATGCAATGCCCATTTTACAGGAGAAGAAACTGAGGGCTAGAAGAGCAAAGAGAGTTTTCGATTGTCCTAGTCTTCTCCAATTTTCCATCTTTATCCCAAGAGGGTACTCATTCTCCATTCCTTTTTTCCTCCATATGTTTCTACTCACTTTTAAAGGTCTACTCACATGATCCCAGGGATTGTTTCTTTTTTTGTCTTTGTATTCCTAGCATTTAGCACACTCTTGTCATTTAATAAATATTTGCTCATGGGTTGATAATTCAAGGTCAAAACTAAGCAGGTGCCTTGGGATTTGAATCCAGATTCTATGACTATGAATGTCATTGGTACACACCAAATCGGTATATACCAAATTGTTGGTGAATCTTGGTTTCAACAAGTAGATGCTGCAGAATTAATAATGATCCACTTTGATCCTTAAAGAGAAGGACAATATTTAAGATTTGGAAGCTAAAATCAAGAATTGCTTCTATTCTGGCTAGAGCTGTTGCCACTCAATTTGGCAAATTTGTTGAATCTGGGTATGACCCTGGGCAAGTCACAATTTCTTTGAGACTCAGTTTCCTCATCTGTAAAATGAGGGGATTGAATTAGATGACCTCCAAATCTATGATCCTATGAGTGCAATCTTCTTGCCACAATAGACTCAGTGTTGGATCTGAATCCATCATCTCAGAACATTGACTTTCATAGAAATTGACACTATATTTTGATTGAAAAATTAAATCTCTCACTGTATAATTTAAGTACAGGATAAAATAGGTATGGTTAAAAAAGTGATCACTCAAAATTTAAAGCAAGAAATTAAATACAGAAATAGTTATCTCAGAGAAAATGTTCAATATTCCATGGAAACATGGAGGGAGAAAAGATGAATAGTGTGAAGGACCAGAGATTGTCTGAAATCAGTTTGTTTTTTTTTTTTTTTTTGTTGTTATTAACATTTATCTTATTATAGAGTCATCAGATCTTGGATTTTGACCTGGAAGAATCCTGAGGGGCCATCTCATCCAATGTCCCTATATTTCAGGAAAGGAAATGGAGGATGAGAGAGGTGAAATGTCTTCTTCCATTTTATGGGTCTCAGGTAACAGACACAATCTAGACTTCCCCATGCCAGGAACTTGTTTTTGTTTTCAAACCATAGATTCCTAATTCACACAGAAATGACTACAACCCATCGATACAGTTTTGCCTCTGCCCAAACTATGGAACTTTTGTGACCAATTTAACATGAGGTCTGGCTCTCATCTGTTTTCCACTTCTTTGTGAGGAACAATTTAATTTTTAACCACCATTCAAGACAAATGCCATGGATGCTGGCATTTTCTTCTGACTAAGAATGGGTCATTGTAGAAATGAATGAATGAAATGAAATGAATGAAAACCAAGGATTTTCCAAAAACTGGATAAAACAGCATTCTTATAAAATCAGTTTGGGGTTGGAAACCTGTCACTGAGTGGCTCTATAGATCAAGACTAAGACACTTAACAGGTTTGATCTGAATAATACCTCACATTTATATAGCATTTTATGGTTCACAAAGTGCTCTGTGTGTGCACATGAATATGTTTATGTCCATATATGTGTGTGTATGTGTATGAATATATATTGTGTATATGTAGTCAGGGTGCAAATATAGTGTATATAGTGTACATGAAAATATACATGTAGTGTATATATCAGGATATATAATGTGTATATAAATATATATTGTGTATATGTCTGTAGAGTATATGTATGAATATATATAGTATGTATAAATACATACAGTACATATATGCATGTGTATATGATGTGTTCATATTGTGTATATATTTGTATAGTGTTGCATAAATGTATATTATATATATGATATATGATATATATGCATGTATGGTGTATATATAAATATATGTTGTGTATATGTGAGTATACAGTGTATATATAAACATATATAGTATATATGTGTATCTATAGTATGTATATAATATATGGTATGTAGATATGTGTATATGCACATACACATATAGATCATACATACACACATGCACATATGCATATATTCATACATACACATAATATGGTCTCTGATTCTCACAAACATAAGGAGGTAGGGATTATTATTATCCCCATTTTATAGATGAGGAAATGGAGGCAGAGAGAAGCTAGGTAACTTGCTCAGCTGGTAAATGTCTGAACATGGTTCTACCTGTCTCCAGGTCCCATTCTGTTTCCTGGCTTGCTACAGTGAAAAGATCTAATTTTGAAGATTCCAACAATCCAGCTTTTGAGGAAAACTGTTTTGGAAATTTTGCCAACATGTTAATTTTTTGAAAGGGGAAACATTTCGTAAGAAAATCGTGAATTTCTTTTTGTTATTGTTGTTATATCTGGAAAACATTACATGTTTTACTATTTTTTTGAAAGAAAAAAAAAAAACAAACCCTGAAGTATTGGCTTTTATTGAAACTCTGAACCTGGAGCAGTACAAAGTGTTATTTATTCATTGGTGATAAAATGAAAACAAATATCCCACAGCTGCTCTATTACACGAACATTTACAAATAATAACTCAATCAGCCAGCCCTTCCAAGCTGGGCTCAATCACTGCCTCATTCAACAGGCTTTTCCTGCTTTCCCCAGTTGTTACTACCTGGCTCCTAATCACTTTCTATTTCTGTTTGGTGAGTGTATGTCGGTGTGTGTATGTGTATGTGTGTGTGTGTGTGTGTGTGTGTGTTTTGTGACTATGTGTGTATATATAAAAGTGTATATGTGTATTTTATATATATGCGCATGTATAAATGAATATATATGTTTATATACTTGTTGTTGTTCAGTTATTTAGCCATAGCTGACTTTTTGTGATCCCATGGACCATTTCATGCCAACACTTTCCATGAGTTCTTCTTGGCAAAGACATAGCAAGATTTGCTACTTTGATCTGTAGTGGAGCAAGGCAGACAGAAGTTAAGGGAGTGTCCACGATTACAGAGCTAGGAAGTATCTGGAGCTAGATTTGAATTCAGGTCTTCCTGACTCCAGGTCCAGTATTATATTCACTGAATCATTTAGCTGCCTACATACATAGAATGGCCTACAAATCTTAGTGTAGTTTTAATTTTTCATGATAAAAGGATTTATCTGTGAATGTGATATATTTCTTCCAGTAGAATGGAAACTCCTTGAGGGCAGGGATTGTTTCAATTTTGTCTTCATATCTCTAGCAAATAAAACAGGGATTATTAATCTGTGGCTCACAGATCCCTGGAATTTGTAGGTAGATTCCAAGAGGTCAGTGAATTAAAAAACACAAAACATCATATTACTATTCCAATATAATTAGTTTTCTCCAAAATCCCATCTATTTTACTTTACATTTTTCTGAGAAGAGGTCCATGGGTTTCTTTGAACTATCAAAAAAGAGCAAGGGGGAATAAGGGAGGAAAATAATTATATAGCACCCTCTATATGCCAGGCAATGTACTAAGTATATATATATATATATATATATATATATATATTTTTTTTTTTACAAATATTGTCTCATTTGATCCTCATAATGACCATAAAGGGTAGGTGTTATTATTATAATACTCATTTTACAGTTGAGGAAACTGAGGTAAACAGAAGTTGTGGTTTGTCCAGGATTGTGACCCTAGTAAGTTCAAGACATGCAACTCAAAGACCGTTTAGAACACACACAGTACCTAGCACAATATAAGGGTATACATGTTTGTCTCACAATCCAGACAATCTTGATAAAGTAATGATCCATCAAAGGCTTCCCAGCACTGCTTCAGGACATATTTCACAGATGAGGGAGTCAATATCTATCTTTCTCCCATCATATTCACTCTCTTTGCTGTTCAATATTTGGTAATTCACAATATCGCCAGAAGACATTCTGATGTATTTTATCAAGTTGACAGACATCAAGACTTGGGATGAAATCTGAACCCTTGCAAGTCAAAATCATGAGATCATAAGATTAAGTTCAACATTGAGACACTATTATGCTGAGAAGACTGAATTCATGGAATGATGCGATCAAATATTTCTAGCTAGAAAGGACCTTGGAAATCATGGAGTCCAATCCTTGCATTTTACAAATGAGGAAACTGAGGTTAAAGAGCCTTAATGACTTGCCTAAAGTTATGGAATGCCACTGTCATAAATGGTAGTACATGAAATCAAGTCAACCCCAAATCCAAGTTTTTTCTTTTTTTTACTCTTATCTACTATTCCATTCTGCCCCAATCAGGTACTGATGTACGCCACCATTAACATAACAAGTGGTCTCAGGAATCAGAGCTCCATGATCCATACATCAAAGCTCTTGGCACTTGAATGGATTATATTCAGCCATGTCTGAATTGTGATGAAGGGGATCTGTTTCCAGCAAGCTTTAAGTTCATCATTTTCCATAACTTCCAATCTATGTATTTTAGCTTTGCATTTAAAACATATACCAAGATTCTACCACATGATTTCTATAGAATTTGTATGCAAGTAATCCAAGGCTAGAAGAAAGCACGACTGAAGACATAGGAACTCTCTTTCTTGAAAAGAGAACATTATCCTCTCTGAGATTCATCCTGACCTCCACCAAATGTTTGTTCCTTTGTCACAGCAGGCAACTGGCGTTGGTTGGATGAGCCATGTGGCAATCTGAAAGCCACTTGTGAGTGGGCCGATCCAAATGCAAGGAACATGTGGTCAGAGATGATCTGGGAAGCAACAATGAGTAGTGAAAAAAAACAAAAAAAAAACGTTGGGTTTGGAGTCAAGGGGAGTGGGTTCTATGTCCTTTCCAGCTCCATTTCTGTGAACTCAGGCAAGTTGTTTAAGCTTTCTGAAATTCAGTTTCCTTATTTTTAAAGTGAGAATAACAGTACTACTATCGTGGGGGTATTTGTGAGGATCAAAGAAAATATACCTAGGACTTGAAAAATTTAAATATCTATGAGAGGCATCACAGTGTCATGGATGATGGATTGGGCTAGGAGTCAAGCAGCCTTAAGTTCAGGTCTTATGGCTGATGGCCAACCACTAGCTAGAAGGCACTTTAGAGGTCACTGAATCTAACTCTTTCATTTTATAGACAAAGGACCTGATGCTGAGAGAAAGTAAGTGAGTTATTTGTCCAGGTTTGCACAGATGGTAAAGTCCAAGGCAGGATTCAACCTCAAGCCTTCCCGATTCCAAATCTAGTGCTGTAGCCATGAGCCCCTAACTGCTTGGCTATTATGATTATGAATGTCATTGGCCTGTCAATATTCTAAATGAATCTGCGTTACAATTGAGCTGCCAATCTGTATCAATGTAAGGAGATTATTGTACAAAGATTTTTTAAAATGATATTTGCATCCTAAGGCAAGACCCCTTGTGTTTATTGTTGTTCAGTTGTGCCATGATTCCATTTTGGTATTTTCTTGGCAAAGATACTGGAATGGTTTACCATTTTCTTCTCCAGCTCATTTTATAAATGAGGAACTGAAGCAAATAATATTAAATGATTTGCTCCAGATTAACAATATTAAATGATTCAGCCTCAGAGTAGTTCTGTGCTCTATCCACTTCACCACCTAGCTGCCCCGAGATATGGAACCCTAATAAAAAAATCCTTGGTAAGTATCAAAAAACAAGAATTTAATATGTTTCCAATAAAGTAAATATAAATGTAGAGTGCTGGACGTTATCTAGGAAGTGTTTTGAGAAAAGGGTGGCTAATCACTTGTTGAGCATGACATGGTGGGGATTTCTTTTGTCAATGGTTTGGGCTCAATGTCCACTGAGATTCCTTCCAATTTTCGAATTCTGTGATAGTTCAATGCCATAATTTTAAAGCTGAGGAAACTGAGATCTAGGGATGCCCAAATTGTTATAGTTCATTAGAAATGGATTAGAACCAGGAACCAGAGATTTGACCATCAATCCAAGGACCTTTTCCATATATCTGTGGTTCTACAATTAAATAATTGAGGTATAAAGGACCACAAATCTTCTGCAGAATGAATGAGAAAACAATTGTTTTCATGGGTAAATATGAGGGGATTCAATTGAACCAACAATAAATTCATGATAGAAATAATGAATTTGTTATAAGCATCATGTCCTACAAGAGCCTAGTTAGCAACACAGAAAGATAGGTGAGCTTGGTCCATGCTCATCCAAGAATGGACCAAGCATTACATTGTTAGTTCGCTATGGAGTACCACTAAAGAAATTCTGGATCTGGAGTCACAGGATATTGGTTCAAATTCTACTTGTTACACTTCCTGTGTGACTTTGGGCAAGTCATCAATGTCTTGGCTTTTGTCTCCTCTCCTATAAAGGGAAGAGATTGGATTAAGTGATCTCTGGAGTCTCTTTCAGTTTTTATGAAATATAGAGGTAGATACTCAGCGTTTGTACCTGTCTGATGTGTGTGTTGTTCATGCATGTGTGTATATATGTGCATGTATGTGTGTTATATGCATATATATGCATGAGTGCGTTTATTTCATCTTATGACCATAATATCTGGGATTAATAAGCAAAGTAGCCATTCCCCCTTTTGTGTGTAGTATTGGGACTAGTAGGAATAACTACTTTGCTATTTTGCTCATTGCTTGTTGACATGGCCACCTTCCCCTCTTGCTCCTCAAAATTCTAGTTATCTTTATCGAGGGCATTGATGTACAGCTCACACCTGGTTATCTATTTCAGGGAAAGAAAGTATCATGAATCACTGGGAGGAAAAGACTGAATTTGAAGCCAGAGGATCTGAGTTCTAATTCAGCCTCTGACATTTGTTATCTGGGTGATTTTGAACAGAACTTCAGTTTTGTTTCCTTAACTGGAAAATGAGGTGGGGTGTGGGAGGTCAGATTTGTTGACTTTGTGATCCTTTCCAGCTCTTGAGCTACAATCCCATAATGAGCTCTCAAAAACACACAGCTGTCAGTCAGGAAACTGGACTTCTAATCTGTCTCTAACTAGCTATGCAACCTTAGGCATGCCATATAAAATAACAGTGGCAATAATAATAGCCTTTATTTTGTATTTTAAGATTTGCAACACATTTTTAAAATATCTTATTTTATCCTTACAACCGTCCTTAGAGGTAGGTACTATTATAGATCCATTTTTACAGATGAAGAAACTACAGCATTCATTGTCTTTCCTCCCACCCCAAACTCTACTCCTTCCTACCATCCCTATTACTATAGAGGGGAACATCCCCTCCTTCAGGTTCATAACTTAGGAGTCAAGCTGGACTCCTCATTATCTCTCACCCCCCATATCCAAGCCATTGCCAATGTCTGTTAATATCACCTTTGTAATATTTCTCTAATACACCCCCTTTTTCTTCTCTGACATTAATGGCCCACTCATTACCTCATGCCTGAGCTACTGTAATATCTGTGGGTGGGTCTGCCTGCCTCAATCCCTCCATCCTCCATTCAGTCCCTCAAGTGATTTTCTTAAAGCTCAGCTCTGATCATGTCACTTCCCTACTCAATAAACTCCATTGGCTCAAATGTTCTGTTTGACATTGAAAGCCCTTCATAACCTAGCCCCCTCTTCCCTTTCCAACCTTCTCACACCTTTCTCCCTGATATGTACTCTCTATATTGGTGACACTGGCTTCCTTTAAGCCCCAAGTAAAATCTTACTTTCCATAGGACATCTTCCCTAACCCCTCTTTATTCTTTTGTTAATAATTTCCTATTTATCCTTTATATAGCTCATTCGGTATATATTTGTTCATATATTGTTTTCCCTATTAAGTCATGAATTCCTTGAAGGAAGGATTTGTCTTTTCTGAGAACTTAGCACAGTCCTTGACACATAGTAAGTTCCCAATAAATGTTTATTGATTGATCCATAAAGCACACAGAGATCACACAGTCAGTATATATCTGAGTTATATTTGAACTCAGCTTTTCCTGACTCTGGTCCCAGTACTCTATATATTGTGCCACTTGGTGTCCCTGTGTCCTAATTTTCTCAGCTGTAGGTGAATGGAGTCAGACTAGATTAGAGATTTTAAAATCCTTTTTTTTTTTTTTTATTTTTTATTTTTTTTTTTTTATTTGTATATTAATGCTCTTTGGTTTTCTGGTGAACTCTTTATGTTCTTCTTAGAATAATTCTTTTAAATGTATAAAATAATAGCCATAGGATCAAAATGGAAATCAAAGGTTAGTGTAAATAAAGATGTAATTCTCCCCCCCCCCCCCCCCAATCTAAGTTTATGGGATTCCAAAGACCCAGGCTAAGAACCTGAGAACTAGATGGATTTTCTTGATCTACCATTTTAGATCTTTATAGGAAAGTTTAAATCCAGTAAAAACTGCATATCCTAAAGTGAAAGATCAATTAGCCTCATACAGTTAGAGATCTCTTTCTTTAATATTGATCTAATTTAATTTAACCATTACTTCTTAAGAGCCTGCTATGTGCCAGATGGAGTCCCAGGCTCTGGAAATACAAGGACAAAAACAGAGATCAAGAATACTTTCTGGTAGGAGGAGAACTCCTGAGCTAAACTTTGGGGAGAGCTAAGGATTTTATGAGGCAAAACTGAGGCAAGATTTGCCTTACAGGTAGAAGTGACAGTATGCAAAACACAGAGAAGGAGGTGGGAGGTTGTTTAAGGGGAATTGCTAGGGAGGCTGGAATATAGAGGTTATGGTGGGGAGCGGGGTATTTGGATATGAAGTCTGGAAAGGTGGGTTGGGACCAGATTGTGAAGGGCTCGAAGTGCTGAACAGAAGAGCGTGCCTTTGGTTCTAGAGTCAAAAATAGGGCAACGCTAAAGATTCCTTACCAAGGGAATAACGTTGGCAGACCTGGGCTTTGTGGGAAGATTGGCAGTTGTGTGGAGGATGAGTTTGGAGAGGGGGGTGAGAACAGGAGCAGAGATCAGAGAGGAGGCTGTGAGGGATTGGGGAGGGAGAAGATGAGGGCTAGAAGTAGGGCCATGAGGACCAAGGTGGAAGTCAGGAAAGAGCAGGGCAAGGAGGCTAGAGAAGTCACCTAGACAAGAAGTGGGTAGCCATGAAAGCTCTGCTAATCTATCTGTATCATGTCTCTGTCTCTGTCTCTCTCCTCTGCCTCTGTCTGTCTGTCTCTCCCACCTTTTGACTCCCTTTGTCTCCCTATCTATCTGTCTTTCTGCCTTTTTCTCCCACCTTCTCTGTCTCCCTCTATCTCTCTGTCTCTCTATCTCTGTCTTTCTGTCTCTCTTCTCTGTCTCTGTCTCTGTGTGTCTCTTTCCCACCTTCTCTGTCTCCTTCTATCTCTCTCTTATCTGTTTCTCTCTGTGTCTTTTTCTCTCTCTCTCCTTCCCTCTTTATCTCTGCCTCTCCTGTCTCTGTGTAACTGTCTCTGTCTCTCCTTATCTCCCTGTTTCTGTCTCTGTTTCTCTCTTCCCCCTCTTTTCTGTGTTAGTCTCTCTGTGTGTCTCTTTCATCTCATGCTTTATTTGCTCTGTCTCTGACTCTGTTTCTCTCTGTGTCTTTCTGTCATTGTCTCTGTGTCTTTGTCTCTCTCTTTATCTTTCTCCTCCCTTGCTGCATTGACACCCTGGAGAACACACCACCCTCTGTTCTCCTGATTCCCTCCTGGTACCACAACTTTAGGAAGGAGCCAAGTCCTGCTTCACCTGACATACACTTGTTCTCTCTCCAGACTTCAAATTCTTGATCCTCCTCACTTATTCCATTATCAAGATAAAATTCCTCTGCCCTAGCTCCCTAAAAGGGTTTTACACCAATAGAAATTCATTTTCTATGTTGTGTCCTTGTTTTTATGTCCTCTGCACTTAGCACAGTGCTTGGCACACTTCAAGCACTTAGTTTTCCTCCTTCCTTCCTCCCTCCCTCCCTCCCTCCCTTCCTCCCTCCCTCCTTGCCTCCCTCCCTCCCTTCCTTCTTCCCTTCCTCCCTTCCTTCTTTCCTCCCTTCCTTCTTTCCTTCTTTCCTTCCTTCCTTCCTTCCTTCCTTCCTTCCTTCCTTCCTTCCTTCCTTCCTTCCTTCCTTCCTTCCTCCTTCCTCCCTTCCTTCCTTCCTCCCTTCCTCTCTCTCTTCTTTCCTTCTTTCTTTCTTCTGTTATTCCTTCCTTCATTTATTCATTCTTCCTTCCTCCCTTCCTCCCTCCCTTCCTTCCTTCCTTTCTCCCTCCTTCCTTCCCTCTCTTCCTTCCTTCCTTCCTTCCTTCCTTCCTTCCTTCCTTCCTTCCTTCCTTCCTTCCTTCCTTCCTTCCTTCCTTCTTTCCTCCCTCCTTTCTTTTCTTCTTCCCTCTCCCCTTTCATTTTTCAAAAAAATCAGGTAGAATCCTAATGTGTTGCCTTCTGAATTTAGGTGAGGTAATGCACTGAGTGTCTCTCTGCTAGGGTGACCTAGCCCTACCCTGTACCCTAAAAATCACTGCTGCACCCAAATTCATCTCGATTATGTTCCTCAGGCACAGGGAGGACCTGACATTCTGAGGAAAATGGCTTAGCAGAATAGTTTGAGAGCATACATTATGAGGAAAGTGTAAATGGGCTCAAGGCAACCTCAGGGTGATTTTCAGCAATTTCATCCACCCCCCTCTGCTTTTTCCTGTGTGGAGCAATTTCTCTCAAATAATAGGCGATTAGACCCTTTTCTTAGATTTTTAGTCATTTAAAAATTGTCAGCAGAATGTCTTGGGGCAGCAATTAGCTTTTCAAGGATGGCAAGGACGGATGGCTCCCATGGAGTGGTGCTCGGGCCACATGGCTTCCTCATATGAATCAATGCTTTAGAGCTGGAATTCATCTCTGAAGGTGCTTAGTTCAAACCCCCTCATCCTATACAGGAGGAAACTGAGGCCAACAGAGTGAATTGTTTTGTTCCAGTTACTCAGATAGTAAGTGATGAAGGCAGGATTAGAATCCAGATCTTTGGATCTCTACATCTGTGCTCTTTCTCCTATATCATGTTGGCTCTTTGGAGGTGCCTCTTGACCTCACCAGCTCATACTTCTTCCTTTTCTGAGCTCCCAAAGCACTGTTTACCAGTAGTGGTGTTGTGAAATATCTTCCCCTATCAGGAAGAACCCCACTTGACAATTATCAGATTTAACCAATTCCCAGACTATCTGGAAAGCAACTCTTTATCAAACCCAACTGTCCACCCAACTTCTGGGCATCTTAAACAACCTTAGAGATATTTATGAGCATCTTTAGGCAGTTCTGGGACCTAGTTTGCCAGACACATCCCATCTGGCTCCTGATCCTTTCCTCTTGATTTTTTTATTTTCACTTTCCTGATCTCCCTGAAAAAATCCCCACCCCTGTATTTCCCCTATAAAAGATCTAGGTTTCTCTTCAGTTCTCTCATTTTTATGTCTCTGTCTCTCTGTCTCCTTCTCTCTATCTCTCTGTCTCTCCCCTCCCCCCCCTCCCACCACATAGTCCTTTCCCTTTAAAGGCGCCTTTCTCCTTGCTCTAGCTAACTCTGGTCAGTCTAACCTTCCAATCTAAACCTACTGCCACCTCATGGAGCATTTCCTTTCTCCTAGTTGTGAATTAGTTCCTCTGGGGAATTTCTCTTTTTCCTTGCTAACTATATTCCCTCCCATATATTTCATATTTGCCGCTTCTGGTTTCACTTCTGGTGCTTTTTTTACCCCGTCATTTTGTCCATAACCTTTTCCCCAAATAAATCCACCTTTTGCCAAAGAGAAGGGCCAATGTGAATTTGTCACAATACTAGATATTGTTATCTTGATCTCATCATTGGAATAGTGAACAAATAATGGTTTTCCAGTATGGGAGACAAATTGGGCTTGTCCCCTATATCCCCCCAGGCAAGTGACCTCACCTTTTGAGGTCTCAGTTTCTTTTTTTTTTTCCTTTTCTTTTTTTTTGTAAAATGAGCAGATTAGAAATAACTTCTAGCTCTATATCTATATATCTTTCTCTCTCTCTCTCTCTCTCTCTCTCTCTCTCTCTCTCTCTCTCTCTCTCTTTCTCTCTTTCTCTTTCTCTCTCTCTGTATTTTAAAACCCCTATTTTAATGCAGAGAAAATCAAAGCACAGGAATTAAGTGACTTGTCCAAGATTTTACAAGGCAGGATTTGAATCTATGTCCTCTGCCTTTATAAGCAGAGATGTTTTGCAGTGTAGAGCCCATGATTTGTCTTCTTAACTATACCCTCTTTCCAACTAATCAATTATCTATTTCCTTCCTCTCCCAGTTTCCTCTGAACTGAAAAGCCTTCACAATTGGACTAACTTACCATATTTTTTTCAGCTTATCACTTGACTGATGACTCTTTTTATATGCAGTCTAAGATATGTAACTTGATTTCAATTAAGTACAAGTTAATTTCTCATGTGACATCACCCAGGTTCAGAGATAATTGCTCTTGGAAGGGAGAGAAGGGATTTTTTTTCTTTTTCCTTTCCTCTTTCTCATTCCCAAAATTGACCATATGGGAGATACTGGACTAGTAGCGGATAATACCTACAACCCAAAGTAGAAAAGCATAATACAGTTTCTCTCAAGAAAAGCATACAGCTCTGTTGTCTCATTTCCTGTCTGGAAATTAAGTAGTTTCTGGGGTAATGACTTGGGGGAACTGAAGGGAAAGGCAACTTCTCTATCTCCCTTCCAGCCTTAGAGCCTGTAAGCAGCACACGGTCTTCTCCATATTTGTGGTTATTCTTTCTTGATCTTGGATAAACAAGTATTCCTAGGTGGATATGTCCAAGTATCAATCAAGTTTATAAATTTAGCAGATCCAGAGGTTCCAACTGAGTTCTCATCAGAAACCAAAGTTGATGGCAAAGTCACTGGAACCAATCTCAATTACCACAGCAATTGGGTAGTAACCGAAGAGGAACCATTAGATGTCCAAACATTTCATGGTGACAGCTGATGATGGATCTAGCTTGGCTACCAATTAATTTGTCCAGCAGAGAACTTACAACCAACTTTAAGAAGCCAGTCCAGTGGGAAGTTCATTATTTATTAGTATAACCACACCCTGTAGCTAACTTTATCAGGGCTTCAAAATGGGAGAAAGGGATTTCAGGGACAGTAGTCAGGAGGTACTCCCTTTGAGCAACACACAAGCATCTCATTTCCATTGTATACTAAGCCCATTCTTACCTTGGATATTGAGTCTGTTTGTGGAAGAGTTCTCCCTAAATCTTTAGGGGCATATTTTGAAGCAATTACTCTTTTCTATCATCCCCCTCTTTAAAAAATCAACTAATTGAAATATAGCTATTTGGTATTGATATTAATATTAAACACACTGCTAGGGAGTTGTGAATAATAGCCCTAGAAACTCAACCCTTGCCTAACCCTGCAATTCTGACAGGAATAGTAGTCAGATGATCTTTTGGAAACTTCAGCTTGGAAGTGTTTTGCAGAATGAATAAGTGAATCTATAAGAGATGCTATAATGGAAACAGCACAAAATCTTAATACATCTTCCATGATGGCAGTTATTTAGACACATGAAAGATTGAGATTTAATTGCTGTGGAATACACCATGACTACATGTGTCACTTAGAAAACTCTTAGGGAGTTAGTCTGATACACACAGAGGTTAAGGGAACTGTCCAGGTCCACACACGTAAGGGATATCAGATATGGGATTTGAACTTTTATCTTAATTAGACTTCAAGTTTAACTACTTTATTTTATTGTTCTACCCCCTTAAAAAATTAGAGCAGGCAGTGAATGGAAATGTTACCTGGACCAGTACAAAGAACCTTTTCTTCCATCTCTTCCAAACATTCTTACCAATGGCCCATAAGTACCTAGAAGGGGAAAAACAAAAATCAAGTGAAGATGAGTGGGTGACAACATTATTTTCTAAAGCCTGATATATATATATATATATATATATATATATAATATATATATATATATATACATACATATATATATATATGTATATATATATACATATATATGTATATATATATACACATATATATGTATATATATATATATACACACACACACATATATATATGTATATATATATATATATATACATACACACACACACACACACACACATATATATATATATATTATATATATATATGTATATATATATATATATATATATTGCAATACTACATATATATATATATATATATATATATATATATATATATATATATATGTAGTATTGCAATTATGTGCCCATAGGAATATAAAGCCTAATGACAAATCCATCATGAGTTTTCAGGAAGCATTTATGAATGTAGCCCTTTAAAGGGACTAATTGGGGCAGGTGTTGAAAAATTTGAGTCCATAAACTGCTTTAAAATATGGAAGAGAAGAGAAAAGTTGGAGCTAAACCCCTCCAATTGTGCTGATATTTTTTACTTCTGGTAAGATCTAATTATTATTATTATTTTTAAAGCATTTCATCTACTCCCCCCTTCATTATGTTAGAAAAGAGAGCTCCAGTCTTTGAAAGTAATTTCCAGTTAGGAGCATCCCAGTGTTTCTGTGATTGATGGCTAATTTACATGAAGAAATTCTCATCATCATCAGAGGAGTTTTTTTCACCAGCCTTTTCTAGCATAGGCACTGAGCCTGTGCTATGTGTAATTAGGCAGCAACACCTGAAAACAATAGAGAAATCTCTAGCTTTAAGAAAATCTCAAATAAGAAGACTCAGTTTCACAAAATGAACTAGGGGATGATTCTTCACTTGAAGAAGCAATCCTTAAGATTGCTTTGATACCTTTCTCTCTCCCACTTAGCTTTGAAAATACAGAGCTATAAGCCCAATTTTGATTTGCATGTGACTTTTTGGATACACACCTTTTGGCAAATATAGAGTGTGAGAGATCTCTATTTTAAGATCTGTGGGGCATATAGATTATAATGTAATTTTACCAAGGTAATCCATGTGATGTACTAATGAATAAAAAAAAAAATAAGTTTGATGAGCTGCAGCAGAACTCAGGTCCTCTGACATCAACTGTAGTACTTTTCTATAATATTGGTTCAGGGTCAGGAGAATTTGAATTCAAATCCAGCCTCAGTCACTTATTCTATGTAATTCTGAGAAGGTCCTTTAAACCACGAGGAGCCTCATTTTCCCCACTGTAAATGGGGACAATAATAGCACTCGATTCTCAGGATTGTTGTGAGGGTAAAATGAGATAACATATGTAATGTGCTTTGCAAATATGGAAGCTTCATGAAAAGTAAGTGATTATTAAAATTCTGGCTTTGTTGTTTCCTTCCTGTGTGACTTTGGAATGACTTTGCCTGGATTTATTTTTTTCTTCTGTGAAGTAGCAATATTGATAATCATGCTTTTTATAGTTTTTTTTTCATCACTGAATGACTCCGAATAATGAGAAGTTTCTGGGGCATCCTTAGTCGGTTCTGAAGACAATGCCCAGAGAATTCTAAAAATATCTCGAACAATGGTTGTAACACTAGAAGATGAGACTCTCGAGGTGACTGGAACATTTTCACTTTAATGTTTGAAGTCCAAATAATTTGCTTTTTTTGTTTTATTGTTAACACAATATTTGCTTTTAGAATTCAATAGTGTATTGCATAGAATTATTGTTAGAAAGGACCCCAGAAGCCACATAACCCAATCTCTATCAAAATTATATAATCTCGTGTAACATTGGATATATCATATTTGCAGTCATTCATTGTATTCTTAAAATCTTTGCCAGTCACTGGAAGTTTTGGTGTTGAAGTAGCCCATTTTGCTTTTTGATATCTCTAATTATTAGTTTTTTTCCTTTATTTTGAGCTGAAACCTGCCTTTCTATAATATTCACTTATTGATCTTACCTTTGATATCTGGGCTCTGCAGAACTGATCAAATCCTTCCTCAGGACAACCCTTTAAATAACTGATGATTGTTATCAAGTGTCCTTGTTAAATCTTCTTTGATTCACGCTAAATATACCTGGGCCCTTGATCATTTTGGTTATCTAATGTTGGTCTACCTTTCATATTGT
This sequence comes from Antechinus flavipes, assembly GCF_016432865.1. Classification (NCBI taxonomy): domain Eukaryota; kingdom Metazoa; phylum Chordata; class Mammalia; order Dasyuromorphia; family Dasyuridae; genus Antechinus; species Antechinus flavipes. The sequence continues at coordinate 22,113,508 of NC_067398.1, forward strand.
CAATAATCCATCTAAAATGTCATATCCCTTATTGAATACAAACTCTCTCTCTATGGCCTTTAGGCCTTTCCTCGAGGTACTATGGTGCCATCACTGAAACTTAATTTTACATTAATGGACTGCTACATCACATTGTTGATTCATATTAAGCTTGTAATCTACTTAAACTTTTAACTTTTTTCTTGCTTCCTTTATTCTGACTGGATGTAGTTAAATTTTTGAACCTGCTGCAGACTTTTTCATTTATCTCTATTTAATTTTAAATGTTGATTTTATCAGTCCATATATTAGCTATCCCTCCCTAATTTAGATTACGCAAAAGCTGAATAAGCATCTTGTTGTTCATTTATTGAGCGATTTGTCATTTCCTTGTCCATCTCATTTTATAGAGGCAAACAGGATTAATGACATGTCCAGGTTACATGGCTAGTAAGCATCTGAGGCCAGATTTGAATTCAGGAAGAGGAATCTTCCTTTCTCTAGGTCTGGTGCTTTATCCACATAGCATGTACTTCTCTCTATCTTTTAGAAGTAAAATCTATAGCTAACACAATAATTCAATAAGCAAATATTGTATAGTTGCTGGGTGCTGAGCATGCAGAAGCTCTTAGAAGATCTAGAATAATGGAATTTTAAACCTGGGAAATCCAAGATCACTTAGTCCCGCCATCTCTTTTTATAAGCCTAAAGTTTGCTCAAGGTCATGCAGAACTGGGTCAAGAATTTAGACCTTCTGACTTTTAGTTTAGTCTGCTTTTATCCATGTATTTTATTGTATCTCAATCCATTAGAGAGCTCCATTTTAAAGGAGACTTTTTGGGCCTTTCATTGAGGACATAGACAGGCAGGCGGCATAGAGTGCTGGTCCTAGAATCAGAAAGACCCAAATTCACATCTGCCTCAGACACTGACTAGCTGTATGACCTTGGCTCTCCCTCAAGTTTCCTTATCTGTAAGATGTAGGTAATGAAAGTACCTGCCTCCCAGGGTTATTGTGAGGATGAAACAAGATATTTATAAAGTACTTTGCAAACCTCAGAGTGCTACATAAATGCTAGCTCCCATCACCATCATCATTATTATTGAGAAGAGCATTCTAAAACAATGTCTTTGAAATTTGACATTGCCAACGAAGTTGGGCAAATGGGCAATTTATTCCTATATACACTGCTAAGGTAAGGACAGTGAGGAAATTATTCTGAATTTTATGAACTAATTGAACCAAGAGGGCAGAAGCTAAATGCCTGAGCTCAATTTTCAAGGGAACAAGTTGAATAAATGTGGGAAATGGAAAAAAAAAAACACAATAAAAGTGTCAAATTGAGAGGAGATTAGGATGAGAAATTTCTCTTCTATTGGTTCATATTACCCAGAAAAAAAGTTGTTTTTGTTTTTTTTACCTAAAAAGGACTAAAGAATTAAATTAATTAATTAATGCAAATCTAGATTTGAGCTGAAAGAAATCTTAAAATTCATCTAGTTTCAGCTCCTTATTTTATGGAAAAGGGAACTGAGCCTCAGAGGTGAGTAAAAAAGCTCAAAGTCACATGGGTACTCAACACTAAAACTAGGATTTGATTCAGACTCTGAATTCCTCACTCTTTCCATTCTTCTCCAAATCTTTCATTTATTCACAAATATTTCTTAATGACCCATATCATAGATTAGTTAGCATTTTATCTTCAGTGGCCTTGTGCTGAGCCAAGGAAATTTAGCCTTATAAACAATAAGCGCTCAATAAATGCTAAATGATGACTACTTGAATATATTGAGAGACAGCTTTCATTTTTTCACTCAATGAATAATACAATCATGATTTTTTTAAAAAATCAGACTTTTGTTAATAACTATATGAATTGTTATACATTTTGAAATACTGGAGTACAAATCAATTTTATTTAAGCCAATACTGGCTGTGACAAACTGAATTTAATTGTTTTTGATCCATTGTACTAATAAGTTTCTAAAAAAAAACTCAATGTTTTGAACCTATACTCAAAATGTTTATTTTAAGTTGTGTCTTTAAATTTTTAAACTCTAATTGAAACAATTTTATCCTCCACATCTATGATCCATGTACAGTCTTGGATTAGTCAATTTACTATTCTGGGATGTAATTTCCTCAACTGAAAAATAACTTCCTCTCTAAATCTATGATCTTATGATCCATTTTTAGGGTAAAAAGCAAATTAGGGCAGATACAGTTTCAGCTATTTGTTTACATTTTTGCTTTTGTTTTAGTTATTCTAAAAGGTAGCATCGATGGGACAATAGCTATATTTCAATTACCAGATTTTTTTTTAAAGAAGGGTGTTTTAACATAGATGATAGATAAGAATAGTTGCTATTAAATGACCTACTCACTTTCTTGCTGTTCATTTACAGTTCACTCATGCCTGACTCTTCATGACCCCATTTGGGATTTTTTTTTGGCAAAGACACTGGAGTGGTTTGGCAATTCCTTCTGTAGTTCATTTTATTGATGAGGAAACTGAGGCAGACAAAGTTCAGTGACTTGCCCAGGATTATAGAGCCAGTAAGTGTCTGAAGCCATATTTGATCTCAGGTTTTCCTGATTCCAACCTGGCACTGTATCCATTGTGCCACCTGGAAGCTCCAAGACTCAGGTATTATAGTACAGATTTTTGATAGCATGGTTTTCATCCTTTAGGGCACAATCCTAAAATGCCTGTATTGTGTACCATATAGATAATGTCAATAGTATCAATGAATGCTGCCTCTAGAGCACACATCTAGGATGAATAAAAGCAATCTGTATAATGCTGCATATATGTTATTTCAAAGAGAGAAGATGACAATAGAATGGAAATGTAATTTCACTGGTCTAGGAAAATGAGAGGAAAATCTTTCACTCAATGTAGTTTGACTGTGTCTTTGTAACTTCATGTCTTCCAGAGTGTCCCGAGTGGTTTACTAACTTGCCTGGGATCAAACAGCCATTTTATTTCAGAGGCAGTATTTTGAAGGCTGTTCTTTTTGATTTCAGAGACAGAGGGAGAGCTTGTGATTTGTTGGAATATAAAATAGAATTCATTGACTGTAACTAAAAGTCAAAGGAATTTAAATTCCCTGAGACAAATATTATTACAAGCTTCTGAACCACTTTAGATAAATCCCCCCCCCCCAAAAAAAAAAAACCTGGAAAATGAATCTTTTATTCTTGTAACTCTGAAAAGATGAATGTGTGTGCTCAGAGCAAAAGCTGCTCACAAGTCAGAGAAATATCAGTCGCACACTTACCCAGAATGCTTCATATTTTGAGGTTTATCCATTCGGACGGCAAGTTTAATTTTTAGATCTTGATCAGGGCAGTTTTTGGAAACTGTCATTTTATGCCATTCTGATTGTTTGGGGCTGTTGGGGGTAGGACGGAGAACAACCTGGAAAGGGAAAAAAGCATTTTAGTTGACAAACATTTGTCAATCACTTATTATATGCTACATGAAGTTTAAAAAAAAGGAAACCACTGTTCTCAAAGAGCTTACATTTTATTTATTATTGAGAAACATTTAAGAGAAATAGGATGATATGTTTATTATATAATCTATCCCTAGAAAAAACTTTGGAAATATTCTAATCATCCATTTTAGAAGTGAGGAGACTGAAGATTGAACATGATGTGGATTTATCTGAAACAATACAAAACTGGAATTCAGACCAAGGTCTGAATTTTCAAATCTGGTGCTCTTTCGTCTTTCTCATGCTGCTTTATCTTTATATCATTGTGCTTTCTTCCCCAAAGAGGAGATGCATTTCTTTCCTTTTTTTTTTTTGTTTCTCCAATTGTCATGGTTTTTAATATTTCTTTTTTTTAACTTACTAGTGTTTTATTTTTCCAATTGCCTGTAAAGTTAGTTTTCAACATTGATTTGTGATTTTGGAGTTACAAATTTTATCTCTTTCTCCCTTATCTTCCCCTTTTCATTTTAAACATATTTCCATGTTAGTCATGTTGTGAAAGAAAAATCAGAACAAAAGGGAAAAAAAAAAACACAAGAAAGAGAAAAAAACAAATAAAAAAGTGAAGAATATATGTTTCAACCCACCTTCAGACTCCATAATTCTCCCTTTCCCAAGTCTATTGGAATTAATTTGGATATCTGTATTGCTGAGAAGATGCATATATGTTATTTCAAAGAGTGAAGATGACAATAGAATGGAAATGTAATTTCACTGGTGCAAGATGTAAATTCAAGGAGATGAATTTCCTAAAGTACCTGTCCACATATGCTGAGAGATATAAGGAACTATAGGGAGAATCAGTTCAACCTTCATCATATCACAGATAAGGAAAGAAGAAGATCCAGACAGGTTAATTTCACCAAATTCAGCCCTCTCCCCACTTCTTGCCCCCAGAATTGTTGCTTTAAATTTCACTTGAAAGCAGGGATCTGGGACTGAGGGGGCGAAGTCATTAGAACCCAGAGCCCGAAAGCCTTGGGAAGAAAACAATAAGGAGAATGATTGCCCTGAAAATATTTATGTTCTTTTATTTTAATTAGAAACTACTCTGCTGAAGGAGAAACCAGTGGAGGTGATACAAGATGGTAGTTCTCTAGGCATTTGCTCTAAAGGTCCTTTTCCTCAGAATAAGAAAGAAGAAGAGATGGATAGCTTTAATGGCATATTCTGAGGAAGGGAAATCATAGGGAATGAATACTTGGCTCTTCTCTTCTACTGGAGGGATTCAAACTGGCATTCAAACTACAATTATGGTATTTACACATAGCTGCTTTGAGGTTTACATTATGCTTGTCTTACATTATTTCACTTGACTCTCATCACAACCAACATAAGGGGTGGTCATTGAAGGGATTGTCATTCCTATTTTGCAAATGAGAAGACTGAGACTTGCCTAGTGTAGTATAATGGATACTAACTGATTTGAATTTTGGATTATTCTGAATCCATGGCCGTTCTCTAGCTCCTATAACTACACATCATCTTTACAAAAGCATCTTATATCCAGATTAGAAAAAACTCTGGAATAAAAGGCATCTGACCCATTAGGTTCATTGAAGCTTGGGCCTGTTTCAGGCAAGCACTGTTTGGTGAAAAGGTGATTAATTATTGTGAATAATTTAACAGTGTTGTCAATGTAGGAGTCTCAAAAATCTCAAGAAAAACTGGGAAGTAGAAACATCCTACTTCCCAGTTTTGCTTGAGATTTTTGAGACTCCTACATTGTTTCTCTTTGGTATTCTCCCATCTGATTAGTATTTAGCTCTCCATGACTTTTTATATACCCCCTCTACTATTAAAAATGTACCTGTATATAAGTGCCTAATAAATATTCTTCTGTCTGATTGTATTCCATGAGAAAACACCATGACTCATTTTTGAACTAATAAATAAGCCCATTCAAAGTCATCTCCTAGGAAGATCATACACTTATTCTAAGGATAGGCTCATCAATGAGCAGGTGAGTCCCGAGGAGTTGCCTGAAGTTCAGAGAAGATATAGAATTTACCCATGATCCCACAGATGTTCTACTCCATATCTTTACAATATCAAATATGACACAATACCTATTGTTCTGTGCCAACATTTGGGTTATTTTTGGAGAGCCCAGAATACTTTCTTTGGAAGATGCTCAATAATGGGAAAGCTTAATCTCCTAAGGATAAATTTGATTTTGGAGGAAAAATCTAAAATTATTTGAGACAAAACTGATGATTAAGATAGAATCTCAGATGTTAGACACATGGGCCAACTCTGTTGAGTGGCGCACAACACTCTTGAGTGCAGCCTGAACCAGATTAAAATTGAATTCTTATCAGATTTTAATATGCTCTTATATTTAATATGTATTAATAAAAAGTTTATAATCATATGTGGTTTTCTAAGTCAATATGCTTCCCAATGGACTGTTTTGATTTGAGTTTAATACCATTGATGTCAATGATCAAGCTTGGGGATGTGATTTATTTTTTATTTGTTTTTAAAAAGAAAAAAAAAAACAGAAGCAAAAAAGGAAACTTGGTTACAAAGTGATGCATGATCTTACTTTCACTCTAAAACTGCCTTTAAAAATAGGGTCATCATATTGGAGGGGATAATACTCATTGAAATGTAAAAGTTTGGATAGTTTCAGTATTGCAGTTCTCATTCTTCTTTATAGTCAGTCTATATTTCCTCAAGGCTCTATTTTCTTCTTTTTTTTTCTTTTAAAAAATTAAATTTTATTTTATTTTTTAAATAAAAGCTTTTTATTTTTTATTTTTTTTGCTGAGGCGATTGGGTTAAATGACTTGCCCAGGGTCTAGGAAGTGTTGTGTCTAAGGCCAGATTTGAATTCAGGTCCTCCTGACTTCAGGGCTGGTGTTCTATCCACTGTGCCATCCAGCTACCCAAAAACTTTTTATTTTTAAAACATATGCATGGATAATTTTTCAACATTGACATCTGCAAAACCTTGTGTTCCAAATTTTCCTTCTTCCCTCTACCCCCGATGGCAAACAATCCAATATATGTTAAACATCTTAATATATATGTTAAATCATATATATATGTGTGTGTGTTTATCCAATTATCTTGCTGCACAAGAAAAATCAGATCAAAAAGAAAACAAAGTTCAACAAACAACAAAAAGAGTGAAAATGCTATGTTGTGATCCCCACTCAGTTCTTACAGTCCTCTCTCTGGCTATAGATGGCTCTCTTCAACACAAGATCATTGAAACTGGCCTCAGTCATTTCATTGATGGAAAGGGTCACATCCATCAGAATTGATCACTGCATAATCTTGTTGCTATGTATAAAGATCTCCTGTTCTGCTCATTTCATTCAGCATCAGTTCATATAAGCCTCTCCAGGACTCTTTGAAATCATCCTATTGGTTGTTTCTTACAGAACAATATTCCATAGCATTCATAGACCATAACTTAGTCATTTTCCAACTGATGGGCTTCCACTCAGTTTCAGGTTCTTACCACTACGAAAAGAGCTGCCACAAACATTCTTGCACATACAGGTCCCTTTCCTTCCTTTAAGATGTCTTTGGGATACAAACCCAGTAGAAACACTGTTGGGTCAAAGGGTATGCAGTTTGATAACTTTTTGAACACAGTTTCAAATTGCTCTCCAGAATGGCTGGATCCATTCACAGTTCCATCAACAATGTATGTGTCCCAGTTTTCCCACATTCCCTCCAACATTCATCATTATCTTTTCCTGTCATCTTAGCCAATCTGAATGGTATGTAGTGGTATCTCAGAGTTGTCTTAGTTTGCATTTCTCTAATCAATAGGGATTTAAAGCACCTTTTTATATGATTAGAAATGGTTTTAATTTCTGCATCTGAAAATTGTCTGTTCATATCCCTGACCATTTATTAATTGAAGAATCACTTCAATTCTTATAAATTTGAGTCAATTTTCTATATGTTTTAGAAATGAAGCCTTTATCAGAATCCTTAAATGTAAAAAGTTTTCCCAGTTTATTGTTTCCCTTCTAATCTTGTCTGTATTAGTTTTGTTTGCACAAAAACTTTTAAACTTAATATAATCAAAATTATCTATCTGGTATTCAATAATGAGTTCCAGTTCTTTGGTCACAAATTCCTTCCTTCTCCACAGATCTGAGAGATAAAGTATCCTATGTTCTTCTAATTTGCTTATAATATCACTCTTTATGTCTAAATCATGAACCCATTTTTACCTTATCTTGGTATACGGTGTTAGGTATGAGTCAATAGGGCTCTGCTTTCAGCTTCAGGTTAATTAACCCACTGCCCATCTTATAAAAGGCAGCTTAGTACAATGCACAGGGAGTTGATTTTAAGTCAGGAAAGTATGGGTCCAAACATGACTTTAGACATACACTAACTGTGTAATCCTGGACAAGTCAACCACTGAGTGACTTTAAGGAAACTTTCTAAGACTATGTTTCAGGGAAGATAATGACTTGTATCAGTAGAAGAAATTTCCTCACTTGGAAGTTCCTTATATCAAGAAAACAGGGTCAATTCTGTCTAATATAATTTTTTCTTTTAAAACAACATAATCCTTGATGCAAAGTAAAATGAGCAGGATGAGGAAAACATCGTACATAGTATCAGCAATATGATGATCAACAATGATCCACTCGGTTCTTCTCAACACAATAATCCAAGAAAAGTATACAAAGGACTCAAAAAGGAAAATGTTATCAGTTTCATAAAGATTTGATGAACTCTGAATACAGATCGAAGTGTATTTCTTTTCATGTGCTTTATTCTTTGTTGTGTTTTCCTCCTTTTGATCTGTTCCTTCTTTCCCAACTGTAACTAATATGAAAATATGCTTTACATGATGGCATATGTGTAAACTAGATCAAACTGTCTACCTTCTTTAGAAGAGGCAAGGGAAGGAAGGAGAAAATTTTGGAACTCAAACATTTTGTAAAAAAATGAATGCAAATTTTTCTTGCCACGTATCTGGGGAAAAATGAAATACTATTACATATAAACATAAAATGACATATAATCTTGTGAGGGGAATAAAACGAAGCCACATCAAAGCCAAAGGGAGGTACAGATCTCTGAAGGTTGTTTCTTAGGCCACATCTTGAGAACTCTGTTTTTCATTTAAATAGAAAGATTACCTAACTGGGGGGGAGGGTGGCCATAGTGGGGAGGGCACTTCAAGCCATTTCATATAACTCTTAATTAAAAGAATTACTGATATAGAGCTTTGGGAAGAGATGATTGCGTGGGGGAAGGTAGCGATCTCAAAATATTTGAGGGGTTGTCATGTGGAAGCATTTAACTTCTTCAACTTGATACAAGACAGTGGAATTCGGATAAATTTGTGGAAATGACAAGGAGACATATTTCAGCTCAAGATAAGGAACATCTTTCTCTTACAATGGAAGAGGCGCCTCTCTGAGCTACCTCCCTCCCCGGGGAGGTCTTTAAACAGGGTAGAGACTAGTCAGCAAATATCTATGTTTGGGGTAAGGCAAAGACTCAGAAAGGATTTTAAAGATCCCCAAATCCCTGATTTTCACTTGGAAGGATCCTTAGAAGCCACTAATCTAATCCCTTCATTTTGCAGATGAGGAAATGAGAAGCTTGAGCAGCTTGTCCAAATTCATACAATCTAGATGACTGGATGGTGATGAAGACAAGATTTTGACTTCAGCCCTCTGACTTCTAAACCCATGTCACTTCTGCTTCTGAAGTCTTTGCTTCTAGAAATGAATCTGTGATGGTGAAACTTGAGGTACTTAAACAGGATGGTTTCAAATGTGGTTGACATTGCCATACTACTGCCTCCCCCCCCCCCAAATGTTGCTATGGAGGTGAAAGCCTTTTTAGACTACATATGAAGGTGAACCCTTCAATATGACCAAAAGGAAATGAATACTTATAGAAAGCAATAAATGAAATATTCAAAAAATGGAAGAAAAAAAAAGATGTGAGATGTATCAGGGAGATTCTCTTCTATCATTAAATGGCATTCAGATAAAGAATTAAAATGGGACTTGAGTCTTTGTTTTCTGGCTCTCTTTTGTAAGTTCAATCTTTCGTATTTAAAGATGTAGTTCATAATTTTTTTAAGAGAAAAAATAATTAGAGAAAGTGGATATAAAAGATTTATTATATCTTCAGTTGAAAGGGGCCTCAGAGCCCATCTAGTCCAATTCTCTCCTATAGATGAGGAAACTGAGCCTGAGAGAGATGACTTCTCCAAAAAAAGATCTGAATTCAGGTTCTCTTATTTCTGAGTCAGCTTTCTTTCCAGCAGCCAGACCCCAAGACATCCTCCCTTGTTAAACAAAGATGGTTCATCCAGATGAAAGTAATTTAAGGTGGTAGCAATTTAAATTAGGAGGCACAGAAGCCTTTTGCAGCCATTATAAAAGGCAAGACTCAGAAAACACACTTTTTTTTATTTCTATGCCTGCTAAGATTACAGGGCTTATGGTTCTTGTAAGAGGCAGATCAAATCACACTCATTATATCATACACCAAAAGGAAAAATATGCTTTTATCTATAATTCTTAGGATAGGATTGGGAAGCTATTATATTACAGCTTCTAGGGCTGGGACTGAAAGGCATGCATCAGTTTTTTATTTTTTATTTATTTCCTTTTTTGGCTACTCAGTGGTCAGTGGTTAGAGCTCAGTGATGAAGAGGACACTTGTCAGATTTACAGAAGCTCATTCATCAGTAGAACTGGAAGGAATTTTGAAAGCTTTTTATTCTAAGTCATTCTATTTTTTTTTTTAACACGAGAATAGTGAGTTCTAAAGAAGAAAAGTGAGAAGTACAAGATTGAGTTATTGGCAGCACCAAGGTTAGGTCAAATCTCCTCACATCTGGTCCAGTGTTCTTTCTATTGTACTATGGTGTCCAATTTCTATGTAGACTAAATTGCCTTTTTTTAAGCTTTATTTTTTTCCAGTTATCAAGCATTTATTTTCCTTCTCTTTTCCCTCCTTCCTTCTGATGAAAAAAAAAAGAAAAATAATATCTAACATAATAAAGAAGATAAATTCCCTTAGTTGACCATTGCCAAGAATATATATCTCATATCTCCATTTCCATATTTATTTTCCATTACATCCATATTTAGTTCATTATCTCTCTGTCAGGAGATTGACATATTTTTATTTATGACAAAATCATTGTTATATAATCTGTTCTCCTGGTTTTGTTCACTTCACTGCACATCAGTTCACAACTAGTTTCTCTGAAACTGTCCCCCTAGTTGTTTCATAAAACATCATCTAAACCAATGTCTTCCTTTCCTTAACTGATAATCACATTCTAAGTTTATAATTCTTGGCCACCCCAAAAACAATTGCCAGAATTATTTTTCTGTAAATGGGGATTTTCCTCTTTAAAAAAAATTCTTTGGAGTACAGTAGTACTGAGTCAAAGGGTATAAACAGTTAACTAAATTTGTGGGCTTAGCTTTAAATAATGATTGACTTTACTGTGTCTATGGTTATGGAATTTTTTGTCTGATCTCAGATAGAATTGTTGTTAAAAGTCTTAAAAATCTTTGAATCCTGTGGTTCTTTTCAACAATGAGATGATTCAGACCAGTTCCAATGGTCTTGTGATGAAGAGAGCCATCTTCACCCAGAGAGAGGACTGTGGGAACTGAGTATGGATCACAACACAACATTTTCACTTTTTGTTTTTGTTTGCTTGCATTTTGTTTTCTTTCTCATTTTTTTTCCCTTTTTGATCTGATTTTTTTTTGTGCAGCATGATAATTGTGATATGCATATATAGAAGAATTGCACATGTTTAACATACATTGGATTACTTTTCATCTAAGGGAGGCAGTGGGAGAAAGTGGAGGAAAAATTTGGAAGACAAAATTTTGCAAAATTTGTATGTAAAATTTTTGAAAAATTATCCATGCATATGTTTTGAAAATTAAAAAAAAAACTTTAAAAGAGACCCAGAGGATTAAGTGTCTTGCCCAGAGTTATACAGCTACTAAGTACTAAGGAAGGATTTGGGCTTAAGTTTTCCTGAGGTTTTTCCAGCTATCTCCTCTATGAGGGGGACCAAGGGAGAGTGTGTGGATAAATCAGGCTAATCTTTCACTGCTATTGGGAAAACAGTAACAACAACAAACAATGACTGTCCCCAACCACACAACCACAGATTATATCTTCATGATCATGACCATTTCTCTTTCAATTGAGTGAGTGAGAGAGAGAGAGAGAGAGAGAGAGAGAGAGAGAGAGAGAGAGAGAGAGAGAGACAGAGAGAGAAAATATCTTGAAAGTTGGCTCTTAATTCCGCAAAGGGAGTCCTAGTGAGCTGCATGGGATCCGGGGGATGTGAGAGGGACAGGAGTAAAATATTTGAAAAACCAAAACCCGATGGAAAGCAAACTAAATATAGGCCCAACAAAAGCTGGAGCCCCCTACACTTTGCTATTGCTGTGGCAGAGAGCCATTGTTCGTTTGGTGGGTGGTGTGGGCTTTGTTTTTCTCCAAGTTTCCGTGCCCTCCGAGTGCATGGGAAGTGGATTCTTGCTTCATTCAGAGGAGGGGAGGGTTGGGAGATTTAAATGGCCCAGATACTGTAACTTCATTAAAGATATATCAGCCTCCTGCACATTAGAGCGAGTCATGTCTCAGTGGGTTGATGATGGCATATGGTTAGTTGCACACTGTAGGAGAATGGGATGGGACAGGTGGGAGAAGAAGGAAGGATGTACACAGCAAGCTCAGATGGCCTGAAGGGGCTGCCTTCCTTTGTTTTCCTCCCATTTTCTTCCTACCCTGGATCTGACCTTTCAAAAATCTCTTCCCTCAGATGGAAGGAAATTGATAAAAATAAATTAAAATATACATGCTCTCCTTGGAATTTTTAGTCCACTGCTATATCAAAGCATGAAGGTTAGAGTGGATTTTCATGGGGAACAGCAATAGGGCCTAACTTCAGGCTGGGATCTTTAAACCCAAAAGTCTTTGCTCTTTAACCTGGATGGATTTTTCCTAACCATCATCCCAAGATCACTCCTCCCAACTCTGGGCTCTTGCATAGGTACATAAGCTATCCCTTATGCCTGGAATGCATTCCTTCCTCCTTCAAGTTCAGTCTCTTCTTCCCCCACCTGCCCTTGACAAAGCACTGATAGAACCATAGTCTTTGAGCCAGAATGTTCCACAAGCTGAAAGGGAATTATTCATACACTGCCATACTACTGAAAAAAATAATCTGATGACAGAAATATTAACAAGATTATAATACATGAGAACTCCAGTTCAGCTCTCATTCCTTTTCTCTTAGGCTTTCATAGAGATCTCTTAATTGTGTCTCTTGTTTCCTATTCTTTCTGCAATCCATCTTTTTTTTTTTAACATAACTTCCAAAAGGAGCTTCTTAAGCACAATCCTGACACAGTCCAAAGTCCTTCAGTTGTTCCCCATTGTCTTTAGAAGGAGCTTGGGTTAAAGGGCCTCCATAATATCCTTCTAACCTGCTATTCTAATCTCATTTCAGATCATTTCTCTGGCAATTTGTGTTCTATCTGGGTTAATAGCCATTCCCTAAATCTTCAATCTCTCTCATGTCTGTCATGTGGCCCTTCATCAATCTCTTTGAAACCTTGTTTTCCTGGTCCCTCTCATAGAGAGAGCGGAAAACTTCTGGAAAACCTAAGCCAAATCCATCCATACTTCTTAGTAGCTGTACAACTCAGGGCAAGATACTTAACCCTCCAGGACTCTTTCATCATCTTAACATCAGGGAAGGCTCAAAGAGTCTTTAGGAAGATTTTCCTGATATATCCAGCCATATACATGAATTTACATGTGTCCCTGGGGTTTAACTTTCCAGTAGTTTCTCAGTTCCTTGAAATAAGGGATTGTTTTGTTTTTATCTTCACATTTCCAGGGCTAACACAATGCCTGCCCCAGAGTAGCTGTTTAAGAATTTCAGTTTTATTCAACAAACATTTCTACTAATAAACTATCAACATGATTTTAATTACATTCATATTCATGATGGCTATATTATATTTATGAGTGTTTTTGAATTGAAAAGTATAGATTCACTCATTCATGCAACAAGCATTTATTAAGCAACAACTGTTTAGCAGGGACTGTGTATGTAGACAGAAATACCTATTCAAGGGAATCTTTGATCTCATCAATGTGGATAATATTAATGCTTAATGTGCTTATTATGTTATAGGTACAGGTTTTATACATATTATCTCATTTGATCTTTATAATACTGGGAGGTTGGTGTTATTTCCATTTTATGGATGAGGAAACTGAGGTGAACTGTGATTAAGTGGCTGGGTCAAGGTCACACAAATAGTATCTGAAGTTGGATTTGAACACAAGTTTTCCTGACTACAGCTTGTGCTTTGTCCACTATACCAGCTAGCTGCTTGTTCCTTCCCATCATTCACCATCATTCATCCCAATCCAGTAATAAACACTTATTAAGTACCTAATGTATGCCAAGCACTGTGTTGTCATAGTGATACAAAGAAAGGCCAAAGATGGTCCCTGCTCTGGAAGCTCCAAGTTTAATGATTACTGTCCTAGTCTCTATCTATCTATCTATCTATCCATCCATCTATATGTATCTATGTATCTATCTATCTATCATCTATCTATCCATCTATCTTATCTGTATAAATATTTATTTATATATTTACCTTTATCTTTATATATATTACATATAGTTATATCTCTAAATAACTAAATATAGATATAAATATAGATATTTATACAGATGTATAGATAGAAATAGAGTTGTAAGCACATTTTTAGTGTAAATTATAAACACATATAATTGTCATCCCTGGAATTCTTAAATGATATAATTAGAAATCATTGATCTTTCACACACTGGCCTACAGAAAAGGAAAGGACTGAATTAATTGAAATCCTCCACATTCTGAGATGCCAGGCTGAGACTACCACGTGGATCTAAAGATTGAGGAAGCTTAATGTTCCCAATTTATACATTAGCATAAAAACTTCCTAGGAAAGCCACGGGCTTCTAAATTGGTAAAAATCACCGTGACTGAGAAGAAGGAAGAAATGCAGTTTCCACTTTGATCATAGACCAAGAGGAGGAGAGGCCTGCAAAGATCCAGTTCACTTCTGGCTTAACCTCTCATTTTACAGATGAAGATACAGAGGTCAAGTGGCCGGCCAAAGTCACCAGCAGTAGATAGCCCTGTTTAGTGAAGCAGCAGAATTGGAACGTAAATCATGACCTTCTTCCTTTGTAGCCAGGGTCCTTGACATTGTACCAGGAAGTTTGTCCATGAAAATCCCCCTCAATATGCTGCTGTGCTCAAGTCCTCTCTTCCTATCATGCTGGGCATTCTGTGAACTTGGGAAGAAAGTGCTTACTCTGAAAGAAAGTGCTTTCTGTTGGAAATCTGCCACCAAATAGGCTCGGGCTTCATGTGGTTTTGGAATCCTACTTGTTAATCTTTAATAGCAAAGAAACAGCCCAAATTCTGGGCTAAAATGTCCTTTGGAACACAGATTAGCAGACTATTCTGTTCTTGTCTCGAATCTGGGGCAGTTTTGGGGGAAATTTTCAGCAAGGAATGGAAGACAGAATGGTTGACACACATTGCTGAGTTTACATCACAGTACAGACACAGAGTGAGCACAGGCAGACTTTCCCAAAGAGAGGATATGCTGGCTTGATTGGATCACCCCAAAGAAAGACATTTGTGAAGTAGCCTCTCATAGTTCTAGAATAATGTTAATTAATAATAGCTAACACTATATAGTTTTGAAGGGTTGCAAAGTATTCTACAAATATTATCTATTTTTATTTTAAAAATGATTTACTTATTGTCAGAACTTTATCTAGCAATCCTGGTACCCAAGTATGCACTAGCAGAACGATACCTGGGATAAGCACAATTGCATAGAAAGAGACAATGGGTTGTTAGCAGAGTAAATGGCAGATGATTAACTAGGGTGGGGCAACTAGGACTTTACTTCAGGGCAGCAAATTCTGAGGGTACTTATAGTACTTGCAATCATACACTAGCTAAAAACAACATATCTTAATCCTTAACAAGGATAATTAGAACAAGAAGCTACCAAAGGATGTGCTTCTCTTGAATTTGGATCTGCTCTAGTCCTCACCTCCTCAACACTGATGTAAAGTGACATTTCTGCTCAAGGATTGAGAGTATTGGGTCACATGGAAGGGGCTGGTATGTCTTAGACCAGCCCAGCCCATTTCTATGGTGATCAGGGCTGGTTGAGGCTAAAACGATGGATTTGGCTCTGGTATCAGAGAAAGTATTGGGGTCATTGTCTCCCTCTCTTTGTGTCCTTACCCCATTCACAGGTTTTTTTTTTTTTTATTGCACAGCCCACTCTTTTCGGTGATGGGGTCATAAAGACAAATATAAACAATAAACAGCTTACTTTCATACCCCCTCCAGTCATCCTGTCCACCTGGGACATCTTACTCTCTATTTGCTACCTTCATATCCCTTTAACCTTAGTACTGCTTCCTTCCCCCTTACTTTCCAGCAACTTCTATGTAATCAGTAATCAAATTAGTACCACTATTTCTGGAAAAGTTCTATTTATTAAATGATTCCCTTATACACAGCCTTATTATCTCCATGACTTCCCGGGTCAAAACTCCCTTTTATTTGGCCACCCATCTCCTACGAATGTTCTCTTCAGTTAAAATGTAAGTTCCTTGAGGACATGGGTTGTCTATTTACATTTGTATTTCTAGAGTTTAGTTAGAGAGCCAGATCTGTAGTAAATACTTAACAAATATTCATTCATTCACAGAATTTCCATTCTGTTGGGGTAGCAAATAACATACACAAATAAGCAAATACAAATATTAAGAAATATACAATTACCAAGTCATTTTTGGGGGGTGTGGGAAGAGTACAGTGGGGATGAGGTGTATCAGAAAGTGTCCTGTAGGCAGTGACACTTGAACTGAGGCTTGGAAGCCTCCAAGGCTTCCAAGAGGCAGAGGTGGGGAACACAAGCAGATATGGAGTTTGTCATGTACTTGGTCCTGTGGAGTGTCACATACGGAGAACAGCAAGTAAGCCACTTTGACTGTAATATAGAGCACATGAGGGGGAGTGGTGTGAAGTCAGTCTGGAATGCTAAGTTAGGACCAGATTGTGCAGGGCTTTTGATGCCAAACAGAAGGGTTTGCATTTTATCCTAGATTGAAAACCAATCGTTGTGCCTTGATGAAATTGAATGATGTTCCAGGCACTTTGCTGGGTACTGGGGATAGGAAGGCAAAATTGAGATGCCTTCAAAGCATCAGAGGTCCTTCTTGAGATGGGGCTTTAAGAACATCATTTTGGCAGCTGCGTGGAGGGGAGAATAGAGAAAGCAGAGATTAGAGGCAGGAAGATCAATTAGGAGGCTATTCTACTAGTCTAACTGGGAGTTAACGAAGGCTGGAAATAGGGTGGTAGCCATGTGAGTAGAGAGAAGGAGTCAGATACAAGAGATATTGTGGAGGTGGAATCGACAAGATTTGGCAATTGATGATATCATCATCCATGGATGCTAAGGTTGGGAACTGCGTAATTGGAAAGATGGTACTTCTTTTGACTTTAAAAAAATAGGAAAACTAGAAAAAGGGGTGACTTTGGAGAGGAAAAGAGAATGCGTTCTGTGTTGGACATGAATTTTAGGGCACATCCAGTTGGAGCTGTCCAGCAGGACTAGAATTAAAGAGAGAGATGAGAAATTGGGAGTCTGAGGTCAGCTGCCTATAGACATAGGACACATGATACTAGAAACAGGGCATTTCAAAGCCTTTTAACTGAAACGCATCTTCTAGATCTCACTGGCTATTCTGCCTTGTCCATATACAGCAGAGATAAAATTTGATTGACCAGCTTAAGAATAGTTTACCTGTACACATCAGAGAAATGTTACCTGGTGAAGGCTTTTGGAGAACTTTTAGGATGTTAGACAACTCAGACATGGAAAAAAAATTTCTGACTTGTTGGATCATTACACAGATTTTGGTTTTGTTTGCATAGGGAAGAGGATAATTCAATAATGATTTAATTCAACAGACTTTAACACTTCTAAGTATAAGGTACTATGCTTAAATTGGGATCTCTATTTTTTCCCAGCATTTACAGGCTCCTTGATACTATAACTCCCCATCAAGTTCCCCTTCAGTTCATCTATTAAAGGCTATGGACTCATGAGACACAGTGTGATGTAATGATTGGAGTGTCAGCCAAGGAATTCAGAAGAACTGGAGTTCAAATCCTGCCTCTGAAACCATGTGACCTATATAAATTATTTAATGTCTATTTCCTCTAACATTTTGAACTGCAGGAGAGTTGCTACTCTTCATGTGCGGAGGGAGTTTTGGTTCTGGGAGGACATAAAGGAAACCACAGGTCTTGTATCAAACAAACAAACAAAAAAAAAGAGATGTATGCAAAAGTATTTAGCCACTAATTTAGGAAACCTTCATCACTCTATAATCATGACTTTATTTCTCCCAGTGTACAAATTGCTCCTCAAGAGACTGTCAGAGAAAGTGCTTTCTATTCTCTACTTTATTTGGTCTCCATTACACAGAAGTGGTCAATTTATTATGTGGTCATAGAACAACTTAAGCATTTACTAAGTCTCTACTGTGTGATGGATACTGTGGTAGGACCTGACGATACAAAGACAAAAATGAAACAGCTTCTGTTCTAAAGGGGTTTGATTTTATCAGGGTTAAAAAAAATGTACACATGTGAGAGGCAAAGTGGTATAATAAACAAAGCACTGGGATTTGAACCAGGAAGACCTGGGTTTAAACACTGTCTTAGATGCCCATTAGTTTTGCATAAATTTAGGATCATAAAGTTGTAAAAAGGACTTTAAGGACCATCAAGTCCCTCACCTGTATCTTGATGAGGATACTGAGGTAGAGGGAAGCGACCAGTGCATACAACAAGGCAATTAGCGTTCAGGAAATGTCCTTAGATCTGGGAAGGGCAATGCCTTCTCATTGAGAGATTTGGGATTTATACAGTAACAAGGCAGTCAACAAAAGACTTCATATGATACAATGTAAGAATTATCTTCTGATTTAGCTTCACTAGATTCAATAGTATCTTTCTCAAAGAAGAAAATAGGGCAGAGACCTATTTTTTTTAAGAATTAATAATCTACCCTGTAATTTTATATAAGGAGAAGGAAATACAACCTTTGAAAACCCACTCCTGCCACTTTTACAGGAAACCTTAGCTTATCTGTCACTTTCTAGGATCCTCCTTGGATCCCTCTCCCAGATTTAGGGGAACATAGTAAACACTTAACTAAAGCTTATTGAATGACTTACTGATTGATCAACAAATTACTTTTTATCTATTTTGTAAATATAAGAATGAGCTACAGTAAATAATGAATGACAATGATATTGAATAAAGGCAGTGTAGAGTAATGGAGAGGTAGTTGCAGAGGATGTCCTGAATTATTCTGGCAGAGGGAATTTTTTACTAGGAGCTCTCAATATTGGTAAAATCATAGACATATTTAAAAAATAAAAATCTTATTTAATGCTCAGTCACTCACTATATGCCATGAGATCGTTCCTGATTCCCTCAGCTACTTGTGTCTTCCTTACTTCAAATGACTTTGTACTTATTTATATATTCTTATGTTCATAAATATCTTCCCCTCCAATAAAATGTAAACTCCTGGAGGACAGGACAGTCAATAGTTAATAAATGCATTTCTCGGGTTCATAATCTCAGAGTCATCCCTGATCCTTTTCTCTTGTCACCTCTTTCCCACATCTATATAGTAACTCTCCTTCTCCATGCACAAAGTTACCACCCATCTCCCTCATCCATATCATTCCTTTTCCCCAGTCCATCTATCCTATTCTAACTTAGCTAGGCCTTTCTTATCTTATCAAGTCCTGTCTATCCCATCTCTTCCAACAGAATACAAGTTCCTTAAAGACAAATACTGATTTTGCTTTTGCCTTTTTATTCTGGATGTCTTGCCCAGAACATGATAGTGACTTAATGGGATATTTGGAACTGAACTGAATTAAAATTGAAATGAAAAGTCATTGGACAGGCAAAATTCAATGGTATTAACTCATGCTCCTTCTAGACTTTGATAAAGTACTGTGTAATCTTGGGCAATTTAATTCAATTCAATAAACATTTATAATTAATCATTTACAATGCATCTCAAAGTTGTTATTTTCTTCACTAGTAAAATAAGGAGAGCTCTAAGACCCTGTCCAATTCTAGAGCTCTTAGAAGCATGTGAGATGTCCATGACCAGGTGCTGAGCTGGCAAGAGCAGAAGTCGAGCAATGGGGAAAAGGAGAAAGAAAGAGGGAAGAAAAGAAGCAGGAGGAAGCGAGGATCGAGCAACAAGGTTGGGAACAGCAGTAGGAAAAGCCCCCCGACTCCCTGCTGTCCTGCTTCGCTGGCAAAAGCAAAGTGTGAGAGGCACTAGGAGACCAGCACTCTCGAGCTCATTAATCTGCCTTCTACCATATGGAGTCTGGACGCTTTTCCCACACACAATATGCTGTCCATTTGTAGGAGCCGACAGTGCCCCAGCTTAGCTCATTACCGGCCTCTTCACAAAGAGTTTTTCTATCACATGGTCTCAATCTGAGGAGGTCCCAGTCAGCCAATGAAACAGAAGGGGAGGTTAACGGGGATGTTCCATTAGCTCCATCCATCCAGTTTTTCTCTGGGTTTGGCGTGTTCGCACAGCCCTTTCCATTTTGTCAACCTCACTGAGTTATGAGGGTCCTCCCATGTGCCCAAGGCCAAGATTACAAAAGACACTTCATCTGGACATTCTTGGCTAGTAAACATGTACTTAATCTACCCAGCTGAGGTCCACATGTGTTCTGTCTTTGATGTTCACAGCTCCTGTTACTATCGAGTTAACTCCACAGCAATATGACACTTTAATAGATCTAGGAGGGATCACTTGGGAAGGAAATCTTTGGTCAGGTCATGTAGGCAGCCATTCCCCTACACCTCACTTTGCGTTTGCCTCAGTTTCTCATCTTAACATGAGCTAGAGAGGAAAATGGCAAATCACTCCAGTATTTTCCAAGAAAACCCCCAAAGGGATCATAAAGAGTCAAACATGACTGAACAACAATTGAACAACAAACTGTGATGAAGAAGTTATACTGCTTATTCTGGTAGAAGCATTTATACAAATAGCAGGGGAAAGACCAATAAATAGGTTGCTAGTGATAGAAAAAAAGGAGGCAAAATAATATGAAAAGTCTTCAGATGAAGTTAGGGTGCCCCAGAAAATTGGGGCCATTGAATGTAGGAGCAAATAGTCTTCTACAACTTTTTGTCATTGGTAGTTTCTTACTACTAGACATTAAGTTTCTTGAAGACAAGAACCATGCTCTCCCTTTGCCCTAGCTGTGTCTCAAACTTGGAATGCTTCTTTTCCCCATTTCTCCCACTTATTTTCTCTGGCTTTTTTGAAGATGCATCTCAAACCCCACCTTCTCCAAGAGACCTTTCATAGTACTCCCAGCTACTAATATTTTCTTCTTTCAGAGAATCCTTTTCTTTTCTCTGAGTTTAACTTGTAGGTATGTAGTTATTTATATATTTATTCTTCCATTAAAATATGGATTTGTTAACGGGAGGGCTATTTCTACCCTTCTTTTTATTTCTTCAACATTCTGCACAGGGCCTGGAAAAAGTACTCATTTAATAAATGCTTGGATCTAAAATTTGCATTTCAGCCATGGTACATTGAATACAGTGGGCATTTAAAAATGTTTATTAACATCAAATTAGGAGGGAAAAGTACTCTTTAGGTTCTTTTAGTATATAGTCTTTGACCTCTGGCAGGTGGTAGACAGAAAATTAATTCTTTAGCTTTGGGCAAGGCTACTCACAAATATCACTTGGTGAAACATTGGGAAAACCAGGCTAAGTGTACAAAAAAAAAATCAATAGCAAACTGCCAATCATAAAAAGCCAGTGGGACCAGAAAAAGGGCAAATGAATAAAAAAAATGAGTGTTTGAGTAGATCTAAGGAATGTTATTAGCTCTTGAGTATGCTTAAGAAGAAATATTACTTCAAAGGTATGGTAGACTCATTATGCTGGAAATTTTATTTTCTATTCCTTTTCTGGCAATAAAAGAATGAAAAAAATATGCAGCATGTAGGAAACATTGAGGAACAGCAGAAAGAGCATTAAGGGGCATTCTGGGAAGATGTTTTAAGAATACCTTTGATTGACTAAGTAATTTTGACTATTATAAATACCCTAATTAACACAAAGGACATATGAAGGAAGATGCTATTTATATCTAGAGAAAGAATTAATAAATGGAAGACTATATAGAATGATTTTACATCCACACACACTATTTATGTCTAATAGTAGTCATTTCTAAAAGGGGGAGGAAGGAAAAAAAGAAAAAAAGAAATTTATGATAACTATTATATGTTTAAAAAAAACAGCAAGTTGTAGCTAATAGAGGTATAATGTCATGTATAACCAATGTTTTCGTCATACTATGTTATGGAGATGTTTTATTCCATAAATTAAAAATACAATAAATAAATATTAAGCAAAAAGAAAGGGAACTTTTGATTCAGAGGACATGGAGTATACATCTCGGTTTCATGAATTTGGACAATTTCCATCTGAAAAGAGTCTGAGATTTGACGTCAGAGGAACTAAGTTCAAATATCCACCTTGCTAATGACTCCCTGAGTGGCCCACATCCCTGTTTCCTTTGGTTAGGGCATTATACTTAATGATCTCTAAGGTCTTTGCAGCAGTGGGTCTATGATTCCAAGTCCTTTGACATCTTTGAACCTCAGTTTCCTTCTCTGTAAAAAGAGTTAGACTAGATGTCCTCTAAGGTCTTTTTTTAGCACTAAATCTATGTTAATATAATCATACTGATCTCTCCAACTATGAAAAAATTATGCATGTTATCTCTGAAGGAGGAACAGCCTAGTATAGTTTTGTTGCTCGCCTCTTTGGGAGATATGCTCTCACATTGTCAGTCCTGAGCCTAAACATCCTAAGATTATTCCCAACCATTGTTTCCTTTCCCAAACTGGCTATCTTTTACAGGACTAGAATTGAAAAAGGATTCTTTTCTGCGTTACTAGACGATATGTCTGTTTTGGGGGAGTGAAGAGAGAGCAGTCATACATTCTCAGGCCACAGGGTTACTGTTTTGGCGCACATGGGCCAGCCCTCCTCTAGGCTTACGTCCTTACCCGACCGAGTTCTTTGTCCTCCAAGGCCAGGACACCTGTGCTTTCAGTGAACAGCTTCACCTTTACAGCTGGCAGGGCGTGGCTCGTGGAGAAGTCACCTTGTGTCCCCCACCTGCAGACACAATCAGAGAGGGCAGTGTTTGAGATACTTTGTCACCTGACCCAGCTCCAGGGTGTCACTGTCTGTCACCCTTCTCCCACGAAAGCTGTAGGAGTGACAAAACGTGTTAATTAACTTGTGAGACAAATGCAAGACAGATGCTCAGAAAGTTGCCACTGTTTTTGCAGCAAGCTCTCAGGGATCATTTGGATTGAACGTGAACTTCAGCTGGGGGAAAACTTTCCCCATCCCATTTCCATGTGAAAATGTGTTCCAAATAAGGCCCAACAACCCCTGGCATTTGCTAATTTATGCCACATGTTTTGAGGTTCAGATCATCTGGATGCAGCCGTCCTCCAGGCAGCAAATGTGCCGTTTGCTTTGCTTCAGCTAATATTGTTTGCTTTTTAAATAAGGTATTTATTTGGTGCTTGGAAGAGCATTGGAGGTGAGGGTTGAGAAGGGTACATTTCAGGAGGTTTATTTCTGCCAGAATGAAGCTTGACCTTATTATGTGAACAGCTGAAGAAAAATGAGATTTTTAGAGAGGCTTTGAAGGTTTGGAAAGCACTTTTAGCATATATCATTTGAGCATCATAATAACTAGATGGAGAGGGCTACTGGATCTGTGATTTTATTATGAAAGAAAACTCTTTGGATGAGGAAAAGTCCTTCTATCAGTTCCGATTGACCCTTTCTCTACAACTTATCCCTCTTAGAGAGCAGTGAGGACCATTGAGAGGTTTAAGTGACTTGTCCAGAGATACCAGTCAGTATGTTTTCAAGAGGAAAGACTTGAATCCAAGTGTTTTTGGTTCTAATGCCAGTTCTCCATCCCCTATGACACACTGGGAGGTAGGAGACATGGGCAATATTATGCCTATTATGTAGATGAGCAAACTGAGACTCAGAAAGGTTAAGCAACTCACCATTGTTCATATAACTTGGACCAGAAGCAGAATCTGAACACAGGTCTTCTCTGACTGGAAGACAGATGTTCAGAAAATTGCCACTTTTGATCCTTCCTTCCTTCCTTCCTTCCTTCCTTCCTTCCTTCCTTCCTTCCTTCCTTCCTTCCTTCCTTCCTTCCTTCCTCCTTCCTTCCTTCCTTCCTTCCTTCCTTCTTTCCTTCCTTCTTTCTTTCCTTCCTTCCTTCTTTTCTTTCTTTCTTCCTTCCTTTCCTCCCTCCTTCTTCCCTTTTTCTTCCTCCCTTTCCTACCAATCTCTCAGAAATCATTATTAGTTACATTGTAGAACCCTGCTGAACCAGAACAGTGTTATCTTACATCCTTTTCCCTCACTGATATTCACGTAATCATTGATGTTAGTTTATTTGAGATTAAAAACAAAAATTTCTGAAGAAAGAGCTTGGTTAAGGGCACTTGGCTAAATGCCAAGTTAGGTAGGCCCAATGTGCATGCTGATTAAATAGCTGACAGTCTTATATAGCCCAGTTAGGAGATCTGGATACAACTAGCTGTAGAATGTCAGAAAATCATTTCAACTTTCTGGGCTTCAGTTTTCTCTTTGGTAACATGAAATGATTGAATGAAATTCAATCAAACAGACATTTGGTTTTTGAACTTTTGTTGTGATCTTTTGTTTTTATATGAATAGAACATTGAATGTGGAGTCAGCAAATTATGAGCTCAAGTACTACCTTAGATACTCACTGGAACATTATTGACTTTCTGTACTTCTCTAAAATGAAAAGTTAGGGCGTAGTTCTTTTGAGCTTTAAATCTATGGTCTCTAATCCAAGACTTTTCCTTACCCAGAGAACCAGAAAAAAAATAGAAAAGAAAAGAAATAAAGAAAAAGAATTAAAAAGGAGAAAAAAAGTGTCCATCAACATTAATATATCTAATGACTATGCAAGGGTCTTCTGACTCCAACCTTTGTAAAGAAGGAAGGGAGAGACATTTTCATGTTTCCTCTCTCAGTTTAGGTCATTTAGCTCATATGCAAAACATCATCTGGGAAATGGAGAAGCTTCAGGCAGTAAGTAGCAGAGAAGGGATTTCATTCCAGTTCTTCAGTGTTCTTTCTAATGAATGGCATAACAAATAATGAGATCATATCTATGAAACTACTTTGAAAATTATAAAGCATCATACAGACATAAGGGATAATGATTCAGTGATGGTGATGAAAATGAAATAACTTAGGACATTGTGTAGCCACAGGACAGGGATGGATTTCTTATGTAAACTAATTCACTTTGATCCATGGTCAGATTATTCTATAGGATAATGGACAGTTGCACAAAATCTCTTCATTTTTTATTTCCTGCCAAGGATGTGTGTGTGTGTGTGTGTGTGTGTGTGTGTGTGTGTGTGTGTGTGTATGTGTGTGTGTGGTGAGGATAGAACTGAGAGAAGAGCAGCAACACAGTTCCAAGAACTTCTACCCAGTGGGATGGTTTCCTAAGGATTATCTCTCCTGCTTTGGAGGAAACAGTCCAAACTGAATTTCTGGTGCCAAACACATTGGCTCTCTAGTCAGAATTTGACCAATGTTAATTAACAATAGTGAAAATCGATCTGAGTCTTTGCTGTGGGATCTCCATCTGGGAAAAATAAGATCATATTAGCTGGACTCAGTTCAAGCAACTGGTGTCTGCTAAGGATCAGAATAGATCAATGACAGGCAATCCATCCATTGGAACAGTACTTTCCATGTTTCCTTTTTACCTACACCATTAGCTGGCATTAGGTTTTCCAAGATGACTGTAGGTCAATCTTAGTTGTGACATCAACTCCCAAATCCCATAATTATCCATCAGTAAAAAAATTAAACTCTACCAACCTAACCCTGATTAGAATGAAAAAAAAAAAAACCTTAAGCTTAGGTTAATTGTTAATTCAAGAATATCTAGTACAATTAGACAATAAATCATGAGAGGCAAACAATGATATGTTCATGTCATTCAATCAATAAGCATTTGTTAAGTGCCTGCAATGGATCAAGTGCTTGGAGATACAAAGAAAAATGAAACACAATCCACGCTCACAAGAAGCTCACAGTATAGTAAGGAAGACAACATACAAAAAAAACTATGTACAAACAAGATACATACAAATAAGTTGGGGATAATCAACAGAAAGAAGGCATTAGAATTAAAGGGCATTGGTGATTCAGTGAGTAGAGCCCAAACTTCAGAATCAGGAAGATTTGAATTCAAATCCTCCCTCAGGTGCTGCTTCAGTTGTTCAGTCATGTTTGACTCTTCATGATCCTGTTACAATTATATGCCATTACTGTCTTTGGCTTACCTGGGATCACACACCTACTAAGTATCCGAGGTCATATTTGGACCCAGGCCCAGTGCTCTAGTCACTGAGTTACTTAGCTGCCTCCTGCTAGCTGTGAAACCTTGGCTAGATCATTTAACATTTCTTTGCCTCAGTTTCCTTATCTGTAAAATGAAGATAATAATAGCACCTGCCACAAAAGCTCATTATGAGGATTAAATGAGTTAACATATAATAGACTTTGCCAACCTTAAAATGTGTAAATGTTAGCTATCATCAACCATCTGTATCCTCATCGTTATTTAAGACATTGTGTAGAAGGTTGAACTTTAGCTAGAAAGAAGTCATGAAATCCAGAAGGTAACACTGAAGAGGGAGAGAATTCCAGGCACAAAGGACAGCCCATGATTTATTGGGCAGAGAACAACAATAAGGTCAGAATCCATAAGGGTTATTAAGGTACAAGTGATTGGAAAGTAAGGAGAGAATCTGATGATGAAAGGCTTTAAATTCCAAATGGAAGACTTTTTATTTGATGCTGGAAGTTATAAGGAGCCCTTGGAGTTATTGAATAGGGGAGTGAACATTAAAGAAAAGAGGGTCATGGCAATGTTAAGGCTACAGAAGGGTCAAGAAGCATGATTTTTTTAAGGCCACTCATTTTTACAATTAAGAGAGCATTGGTAACTTTAGAGAGAATGATTTTGGTTGGATGATGACATCTATGGAAAGTCCAGGAGAGAGTTGAAGGAAAACACCCAATATAAATGGCTTTTTAAAGTCGTTTTGCCATATAAAAAGGAAGAGACATGGGGTGATAGTTCATGAGGATGGAGGGATCAGAGAAGCTTTCTGGAGAATGAGGGAGACATGAGCATGGACATATAAATAATATATGTCCATGCATATAGGGAAACAGCCAATAGAGAGAAATAGAAAAGTCATGAGAGTAGGGATGATAGAAAGGACAATCTATTGGAGAATATAGGATGGAATCAGAGTACCCATGTACAGAGAGGGATTTACTTTGACAAGGAGAATGACCATCTTTCTATGTGAGAGAGGTGAAGGAGAACAGTGGCAGAATGCATTTGAATAATGTGAGAAGGAAGAAGAGGAGAGAGAAGAGAACTTTCTGTGAATGGTCTTAATTTTTTCACTTAACTTTGAATTCAGGATGTCAGCAGTTCTCTTAACATTCAACTAAAGCCTTTTCTTTGACAGTTTTACATACTTAATGTTTCTCTTCTGATGGAGGGAACACCAAACATTTGCATTTCTTAACTTATTCTACTGGTTCAATTTGATCACTGGATTTGTTGAAAAGTTTGAAATCTTCAATCTCGATCTTTTAATGGTACACTAGAATAATTTTGAATTTATTGAGTCCAAATGACACTTTGATCTCGTTGAAAAAAGTTCAATATGATAAATTTGCTATTTAATGTATTTTATACAATTTGACATTAACTGAAATAATTAATAAAGTATTTTGGTTTGACTTTTTCTTTAATATGGAAGTCATATTCACTTCTACTTAGGAGTGATAATGGATTTAAGGTAAATCTTGACTGCCTGCCTGTTTATAAAAGAGAGAACATAAGAATGGCTTATACTTGATTGAAATGCTGGGGTTTCCATCTTTTGATAATAAATATATCTGAGAGGAAGTACTTTGTTATTAGTTTATGTGCCATTGCAAGGCAATAATTTTGAATCTTATCTGGTTCTATCCATTTCTAGTTTTTCTGAGAATCCAAAGTTTCAATCATTTTTCTTGAGTTAATTGTTCTGTCATTCATTATGTTAATGTGCCAATTTTCTATTCTTCATTTGATTCAACTTGTTTCCTGGCCCCCCCACCCCATTTTATCGATCTTCTTGTGACCATCGAGATGAAGAGATTTTCCACATCTTCATTCAGAGCTTCTCACTTTGGGTTTGTTTCTCAAGTGTCTATAGTCAAGTGTTTATTTTATCCTTTGTGCTTTTTAAAGTCCTAATATTTTCTTAAGGTTAGATTTCAATATCTAATTAAGGTAATTCTGAATTTCTGGTATATTTTTGTTCTCTGAATTCTGTTCTTCCTATGTCTTTTTTTGTTGCCTTTAATTAGGCAATATGGCACTGAAGTTTCCTACTGAGCTTAAAAGCTAGGTGTTGATATAAATTTCCATGTTTTTTTTTTTTTACAGATTTCTAATAACTCTCTCAAGTCACTTCTGCCATGGCAGTGCATAACTATTATTAGTAATAATTATTGTTGTTGTTGCTGTTGAAATCTGATTATAATTAGTTTGGGTGACAGAGGACTCATTCTCTAACTAACCCCCCTCAGTGTTTAAAGAGATGCTCTTTTCTTCCTGGTTCTAAGAATACAAAGGGGAAAATTTTAAATTAATTTACATCACCCCACATAATGATAATCAGCAAAACTTCAATGTTTTCTATTTGTGTTTTCCTCAACTGACTTAAATGGAACTGGGTCTTTTATTTTTCTTTTTGGTCAAATACTTCATTCCGGTCTAGGGTCAATTAACATTGATTTCTTTCAGATCTCATTTCTTCATCTTCATTTTAAGCCTACTGGCTCTAGCTGTTATGTTAGCTTCTAATTTTAGATTTAGTTCACAGGTTCAATATGTTTCAAAAATACTTTAACAAATCCAGCAAAAAAAAATCATCCACAAAGGTATCAAAATCTGTAGTTTTTGCTGAAGAAATATGTCTATAAGCACATCTATTTTCCACTAGAGTCTTTTTCCCACTCCTTTTCTCTATTAGTTGATTTCTTGGTGTGCCATTGGCCTTGACTATTGAGATTAATATATGCTCTTAATAGCTTCCTGGAACAGTAATGAAATTGAAATTTAATCAGAAAATTTCAGGAGTTGATAATACTGGTTGCAAGCAAGGATGGAAGACCAAATGACTATTCTCTTTGGTAAGCAAGGAAGAGAAAGCAAAAGTAAGAAGCAAGAATAGGGAATCAAGTTCAAAGGGTCATCAGAGAGGTGAAAATTCTCACACTTCAAGAAAGTGGTGATTTTTTTAATGAAATGAGCATTGGAACATCTGTGCTTATATACTATTCAATATATTTATGCGACTTTTTACAAGTCCCTTTATCTCTGTTTCTTTATCTATAGAGTAGAAACTAGATGTCTGCCAATGTCTTTTTTACCTCAAATTCTATGGTCCCATGTTCCTTTACAACTTTTAGTTCTATAATAACTTGTGAGATAAAGAGTCAAAGATAGGTGATTAGAGCTTTAATTATAGGGAGAGACTTCTTGCATAGATGCAGGTATTGGTCTTTTCAACCATAATTCCTGATGAAGAGAGAAAAACTATCAGCCTCGCCATTTTGAAATAAGAAGAATTAATGTATATTGATCTGCCTATGATATATGGATATAAATAAAAATATGGATTGTGTCAGTTGGGCCACAGATCAGGGTTCTTGACTGCTATACCACATTGTTGTTGTTGATCATATCTGAGTCTTTGTGACCCATTTGGGATTTTCTTAGCAAAGATACTGGAGTTTCATTTCCTTTTCCAGTTCATTTTATAGATAAGGAAACTGAGGCAAACAGAGTTAAGTGGCTTTACCAGGGTTACACATCTAGTAAGTTTCTGAAGCCAAATTTGAACTCAAGAAGGTGAATCTTCCTGACTCCACTCTACCCATTATATCACCATTGTACTACTTAAGAAACACTAAATTTACTATATGCTGAGAGTGCCAATTGTAATTCTCAATAATCTACTTGACACCCTCAGAGCCCAGAAACAAATGAGAAACAAAGGCATGCTATACAGCAAAATGCATTTCAATGTAGCTAGAGGAATATCACAGCTCCCTCCTCCTCCAATTACAGATTCTCTCTGGCACAGCAAGAGATAACTGTTTCTATTAGTACTTAGCCTGGAGAACGGAGCTTGTGACAGAATATTTATAGAACAGAAGTAAGATTTAGGTTGGGTTTTACCACTGGCAGGATGCAGTGCTAGGAAACCCAGACCAGAATTGGAGCTAAGAACCTGAATTGGAATCTTGGCTCTACGCATCTGCTAGATCTCAACCAAGTTGCAGACCTCTCTATAAAATAAAGGGTTTGTATTAATTTTATTTAAACTCCCCTCTAGCAACATATCTATGATTATGTCAAAGTTTTCTATAGCCTTAAAAAGAAGGCTCCATTAGACCTTGTCAAGCAGAAACTCCAAAAAAGATATCTATATAGATTAGATACAGCATGAATTAAGGACTTAAATGCCAGACTCTGTGCTAAGAGTTGGGAATATTGATAAAATAAAATAAAAATCAATCCCTGCTCTAGGAGAGATTTCATTCAAATGAGGAATTATCACATAAAAGAAAGATTTTTAAAAATGGTAGGTTGGGATCTCAAAGGCTGAGTTGGTTGAGAATTGAGCACACCTCAAATGGAAGTAGTAGGAAAAAACTCATTGATTGGAGGAATTACCAATGTGTGAAGGACCCCTATGGGCACCATTTCCTATATTTCTTTTCCAGTCCGTCACTTCTACTTTGCAGTTTGACTTCTGACCTCATCCATCTCTCAGCTAAATCTGTAACCTCTTGAGTTATCAGCTATCTTGTATTTGCCTGATCTGATGACTTTTTCAAAAGCCTCATCATTCTTTCAGATACTTCTGACTACTCTCTCCTTTCTGGCTTTTCATGATTTCTTTTGGTTTTCACCTCACTTGCCTGATCAGTCCTCCTGAGCCTCCTTTGTTAGCTTTTTATCCACAGCAAGTTACTAATCATTTATTAAGCACTTACTATTTACTATGGACTACACTAAGCATTGGAAATAGAAATAGACAAGTAAAGGGGCAGTTCCTCTCAATGAGCTAACATTCTAATGAGGGAGATAAAATACAAAAGGAAGTTAAAATGTGTGTGTGTGTTGTGTGTGTGTGTCCTGTATAAATGCAGATGGTGAAAGAAATCTAGTCATACTAATCTCCTAAACCTTGATATACCCCAAACTTTGTCCTGGGCTCTCATGTCTTCTCCCTCTAGATTTTCTTTCTGAGTGACTTTATTAACTCCTATGGGTTTAATTATGATGTGTATGTGAATGACTTACAGATTTGTAAATTATAGATTTATCTTTTCCCTGGCTCTTTTGGAAGGGTATAGGGGAAAGTTGAGTCCTTGACTTTACCATATTGGATCCATTTCTTATCCCAGTCTCTTTTGAGCTCCAAACCTAGATCACCAAATACTTATCAGACTTTTTGAACTAGAGATCTCCTAGACATCTTAAACTCAGCATTTCCAAAACAGAGCTTATTTTCCACATGTGCTCCTCCCTGCCAACCACCCAAACTAACCCAGACTTCCCTATTTCTACCAAGGTAACAGTCATCCTTTTAATTTACTGGGTTCACAATCTGTATTATCCACGATTCTTTCCCCACCTTCCTCCCACACAGCCAAACAGTTGTCAGCTTTGACTGTTTCTGTCTCTACAGCATCTTTCATGTCTGATATCTCTCTAATCACATGGGTGCCACACTAATACAAGTCTTCATCACTCCTCTCCTGGGTCTTCCTCACCAAGTCTCACCTTGGCTATTGTAGTTGCCTTTCAATTGGTCTGCTCTGTTTAGTCTCTCCCCACTTCACACAGAAGTCAAAGTGTTGTACCTCAAGCATAGAGTTGAATATACCACTTCCCTCATTTTATAATCTTTATTAGATCTCAAGAGTTTTACCCTGAATATACCACTCCCCTTTATCATTTTGACTGATTCTCTAATGCCTCCAGGAACAAACAAAAATTTCTTTGTTTTCAATAGTCCTTCAAACCTGGGGGAGCTAAGAGGCACAGTGGATAAAACAAGGAAGATCCCAATTCAAAGTGGATTTCCTATACTCACTAGCTTTTTAACCATCCTGGAAACTTAGCTGTTTCTTCATCTGTAAAATGGGGATAATACTAGCACTTATGTTCCAAGGTTGTTGGGAGGATCAAATGTGATAATAATTGTAAAGTGCTTAGCATAGTGACCAGCATATGACAAGTGCTATGTAAATATAAGTCATATCATCTTTATCTTCAGATTTTTTTAATAACCCATTACAGTGTCCAACAAAGTATTGGTCCTTCTCTTTATTCATTTTGCAAAAGACTTCATCTTCCATCTATTTACATTTGCTCTGGCTCTCTGGCTATGTCTCCTACTGTCTCACTTTCGGCTCTTTATCTTGAAACTGCAGCTCAATCACAGCTTCTACTTGATCTGCTTCTTCCCCCTCTTTATAACTACTTTTAATTTAAATAACACATTTGCTCACTGTCTCTATATGTAATAATATACATATGTAGACAAATATTTATGCATATACATATTCACAAAATATGCATCTATACAAAAATCTCAGTTCAGTTTGAAGCTTTAATGACTTCAGAATTCTAAGTGGAATAAATAAAATTTTAAGCAATAAACACAGACATTAGAAAGGTAATTATTTAAAATTTTAAAATATTGATATATTACCTATTAGAACTTGATATATTTGTTATCTTTTGTTGGGTATCTCTCCAGTCA
Source organism: Antechinus flavipes (assembly GCF_016432865.1). Lineage (NCBI taxonomy): Eukaryota > Metazoa > Chordata > Mammalia > Dasyuromorphia > Dasyuridae > Antechinus > Antechinus flavipes. The sequence goes on from NC_067398.1 coordinate 22,146,191, forward strand.
AATTCTGAACTTTGTAGAAACTTTCCTCAGCTGCTCTTCAGTTAATGAAAGGATTACATTTATAATTCTAGCCTTAGGATCATCCACGTAATAAAGTTGAAGTAAAAATTCTGATGGAACATCACAGGAATAAGTCTAATGGAATAGGGGCCAAGCAAGGTGACCTTCTCCACCAATATATTATTCTAGGGAAGTGTCATACTGAAACTATAGTAGACACAATGCATAATGACAAGATGTCCCTTTTTTAGCATCAAAATTTAAAATTTCTCATTCAAAATTCACAAATTAAATAAGCATCAGAGAAGTTCAAATAATGAAACTTTTAAATGAAATTCTTTGTAAGTTTCTAGTATTTTAACTTCTGAAGTTATTAAAGTTTTAAAGTACACTAAGATTTGGGGGCTGTAGGGCACACAGGTCTATGAAAAATAAATGCAAAATGGACTCAGGGTAATTTTGTGAGGAAGGTTAGCAATATAGATGAGCTTTGATGGAAGCTGGGGATTCTCAAAAATATTCTTCAGAAAAGAGTACATTCCAGGTCTGGGAATCAGGGCTGCCAGGGCAAAGGCATGGAGATGGGAAATTAAGGATCATATGAGAGGAGCAGGAGGAAGGCCAATTTGACTAGACCATAGTATGCAGGAAGGCAAGTAATGTTTTAACAAGCTTAGAAAGGTAGGTTAGAACCAAATTTTTTGAGGGATTTTAAATGTCATTCAGAGTAGTTTATATTTGATTTTGATTTTAATCTATTTTAATTCTAATCACTTAGAGTATAATGAGTAGAAAAGTGACATGGGTTGACCTACAATTTAAGAAAAAAACACTTTTGCAAATAAATTGAAATACAGAGAGATTTAAACCTAGAACACCAATCAGAAGTTGCAATAGTTCATATGCAAGGTGATAAAAGCTTAAATTAGGGCTAGGTTTGTTTGAGTAGAGAATTATACCTCTACTCCCTAACCCTCTACCCTCAAAAAAAATTAATGGAGATGGAACAGGTTACTCAAGTGATCTACTGATCCAATGGCCTGAGAAGACATCATTCAGAAAATGAAATTAAAATAAAAAAAATGTATTGTTCAAAATTCATATAAAAAGATATAAAAGAAATTTTAATAATTTAAAGTTCAAATTAGGTCTTTTATAAATTTGTAGAACTTATGCTCCTGATATTATTAATGTTTAAAATTGCACTAAGTCCCTTTTGGGACTCCACATAGATCAGTGACCTTGAACTCCAAGGTTGGCCATATGACCTTGGACAAAATAACCTATTTAATATGTTTGCATTCTAAGAAATTTTCTAAAACTGTTGATTGCAAAGAAGAGGCCATTCTGCATCAGCAGAGGGAAATACTCATTATGGGGTTCCCTATCTTAATGAAATCCTGATCTTCTATTTATTTATTCTATTTGGTATTTATTTCTAAACATACATGCTGCTTCTCCTAATAGATTATAAGCTTTTTGAGATGAGGGATTAATTCTTTGTCTTTATATTGTCAGCTCCTGGTTCATCAGAAGGATTGAATCAGTCCTAGTAAAACCATCTCTGGGACAGGGAGGCTTTCCTATATATTGAGTATATATGGACAGCTTACCTCTGGCTAGAGATGCATAAGAAGATTCCTTTGTGATTTCTTTTTTTTTTTTTTTAATTTCCCTCTCCCCCATTTAATAGTATTTTATTTTTTCAATTACATATAAATCTAGTTTTCAGCATCCACTTTTATAAGCTTTTGAGTTCCATTTTTTTCCTTCTTCCTTCTTGCCTGTATCTCTATTTTTGATTTCTTAAGGAACAACTCATTTAACTCAACAAACATTTTGTATGGAGCTTCCACATCTCAGACTTTCAGCTAGGAGAATAAGAAGAAGTTTCCTCAATATAAAATTGAAATGATAATGGGATGTATTTCTTTAATAATTTCCTTCCTATGAGAAACGTAAATAAAGGTATTCACATTTTACAGATGAGGAAACAGACAAAGGAGCTTATATGGTTTGTCCCAAATCACACAAAAAGTGATACACTGACACTTAAACCCAGGGCCTCTGAATCAAAGTCAGTTTAACCATTCTATTTATATTACCTACAACAATAATATCTATAAGATGCATGATACTTAAACTTCTGTGAGGTAAGGAGTACAAAGATCAAATGATTTTATATATATCTATATATCTATATATATCTATGTATGTATATGTGTGTGTATGTATTTGTATACATGTACGCATATATATACAATTTTTAAATATATATATATATATATAAATATATAATGCTTTGTAAACAGAAAGTGCTAATACTTAGTCATTATTATCATTTGTTATGATCATTGTTAGTTTCATCTGTACATAGATTATCCACAAACTATTGTCTTTCTTTCCAAACCAATTTTTTATTTCTTTTCTTACTGATAAATTTCATTACTAATAAATAATTTGATGTACTGCTTTAAAGTTTGCAAAGCACTTTACAAATATCTCATTTTGTCATTACAATAACTATTATTATCTCTATTTTACATCTTAGGAAACTGAGGCAGATGGTGATTAAGTGACTTGTTCAGGGTCATATATCTAATAAATTAGATTAGAGTTAGATTTTCACAACTGATTTTTATGGATTCTCTCCTTTTTCTTTCTTTCCCCCAAATGAGCATCAAAATGGAAATAACTGGTTTCAAAGCCAGTGTATAGTTGATAAATCCTTAAAAAGTGTTGGCTGATTTTGCTGACCTTCTCCTCCCCTGTCTTTTCTATTCTTTGTTACAAAGGATGACTTTGTAGGGACATGAAAAAAAGGAGAATAAAGATGTAAAAAGCAGAAGATGTCAATGAGATATTAAAAATATTTTAAAAAATGAGAATGGATACTGAATGAAATATAACCTAGACTATCAGTCACCCCTCTCCTCAATAAACTCCAAGTGACTCCCTATTGCCTCCATGATCAAATTTTAAAATTCTGTTTGAGTCTTAATGCTCATGATAAGCTGGCTCCTTCCTATTTTTGTACTCTTCTTACCCCTTATTCCTCCAGGTACTCTCCTATTTTGGTGACACCATCTTCCTTGCTTCCTTACAAAAGACAGCAGATTGTATTTTTACTGGAATTTCCCATTTCTGGAATGCCATCTCACTCCGTTTCCTGGGTTCCTTCAAGACTTAGCTCAAGTCCAACCTTTTGCAAGGAGTCTCCCATGGTCTCTTCTTTCTGAGATTGAATGCAATTTATTCTTTATCTCACTTGTCCATAGTTATTTTCATCTTATCTCTCCCATTAGACTATAATATATAATAATATTACATATCATAATAATATATAATATATAAATAATTATATATATTATGTATAATATATATATATATAGTAATAATATAACAATATATAATATAAATAATATATAAGCTTCTTGAGATCAAGGATCATTTTTGTCTTTCTGTGTGTCCCCAGCACCTAACTTTTATTACTTAGAAAATACTTATTAACTTGATCTGTTGGACTATTAGCAATTTTTCAGTTTGTGTATTCTTAGAGAAAAACCTCTTCTGACAGCAGCTGTTAACCTGCACACCCATTATCCTCACCCCCTTCCAGGGTAAAGTATACCCTGACAATCTGCTGCTCTGATGTGATGTTCCAGCTGTTCGTACCAGGGAATTTCTTCCCAACTCGAGAGACACAAGGGAAATTGTAGACTAACGCATGAGAATGAGGAAAGAAATAAGCATATTTAAAACTCCTATTTTGTGCCAGGCACTATTAAAGTCCTTACAAATATTATCTCATTTGATAAACCTTGTGAGGTGGGTACTATTATTATCCCTATTTTATAGATGAATATCCAAGGGCACACAGCTAGCAAGTATCTGAGACTGAATTTGAACTCAGGATTTCCTGGCTTTTAGTCCAGTTCTTTATCTGCTAAGTCACCTAGTTGATATATGTCATCAAGAGGCTGATGCTGGAGATATATATGCTTAGGTGGTCTCCTATAAGTCATACAACATCATCATCACTAGGGAATTATAAGTATGAGGAATTGATTGGGTCTCAGTAACTTTTAAAGTCAGAGAATGTTACTCTTGCAGTTCAATTGCTTTCGAAATGAAACATTGCATCTGGGGGAAGTTTAGGAAAAAGAGACGTGAATGTTCTTTGGGAAAAGTGGAAAAAAAAATAATACTAGGGAGAATCAACCTTGTACTGTGTATTTCAATAGCATCTGCTTGATAGCAGTCATATCTCTGTTTACTATGGAAAGCCCCTTATTTGCTGAAGCATTCCCAGACCATATGTTGTCAACAAATGTTGCTAACCAAATACAAACAGTAATTTTCATTAGGTTCCCCCCCCTGCGAACAACAACAACAAAAAATCCATTAGTCACAAAGGGAATAAACCTTCTTTGGTGACGGCAAACATGAGTGCCAAACCTTTGACAACACAGTGATGCTGATGAATGCATACTCAAGAAGGCCAAGAAAACATCCACTTAAGGGGAACAGAGATACTTGGAGAACTAGATTGAGGGCAGGTTGGTGCTGGGGAATGATGTCAGTGGTTGCCATGGTGATGCTGCTCAGCACAAGGCCATCATTCATTGCCACTGGCGCTTGATTGGGAGTCACTCAAAGTTAGCCAGGCTCGGCATGCTGGGTGTTGACAATTAACTTCAGCCGGGCAGAAGTAAGTGCCATTCCCTGGACCAGAAGGCGTCCCCGTTGCTAAGAAGAAAAGTTAATGATGGCCCAGGGACAACGGAATTAAAATCTTAGGGGTTGTCCTTTTATGTGGTTGTTGGCGTGATCTTTTTCTCCAAGTGAAGCAATTGGGCCACCCCATTGTGTGTGTTACATCAAAGCTAATTGATAGGAGGTTTGGTTGAATTAATGAGTCTAAAAGCTAGAGTTCCCTCTTATCTACATAAATGAGGCATTTGCTTCATAGAAATCGGGTTGTCTGGGAGCCAGACTGTTGAAGATTTTCCTTCTCTGGTCTTTTCATTTTCAAGCAAGATATTGGTTCTGTTATGGATTCTTTTTTTGGATCCTTTTTATGAGAAAACTTGAAGAAAGACATCTAGAGACTGAATAATAATGAGAGTTACATATTCACATAGAACTTTAAGGTTCCAAAGTACTTTTTCTTGGCAAAAAGAGTATAGGATAGAAGCCCTGAGCTCAAATCCCTTGAAAACATGTTGGATGCTTTACTATCTGTGAGACTTTGGACAAGTCACTTAATGAGTCTTAGCTTCCGCAATCATAAAACAAAGGGGCTGGATTCAATAGCCTCTGTGGTCTATGCTTTTTATCACAACATAGTGAAGTCAGTAATAACTGTTATTATTCTCATTTTACAAATGGAGAAATTCACAAAAACAATAATAAACAGTTGTATTATTGTAATTGATATATTATTGTTGTTATATATTTTACTGGGCTGCCAGGTTTCTCAGCTAATAGAGTACTGGGCCTAGACTCAGGAAGACTCCTTTTCATGAATTCATATCCATCTTTACACACTAATGACTCAAATCAAATATAAACTCTTCTATTTAATTTTTGAATTTCCGAGTTCAAATCTGGCCCCAGATATTTAATAACTGTGTAACCCTGGATAAGTCAATTAAACCTGTGCCTCAGTTTTCTCATCTGTAAAATGAGCTGGAGAAGGAAATGGCCAACCACTTCAGGATCTGGGTCAAGATGACCTCAAATGGAGTTGTAAAGAATTGGATATGACTGAAGAAACTTTATATAAAATATATATGTTATACTATAATATAACAGCAACTTTGTTTTATTTTATTGTTATATTATTGTAAGGTATTTTGTTATTGCAATATAATAATTGAATGTAGGATTATTAACAATAATAATTGATGACAATAAAAATGATAATGGTGTTTAAATAATGATTTTGATTTTGAAAAAAAAAAAAACTTTATGTCTCGCTTGACCTCTACAAAAACTCTAGGAAGGAGCTGTTACCTTTATTTTATGGAGAGGAAACTGGCTTTGAAAGGTGACATGACTTTCCCAGGATGGTACAACTAACTATAAATGCTGAAATCCAATTCTAACTCAAATCTTGCTGATTAGACCAGTGGTCTCTGCATTATGGCACCACCTAGTGGCCACTGAAGCTAAATACTCAGAAGATTGCTGATTTCCATCCAAATGAGACAATATTCAAAAATTCCCTAGTCCAATCCTTTCATTTTTTTTTTAACAGATAAGGAAACTGAGACTGAGACACATTATGCTGAAGGTCACACAAACCATAAATGTTAAATCAGGAGATGAATTCAGATGTTCTAATCCCAAGCCCAGGACTCTGAATGTCTTGCCCATGGTTACATGGCCAGAAAATGTCAAAGCAGGACTTTGACTTTGTGGACCAAGTGTGGGCCTCTAACCTGATTGGTACCTATTCCCTACATCCTCCCTAATCCTGACTAATACCTCCCTTCAGAAGAACCTCTTTGGGTTTATTGATGGAGTATAAAATTAGCTCCAAAATCACAGAAGAAACCTTAGAGGTATGTTAGTCCAATTTATATATCAAAAAGATCATCATCATCATCATCATATAATAATAATAAGAAGAAGAAGAAGAAGGAGAAGAAGCAGCTAACATTTATGTAGCACCTTAAGGTCTGCAAAGTGCTTTCCACATATTGCCTTGTTTGATCCTCCCAACAGCCTTGGGAAGTAGATACTGTATTCAGTTTGGTTTTATTAATGTCAATGGACTTGACCTAAAGAGGTCAAGTGATATACTCAGAGTCACTCAGCAGTATGTGTCTAAGACTTTCTAAATTCAGGGATTCTCTGTCTCTGGACCTAGAGCTCTGTCTTCCTCCACACCAGTTAGCTGCAGATAAAAATCTTTTTTACATTGATGATAAATGGCAAACCTGTTTTCGTGAAATCGTTTAGTAATAGCATAAGAGAACTCCCAGAAAGGCCCAAGAATCTCCTGCCTGAACAATGACTTCAAATATCTTTTTTGTATTTTTGGGTGGGTGCAAAGAGGAAGAATATGAATGAATAAATGAATGCAGGAATAAAAACAAGTATTAAGATTTATCCATCAAGATCCAAAGCAAAAGCAAAAACTGCCTCAGCTCTCAAGGAGCTTTTGGAATTGGTGTCCAGGCTGGGGTACTTTGAGCAGAGAATTACTTGCTGGAGGAATAGATTAGCATATCCTTTTCAGAAATAAGAGTAAGGTGAACTTAAGTAGGGTTCCTGAACTAATTATCAATAGTTGGGGTGGGGAGAGAGTACTGGAAAAGTTGAGAAGATGGTTTGTGAGTAGTGAATGAAGTGGAGTGTGATTAAAGCCTCCTGGGCAGGATAGTCACCAATTTCCACAGGGATATGGGGAAGATTCAGCCTTTCAAGAAATACTTTCTAGTTCTAGTGGGCAATTCAGTGCAACTATTGTGGTGGAATTATGGGCTTAACGCTGTGCTAAGAGATATGAAGAGGAGGGTAGAAAGGAAACTCTGGGGTATTCAATACATGGACATAATTGAGCTATGGCCCTAAAGCTACCTGGCCAAGAACCAGAGAACAGCTGTTGAAGTTCTTCCCAAGGCCTTGAATCTATTTAATACTAGGTTCTGGCATAAAATAATATTTCCAAAGAAGAGAAAAATAGGAGGTCTTGTTCTGCAGCATTACAACCTAGTGCATTCTGAAATCTGTCATTTAAATAGGATTTAGTAGAAATAAATAGAAAATAATAACAGAAAATAGAATAAATAGAATAGCCTGCTTAAATAGAAAAGCTTGGTGAAATAGTGGAGAGAGGGCTTGGCTTGGAATTGGGAGTACCTAGATTCAGAGAAATTATTAAATGGATATTATCTAGTCTCTCCATGCTTTAGTCAACTTTCTAGGCCTTATCTATTAATGGGAAAAGGGGGTTGAAATCTGTTTGAGGGGAAGATAGGAATGGTTTTTAAATGCTTGATTTCACTGATAGAGGGAATAAATAAGGAACTCTTCCCAATTCAATTTTTTTTTTTTTTTTGTGCGCAGTTTAAAGTCTCACCTGAAGAAGTGAGATAGGAAGAAAGGGTTTCAGAGGCAAGCCTTGTAACAAAGTCTACTTAACTCCAATGACCAATGACCACTTATTATACCAGGTAACCTCTCAGTAGATATTCGATACTGAAGAAATTGACTGGTTCATTGACAGATGAAATCACAGATCATGTCTGTAACCATCATTCATGCCTTAATGAAGGATTCTAGGATATGGGAACAACCTTTTTTGTTTCTAATCTTTAGAAGGAGTTGGAAATTCAGGCTACCCACTCAGGTGCTGGTTATACAGTTTGTTCCTTTGCCCCAAAGCTTTTTCAACTGTGAATCATGACCCCATATGGAGAAATGTAACTGAATGTGAAGATACTGAAATTATGATTTATTATCAGTAAATGTTCGATTTGGATACATAGTCTATATACCCATATACGCAGGGTCATGTAAAAACTTATGGATGAAAGGGAGTTGTAGATGGAAAAAGTTGAAGAAACTCTGCTTTAGACTAGTTCAGGGAAAAGGATATCCTTAGGAAATCATACTTACTCCTGACTCAGATAAAACTTTTGTCTTTAGATGCTTTCAGTGAACCCCGGTTGAGCCCTATTTCCTTTGTATAGATAGCCATTATTTCTTCCCATAGAGAGAAAGCAGGGAGGGTTCAACATGGTAGGTACTGTTCTTGCTTACCTGTCTCTTCCATTTATTTCAGTCCTTTGCTAAAAATTCCTCAGAAATTTCCACTAAAATGTCCTTATTTTCTGGGAAGGAATAGTATAATGATGTTGCCACTCTAATTTTAAGAAATATTGTTGTACAGTTATCAAAATATTTCTTTATTCATGATCTTGCTAACATCAGAGAGGCAGGGCAGTTGACGCTTAGTTGAGTCTTGCTCTTGTCCAATTGCTGTTCCTCTACATCATATTAATCTGCTGATTCTACATCTTTGCCCTCACAGGTTGTGCCCTATATCTGGAGTATTGTCCCTTCTTATTTCTCTCTTAGTACCTTTAAGTTCTTTTTAAGACAGCTCAAATACCATATTCTTCAAGAGGCCTTTCATTCTTGTCTCAGTCATGAGTGGGATCCCCCTACTCCCATTACTGTGAATGTGTTGTACCTCTCCCCTAATCAATGTAAGGACTATCTCTTTTTAAATCCATAATTTCCTGAATCTAGCATAATATCTGGTACCAGTAGGTGCTAAATAAATGCTCATTGATTAAATGACTGAAGAGCTCTAATAAGGATATCATGCTCTCAACTCTGAGGTGCTTAGTAGGTATAATATAAATCCTAATTAGTTGACAATTACATAAGTTGTTAATATGTTCCAAGTGCTAGCCATATATGATCTCATTTGTCTTTTAAAGAAATGAATAGAAAAAAAGCTATTGAAGTTTGAGCAGATTAAATGACTAGTAAATATCCAATGCTGGTTTTAATCTGTCAAGCAAACATTTATTAAGCACCTATTGTATTCTACTATGTAATTTTTCCTATATTAGGGTAAGAGGATAATAAAAGGAATAAAGATGTAAAGAGAGTTCAGGCCTCTGTGAGGGAGTTATTAAAACTCCCCTTATATTATAGAAATGACTGAATTGGAAGGAGTTAAGGGCAAGGAAACCATTTGCATACAGCAAAGTAGAGTGACTCCGGGAAGTTTGGAACCATTTCCCCCAGACCATGTTGTAGGCTTCCAGGGATCATTGAAGCAGAGAACAGAACAATGACTCAATGACCCAAGGTCCAGGACAAGCTTGTCCATGACATTTTCTGAGCTCTTATTCTCCCAAGGATGTCTCAATCAAAGATTACTGGGGCCAGACAGCCAGTAATTCTGGCTGCCATTCATTTAAATCTCAGCCACCCTTTAGAGTCACAATGTGGTAGCTTAGACCTAAAGCTAGTCTTGGAGTCAGAAAGACCAGTTCCAGTTTTGCCTCTGACACGTACTAGCTGTATGATTGTGGGCAAGTCACTTAGTAACTCAGTGCCCAAACAAGAAGAAAAAGGGGAAGAGGGACAAGTGTTTATTTGTGCATCCTATGTGCCAGGAAAAATGCCAAGGTTTTACAAGTATTTTCTCATTTGATGAAGTCACAGAAAACTTGGTAATTTGCTTGGGTACAATGGCTTTTCTGATTTCAACAACTAACAATACCTTATTCATGCACCTCTTAATGCATCCGACAGATGCTGCCAAATGAGTCATCCCAATGCACAACTTCTTAACATTGACTTATAGAATATGACATCTTTAGAGCCCTCAGACATTACCCAAGTTCAACAGTCTCATTTTATGGATGATGAAGCATATTCAGTTTCCAACCTTGCAGGTGTTGGGGGCGGGAATGTAATTCAGGGCTCCAGACATCCCTGGGCAACTTGTCCAGTGCACTGCCCCATTGCACCATGTTGTCTCCCATTCTTGTCCTCCTGCTTTTATTTCTTTATTGACAGCAACGATTGAAATAGCCTCAAAGTCAGAAAGACCCAGATTGGTCATACATATTGACTGTGTGATCTTATGCAAGTCATGCTCTTAGTGTTCTGGGATTTTTCAAGGTTATAAGTTATAGAGAATGTATCAATCTGCAACTTCTATCTAGGAGTTTCTCATACTGGTGATTCTCAAACTTATGGGTCTCAGGACTCTTTTTTTACCCTCAAAAATTATCGAGGACCCCAAATAACTATTGTTTTTGTGAGCTGTCCTTGCTGATATTTATTGTTAATTGATCAATCTATCAACATTTATTTATTCATTCATTTACTTATTTATTTATTTTGCTGAGGCAAATGGGCTTAAGTCACTTGCCCAGAGTCACCTAGGTAGGAAGTATTAAGTGTCTGAGGCCAGATTTGAACTCAGATTCTCCTGACTTCAGGGCTGCACCACCTAGCTGCCTATCAACACTTATTAAATACCTTCTATGAGCCTGACATTATAAAATTAAAATATATTAGTATTGTTCTGAAAATACTCGACTTCTCAGATGCCTTGAAGGGGCACACCATACTTTGAGAATCAGTTAAATCATAGGTCTTGTCTCTCTTCCCATCCCTACTCAATTTAAATCCACAAACATATACCAAGCGACTAGGGTGTTCACTAAGCAATGAGGGCACCAGTACAGGGGATCAGAAGAATAAACAAGCACCCAGATCAGTAAAGTGCATGCTTATTCTCATTATCTGCCTCAGTCCACATTCACAAGGATCTACTGCTCCAGGCTCTTACTCCCAATTGTGAAACTTATTATCTATATGAAGCCACTTCCTTTTCAAGCACCTCAGTTTCCTTGTAAAATGGGAATAAAAACACTTTTACTTGTAACAGTCTGTTGGCTGGTCTTGCTGCTTCAAGTCTTTCCCCACTCCAGTTCATCCTCTAGCAAACGCCGAACATGTTCCCCTCTCATCTCAATAAGCTTCAGTGGCTCCCTGGTGTCTCCAGAATCAAATATAAATGACTTGGTATGGATTTTACAACTTGATCCTATCCTATCTTTCCAATATTTCTACATTTTACTCCCCTTCATCTGCCATGCCATTTCATCGACTGCTTCCATCCTTCTCATCTCTACCAGACAACCAAAATCACACCTTTTCCAAGAGGATTTTCTGGTTCTTCCCAGGCTTCTTCACTCTACTCACTAACATCTTCCTTCAGAAGTGTTCTTCCAATCCCATTCTATATACACATTTTCGCATTTCTCTCCCCCATTAGAACGTAAACTCCTTAAGGGTAGGAACTATATTTTTGTCTTTTTGCCTGCCTGTCTGTCAGGTAGTTGACTTAATCTCTCCTGATATGCTTCTGACTGGTATTGTAGGAATACTACTAGCCACTAATGGGGGAATTGTCTGTTCATGGTTCAGTTATGTGATCAGTCTACCTCCTCTTTCCCCCATTTATCTCATGCCATTTATCGTACCTGTCTTTTGCATTCATCCCACATTTGCCACGTGACTGCTCATACTCACCATCTGCCTCTATGCTGCCCATCAGGTGATCCAAGACTTCTATTCATTAGATTTGAAAGTATTCCGTCATGGAGCTATCCTACATGTAAACTTTTTGAGGATAGGGTCTGAGGTTTTGTCTTTTTTAGTTTTTTGGGTTTTTTGCCTTTCTTTGTATCCTCAGGACTTAGTGCGGTGCCTTTCACATAGTAAAGACAATTCCTTTCCCCTGATTAACTGAGTCAATAAATATTTATTTGACATTTTACTATTTAAAAAAATTGAGCAAAATGAAATTAAATTGGAGCTGTTGTTATGAGAAAGTGTCATGGTTCAGAATATGTTGGAGACTCGGGTGCCTGTTTTGCCAGAGGAAAATCGAAAACAGGGTTCGAGTCTGAAGTTTGAGATTTGGATGTATGCCTGACCTGGAAAAGGCCCGATGTCTCTGTTCAAGCTCTCCAGTAAGCATCCTCTATATTACCATAGCCAAGGCAGGCGGCCAATGCTTTTTCAATTTTTTCAATGCTCTTTCATTGTTGGGCCCTCTCTAGGAAAAACCCTAACAACTTACAAAGTACCTCATCGGTACCTAGCCGGGATCAAACCTCCCCTCACCAAGGGCACGATTGAGAATGAGAATGAGGCTGCACTAATTACAACAAAACACCACCACCTTCAACATCCTCAGCCCCTTTTTACTGGGCTCTCAACCAGAAACAGACACCCAGAAGCAGAGCTTGTCATTCAGTCTATTCAGGGCAGTGGACACCATCCAAGCATCCATTCTGGTTTTGTTATGTCTACCAGCAGATTCTGACACAAGGGATTCTGGAGTCTTCTTTTAACTCACAGGGGAGGAAAAAAAAAACAAGCTTCTTATCTGGACATCATGTCTTCTTCCCTTTTTCAGAAAAGCAAAGTTCAGAACAATGTAACCTTGCTCATAGCTCTTGGAGAGCTCTCCCAAGTAGAAGCCTAGGTAGAAATATTCAAATATCTTTTCTTCTTCACTATTTACCATTTATAGGGAATCACTGGGGGAAGACGTGAGAACTACAGATTCTCAAAGACAAGGTGATGTTATCGTTAGTAGACAAGGACCTTCAATGGGCATTTTAGGTATTGGGTTAAGATAGTGATTTCTAAACTGTCGCTTCCCTTTTGTACAAAAAATTGTCAAGATCCCCAATGCTTTTCATAACAGAAACTATTTTGCTTAAATAAATTTAAAAACCTATCACATTTTAAAAACAACACATAAATGTTAAACATACAATAAATATATAATAAATAACCACTGTGATACATTTACTATTAACTCTTCATTAAATGATGGGATCAAAGATTTGGAGGTAATTTGCTCAAGATCACATATTGAGTAAGTGGCTAAACCAGGATTTGAACCTGCTTTTTATAGCTAGCATTTGTAATGTACCTTACAGTTTGCAAAACTTTACAAATATTATTTTGTTTGATATTCACAATATATTGGGAAGCAGGGGCAATTATTATTCCCATTTTACAGAGGAGAAAACTAAAACAGAGAGAGTTTAAGTGACTTGCCAAGGTCACCCAGTAGGAACTATTCAAGGCTGGATTTGAATTCAGGTTTTTGCTGACTCTGAGTCCAGTTTTACCTACCATACTATTTAACTGCCTCTGATCTTGAATTCAGCAACTTTCTCTTTTTGTCTGCCTAAGGTAAAGAAGAAACCATCATGGTGGTTGAAGCCCTGAGTCTTGAACTCTTCATGCTGGGAAGTGTTACCTACCTGGAACAGGGGTCAGGGAAAGACTTGCGCGGAAGTTTGGCCGTCCAGGACGAGGTTTCTTCTTCATCCGCTTGGGGATGGAAGACCAGGGTCTGAGGCACAGTGGGCCACACTGGAAAGACCCTGCAGCATGGGCTCCTCTTTGGAGAGCCTTCTTGGTCCTTGTGTCCACACAGGGGACGCCATATGCTCTGTCTTCCACCTGATGCAGGGCAGTGATGTGGCAGGCATTAAGGTGCATCACTACCATAAGTACTCATCCCAACCTCCTCCCTCTGCATCTGGTACCTCTGCAGAGAGCCGTAGGAGGGAATGAGTACCCAGGCTGTACATGGTGGTGAGGGGAGACATCCACATTTCATTCATCATTCCCATTGCTGGATCCCTGGCCCACTCACTGTCAATGATCTGGGAACAGAGAGGGTTTTCCTCATCTCCCTCCCCCCAACTTTTTGCACCATGTGAAGGGAATTCAAATGATTCTGTCATCTTCTATTTAAGCTTTCTTTTCACTGAAAAAAGTGAATGAGTTTATATTGGATTGTTTTTGAAAATGCTCAATGAATTTGAATATTTGTCTCATGCCCTTTACCCAAAGGGGGACTATTATACCCCTCTTGGAGAACATAGCCCACCATTTGGACAATCAGAAATCAAGATAGCAATTATCAAACTTTGGGTGTTGGGACTCCATTACAGTTTAAAAAATTATTGATGACTCACAGATCTTTTTTTTATGTGAGTGTATCAATTGATATTTTCTTTGTTAGAAATTAAAACATTTTAGTATATTATAAAATTAGTTTTGGCCTTGCAGACCCCACAAAAGAGTCTCTGGGACCTCCATGTATCCTTGGATCATACTTTGAGAATAATTGGATTAAAACATCAAAAAATGCTTGAAAAAATGAAAGCAAAAGTCCAAGTATACTACAACACAATTCAATTCAACAAACATTGATTAAGTGTGTGCTAGAAGTCACTTCATCTTTCAGTGCTATCGGGAACTCTGAGACTACACTAGGAGGGTCACTTGCTGATCTATTCCTGAAAGAATGAGTTTTCTCTTTGCAAGGAAATTTGTAAGGAAAACACCAAGGTATGAATATACAGATAAAAGAGAAATAATTCTGCCCAGAGATGAAAGAGAGAGTGTGTGTCTGGAAAAAAAAACACATATTCCCGAGGCAGAAAAATAACTTAAATTTATAGTGTTTTGATCATGCTAGGAGTAATTTAAGGTATAAAACACTCTCCTTATAGAAACCACCTTGGGGTAAAAATATAAACATTATTATTCTCACCTACATGAGAGGAAACTGAGGTTTTGAGATGTTTAAAAGACTTGTCTGCCTATGGTCCACATTGAGTAAATATCCTGAGTCAAGATTTGAACCCAAGATTTCATATTTCAAATTAAGTACTGCAGGTAAAACAAAGTTCTAACTATACTTGCCATCACCTCACAATAATAACATCAACAATAATTAGCATTGACATAATACCTTACAAAAATCTTTTATAAATATTATCCCATTTTATCTTTCCCAAAAATTTTGGAGGTGGATGCTGTTATTATCATCATTTTACAGATGGGGAAATTGAGGTAGAGAAAAGTTAAATGATATTGTGAAGGTGTTAATTTTCTTCTCTATGTTCTTTCCTTGCATTCTCTACACTGCTGATCATCTATTCTAGGGAAAGAAAACCCATATGTAAATAGAAAATCTAATATAAACTATGTAAAAATGAATTTTGGGAAGAATAGAATTGCAATATTGTGGTGGCAGGGTCTTAGAAATGTTTCCCATGGAAGATAGCATTTTATCTGAACTCTGAGGGGAGCCAGAGGTTCTAAAAAGTTGAGATGCAGAGAGAATATTCCAGGAATTGGGGAAAGGGAGATCTACTCTGCAAAGGCAATAAGCATGAAAAAATACCACGTACACGGAACAGCAAGAAAGTAATTTTGGAGGAGACAAAGATGCATAAAGGAAACTCGTGTGTAATAAATCTATAAAAGTAGCCGGAGCCAGGTTCACAAATATTTTCAATGTCAAAAGGAAAAACTTGTATTTGATCCCAAGAGCACAAAGGGGATACAGAAGTTTCTTAAGCAGGTGAGTGACTTGGTTGGATTTAAATAGCTTTAGATATCACTTTGGCAGATGTGTGGAAGATGGATTGGAGGAGACTTGAAAGCAGGGAGACCAATTATGAAGCTGTTATTGCAGTGGCCCAGGGGAGAAATGCTGAGGACCTGCAGTAGGTATGTGGCCAGGCCAGTGAACAGATGCAGATACATTGTCGGGGATTGATTGTCAAGACTTGGCAACTGATTAAATATGGAGGATTGAGTGAGAGGGAATAGTTACAGATGTCTTAAAAGCTGAGAACCTGGGTCACTAGAGGAATGATAGTGGCTTCAGTTGAAATATAAAAGGCAGGAAGAGATAAAGTTTTTGAGAAACGAAGACGATTTCTGTTTTGGACCTATTGAGTTTGGTCTATGGTAAAGCTGATTGTGGATATTTAAGAGGCAGTTAGTGATGCCAGTTTGTAATTCAGAAAAATTGAGGGTCTCTCCCCTCTCTTTCTCTCTCTCCTCCCTTTCCATTCCCTCTCCCTCTTTTTCCAATTCTTATTCTTGTTTTACTTCTTTTTCTCCCTCTCCCCTTCTCTCTCTCTCTCCCTCTTTCTCTCCCTCCCCTTTCCTCTTTTCTGTCTCTCTCCTCTCTGTCTCTTTTGCTGTCTCTCCTCTCTATCTTTCTGCATTCGTCTGTCTCTCTATATCACTTTCTCTCCCCTCTCTTCTCCTCTCTCTGTCTTTATCATCATCTATATAAAACAATTAACTGAACTCCCGAGCTTGTGAGATCACTAAGAGAAATAGATTAGAAACAGAAGAAGGCTGAGTGAGACTTGGAGCTCTGTGCTCCACAGATCCATGAAGGTGTGACAGGGATGATGATCCTGAAAAGAAAACAGAGTAGTGAATGATGGGGAGTGAAGAAGGGCCAAGGACAAGGAGGAGCCCTGGAGAACAATATCACAAAAAACTTATGGAGGAGAGGGGCTTTAGGAGGAAGGGGTAGTAAACAATATCAGATGCTGAATAAGGACTGAAAGTAGGTATTTGGATTTGGCAATTGGAAATTTTCAAGGAGTAATTTTTGTTGTGTGATGTGATTGGAGACCAGACTGGAAGGAGGGGGAGGGGGAGTGAAGTGAGAAGCAGGAAAGTAAAAGAATAGATCTGATAATAACTAGCAATTGTATTATTTTAAAATTTGCAAAGTGCTTTGTAAAAATATTTTTCTTCATGAGAATCCTAGTAATCAGGTGCTATCACTCTCCTTTTTTTCAGATATAATTAAATAGCCAGGCTGATAGCTGATTTTATCAGTAACCATGGGTTCACCTATTCATGGCACCCCATATTCCCCCCCTCCCCAAGAAAAAAACTGATTGTGTAATAGAGAAAAGACATAGAATGATGGCCTGAGGGGATACTAAGATAAAGTAAATATTTTTTTATTTTAGGAATGGTAAGATCTAGACTTTTTTTTTTAAACACTGAGGAAGGGATAGTTAGTGAAAAAGGATTTGAAATTAGGAAGAGTGGGGAGCTATTTGAAAGGACAAACTCCTGGAGGAGAGGAGCATGGATTGGAACTGGAACACAAGTAATACGTTTGGTGGTTGCAAGGAAAACTCCCACCTTTTCCTCTGAAATGGAAGCAAAGGAAGATCCAGTGAGAACTGTTTTAGAAGTAATCTGTAATACAGATTTGGACAAAAAGGAAGCTTATGACGAATGACCCTAATTTTTGTATTAGTCAAGGATTTCTAAAGAGAAAAAAATGGTAAGAGGATAATGTAAGTGACTTAGGGAAAGAGGAAATTTGGAACAGAAGTTGAGGGGAATAGAAGAAGAGTTAATCCTGAAGAATGAAAGTAATGGGGGCTCCATGGGGATTATGGAACACAATTTGATAGTGGATCCCATATGACTTCCTCCAGCTGTGTTCAATAGTATATAAGTAGCAAAGGATGAGTAGAAAAGTGGAAATGACCTAGGCCTGGAATTGGAAAGAGTATAAGTAGCCATAGCATAAAAGAACAGGATTCATGAATGAAATAGTTAACTATTGGGTCAAGGTTTGGAAGGAAGGAAAGTGAAACCAGAGGGAAAGAAACTAAAATGTTTCTTCTAGATGTGACGGGGAGGTGTGTTTGCACCATTGTGTCTGATTTGGGTAAGACACAAATCTAAAATGATTTACTAGTCTGGCTTCATTAGCGAGAAGATTGGCCCAATCTAAAGCTCAACCCTAATATACTGGATTTTCACCAAATTCAGTTTAGTGACTTTCCTTCCATTCCCAGCCTGACCTTCTCTGCCCATTCAAGATCACTGTTGGAAGACTGCTTTGAGACATTCAATTAATTATATTTTGTAGGTTAAGTACAGTGCATCTGCTGCCTCAGCTGCCAGATGCTAAGTTTTGCTTTGTAAAGTCACTACTTCCTGATGTTCAAAGGCCCTGAAAGCAATATGTTGGGGAGGAAAAATGGGAGTAACTTGGGGGCAAATATCTTTAATTAGGTTGAGTCTGCAGGTGATTAAAATTAAATACCTATGATTTGAAGTTTTCCAAAAATCGTAATCCCAGAGAATTGGAAATATGTGCTGTATCCTAAAAGAATGAACACTCTTAGGTGAGAAGGCACAAACTCCTGCTTCAGTACTGATCAGAACTGAACACAGTAAGAATCACTAGCATTTAAACAACATTTTAAGGTTTAAAAAGTGCTTTGTGTATTATTTCACCTGATTCAGCAACCCAGGAAGAAGGTATTGCTATTGTTTTATTTTTACAGAGGAGGAAACTAGAAGCGTTCCAGATTGATCAATGAGAATAACTTGGAGAAGATTTCAGATACAGAGATGGAGAAAATAACCCCCAAATAGCCAGATTATGAAAAGAAGTTTTCAGTTCTTAAAGTACAAATACATGAGGACATCAGGACCGAGACAGGAACCTGAGGGGTGAAAAGCCCAAAAGCCCACAGAGAGCTGACTTCAGTCCAAAGATAAGAGCAAGGAAGGGGCGGTCTTAGTGCCTGACCCACAGTCAGTACTCTTAGGAATCAATTCATCAGCGTGGAAGTTCCCTTCAGTAATGAACATCATAGCCTATCAATTCTTTCTTCTCCTAGGTACTCTTGTGAATGATCTCCCAGAAGTCTGCCAGTGAGGGTCCAAGATGCTGGGTATTTTTCTGCTTCCTTCTAATATAGGAAGGTACTGAGGGAGCAGTTGTAAGACCTTTCTTCTTCCAAATGACCAGCCTACTATTCCCCACCCCAACTCCAAGCATCCATTTCTCTGTTGACTCTAGTCATATAATGTAATGAAATTTTTACATATTTAAAATCAGCTGGAGTCAGGAATTCAGGTTAAGGGAAAAATCTTCAATCTTGATTGAAGTGAAGAGGTGAATAAGGATTGCAATAGCAATATGGGCAGCTGCGACAGGAAGCCAGCTAACAGAGCGGGATCTGAGCTGAAAGGGCCATCGCAATGGCAAATGCAAGCAGTCTCTCCTTCCCCTTCCTTTTCCACTCCCCTGCCTCCACCCACCAAAATCCTCATTTCCTATACAACACATCAGGACTTGCACAAAGAGTGGGCAGGGGCCATTCTTTCTCCAAACTTATATATTAATAGAGTATGGTCCAATTACTATTTAGCCTCATGTGCTTGGGACCTCCGTGCATCAACTCAAGCCTCAGTCCATTACAATATATGAATAAGGAACATTATCATTAGACACCTACCCATCATATGCCTCTTTATTGCTCTTCAAATGATGCTCATCTTTAATTCTTTGGAAATTATAGCCTTCTATAATCTTCACCATATAATGTTAGATAATGAAGCATTGGGACATAATTATGTTAACTAACATTTCAATAACACATTAAAGTTTGCTAAGTGCCTTACATGGATGACTTCATTTGGTCAGAGTTGAGAGAAACTTAGTTTAGAATGAGGGAAGGTATTCATTCAAGTCTTGTCTTTGACACATGATAGGAGACTAGACAAATCAATTAACTTCTTAATATTTCTAGACATCTCTCTAAGAGTAAGGATGGCAATCTGTATTAGTGGGAGGAATTTATTCATGGAAGTTTCCTATACTAATGAAATCACAGATTTAAATAAAATGTGATGAGAACAAAAATTAACAAAGTTGGACTTTGTCAGTTCCATGAGGAATCATGGGAGAGCGAAGTCTACCATTGGGGTGGAGGATTAGGCTCAATTCTTATAATATGTAGAGAAGAAGTTCAATTGGTGTCTTTACTTTAGTCTATAACTTTGAGTCTTTAGGGAATATGATAGAGATGAAAGGTACTTGGGAATGAGTCCCCTAACCCACATAGCCCAATGGCAGATAAGTAAAGCAAATTCTGGGGAAGCTCAAAATCAAATGAAATGGAAATGTACTTTGAAACAAAGAAGATATTAAGTACTTGTCACGTCTCCAAATAAAAATTCATCAGAAATTAGTTATGAGACACTTAGGATTTGAGAATTTTAGCTTTCATGAAACCTAAGTGGAAAGGAAAAAAAAAATGGTTGTAAACTGGGCAGAGGTCTGTTTTTTTTTTTTTTTTTTTTTTCTGATCTTTTCTAGACAGACCTAATACTCTGGATTAATTACAATGGATTCAAATGCATCCCCTCTTCTGGGCAGCGTTTGCTCTGGTTTTCTGTAGGAAAGAACTTTTTTTCCCCCTTGAATTAGAGTACATTTCCAATGATAGATTGTGTAGCATATATATAAAAATATAGATAAGCTAGGGATGTTGTGGGACCTTTTTAAAAAATATATTCACATATAATGCAATATTATTACTGCATAAAATGACACAGGGATGGTAGTTCTAGTTTTGCTTAGACTTTCAGATATTATATATTATAGAAAACTAAAAAGGCTCCAGAGCATCAAATTTTTTAAGCTTATATTGCCAAAAAACCCAGTATGAACTTTTGTTCAGGAATATGAGTAGGGTTAAGGGATATGAGCTGGAAGGTACTTTGGACATTCCTGTTGAGGAAACCTGGTGCTCTATCTACTGTGCATTTACCTAATGCATTTACATAATTTTACAGACAAGGAAACTGAGGCACAGAGAGACAAAGTGATTTTTGCAAGGACATCCAATTAATATCAGAGGTAAGATTTGAATCCATGTCCTTTGAATCCAGCAAGTACCCTTTATATTACATTGGGCTGCTTCTGGCAAAAGCTGAAGTAACAATATTATAGATGTTGGTGTTGACAGTGAAATGGATATGGTGACACATACATTAATATCAGGCCATTGAGTTTTTAGACTAGTTTCTTATACATTAAGTCATTTCATCCTCACAATTGTCCTGTTCACATCCTTAAATTAAACTTCACATTTAGATATGGGGGTTTTCTTTGCTTTTTGCGGGTCCTTAACATGGAACTCTTGAATTTTTTAAAATTAAAA
This sequence comes from Antechinus flavipes, assembly GCF_016432865.1. NCBI lineage: Eukaryota > Metazoa > Chordata > Mammalia > Dasyuromorphia > Dasyuridae > Antechinus > Antechinus flavipes. The sequence continues at coordinate 22,167,580 of NC_067398.1, forward strand.
TTTGTCAACTGTATTTCCATAGGCATTTTAAATATTATTTTAAGAAGACTGCCAAGAGGGTCCACAAAACAAAAATCAGTCAAGAATCCCGATCTAGAGTCATACTTTAGCAAGTCCTTCTTTAAAGATCCCTCTTTCCTTTCATTAGAGTTGGTAAGCTACAGATATGGAGTACTGCATATAATATCAGATTTTTTAATGGGCTGGTTAGTTTTGCTGAAGGGAGTTAGGTGGTTCAGTGAATAGAGTACTAAAGCCAAGAATACTTATCTTCCTGTGGTCAAATATGGCCACAGACACTTATTAACTGTGTGATTCTGGGCAAGTCACTTAACCCTGATTGTTTCAGTTTCATCACTTGCAAAATAAGCTGGAGAAGAAAATGGCAAACCACTTTAATATCTTGCCAAAAAAATTCCAAGTGGGATCACGTGAACATGACTGAACAACCACAAAGTTTTGCTGATCTATCTTTTCCCATTCTATTTTATTCTTTTTTTTTTTTTTTAATAGGGGATGATCCTCTGGGAGAGAAAGAAGGAAGGAATACACTGGAAGATGTAGCTGAAGTAAAAAATAAATGATGTCAATTTAATTTCATTTTTCTAAAAGTATTCCATAACTAGCTGTTTAACTCTAAATACACTTGCCTTGCTTGTCATGTGCTTTTTCCTTGACATTACAGAATCTGACCTCCTGACTCAACAGGCTCTACTTGATAACTGAGGCCAAATTAGTAATGGAATGGGTCCTTCCTCCCAAGATCTAATTGCTGACAGAAACTGAGATGAGATTCACTTTGTGGTCCAGAGATGACTTAAAGCCATTGCACTTTCTGCCTGATACTCTTGGGGCCTCATTAGAAATCCAAGAATAGGAAGCTATAATAACAAATGGGAATTTTAGGCAGTAACTGGATTCAGCAAGACATTGATTGGAAAAAGTGGCCTTTATTTTCCTTCCTTGTTTTTACTGTAAATGAGGATGAGTTCTTTCCAGAAATCTGGCACCCTGTACCTCCCTTCCCCCTTTTCTACTTCTTGCTGTGTCCTGCTTAGACTGCTCTTCCCCTAATAAAATGAAGAAAACAAGCAGATGATTTGACAATTCATAGTCAATTTTATGAGCAAGGGAATGATATGGTGCTTGGGTCATTCTCCTCTCGCAGGGCAATTTCTTGGGGGTTTGGTACATCAAAGTCCTAGTGGGATGTCTTCCTTGAAGATGCTCATATATTAGGTATAGGAGGGCTTTTCTCATCGTCCTTAATTTTAGTGCCTGCCTGCTGAAATTATCTCCAATTTGTCATTCATTTGTCTATCCATCCAATCATCCATCCATCCATCCACTAAATCAATCTATGTATGTATCTATCTATCTATCCATGCATCCATCTATCCATTTAATCTATCCATCCATCATCTATCTATCTATCTATCTGTCTATCTATCTATCCATGCATGCATGCATTCATTCATTCATTTAATCTGTCTGTCTCTCTCTCTCTGTATCTGTCTCTCTGTCTCTCTTTCTCTCTTTGTCTCTCTCTCTCTCTCTCTCTCTCTCTCTCTCTCTCTCTGTCTCTGTCTCTCTCTCTCTCTCTTTGTTTCTGTCTCTCTCTTGTCTTTCCTTGGTTTAAATTCTTCTCCACTACTTTATGAGGTTACCCCGACACGAGGAGGATGTTGGCTGTCATGTATAAAAGCTCGGTCCTTTACAAATTGTTTTTGTTACTGCATCACCGTCTAAGAACTATCTTCCTGCCTCTTGCCCATTCCCTTCTTAAACAACAGGAAAATCAATGTTAAAATCCTTCTAAATTAAACTCTAGTTTACTGACAAAAACGAGTCCTGAGGGCCCATACTTGGCTCTCTCTTTATGAGCTCCCCCTTTTACTCAGCTTCCTGTCAGTAGCTTAAGCAGAGGGAGTTCATTTTCAGCTTAATGCCATCAGGTTTATTCCCTCCATCAATCATCTGAGAAACATTCATGAAGTTGTATCCATTAATTTCATTACTTTAAGCTGGGAATGATAATTTTATTATAGGTCCTGATTGCTTGTAAATTGACATGAATCATCGAAGGCATTAACAATTCCCCGAATGCCAGATATGAAACCCTAGAGTCTTTTGGATTGGGTGTGTTTGATATGGTTTTCTTTTCTCCTGGTTCATGTGTCACTCATATATATTAGTAGTAAGATTATAAGTAAGGAAAACGTCTCTTTCAAAGGGAGGAGAAGACAGATTGGGTTGTGCAGCCATGTATGTTGATGAATGCCTGTGATCCTTGCTCCTGGGAGGACTGAGGCTAATAGCTCCCTTGGGATGGAATGGGAAAAGCATTTAGTAGACACCTAGCTGCCCTTCTTCTCTGTTTTCTAATGCAAGACAGTTTGCCTCTTCTTTAGACCATCTATGGCCCGTCATTCCCAGAGGCTCACCATAGTCATGACAAATTCAGCATAGATCCATGAATGACTTAACCAGAGAAGAGGGGCAGCTAGACAGCACAGTAGATAGAGCACCAGCCCTGAAGTCAGGAGGACCTGTGTTCAAATCTGACCTCAGAAACAACACTTCCTGGCTATGTGACCCTGGGCAAGTCACTTATTCCCAATTGCCTCTGCAAAACAAACAAACAAACAGAGAAGGCCAAGCCCCATGAATAGCTCTATTTTTACAGCCTGAATGTGATAGAGAGACCTAATCTTTAAAATAAAACAAAAAGCAAAGCTACTATCTAATGAGAGTAGAATAACATGTCCCCAAATTTGATGAATGCGACCACCAGCAGCAAAACATGTCACATGGCTTTGCTCATTTTGAGTTCTCCATATATTAATATATTTCAAGAACTGTGTTTTGGCCCTTGGTCCACTGAGGTTAAGAAAAGAACAAAATGGGGAAGATGGGACTCAGCTAAGTGTTTATCTAAAACCAAATATCTCCCACTCCCATGACCTAGTTGCTGGGATTTAATTCAATAGGGTGATAGAAGGACTGAAGAGCCAAGAAGGCCAGTGTGTTTTACATTTCATGAAGAGAAAAAGAGTTATGAGGTTTGAGTGGGATGGTCTCATAGCCTTGTTCTGTTCTGTGCTTCCAGCTGAGTGTTGGGTTCAGTGCAGAGATTCTGTCAGTCAGTGGACAAGCATTCATTAAGTGCTTGCAGTGGGCCAATCACTGTGCTGCCTTCCAGGAGGACACTGATCAATGGAAAGGTGTACATAGGAGGTGGCCAGACTTTGAGGTCCCACCCTGTAAGGAAGGGGTAAAGGAAATGGCGTATCTTTGTTGTTCATTCTCTTTAAATTATGGCTGACCCTTCATGACCCCATTTAGGGTTTTCTTGGCAAAGATCCTAGACTTGTTATTTCCTTCCCCTGCTCATTTTATACATGAAGAAAGTGAGGCAACCAAGATGAAGTGACTTGCTCAAGCCTGGAGGTCTATCCACTGTACCACCTCATTGCTAGATTTTACATTGAAAGAATTCTAGAAATGCCAGTAGCTAAGGGCATTTGTGCCAATGGTGGACTATTTCCTATTATTAACACCACCACCAAAAGGCTACGGGAAAGTGGAAGCATGGACAGGGAGGGGAAATAGGGACCCTCAAACCTACCATTTTACTCCTCATTTATGTCCCTTTGATTGGGTTGGTTGGTTTGTTCCTGAATGCTGAAGGCTGTTAACACATCCTATGTTTTACTAAAATGTCAAAAATTTCATTTATGTACCACCAGGCTCTGTTTATAAAATACTGCAACGTATAAGTTTTAGAAATCATGTTATATACATTTATAAAAGATCACATAATAATAGCATGCTGGATCTGGAATGGGGCTTAGCCTCAGACCCCCCAGAAGGCAGCGGGGTGCTGTGAAGAGCCCTTGATCTTCGAGTTTAGAGACATGAGGTCAATTCCTTGGTCTATCAATGGTTTGATATCTAACTGGGCAGAAGACTTAACCTGTCACAATTAATTTTCTTAGCTCTCTACCCTTCAGGGTGGTTGTGAGCAAAGTTCTTTGCAAACTTAAAGCATCATACAATAGATTGTCTGACCTACTGGATAGAGAGCCCGCTTAAAAGGCAGGAAGACTGGCCTTCAGATCCTTTCCCTGAAGGATCCTGTGTTACTTTGGGCAGGTTACTTAAATTGTCACTGCCTCCAGATGCTCACCAGAATCAGGGCCTGTAGATGTCTGTTACTCTCGGAAGTTTCCCAGCTTGGTGACATCACAAATGTAGGCCCTTCTCTCCCTCCCCTTCTTTCAAAGTGACTTACTGGAAACTGTGTCTAAGCTATGGATACATATCCATACAGGGAAGAATTGCGGAATGTTTGTTACAATTGTAGCTCAAAGGAATTGAGGTAAAAAACAAACAAAAAACCCAAAGAAATTAAGTGAGTGAGGCAGGGATTAGGAAAGATGAAATTAATGGCCAACAGGTTTGGTCCAGAGAAGGGCAATTGGACAGTTGAAAAGCTTTGCGTACATTTCATTTATCCAGGTCCTCCCTCATTGACTAGAAAACCTTCTGTCATTCTGAGATGGGGCCACCAGATGGCGATCATCGCTAATCCTAAATTTGTGTATGTTGAATATATGGCCCAAGGTGGGTGGGCTGCCTCCTTCCTTTCCTTCTCTTCCTCCCAGAACATCTGTCAGGGCTCAACGTGAGAAAAAAAGAAATCTGAGATAGTTCTAGGTCCTCCTGAAATGCGGTAGAATCCAGTCTCCCACTCATTCTTGTTGGGAGCAGATAATTATAATAAAAGAAGAACCCCGATTCTAATTCCCTCCGCCACCTACTACTTATATGACTTTGGGATCCCTGAGATTCAGTTCCTTCCATAAAATGAGGCAGTTGCCCCAGATGGCTTGTGAGGTCCCTTTTATATTTAAATCTCTGCTACATGAACTCCAAGATGCCTTTCAACTGTATTCTGTAGTGCTCTAAATCTAAGATTTGACCTGAGTGCTTTAAAAACTCATGTTATCATGGGAGGGATCTGGTTCTCTGATCCTACTGGATGGGCAGGTAGGAAATCTGGGTTCTAGTCTTTATGACATATATTGGCTATGAATGTAACTTCTAAGGGCAGCTAGTGGATGAAATATTGGATTTGGAATCAATAAGACTCATCCTTTGGAGTTCAAATCCAGTCTTAGACATCTACTAGCTGGGTGAATTGGAGAAAATCATTTCACCCTATTTGCCTCAGTTTTCTCATCTGCAAAATGAGCTGGAGAAGGAAATGGCAAGCCATTCGGTTATCTTTGCCAAGAAACTCTAAATGGAATCCAAGAAGAATCAGACATGACTGAAAAACTACTGAGCAACAAATAAGAGGTAAATCTTTTCTATACAAAACTTTATGCATTTGATTTACTGACTTCTTGAAGGATGATCTGATTAGTAGCTCCTTTATCAATGGCCCCTACACACTAAACTATATTTTCTAGGTTGAACCTACATGAGGGAGATACAATGAGGGCTGATAAAAAATTGCCTCTACAATATCTTTGGATTAAGCGATCATCCAATTTTTGCTTGAGGGCTCTCAATAAAAAGAAAGAAGAAAACAAAATATTTGTAAAGCACATAGAAGGCATTTTTAGAGAGTTAGGGTGCCTGCCCTAAGAACAAGCCTTGATTTGTCTTTGTAACTTCCTCTGGCCTCTACCCATTATGACCAAACAGAACGGGTCAACTTCATCTTCCTGGAACAAATACTTCAAGGACTTGGATGTCATGTCCTTCTTGAGTGTTTTCCTCACCAGGATGGAAATATGCCTTGTCCTTGCACCCATTCCCTGTAGGACATGAACTGACAGCTCTTCACCATCCCAGGGTACCTCCTCAGGGCATTGTGTAGCTTATTACTGCTCTTCCTAACCTAAGTAAGGGAACATGTATTGCTTAAATGCCCAATTTGATTGTCTTAAATTCTGGGGATGCAACGACAAAAACAAACAGTCTCTGTTCTCAAGGACTGATTTTGCATTTTCTCAAGGACCTGTAGAAATATAGTGCTTTGATTCAAAGGAATAACTTTCTAAGGGTGAAAATTTCAAATGTAAAATATGGGGAAGGGAGATGTTTGGGAATAATGAAAATTTCAAGTCCTAGGGTAGCAGTACCTATTTCATCTATCTATGCTTGTGGTCACACTGTATGAAAGTGATAAGCAATGGCCACTGGGAACACCTGAACTTCGATAGCAGCATTTTGGCTGCTTCTTCTTCTAGGCATCTGGGGGGCTTCACATTGAATAGAATGCTGAGCCTGGAGTCAGGAAGACCTGAGTTCAAATTCAGCCACATACACTTACAAGCTATGTGATCTGGGCAAGTCACTTATTCCCCCATTTCCTCAAATATAAAATTAAGATAATTGCATCTGTCTCCCAAGGATATTGTGAAAATAACAAAAAAGATAATATTTGTAAAGCACTTCACGCAGTGTCAGGCAGTAAGCACTTAGCTGGCATTTTAAGAAATGCTTGTTTGCTTCTTTCCTTTATTGGGATATCATAGGCCAGAACTGTATGGATGATTAGTAAAGATGGGGCTGCTGGATGAGCAGAGTCTAGGATTTGGAGCAAGTATAAAAGTGCCCCTGGCAGAAGGAGACTTTTCTGCAATTAACAAGTATTCTGGACTTCTGATTTCTCTCTTATTGCCTGGGTTCCTTTGGATCCAGAATGATCAGGTAGAACATAGTTCATATCTGGACCGCCATCAGAAAATGAAGCAAGGGACTTCACCTCTTCTTACCTCAGTTTCCACATTTGCACAAAGAGGAAGTTGGACTTGTAAGATCTCTTGCAGCTTGGGTGAGCTGTTTGAATTCCCTGTGTTTCCTCTTTTGTAAAACTAGATGGTAGATGAGATGATCTCTGAAGTTCTTTCTAGTCCTAACTCTTTGATTCCATATACTATCCTAGGCAAATCAATCAACTTCTCTGGTCCTCAATGTCCTCATCTGTTCATGAGGATGTTGGGTCACATGGTTCCCTTCTAGCTCTAAATCTAGGTTTCTATGACCTCAGGAATGAGAGCTGTTTGAAGGCAGGACCCGATTCATCTTTGTCTTTGAACTTCCAGGGTCTAGTGGGTTCATGGTACACAGAAGGCATTTAATAAATACTCACTCAATGGAATTGAAATTAAGCTCCCAAAATCACATTTAAAGTAGGTGAAAGGAAAAACTTGTTAACAACCAGTGTTGTCCGAGAGTAGAACATGCATGTGGTGGGTATTGTAGAAGGAATTTTGGGAAAGACTAGACTGGATGGCCTCCCAACTCTGAAATCTTGGATTTAAGAAGTAATTTAGTGTTATTCCCCAGAGCCCTGTTCCTAATGATCTCTTTGAGAACTGTTTTGTTTGAGGCTCCAGATTGATTATTTGCAGGTTGTCACTAGTTATGGATGGGCGTATTGTTCTGAGGTCTATGACCCAAATGATTTCCATGATGTTATTTATCGGTGTGCTGAGCTTGGGGCATGATCGATGACTCTGTGGGTTGAGAACATAACATCTGTTACTGTTGCTGCTAAGAACATTTATTATTGCTAGAAGTTATTGATTTGTGTTTACTGTGCATGAGCTGGTCTCTGTTTGTTCTCATTAACTTTTACTTAAACCAGATTTAACAGGATGACATTCAGTCCCCCAGAATCACCCGCGTCCTCTTGGGAATACAACTGCTCTCCTTTGTTTTGTCCAGCTCTTGGGGCTGACAGAGCTCTGGGGAGCAGATTTCAGCAGGATTTTTCCTTGCAAAGGATCTTGATTATCTTCCCCCCTCAACAACAGATAATGGCAACTTTGCTATAGGTACCTGCCATTGAGTGATATCCATTGTGGAAGGACAAAGAAAGAGTTCTGAAGTGTTACCCAGTTGACTTGCCTTCTTATTGGGTCTCATTTCCTTCTCTGTAAAGTGAGAGAATAGGGAAGGAGCATGGATTCTTATACTTTCTTATGTTATTAACCTCTAGGGCAATCTGGTGAAGTTGGGGCATTCATCAGAATTTTATATCTATACCTATCTATCTGCATCTATAGCTATAGCTATCTATCTGTATCTAGATAGTTAGAGATATAGCTAGGGATACACACACACACACACACACACACACACACACACATACAATATGCAGATTATATAGTTTAATCCTAATTGAAAAAAATATTAAATTTCAGTTAGAGATTAGTGAATATCAAGACATAATTCTTTTTCCCTTCCAAGTTCATGGATTTCCTGAAAACTATCTGTGAATCCTCAGGGAAGGAAGTTAAGAACTTTTAGATTAACTGATCGCAATTTAAGTATGTCCTTTCTGTGGATTTGTCATTTGTCATTCTAAAATTATACGAATTAAGTCCCTGGAATAGTGGATGGAAAGTAGAACTTGACATTAGGACAACCTGGGTTTAAGTGCTGCTTCTGATTCATTCTGGTTGTGTGAACCAGGGCATGTCACTTCTCAATGATCCATTCAGCTTGCAAAGATTCACAAAGAGATCTGGCTTTTCATTAGAAGGATTTTTTTTGGGGGGGAAACAATAAATCTATTCTAAAAGTTCATGATAAATATAATAGAATTGAACCTAGAAGAATATGCCATGCCCCTGGAGGAATAAAATAATTAGTTTTGCTACCTCTCTAGAGAACAGGACTGAAAACCAAGAAAGAAATGTAGTGGGTATAGTTAAGGAGGAAAGCACCAGGACTCCATTTCCCATGATGCTGAGGTTCAGACTACATGGGATGCTATACGTATGGACATTATGTATGGTGCTGCCATTATGACAAAATCACTGAGATTGGTAAGAACTAGGAGGCTTAAGATTGTAATATTAAGAGTGAACTTGATAAAAACTAAGAGGAAAAAGGAAAGACACTTCATGGGTGATTTTGCAATGGTATGTCTGAACCCAGAAATTTTAACAGCATTCTGAGAAGCCTGGAACCATCACCCTGAAAACATCAGTGCTGGCTATTAAAATATAAAAGGAGACCAAAAAATGCCTATTTAGTCCTACACTATCTACTCAAATACAAAAGAGGTTTCACATTTGTGAGAGTGAAATTTCTGGAGAGTTTGTGTATAGGAGTTAAAAGTAAATCCATTGCTCAATTTTCCCTACTCGGTTCTTTCTTTTCTTTCTTTAACTTAGCTATCATGTTTCCATTAAATGCTTTGGCTATTTGTTTAAGGATGTAGGCTGATCTATAATAGCACCCTTGAGCTAGATGCCTGAAGCATCACATCTAAGTGGAGGCAGTAAGATTTTCCAGAGCCAGGAGCTATCTTTACTATACAAGACAAAGGCTTAATTGCACTGGAAATGAATCAACTATTTCTTCCAATGATATTTCTGACTCTTTCCTCCAATCCAGTGTCCAGTTTGGTCAAGAAGATCAAGCAATTCGCTGTCTTTGGAATATTGTTGATTCATTCAAAACCTTATGTTTTTATTCAAGCTGTTTTTTGCATCCAGAATGCCTTCTTTGTTTCTCTTGGACATATGAAGTTCTTCCCATCTTTTAAGAGCCATCTTCTGCTATGAGTCTTTCCTCCCCAAGAATTCCCATTTACTTTTAGAGTTTTGACCTCCTGCTATACCTATAGTCACACTTCATAGTCAACTCTTGTCATTCAATTGTTTGATTAACATTTATCTTCAGTTTATAAATTCCTTGAAGACAAGCCCACTCTTCCCCCTGAAACTCCCCAACCTCTGAGGCTGGGCCATGCTGAGTACAGAACAGGTACTCTTCCAAAATTTATAGAATGATTGAGAATGGAATCTTCTGAGAGTTCATCCAAGAATGGGGTTAGGAACTCACGCTAAGAAAAATGTTTTTGCTTTGGTGGAGGGAATGGGATGGAAGGACCACCATTCTTTGCTTTCTTCTCAATGATTTCTTGCCAGGGCAGAAGAATGAAAGGGCTTCCATGGCCTTATAAATCTCATTTCCTTTGCCACAATTGGGAAAGTCCACAATGTCAACATTACTCTGTGAGAGGCAGGATGGCTTTACATATTGAATTCTGAACTCATAGGCAGGAAAACCTGGGTCCCTATGCCACTTTTGATATTTGTCTGTTGGGTGAAAACAGGCCAATCACTTAAGCATTCCGAGCCTAAGTTTTCTCATTTTTTTCCTCCTCCAAAAATTAGGAATAAAAATTATTGAAAAATTACTGACATTTAGTTGTTGGGTGAAAACAGGCCAATTACTTAAGCATTCAGAACCCAAGTTTTCTCATTTTTTTTTCCTCCTCTATAAATTAGGAATAAAAATTATTGAAAAATTATTGACATTTAGTTGTTGCATGAAAACAGGCCAATTACTTAAGCATTCAGAACCCAAGTTTCCTCATTTTATTCCTCTATAAATCAGGAATAAAATTTATTGAAATATGTATCTCCCAAAGTTGTTGTAAGGCTTAAAGAAGAATCTTATGTAAAGTATATTGAAAACTTTAAAGGACTAGGTAAGTCAGTTATCATTATTTAATGTGGATAAGACAGGGACACATAGATTGATATATTGCTTTTTTTATGAGGCATTTTCAGTCCAATTTAACACTGGAATACTTAATAATAGAAATTTAAAAATCTTAATACTTGATAATAGGGATTTTTTTTTGTTTAATCATTTTCAGCCACGTTTGACTCTTTGTAACCCATTGTGGAGTTTTCTCCACAAAATACTAGAGTGGTTTGCCATTTCCCTCTCCAGATCATTTTACAGATAAGGAAACTGAGATAAACACAATCAAATGACTTACCCAGAAAGACACAGCTAATAAGTATCTGAACCTGGATTTGAATTTAGTTCTACTCCAAGCTTAGTCTATCCATTGAGCCACCTAGCTGCTCCAAAAGTAGGGATGGCCACACAAAATCAACACTTGCTATGAAAAGCTGTTGAAATCTATGAGCAGAATGACAATAACAGCAGTAAAACCTCCAAACAATGCTGCATAATTCTATTGCCCAACCTTGGGCCCAGAAAAGAAGAGGGGGATTTTGCCTAAATTCTTCTCCTCTTTGCAGAGGGCCAAAGACTATGGGTGAGGAATACAGAATATCTTATCAATCAAGACCCCATGTGTTTGTTGGATTTTTTTTTTTAAGTATTTGTTCTAAAGGATGACTTCATGTGTGAGGGGAGGGATTTTCATAAATAAATGTAATGTACAAGCAAAAGATAGACTATTCATATTCTGGACTTGTGACTTCAGTTATATAGGAAACTTCCAGGTGAGAGAACTCCCTTTACCAATGCAAGTTGACACCTTTTTTTTTTTTTTTTTTTCTTTCTTTCTTAATTTTACTTTACTGTTTTAGAGTTGCTTAGAGCACTGACAAGCTATTCCGGCTCACATAGTCCATGTGTGTCAAAGATCAGACTTGGACCAGCCCTTCCTAGCTGGGAAACCAGAAAAGAGCTAAAAATGAAAGGAGTAAATAAAATTAAGATAAAAAACAAAAACAAAAAAAAAAAAAAAAAAAAAACGAGGCTTTTCAATAGAACCCAAGGTGACTGGGAGTTCATTAAATAGCAGGGCTGGGCCACTAGAGGGCAGCCACGGGCTAGCGACGTGTCTTGCTGCTCTTTAAACCAGACCAGTTAAATGATGTTGCAGGGAAAATTCAACCTCCCAATCCCAAGGAAATTTCCTTTTGCTGCAGAAATATCTCAGCTGATGGTGGCGGCCAAAAATAGAACACCTCCAAACCTATGCCCTCGCCTCTAGGACACGGCTGCTCCAAAAGACAATCAGCTGCTCCAAATGAAGGAGCCTCTGGTCAGCTTGGAGACGCGGCCCGGGGGCCAAACCACACGCTTAGCTGTTCAATTAGAAAGCCCGGGCAAAGTGGGCTGCACTGGTAACTCCCGGCCCCGGAGAGCTGTCTCTTTTCTGCGCGTCTAACCTCATTCCATCATTTCACTCCTTCATTCTTCATTCATTCAAAAAACCTTCCTTTAGCACCTAGGTTTAAAATACTACAATAAACAGATAGCCAAGAAAACAAAAATGAAGCAGAAAATGTTCTCTCTCTCTCTCTCTCTCTCTCTCTCTCTCTCTCTCTGTCCCCATTTTTGTTTCTGTCTCTGTATGTCTCTCTTTCCCTGTCTCAGTCTCTGCCGGTCATCTCTTTCTGTCTCTCTGCTCCTTCCCTCTGTCTCTCTCTGTCTCTCTCTGCTCCTTCCCTGTCTCTGTGTATTTCTGTCTCTGTCTCTTTGTTTCTCTCTGTGTGTCTCTCTGTCCCTGTTTTTGTTTCTCTCTGGATGTCTCTCTTTCCCTGTCTCAGTCTCTGTCAGTCATCTCTCTTCTGTTTCTGTCTCTGTCTGCTCCTTCCCTCTGTCTCTGTGTATTTCTGTCTCTGTCTCTTTGTTTCTCTCTCTCTGTCCCTGTTTTTGTTTCTCTTTGGATGTCTCTCTTTCCGTCTCAGTCTCTATCGGTCATCTCTCTCTGTCTCTGTCTCTCTCTGCTCCTTCCCTCTGTCTCTCTTCCTCTCCCTCTCTCTCATAAACAAATAGAGACAGAGAAAGAGAGAGGGAGAAAGGGAAGAAAAGCAACAGACAGAGACAGATAGACAAACATGCACAGAATTAGAGATAGAGAAAAAGAGGCAAAAGGAGAGATGACACAGATGAAATTATAAAATCATAACTGTGGAGTTACATTTTATGGATGAGAAACCTGAGCCCCAGAGCCAGGATTTAAATTCAGGTCCTCTTTCCATTATGCTACCTTGCCTAATGCAAATTATAATAGGAGCGGACAGTGAGAGACCACTTCTAGTTTGGTTTGGATGACCATTTGTTTGGGCTGTTGTGGAAATTTTTTTTGGGGGGGTAAGAATTGGACTTAATGGCCATTGAGATCTTGTGTTGAGGGAATGCTTCCTGGAGGAGGTGACCCTTGAATTTGGACACTAATGAAAGGGAAAGATTGCAATATGATAGATTGCTATGATAGAGGGGAAAGTGAATTTGAAGTCCTGGGAACTGGGCTTGAATCCTACCATGTATCATTATACAAGTTTCCACGGGTCTCTTAGAACGAGGGGGGTGGTTTTATAAGTCCTTATAAAATTCCGTGATCTGTCATGAAGACAAAGCTGTTCCATGTAAGAGAGCTGGCCAAGGTGGGCCTGGAAGAGGGCAGGACAAGCTGAGGGAAGGGAGTGGTCCATTTTGACTGGAACAAAATAAAGCACAAAACAGAGTAATTTATGATGGGTTGGGAAGGTTGCTTGATCAGAATCTGAGAACCTTGAAACTCAGGCAAAGAAATTTGTATTTTATTTGGCAAGCAATGGGGAATGGCGTGATTAGACTTCTGCATTAGGAAGATTACTGTGGTAGCGGTATGCCCTTGATATGTCGTGAATAAATAGAAATATCCTCTATAAATATAGGATCAGAGACATAGATTTGGAAGAAATTATGGATGCCATCTTGTCCATCCCCTATATTTTACAGACAAGGAAACTAAAGCTCAGAGTGGTTAATGATTCATTCATGCTCACGTAGGCAGTGTCAGAGGTACACTGTGACCCCAGACCTTCTTGACCCCAAGTCCAACGCTCTGTTCCAGAAGACCATATTGCCTATGAACACAAAACCTATTCTCTTTTGGAGCATAACTATTTGTTTGCCTTCCTCGTGCTCCCAGACCTGATAGTAAGCTGACAGCTTATTTAATTTTGTATTTACCCCAGGGCCCAGCTTAGTGTCTTATAAATAGAAGGTTCAATCCATTACCATCATTACTCACTTTTATATGGTGCTGGATTCCACCCAAGCCTCTACCAGGATGCCAGGGACAACCCAGCAATGACAACTTGCTATCTGACCTGAAGCTCTATTAGCTACTCAGAACCTTTAGAGAGCAGGAGACCTTTTGTTCCCTGGTGGAAACTTAAGAGTTTTATCTATTTATCATTCAGATTTTGTCCAAAGCTGTGATATCACTTTTTTTTTTTTTTTTTTTAGGTAAGTGACTAAAAGCTCTCACTTTACTTATCTACACTTGGCCAATCCCAGACCATATTTCACTTACTAGCTAGGTGACCTTGCACAAGTCCCTTAACTTCTCTCTGACTCATTTTCCTCCCTTGTAAAATGGGGATAATAATAATAGTAGCACTTAATACCCAGTATTGTAAAGATCAAAAAGTATTATTTTTATCCATGTCTTTCCCAAATTTTCTCTGGGATAGTCTACTCAATGTATTGGTGTTTTTTTTTCTTTCTTTCTTTCTTTTTCTTTCTTTCTTCTTTCTTTCTTTCTTTCTTTCTTTCTTTCTTTCTTTCTTTCTTTCTTTCTTTCTTTCTTTCTTTCTTTCTTTCTTTCTTTCTTTCTTTCTTTCTTTTGTTAGCTAAGGCAATTGGGGTGAAGTGACTTGCCCAGGGTCACACAGGGAGGGAGTGTTAAGTGTCTGAGGCCAGATTTGAACTCAGGTCCTCCTGACTTCAAGGCTGCTACTCTATCCTCTACACCAATTAGCTTCCTCTTCTATTTTTTTAAATGGGTAGCATGGATTCCAAGGGATTTCACAGATTGTGAATTTATCCTCCCTCAGTGTTGGTTCATTTTTGTTCTAAGTCATACAAATCTCTGACATCCACCATATTATTCCTTCTGCGAAATTCTTCATCTTTATTATATCTCAACCTGCAATCATGCATCTCCATTTCCTTTGGATGGTCTTCAGTTTCAAGTTGTTGGAGACAATATGCTTCATGCCATGAAGCTTCACAACATACCTTTATGAAATCTAGTGGACCCCCAAGTCTTATTGCAGTTTTAACCAACTGTAATAAACAGTAAGACTTTCGGGACGTGCTTATTATATTGCATCCTGCTTTGCAAATCTCTCTGTATAAATTCCCGGTGAATAGAACTTGTTAAATTAACAGCAGTGATCTCTGACTTGCCGTATATTTATGGATCTAGTTAAATTTAAGTTTTTTGTAAATTGGGACAATTTTATTCTAGTCTTCATACACTTCTCTCTTCTCTATGTATTCTGCAATCCAGTGACACTGACTTCCTTGCTGTTCCTTAAATGCAATTCTTCATCTCCCGTATCTGGACATTGTTTTTACTGGCCGTTCCCCCTGTCGACAGCTCTCTCATTCCTCATGTTTGCCTTCTGGTTTCTCAGACTTTCCTTGAGTCTTAGCTGAAGTCCACCATTCTTCATAACCCCTCTGAGATTATTTGATTTATCCTATTTTAATTATATTTGTATAGAATAGTTTGGATGCTGGCTTCTACATTAGATTGTGATCTCCCTGAGATCTGGGACTATTTTTGGCCTTGGAATATTGATCCTTAACACAGTGCCTGGCACAGAGTAGGAACTTAATAAATTGTATTTGATATGACTTGTGCCTGGGAAATAGTAGGTACTTAATAAAATGAGCTAATAGTTATAAAGTAATTAGCAGATTTTTAAAGAGCTATATGAAGCAAGTAATTATTACTATATACTTGTTGATTAATCAACTATTTGATATAATTAATACACATAAAATACCTTATATATTTTTATTATTATTAAGTATTTATTGAATAATCAATCAATGTGCAGCTAGGTAGCATAGGGGATATATCACTGGACTTGGAATTAGTTCAAATCTGACCTCAGGTACTTAGTAGCTATGCCACTATGGGCAAATCACTTTTTTGCCTCAGTTTCTCATCTGTAAAATGAACCAGAGAAGGAAATAGCAAAGATTTCCAGTATATTGACCAAGAAAATCTCAACATGATGTCACAGAGAGCCAGACATCACTGAAATGACTCAAGAAAAACAAGAACAAATCAATCGTTTGGTATGATTCAATATAGATACATAAATATGTAAAAAATGATTGATAAAATACTTCAATCTTTTATCCAGTTGTGTAGATGTGATCTATAACAGTTCTTGAGCTCTCCCAGGCTCTGGAGATGACTGCCAAACCATGCGAAGTTTTGTTTCTCTAACAAAACACGCAGCAATCAATCTCCTCGTTGTTCTCCTCCACACCAACCCCCGTGCTATTTTCTTCACTCTCTGAATTGAATTTCTGAATTGATCCTTGCTATGCCACTGAAAAAAATAAATCTCCGTAAGGAACCCCTTCATAAATATCAGGAAAATTTTATTAAAATGTCTTAATTGATTTTCCTCATTTATACTCTGGGGACGGTCACTTCTATAAAATGATCAATTCTATTTTGAGTTACAAGTCTGAAAGGATCCCCCATTTACTGAAGGAATAGATACAACATGTCCCAATGAATGTATTGAACATGAAATCAGAAAGACCTGGTTTCATTTCCTTTCTCTGAAACTGGCTATGTGATCTTAGGCAAGGCCTTTGTTATCTCTATAGTTCAAACAACTACTTGGCATTCAGATAGGCTGAGATTAGTTTTTGGAGGGAACTTCCATGGTAAAAGTATTCCCTGTTGGTATGAAAGATCTTGTACAGTTTTAAAAAAAAGTTTTCATGGGTTCATATAGTTCAGAGTTGAGGCAAATATCAGATAAACCAGACTGGACAGTCTGAAACATTGGCAGTCAACTCAAATCAATGAGAATTTATTAAGCATCAACTACAGTCAACCACTGTGTCGAGTGTTGGGGATACAATGAAAAGCAAAAAGTCTTTTCCTATAGGAGCTTACAATGTGATAATAGCAAAGAATATGTTTTTGGAAGGATTGTGGGTTGTGAATAATAGCAACGATGATACTGATTCCCATATCAATATCACTTTTAAGTTTTGTGAAGTACTTTCACAATGATTCTATCAGAAAAGTAGTTCACAGTCTAATTATTCCTCTTCTATGAATCAGAAGACAGAGAATCATAGACCATAATAAGGGACCTTGGGGATAATTCCCCAAATTAAGTCCATGACTCTAAATTAATTTACAGTTGAGGAAACTGAGACTCACTATCTTATAAATAGCAGATAGCTAAGACATCATTGAAATGGAATTCTTTGACTCTAAAATCAGCCCTGTTTCTCTTCCACTCTCCCCATATTGCAATAGAATGTAAACTCCTTGAGATAAGGGCTCTTCCTTTTTAGTATACTTATCTTCAGTGCACACAGTAGGGATTAAAGACTTCTTGAAAGGTTGATGAGCAAGACACAATGGGTCAGAGGCAGCAACTGATAAACCAGCAAGCGTAAAGATAGTAAGAACTCAAGTGCCCTGACTTTATTAAGTACCTCCTCTGTCCTAGATACTGTCTTAGGTCCTGAGAATAAAGATACAAAAACTCCATAGTTCTTGATGTTATGGAACTCATTCTGGTTACACTAAGTATATAGACTATGGTCAATGGATCACCTCTCATTTGCCTTTTAGTAAATCCTCAAGAAAGGGGCAAAAATTATTTTGAGTGGCCTCTTATTTGCTATCCAACAAGATAAGGACAAACTAGAGCAAGTGTTTGAGAGCAACAGGAGAGGGATGATGAATAATTCAGGATTTAGATTGAACCTGGGATTTCCCCATTAGAGTGATGAATTCCCAAGTGAGGAAATGCCCTCTGTCAATGCAGGTTAGGACTTTCTCTACACAATAGAGTCTTCCAGGATCACTGGGAAAGTTCAAGTTGCTTGTCTAGGATCACACAGACTGTTCACTTTTCAGAAACAAAACTTAACCCAGGTCTTTTTGACTTTGAGGCCAGCTGTCTATCCGTTATGTTAAGCTGCCTTGATGAATAATTAAACAATATTTATTCAATAAATATTTATTCAACACCAAATTTATTCAATAAATATTTATTCACCACAGTCAATTTCAAAAGCATAAAGATGTTTGGGGTGGGGATAGGGAGGGAAGGAAGGGAAGACAACCAGACCCCTGGATTCATTCTTTCATTGACTCACATACCCACAAACATCTGGTACAGATACTTGGTTCGTGGTTCTGCATAGATATGTGTAAATGAGGGCTTTAGGCAGAATAATAAAGACTAGAATCTATGTTCTATATATGTTCCAAACTTGTTTTCTTTCCAGCAAGTATATATATGTGTGCGTGTGTGTTTGTGTGTATTGATGAATTTTAATGGAACATACTAAAAAACATTGACTATAATGTTCTAAATGATAAAATAGGCAAATCTTCTGCCTAATCTAATTATATTGCATAATTAAAATAGTTGATTTTAAATTATAATTTAGTCCAATTTTAAGAGGAGGGGGCATAAATCTTCCTCTTTATTTTAGAACATTGGTTTTTTTAGTTTGCAAATCATACAGATGCTCTGAATGTGAAATTACACCTAAATGTAAATTGTTCTTCAAATCCATATGGCAAAATGTGGTGTCTCATTTGTCAAAAGAAATAAATAATTTTATGCTAAAAGGTGAGAATTAAAATCTGGGGCCTTAAAATTACACAAACATGGACTCTGTGATTATAAAAATAAACCAAGATAAAGGCTGGTTTTTGCATGTGTGTACCCACATTGCATGAAGAATGCAGTAGGCTCTTAATCCCTGTAAACTCATTGAATTTGGCTGAATTGGGCAACACAATTCACCTCAGTTATACCAAGGGAACAACCCTAGCCATTACTTACATAAACAACATTCATGAGGGAGGTTGCCTCTCATTCCCTTCTGTCTCATACTCTGATTAAGTCAATTATAAATGAGGTGGTACACCATTTAAAAATATATGATGCCTTTTGTGATTAACGAATCACAAAGTTACTTTGACTGTTGTCAAAGAAATGCATCATCCTAAGGCTGGCTGACAGAACAAGAGAAATTACATACTTTTTCATCAATCAAGAGATTTCAGTCTCTTTGAGAGAAGGGATTGATTTTTATTTTCCTTTGTATCCCCAGCTTTAACACAATTTTTGGCACATAGCAGGTATAATAACTGCTTATCAGCTAATTGGCAATCAGCATTTACTGAGTAATTAGCACTATACTGAAGGAGCAAATATGGAGACAAAAAAACAACAACAACATATTGCTTTAGGCAGTTTAGCTCAGATGAGATAGACATTTAGAGTTAATCAATTAACTGATGTTTCTCAAACATCTACCATATTCTAGGCACACTATTAGGTGTTGAGACTACAAAGACATAAATGAAAGAGTCCCTGAGCTCAAGAAGTTTCTGTTTTATTTGGGGAAATAAAATATACACATGTAATTAATGATATGTAAAATCTATTTAAAGTAATTTTAGGGAATAATTCTGGATTTACTCATCCAGGTTTTTTTTTTTTTTTAACTTTTATCTTTTCCTGTGTGTGTGTGTGTGTGTGTGTGATCACACCTAATAGATTGCAAGCTTTCAGAGCCAATATGATTTCATTTTTTATTTCCTTATATTAAATCCCTAGTATATTTCCTTGTATGTGCATACATGGAATAAGCTTTTAATAAATGTTTGTTGAATTGAATTTTTGTTCACTATATATGCGACATCCATTATAGTATGGATTCTTCTATTATTCAACCATCTGCTTCTCAAGTTAGGAAGCCAGGTGAAGAACATTGGTCAGTCTTGGATTGAGAAAGCATTGTGTCAAAGTTGGGTTAATTTTCTTGTCAGCCTCTGAGATCTCAAATTGTAGAAATTTATTCACCCTTGGACTGTGCCATTTAAAAATTCAGATGGGAAAGTCCCAGGGGGAACTGATAAGTAAGTCTGAGAAACAGATGCCCCCCCATCCCCCCGCCATCACTCATGGGTCACTGATGTGGTTTTCACGTTGTCGAAGGTCCTGTGCATAGTCTTCTCCGATGACCATGTTCAGGTGCTTAGGTGTAGGGGGGCACTGGCCATTTTCCGTTGACTTCAGCTAATGCAGACCAACAGTCAGTTGATTCAGGAGGCCAAGTGGATTCTTTCATCTGAATCATCCAGGCTATTGGTCCACACTGCTGGCATTTCCAAGGTCAGCGTCCATGCTCCCCCTCACTTTCCATGCACCTAATTGATGTGTCCACACATTTCTATTTTCCTCTGGAAATGATTTCCTTATGAAGACAGCTTTTTAAAAAGTATCGGGTCCCTTGATTGGATTGAGGGTCAGATAGATGTGAGCAGTTTCCAGAAAGCACTCAGTGAATAGGAAATAATCATCTGTAAAAGGATCAGTGTGGTACAGTGGACAGAGCACTGGGCTTTGATTCCAGAGAGACCTGGTTTCAAATCTCACCTCTGATACTTATTGGCTGTGTAATTGTGAATAAGTCATTTGACTTCTTGGGACATCTTTTTTTTTTAACCACTGAGAAAATGGGGACCCTAGATTCATAGACTGAGAAGAGGAGGACTCAGAGGCCATCAAGTACACCTCCTCATTTTAAATGAGGAAACTGAGTCCAAAGAGATGAATGACTTTCCAGAAATCACAGAGGTACTGTCTGAGGCAGGATTTGAATTCTAAATCTATCACACTCTGCCTTCAATCTTTGAGGCTTAGTCTACCTTTCCCATGCTAGTTGTTAATGTTCAATGCATGTGATATCACTTGTACACCCTGGAGAGAAGCTATTACAATGACAAATAGCAAGCAGACAAGTAAGTTCTAAATGCAAATCACTGGTCATTTGGTGGCTAAGTGACCGGTCTAGGATGTCCTTAGAGATATTGTGTCCATCCCATTAATTGCCAGTATTTCCTACTAATCTCCCACTTATGGGGAAGGATACACAGATAGCTTCTTATGGTTAAAATAAGCCTGGCAACAAAGAGTTGAGGATTCAGCTCCATTACCTAGATTTACTAGGTTAAACAATTTCTAACACATCTAATATCTCAAGGGTCTGAATGGTAGTTGTTTCAGGTTAGAGTATTATAAGGCAATGGGTTTAGCAGTCCCAGAGGCAAAAGACCTTGGTTCATTGCCTAATTCTGTTACTATTGCATGTGGGACCATAGGCCAGTCATTTTTATCTCTATGCCTCAGTTTTCTCATCTATAAAATAGTAATCACACCATGCATTGCCTTCTTCACAGGATAGTTGAAAACATTTAGAAAGCTTAAGGGATTGTAGGAATACAAGATCTTATTAAATATTTTGGGCCTTTTCTTTCCCTCTTTGTAAACAAGATGATCTCTATGGTCCTTTCTAGCTGTAAATCTATTATCTTGTCATTCTATGAATGAAGGAACTCAATCATCTATAAAGACCATAATTGGTCTAAGATTTGGAAGAGCTATTCTCTGGAGTTATCAGAGGGTCAGAAAGGTGCATTTCCCAGGGTTACACAGCTAGTAAGCATCTGAGGCAGGAGACAAGCCCAGTACTCTACTCACAATACTAAGCTAGCTCACTTGTGACTTTGGAGATAATATCATTACCTGAAAATGGGTTTAATGAAAACACTTGGAAACTTAAAGTCATCTGTCCTAACAATCTGTCTTCTGATATTTTCCTGGAGTGGAGGAAAAATGAAAATGAAAGAAAATACATTTTCTTCAAATCCTAAACACATCTTTTGAGATAGAATCTCCCATCCTTACCTCCCTAGAGGCCCCTTATGAAATTCTTATAGATCAGGTAGGACATATTATGACCAACTATTTTTTGTTAGTTATTCTTATTAATAAGTAACATTGTATCAAGCTTTAGGGCTTGTCATGTGCTCTATACAGCTTGCCTCATTTCATCCTTACAATGTTGTGACGTAAGCACCCTCATTTTATATATCGGGAGGCTGGAGAACTGAGTAGTGAAGTGATGGGCCTACACAGCTTGTAAATATCCAAGGCAGGATTCAAACACAAGTCTCGACTCTGTCCAGCACTCTCTCCATTACACTACATGGTTCTAACCTGTATTAGAGGATGTGCTTGGAAGACTCAAAAAAGTCAAACAAACAGTATCACACATACTCTTTTGGGTGCTCTTTATCTCTGTTTCTCTCTCTGTCTTTCTCTGTTCTGTCTCTTTTTCACTCTCTCTCTCTCTCACACTCTTTCTCTCTTTCTGTCTGTTTCTTTTTGTCTCTGTCTCTTTGTGTCTTTCTGTCTATCTCTCCCTTTTTTCTCTCTTTTTCTCTCTCATGAAATGATTAGTAAGTAATACCACCAGACTGGCTCTTTTTGCTCTTGGGTGTTGGGAAATAGCTATGAAGTTTCTACACGGAATTCTGTTCACACTCTAGCTTTCTTCACAAAACCAGGAATCAAATGGAAAAGCATTTAGTGAGCATTTACTATGTGCCAAGACTGTGCTAAGCTTTGGGGGATACAAACAGAAAATCTAGAAAGTTCCTCCCTTTCAAGGAGCATACACTATATTTGGGGGGAGACAATACACACACACATACAAATATATGTATACATATATATGTGTGTATGTGTATGTGCACGTATGTGTATATGTATGTGTGTATATGTTTATTCAGCTGCAGGATGGATGGAAAAGATGTATAAACCTTAAGATATTGAGATAGGATAGATAACAATGCCTTTCAGTTGTTAGGTGAAATATAGGGTCCTGGTGGTCTCTGGAAAAGTTTGATTTGGGTTAAGTCCATTGGAAAATGAAGAGATCCTGCTCTAGCTGTTGAGCTCTTTCTTTCCACCTCCCATTGTGATCACTGAGTCACATAATTTGAGAGTTGGACATATTATCAGCGGGCTCTTAGGTGGATTCATTCACAAATGGTTGTCCACCTCTGCTTGAAAATTTCCAGAGAGAGAAGCTATCACTTCCAGAGCATCCCATTTGATCTTTAGGACAAATGTTTGTTTCTTTTTCATTTTCTAAGAATTTTGGACTATATACATCTTTGCTGTTTTGAATACTCATAGTAGAAGCTTTATACTTGGGGACAAGAGAACTGATTCTAAGCCCCCAGATTGAGTCACTTTAGATGGCCTTCTTCTCCATGTTGCTTCTCCTTCTCATAGCCACATCTCTGGAAAATGCTACTTCTTATCTTTATTTCCTCTCCACTCAATAACTTCTCAATCTAGCTTCCAATTTTATCACTCATTTGAAGCTGCTCTCTCTGAAGTTACTGATTTAAAAAAAATATATGTCATATTCTTTTCTCAACGCTCATGCTTATAGGCCTCGAAGCAGCCTTTGCAATTCTGATCACCCTCTCCCCCCGAACCTATCCCTTTTCCTTGGAATCTCCTCCATCCTGTCTGATCACTCCTTCTTAGTTTCCTTTGCTGGACCATCATGTATGTGTTCTATCAGTGGAGATCATCTCTGTTCTGGGCCATCTTCTCTCTATATCCTCTCTTGCTTGGTGACCTCATTAACAACCATATGGTTATGATCTCTACTCAAATGGACTTTGGAACTAGTTCTAATCTAACTTGGATTTCAATCCTGCATCCTTAGTTGCCTAGTAAACATTTCATTGGATGCCCCAAAGCCATTTCTAACTCAACATGTCTATAACCAAAGTTATTCTCTTATCCCTACCCAAACTCCCTTACACAGCCCTCTTGAAAGTTTTCCTGTTTCTGATGAGAGCAGCACCCTCTTACTTTCAGCCTTGATACCTTGGTTCTGTCCTCAGAATCACCCTTTTTCTCTCTCACTTCACTTTTATCTCATCTGTCACCAAATAATTTTTATTTCTATTTCCATGTCTCCAGTATTTGACTTCTTCTCCCTACTTATAATATCACCCAACCAGTTTCTAAGCCTCCTCATCTCACCTGTGGCCTATACTATTACAGAAGCCTTGTAGCTGGTCTTCTTGTACTGACCCAGTCTTTTCCCTTTCCAGTCCATCCTCCATACAGCTGCCAGAGTGATTTTTTAAGTGCACATCTACTCAGTATGCTCCAAGGACTCCATATTTAGGATCAAATGAAGATTTTTGGTTGGCACCTTTAATTCTTCACAGTGGACTTTGACTGACTTTTCCAGTCTTATGATATGTTATTTTTCTTCTCACTCTTTACAAACTTGCCAGACTGGCTTTCATGTTTCTCACATCTGACTTTTCTTCTCCTCTTTCTGGACCTCCTAAGCATGGAAGTCACTCCCTCCCATCTCTGTCTATTAACATCCCTGGTTTTCTTTAAGATACAATCCAAATAGCATCTCTCACATGAATCCATTCTGGATCCTTCCCTCTCTTCTAGAAACTGATGGTTTTTGTTCCCAGACTATTTTGCATTTATTGTATGCATATACATATATATGGATATATACATACACTCACACATGTATACATATACATTTTGCATGTATTTATATATTGTTTTACTCAATAGAATTTAAACTCTTTAAGGACAGGGATTATTTTTTCTCTAGCTAGGTGTACCAGCACAATACTTGGCATATGGCACTGGCTAAATAAATGTTTGTTGAATGACTGATGAAAGAAACTTTAGAAATGAAGTAGCTTGGGGGTTCTTAACCTGTTGTTGACAGATATTCCTTTCTCTTCAAGGGGTTCTAAGTAGATTTCAAAGTGTTTATTAATTTGGATGGGACAAAATGCTTTGTATTTTTATTCTTGCAACATCCAAAATAAATCCAGTATTTCCTTGAATTGTGAATTAAGATAATAAAACCTTATTCTAGAAGAAGATTATAGGTCTCATCTGGAATTGTCAGAGGATTGCCAGAGGGCTTTCTAATCTAGTCAAATCTTTTAATTTCACAGATGAGCAAGCAGAATGGGAAGGAATATAAAGAGTGAGTAAGGTGCTAGATCCAGAGTCAGAAAAAATGACTTTGAATCATAACTTGGTTCTCAGCCTTTATTTTTAATCTTTAAAATGGGATAATAAGACCAGTTTATAGGATTCAAAAGCACTACATAAATGTCAGCTCTTATGAAGGGATTTGGCTAAGATCACACAATTAGTAAAAAGAAGAGCAAGGCTTCAATCCAAAGTTTTGATTCCAAGATCAATAATCCTTTCACCATTCCTAGCTCTCTCCCATACTTATTGGTTATATGATCTTGGCCAAATCAATTTCACTTCTCGGCCATCAACTCCCTCATTTGTAAAATGGACTTAATAATATTCACATTACCATTATCACAGAGTTTTGTGAGGAACGGGCTTTGCAAACTGTGAAGTGCTTCCTAAACTATTAAATGCTAAGCAAATGACAATTTTGGTTAAGTTGTTAGTCAACAGGCATTATTAAGCACTTACTAAGTGCCAGACACTGCTGAGAATATAATTTTAAGCAGAAAGCCAGTCCTTGTCCCCAAGGAGTTTACATTTTAATGGAGGAGACAAAGCATTAACAGAAGCTAAAAAGAGAGAGAGGCAATATTTCTTTTTAAAATAAGGCAACATTTTCCAATGGTTTCTAAATGTATAGATGATACACTCACCACTACTGTTGGCTAGCCATGGCAGTCTTGAATTCACTCTCCCAGGTGATTAAATCTGATTTTTATTCTAGTTCCATTGAAAGTTGCTCTCCTGAAAGAATTCAAACCCCTACTGGGAATAGCTTCTTCTCTCAGTAGGATCTGCTGCTCATTGTAGTTGATTTTATGTAAGCTTTTTTTTTAATAAATGCTTTCCAAATTAGAGAAAAGATGATTTTTTTCCTAAGACCAAGGCCACCTACCCTTGGATAAACTACACAACAAATGGAATCCACATGGAAAGAACCCATGCTAGATTTGCTTTGGTTTGGAGGCAAAGACACACATCAATTAAGGATGAGTCTCTTTTTCAGAACGTTAGAAACTGTGCAGAAGGAAAGGATTTGCTAGGGCTGCAAAGAATAGATTAATTCTTTGTTGAGGGTGGGGGAAGGGGTAGAGATACAACTTAGAGAACCTGCCTGGCCCAATTCCCAGACATACATTCATTACCCACAAGGCAATTTTCAAGGAACAACGGGCTTACAAAAAGCCTAAACTTGTTCAAGGTCAGGTAACAAGACCCAGGAGCTGCAGCTGACAAATTGGAAAAGTGTCTCAGATCCTTGCTAAGTGATAGGTGGCAAGCAGGGTTCCCTTCTAATAAGCCACGCTGAGCTTGGCTGAAAGGCGAGAACTGGGTGCTGTCCGCGTGCTGACAGCTGCCTATTCAGACCCGAGGCTGTGCGGCCAGCAGGTGGCAGGCTCTGCTGCAGAGGGAGGCTTTGGAGGGCCAGTCCAAGCCCTTGGAGCACAGCTTGGAACAGCTGTTCCCCACATCCTCCATTTTCAAGCCACTTTGTGTGCTTGGGGGTGGGAGCTACTGGACAATGACCCTCTTCTAGCTTCATCTGATTGTTGGTTTCTATGCTTTGGAGAATGAGAATGCTCCTGATTTTGGTTGTTTGCTCAAAATTCAGCCTCATGTGAATCTCTCCTTTTCTACTATATTACCTCTTATGTGGTCACTCAGAGATGCAATGGCTACAGAGAGCTCCGGGCTAGGAATCAGAGAGATCTGAGTTCAGATGGGGACGCTTGCTACCTTTGTGTCCCTGGGCAAGTCATTTAATGTTGATTTTTCTCAATTGTAAAATTGTGAGGACCAAATGAGATTCATAAATCGTTGGTATAAGTGCCTATTCCATAGTAGGTATTAATAAATGCTTCTTTCTTTCTTTCATCCTTCCTTCCTTCATCCCTTTCCCTTTCTCTTTTTCCTCCCTCCCTCCTTTCCTTTCTTCTTCCCTCCATTCCTTTTTTCTCCCTCCCTCCCTTCCTTCTGTCTTCCCTCTTTATTTTTCTCCTTTCTTCTTCTCCCTTTCTCCCTCTCTTCCTTCTTATCTTCTTTCCTTCCTTCATTCTTATATTCCTTCTTTCCTTTCAACCTTCTTCCCTTCTTTCCTCCTGTCTTCCTTTCTTCTTTCTTTCTTTCCTTCTCCTTCCATTCCTTCCTTCCTTTCTCCCCCCTTATCTTCCTTCCTTCTTTATTTTCCTCTTTCCTTCCTTCTCTCTTTCTCCCTCTCTCCCTCCTTCTTCCCTATCTTCTTTTCTTCATTCTCATCTTCCTTCCTTCCTCCCTTCCAGGCTGGGCAGCTGGGGAGCTCTCACAGGCATCTTCCAACTTAATAGCTGGTTCTATAGGCTTCTTTTTGTATCCCTTCCCCCTTTCTTGATTCTCAGTAGCATCAATCCAATCTTGTCATAGTCAGCATTTCCTGTGCTAAAAGCAGTTAAAGGAATCAAAGAATCATAAATTTAAAGTAAAAAGACACCTTATGGCAGCTTTGTGATGCAAGGAATAGAGTGTGGGGCTTGAAGTAAAAAAGATGTCGATTAAAATCTGACATCAAATACTAGCTGTGTGACCCTGGGCAGTTTACTTAACTTCTTTATCTCAGTGTATCCACCTGTAAAATGGAGATAATACAGCATCTACCTCCTAGGGTTGTTGAGAGAATCAAAGGGGATAATATTTGTAAAGCTCATGTCAATCAGTTAGCACTTAATAAATACTTGTTTCATTCCTTCATTGGCCATCAAGTCCGATTCTTTCATCACACAGATGAGGAAACCAAGGTTTAGGGAAGTGAAGAGACTTCCTTAAGATCACATAGATGGTTAGCATTAGAATGCAGATTTGAACCCACAGCCACTTTTAAATTCAGTATATTTCCCCTTGTATCTCAAACTCCTATTAATCATAAGATCATAGAATGTAATATTTGAAAGAATTCTTAGAGATCATTTAGTGTGACCATTTAAACTTTTCATTTTACAGGGAAGGAGACTGAGACCTACAGAAGGGAAAATAATTTGTCAAGATCCACATAACTTGCAAGTGACTAAGATGAGATTTGCATCTAGAATATGTAATTTCAAATTCAATGTTATTTTTCTTATACTGACTCTCTTATACTGACAAGGGTTTGCTTTTATTTCTATTTAAAAACCTTTAACATTTTGTTGATATGTTTAAAACATCATAATCTCTTTCTTCCTCCTCCTTTTTCTCTTTCTTTTTCTATTCTTTTTTCTTCTCTTTCCATTTCTTCTTTTTTTCCAGAGATAGTTCACAAGAGCAAGGCTGAAAAATTGCTCGGAGGCCATTTAGTCTTCTCTCCTTCCCATTTTACAAATGAAGGAACTGAAGCTCAGAGAAATTAAAAACCAAATTTAAGCAAAGTCACACAAGTAGTAAGGTAGGATTAAATCTCAAATCCTGACTCCAAATCCAGTGCCCTCTTCCTGGTACTGCTTTGCTTCTATCTAATACCTCTCCCTTCACCCAGTAACAAAGACAAACAATTAAGTCTCACCCTGGAATAGACCACTGAGGTCTTAGGGAAGCCATCATTTTGCCCCAGAATCTTCAGTACAGAGGGGTTCATTCCCAGGGTGTAGAGCAGTTCTGGAACCAAAGAATGTATGACCTATTTGGGCTTTTCCTCTTGTTCCCAGATGTTCCCAAAGATTTCAAAGCAACACTCCTCAGGCTCCAGACATTGAGGCTATATTTGGCTCAATGACAAGATGCCTACAGATGAATTAGCTTTGCTTTAGAATAGAACCCAGTAATTGGGCCCAGCAGGTTAAAAACAAGCTAAAAACAGCACAGTAATACACAACTATGCCCAAGAGCACCAAGTCCTTTTCTGATCAAAATCATCAAATATTTATATCATAGCTTAATTATACTACTCTGGAAAGAGCAGTAAAGGAAACCTACCACCCTGCACCTTTCTTTTTCTTCCTCCTCAAGTCTTCTCACGAGAGAAAAAACAGATTACAAATTTATTTTCTACCACACAGATGAAAACTGGGGGTTGTACCCATCTCCACCATTCCCTCCAATGCCCTCCATTTTTTAGTTTGTTCTTTTGGTGACTGAGTTGTTGGAATGTAGGTAATGATCTTAATTATTTTCTGAACACATCTTTATTATCTTCTTTAAAAAAGGATTTTCAAAATCATTAATCAAACAATCAAACAATAGCTCAAAAACCCCACTAACATCTAAATTTTTTGAGGGCATGGATTAGTTTTTGCCTTTTTCTTTCCATTACTTAGCACAGTTCCTGTCCTATGTTTGAACTTCAACCAACAAACAAATGAAATAAATGCTTGTTGATTGAATGACGAACATTTGTGAAGTACTTAGTATGGGGAAGAGAAGCTATGGGATATTGGCTAGAGTGCTGAGCTTGGAACAGGAGGCCTCATCTTTCTCAATTCAAATCTGGTCTTAGATACTTACTAACTGTGTGACTCTGGTCAAGTCACTTGTTTACCTTAGTTTCCTTCTCTGTAAAATGACTTGGAGAACAAAATGGCAAACCAGTCCAGTTTCACTGCCAAGAATACCCCCAAATGGGGTCATGAAGACTGAAAAATGATTGCATAACAACAACATGGACCCGGAATTATGCTAGCACTGGGGTCACCAAGACCAATTTATATAAAATTTCCTAGTTTTTCCTGACTCCTTACACAGCTCCTTATGGTTCTGCACTAGGAAGTAATCAGTCATCATTTATTCTACTATGGGTATGGCATAGCAAGAGAAAACAAATGTGTTTTCTTATAGTAAGTGTAGAATTCTCACATAAATATAAATTCCCAGAGATGGGGTAATGGTGGTAGTGGGGAGGAGTGTCCAACTTAAAAAGGAAAAGAGAGATGAAACAATTTGGATTCTAATAGGGAAAACAACATAAAAGGAAGCTGGTGTGTGTGTGTGTGTGTGTGTGTGTGTGTGTGTGTGTGAGAGAGAGAGAGAGAGAGAGAGAGAGAGAGAGAGAGAGAGAGAGAGAGAGAGAGAGAGAGAGAGAGAGAGAGAGAGAAAGAGAGAGAGAGAGAGAGAGAGAGAGAGAGAGAGAGAGAGAGAGAGAGAGAGAGAAGAGAGAGAGAGAAAGAGAGAGAGAGAGAGAGAGAGAGAGAGAGAGAAGAGAGAGAGAGAGAGAGAGAGAGAGAGAGAGACACCCCTGATGGAGTCCAGAGAGGCATGAAGGAGTGGACATGATTGACTATGACACTTTTCTGAAATTAGAAGTTCCAGGAAGAATTCACTTATCAGAGGATGGAGGGATCTTGCAGGGTCAGAAGGTAGGAAGAAGACATTAAGTCTGCTAAGTGATGGTTTTTCTCTGTCCCTTTGCTTCTTGAACTCTGTATCATTTGACACTGTTGACTACCATTTCCTCTTAGGCATACTCTTATCTCTATTTTTCTTTTTCAAGACAGCTTAGCAGTGGATACAATGCTGGGTCAGAAGCCAGGAGTACCTGAGTTCAAGTCCTGCCTCTGACACTTATCAAGTGTCATATATGTATGTGTCAAGCATGATCCTGTGCAATTTGACCTCTTTATGCCTCAGTTTCCTCATTTCTAAAATGGTGATCATGATAGTACCTACTTTATAGGGCTGTGATGAAGAGACAACAGATATATATATATGTAAGTAAGACCTTTGGCACACTTTAAGACTCTAGGTAAATGCTAGCTCTGATTATTTTTGTGACATATTTGGTCCAACTTCCACATATCTCATTTCTTTTGTTGGATAATAATAACTAGTATTCATTTATATAACTCGATAGATTGTCATCCATGTCTTACTCATGATGTATGCATGTAAAGCACAGGGATCAAAGACTGAAGGCTGGAAGAATGCTTAGAGACCAAATTCAACTCCATCCTTTCACTGATGAAAAAACTGAAACAAAGAAAGTTGTCTTAGATCCCATAGCTAGTAAGTATTTGAGGCAGAATTTGAATCCAGAGTCTACTATTCTATCCTTTGTGCCATGCTGCCTTTACTACCCTAAGGATAAAAAAAGAGGCAAAAGGCATATTAACCCATTGCTTGCTGATTTGGAGAGGGGGCAGAGAGAAAGAGGGAGAAAAAATTGGAACATAAGGTTGTGCAAAGGTGAATGCTGAAAACTATCTTTGCTTGTTTTTTGGCAAAATAAAATAATATTTTAAGAAAAGAAAGAAAAAAAAGGCCCAAGACAGTCCCTGCCTGCAAGGCGCTCATAATCTAATGGGGGGCAGACAACAAGCAAATCATTATGTCCAATGCAAGATATGTACAAGGTATATAGGAAATATATAGGAAATAACAAACAGAAAGAGGCTCTAGAATTTAAAGGGATTGAGAAAAGCTCTCTGCAGAAAGTTTGCAACTTTGGAGCTCCCATCACTTTTTTCCTCTCCCCTGCCCTTCATATTCAATCAGTGGTGTGCCCTGTTCCTATGTACTTTCTCCTTCTCCTTCTTCTTTTAGTTTATAATGTATTCAGCAACCATTAGTAAGTGCCTTCTGAATTCTGCATATTCTTTTATTACTAGAAGGAAATGCCAATTTATAATGGCAGGAATAAGAGGTAGATGGTAGGAATTAAACTTTTCATGGACTTTTTGTTTGTTTCATGGACTCTATGTTTTCCAAATAATGCTCACAAGTGCTGCTAATTTTGTCTGCACTGTACATCTCGAATTCATTCCCTTCTGCCTATTTACATGGCTACCAGAAGGATACTAGTTCTCGTACTAGTTCTCATCACATTTATCTTGGACTATTGTGTTGTTCATTTGTGTGTATGTGTGTGTGACTGACTCTTTATGACTCCATTTAGGATTTTCTTGGCAAAAATACTGGAATAGTTGGCCATTTCCTTCTCCAGCTTATTTTACAGATGAGGAAACTGAGGCAAACAGGGTTTTCCTAGAGTCACATAGCTAGTTAGTTTCTGAGATCAGATTTGGATGCAGGAAAATGAGTCTTCTTGCCTCCAGACCCAAATCTCCACCCATTGCGGTATCACCTAATTGCTCTATTGTACAATTATTGCAGAAACCTTCTAAGTGGCTTTCCAGTTTCCTGGCTCAATTCTTAGGAACCCTATAGGTGTTTACCAAATGCTTTCTGAATAAATATGTTATTCTTCTCTTGGTGTTTATGTCTACCTGATTTAAAAAGAATAATTAGATGGAAATTAAGCAAACAAGAGGTTTTCAAATAGCTAGATATCTGGCATCATTTGCTAAAACAACTGAAGCTTGAATCAATATTTTGTTTGTTTGTTTCCCATAGTCTTGCTGTTTCTCCATTTGAATAGTGGTTACCATATCATACAGCAAGGGATCTATTTGAAAACAGAAAAGAATCTAAGCAGAATGCTCAAAAGCATTTTTCAGGACTGTAAGTAATATGCAGTGATACATTTGAAAAACTAGTATATCTTGGAAGAGAGCTTGGAAAATCAATACGCTGGAGAATATTTTCACAATGTTTTCTTTTAAAAATAATAAATTTTGTTTTGTTTTACTTTCTTTCAATGAACAAGCATTTATTTTTATTTTCTCCTACTTTCCTCAAATGAAAAATAAATGAAAAGAAAATCAAAACTTCATAATATGCAGTCAACCAATACAACTACCACACTGCGCACATCCAAAGATGTCGTTTTTATTCTGCATCTTGAGTCCACCGTCACTTTGACAAGAAATGGGGAGAGAGAATTTTTTTTTATATTTGGTTCTATGGATTTGTGGTTGGGTTTTATGTTGATTGGAATTCTTTAATTTTTCAAAAGTGTTTTTCTTTATAATGTTGTAGTGAGCATCTAAATTTTTTTTCCTGGTTCTGTGCACTTCATTCTGTTCATACAAGAGTTCCTAGGTTTCTTGGAAACTATCAGTCTAGTGATTTCCATAGTTGATAGTAAATTGTGGTAGTCCAGGATGAATAGTGAGGGTACTGTATTGCATTGGAACGAGGTCATTCAGATGGTGAACTAGTGAAGAAGAAGAAGGACATATCTGTCCTGATTTTTCCTATTCTTTGGGGTCCATTTTGGGTACAACCTCCTTCATAGGACCTTCTGTCACAATAGAATATCTTGACAGCTGAGTTATTTCGTTCAGTTCCAAGGATCAGCCTAAGCAACTTTGTAGGGTTGGTTAGCAGGCTGCTTTCAGGAGGATAACTACAAATTAGTCTCAAAGATCAGAGTTGGAAGGATCTTTGGACGATATCTAGTGTCCTTTTTATTTTAGAACTGAACTTTATTTAGAACTTAAGAAACTGAAGCCCAGAGGGATGATGAAATTAGGTAACATTTCATAGCACTTTACATTTTAGCAAAACACTTGACGTGTATTATCTTTTTTGATCTTCAAAATGACCCTGTAAAATATGTGCTATTCTTATCCCCAAAATGTTTTTGGTAGAAATTTTCATAAGCTAACCTGAGATCCAGACTCAAGGTACAAACACATCCTCTACACTCCTCCCGCCTTCTCTCTCTCCCTCTTTCCCTTCCTTCCTCCTTCTCTTCTTCCCTCCCTCCTTCTCTCCCTTCTTTCCTTGCTTCCTTCATCCTCTCTCCCTTCATCCCTCTCTCCCTCTTTCCTTCCTTTTTTCCTTCCTTCCTTCCTTCCTTTCTTCCTTGCTTCTTATATCTCTTTCTGTGTGTCTTCTTTTACACACACATACACACACACACACACACACACACAGAGGCAAGTGATAGAATTAGTGCTTGAACTTTTAAATGATATATGTGGTCTCTGAACATCTAAACTCATGGCGGTAATTTAGCTTCTTCCAATAATTCACAGCTTGTGAGAGGTTAGGAAAATTGGATTGGGGTGTGTGTGTATGTGTGTGTGTGTGTGTTTGGGGTTTGGCATTTTCAATTAATTTATAATGGCAACCTTTATTTCCAAAGAAAGATAAACATTTTCTTCTGGCACAAAAACAATTGAAATTGTGCCCAGGTTCCCACAGGCTTCAAGTCATGACTTTATAAGCAGCTCCATTGCACTGAATATTGGATGTTGAACTTGGGCCTGAAGCCGAATCCCCTGGCAGACAGGAGGCCGCTCCTCTGGAAAGTACACTCATTTCCAGGCAGTTGACAATGTCATTCATATAGGTCACTTTGGACTTTCCATTCCTTTCTGATCTGTCTCCTCTACTGGAATGATCCCAATTTTTCCATTGTCCTTACCTTCCTTTCCCAGAGAGGACAAAATAGTCACAGAGCTTCTGACCTATTTGTGTCATTTTAATCTCCCAAATTTCAAGATACCCCAGAGATTTTCCTTTACAATTGAACCATTTTCTCCTTCCAGAAGTGAATTCCAATTAGGTAAGAAAACTCTGTTTGGCATTTAATTTTCTTTAAAACCTGGTCGGTGCTTTTCTTTCTAGTGTTCTCATACATTATTCCTTATCGTATATCCCCATTGCCCAGTTTTCTATTTCTTGCACTTGAAACTTCCATTTCCTATTTCCAGCTTTGGCACTTGGGAATCTTTGGCTTTCCTTAGTTCCTAGAATGTTACTCCTCTATATGCTTCTTAAAATCCCAGAATTCTTTCAGGGCTCAATTTCTGCTTCTTCTTCTGCAGGAGTCCTTTCTCAGTCTGTCCCTCCCACCCATATTACTTCTTCTATCAGAGTTCTTTCCATCTACTTTACATGCACCTTGAATATTTCTGCTATGTCTACATAGTCTTGCCTTTTAAAATGGAAGGTCCTTGATATGGGTGATTATTTTTCTCTTTTCTTTATATTGCTAGTATTTAAAACAGTTTCTGTTACATAAAAAAATTCTTAATGAATTCTTGTGGACTGAGTGCTTACAAATAACTAAACTGTCCCTATCATTTGACCCAACAATCCTATTTCTGATCATATAACTCAAAGAAATAAAGATCTAATATAGATCAAAATATTAAGAACAAGATGGTTTATGGGATCCAAGAGTGGAAAGAATATAGGACCTCGCTGACTGAGAAAGAGCTGAAAAGACTGTGGTATAGGAATGAATAGAATTAGGCTATTGAAAAAGAAAGGATAAATACAAAGGATTCAGAGACCCATGGGAAGAACTGTAGGGATTTAAAGTAGAAGTAAACAAAAATTTCCATAGTGATAACCACACCAAGGAAAAGATCATTGAAAATAACCTGGAAAAAAACAGAAGTCCCAGAGTACAGATGATGACAATGATCATGATTAGCATCTATGTAGTACTTTACAATTTGGTTAGAGTGGTTAGAGGGCTGGGTCTGGAGCCAGGAAGACCTGAGTTCAAATCTAGCTCTAAACATTTACTAGCTATATGCCCCTGGGAAAGTTAGTTGACTCTATTTTCCTCAGTTTTCCCATTTGTAAAGGAGAAATGGAAATGACAAATCATTCTGATATCTTTGCCAAGAAAACCCCCAAATAGTTGTAAATGACTGAAGTAATTGGACAATAACAGTTTTAACAAAGGACATGTCAAATGTGGTCTCATCTGATTCTTAAGACAATCGCTGGTGGCCACTATTATTACTGTCTCCATTTTATAGTTGAAAAAAATGAGGCAAACAGAGGTTATTTGCCTCAGGTTACAAACCTAGTAAATATGTGAAGTCAGTTTTTCCTAAGTCTAGTCCTGGTGCTCTATCCATTGTGCCATTTAGCTTCCATTCGGGTGATGAAATCTATCTCCTTTTAAAAATGTTGGATGTCTTGAATGTCTATGTACTCAAAGGTAAATACCTGCAGGTTAAAGTTTATTGATTGCATTGATATTTAATAGTAAGTCTGTAATAACCCAATTCAATAGAATACATTCATTAAAGTAGCTGCACCTGGGGAAGAATGCTATATTCTTTTTGCCAGCCATGGTCATTGCATTGGATATTTTTGCTTACTAGTTTCTCTTTGTTATAAGAATTCAGTTTGTGGGAGATACTGTTCAATAACGACAAAAGACATCAATATTTTTTTTTAAAGAATAGAAATTCACATATAAATACCAGAACCAGAAAATCTCAGAGTTGAGAGGGACTCTGGTGGCTCTTTAGTGAGAGTATCATAGCTGTATAAAAGGGATTTAGAGGTTGTGTTTTCCAAGCTCCTCATTTTACAGATGAGGAAATTAAGACTCAAGATCATAAAGGATTTAGTTTCGGAACTGGTATTTTAACTGAGATCCTTTGAATTTAGAGTCCATATACTTGTTCCATTATAAATACCCATATCTTAACATCTTTGATGATATTTTATTTTAATTGTTATTAGTTGCTACTAATTTTATATATTTGTATAAAGAAACATGACAGTTTAGGGAGATGTGATTCAATAATATGTAATTCTTGAACACAAAGGTTCTGTTCATTATAAATTCATTATAAATCATAATTCTAGATCATCATAAGTAACAGATGGGGAAATAGTGATCTGATTAAGATCACTTCTATAAGGCCTAACCAAAGAAGTGAAGAAGAAGATATAAGCATTAGAACATCCAATTTCTTTTTCTGTCTTTGGGACTGATGATAAAGGATGCTTTCTGAATTACCTAAAACTTCCATCCATCCACTTCTGTTTACAAAAAGCAAACAATAAATTTTCCCCTTGTCTAGTACAAATGATATACTTAATTCACATGAAAAGATATTGCAGTTACTCTAGTTTCTTGAAAATTACTTAACTTACAATATTCTCATTTAAAAAGTCAAAGGCCCAAAGGCAAAACTTCCCATGTGGTACATTTTATTTTCTCATTTCTTTGGAATTTGATAGAAAAGAATTTAGCCATACTTTTTAATTCACTATAATAATGAAACTCATATTTTATGAAACCCATGGTCTGTCAGGATGTAATGAACTTGTTAAATGGCAAAATGCCAAATGGCATTATGGACTTCATTACAGTGCAATATAGACTCCATTAAGTCAACGCAGAATGGCACACTCATTCAAGAAGGCTTGTCTCCGAATTATTTAGACTCTCATTTTTTAAATCGCTTTTAGTAATTCTCATTCAAAGAGTGTCCTAAACATCAAGACACCACAAGTTGACTGAGGAAAATACAAATAGTGGATGCATATCCTCCAGTAGATAGAAGCTACATGACTTTATCTTGCATCAAAAAATAAATTACATCCTGTTTGATCTCATGGAGTTCACATACAAAGGTATGTTGGCCATACAAGATGATTTAACCCACAAAGTCTTTATATGCATATATATATGTATGTATGTATGTATGTATGTATGTATATATTTCTGTTCTTCTCCATTTCTCTTACAACTAGAAAGGTCAAGATCAAACCAAGGCCAGTGGTTTCAAGTCCTTTACATATGAAGATGACTCTCAAGTGAGCATCTCCAAATTTGATTGCATATTGTTTCATTAGACTCCCGTCTCCAGCTATCTACAGGACATTTTTTACATTGAAGTTTAGCATCAGATGTTTATGGAATATCTTGATTATTGATCTCATCCTATAAAAGTATCCCAGATAGGCGTCCCCATTAAAAAAAATCCATATCAAGGTTGGACATGCTCAAGTATATTTTGACTGGTCTTGAGATTTCTGACTATGTTAAACAAACTGCTAAATTCAACAAAACATTTACAAAGTGCCAACAATGTATGGTACTCTGTACCATTCTGTTGCTATAAGTGTTTTTAATCTTTGAACCCCTAGAACTTAGCAGAAAATCTGACATGTAGGGACTTGAACTATAATTTCATTGGTAGAATGAATTTCCAGGTGAAGGTATTTCCTCTACTAAAGTAGTATGGCACCATCTTAGAAACTTTGATTTTAGAAAGTTGTCTAAAGAATTGAATGCTTCTTGCCCATTCTCACACAGTTCCTTACATATCAGAGGCAGGTCTGAATCTAGCTCTTCCTGTTTTCTCACATGAAATACTGCTTTTTTTCATAAAGTAAGTGATTTGTAAATACTTGGTGACTGGTTCACTAATACAGAAATAAAAACAAAAGAGGCCCTAGACTAAAAAAAAAACCTTGCATCCTTCTATAGTAAAATAAGTGATTTAGAGCATTAACAATAAGGAGAAAGGCCTCATGTAAGAACTGGCAGTCCATTAAGAACCTATGAGTCAGTCAATGGGAAAACCCTTCCCATGAATTCCTATCCTATCCTATCCTATCCTTAACTAAAATTAGACAAGTCTTAGAAGGTTGCCTGAATCTCCCAGAGGTTACATCACATGTTTTGTAAGTATCTGAGGCAGTATTTGAACCCAGGACTTTCTGATTCCAAGTCCAGTGTCATATTCATCATGCCATGCTGCCTGCCTTCAAGTAGTTGAATTACCTATGAAAACATTTACCAGACGGAATCAGTTAGAAATTGACTTGGCAACTGAGATCCCCCTCCCAGAAGTGAGGTAACTTGCCTTAAAAAGGATTCCAAGTCAGGTCTTTCTGATTCTCCATCTAGTGCTTAGCCTATTACCCATCTTTGACAATAATTCATTGGTCCAGCACTTTAAGGTTTATAAAATGCTTTCCTTTTACATTTCAAGACTGAAATGTGTAATTTTAGACGCAATAAAAAAAAATTCATCTCTATACACAAGCATTTAAAGATTCAAAATTAACTACACTAAGACATATTAATTCCTAGGGTAATAACGTGGAAAATATGTTCTCCCAAACAACCTTCTTTCAGCTGCTTGATTTTTCTTCTGTCTCAATGCCTTGGATTTTGACAAAGGAATTCTGTGCCAAAGTATCCTGGTTTTTTAGCTTATACTAGTTTGATGTAGCCCTCCCTCCCTCCCCATCTCCCATTGCCCCAATTCAAGATTTGCTTTATTTTTACCTAGGCAGGGATTTACCTTCTCCAGACCAATGTTTGCTCAAGGACTGGCAGATGATTGCTCTATTTAGGGTGTTAAATGACATGAGCCACCTTCCTCACAATAGTGCTCTCAGAAAAGTATCACACTGAGACAAAAAGGTGAGGAAAATGTGTTTTGGGATTTAATCTTGGCTAATGGAGGAGGAGGTAGAGAAAGAGGAGGAGGGTACAATCAAGAGGAAAGGAGTTCTGGCACAGAGATGTATGAAAACAAGCAACAATTAGCACCTCACTGATTGATAGACTGGTGGCAGCTCCAGTTTGGCTGGAAGACAAAGATCCCCATTCCCCACTCCCTTCCCTACTCCATTTATTCAAGTTGTATAAAATGCTATCAAAGTGAGAACATGTTATTAATATTAATAGGAACTAAATGACCAAAATGGAAACTGCGTTTATTCTTGGTACCACATGAAATCAATAGATAAAGCACGTTGCAAACATTAGATGGCTCCATAAATGTTATATTCTCTTCCTTTTCTTTCTATACTTCTGTCTCTGCCTCTTCTTCCCTTCCTTTTTACTATTCTTCCCCTTCTATTCCTCCTCTATTCCCCTCTTTTTCCTCTTCCTTTTTCTTTCCCCATCCTTTTCCTCTTCTTCCATTCCTCTCCTACCTTCTTCATCTTATCTCTTCTCATCTTCTTCCATCTTTCCCTCCTTCCTCTTTCTTATCCACTTCTTCCTTTTCTTCTTTCAATTCCTCCTTTTTCTTCTTCCTCTTCTTCTGCTTATTATTCTTTGCCTCTTCCTTCTTTTACCTTCTCTTTGTTCCTTCTTCCTTCCTCCTCACTAAATTATTTTAGATTGAGCTTGGAATACCTGGATCAGAGATACTTCTGCAGTGTGCCCACTCTGTCCCCACTTTCTCTCTCTTTTATTTGGGACATTATTTCAGGGCTCTTGGACAACAGAATTTACCACAATGGGAACCAAATATTCTCCCCCTCCCCAAAAGATGTAGCTGCAACACATCATGATAAGGCAGAAAATTTGCCAAGTTATGTCATTCTTGCCTATGGTAATTTTTCACTGGGAGAAAAAATGAAACTTCATTACTTGCTAATTTAAAGCTGGAAAAGCATGAGAGAACTGAAAATGTGTGAACAAGTAGCAAAAACTACATTTAATTTCCCTATTTAATTACTCACTAATTTAACTCATTAAGTAGAACTTGACTTACTCCTTCAAATAAACTTAAGATGGGTTATAATGTCCCCATACCTTCTTGACATATGATATTCATCTAGTGCTTTGTCCAACTTATTCCTGCTCAAGCATGCAGTTACTTATATTGTCTCAAGTTAAATAATAATTTTGAAAGAGGGTTCAAGTTTAAGCTTTATAAAATTATCCTTATATCAGAATAGTGAGTTGTTACATGGAGTTCTAAAGTAGAGGGAAGGATGGACTAGATGACCTCTCTTAAGAGCTTTCAAGGTCTAGGAATTCCACTAGCCATACTCTCCCTCCACTGACACAGCCGCCATTCTAATTTGATACCTCATCAATATTGTCCCGGACTATTGCAAATCTCCTTTCTGCTTCCTGTATCTCCCATATCACATCTGTCTTCTATCCAGCTGCTAAAATAATCTTATTAAAATCTCATTCTGAACATATCACTCTTCCACTCAAACACCTTTGATGAGTCCCTATTGCTTTTAGAAAAAATAAGGCACTGCTCAGTTTCACCTTTAAAGCCTTTCATAATCTTGTTTCAGCCTCCTTTTGTGGTCTTAGTTTACATGACTCCTTTTCATGCACTCAAGTGGCTTATTTGCTGTTCCCCAAATCGACATGTCCACCATCTTCCTCTGTCTTTGCAGAGACCGTCTATAATTCCTGGAATATTTTCCCTCCTCACCTCTTAGAATCTTTTGATTCCTTCAAGACTCAATTTTGATATTACTTCCTATGACAAACCTTTACCTTCTCCTATGGGCAAGAGCTCCCTAGATCTTAGCACACGACCTAGCAAATAGTAAGTATTTAATAAATTCTTGTGATGGGTTGATCCTTTAGTTGTTCTGCCCTCTCATTTTTTCATTATCTTTTAAAATGTTGCCTCTCCTGCTAGTAGAATATTGAGAACAATGACCATTTTCACCTTTTCGTTGTGGCTATGACTAGAATTCTTCAGCATGTGATGTGCTCAAGATATGGTTGAATTAATGTCCTGAAACAAACGTTATTTGCCCAGAGTACCAAACCTTCAATCATAAGTCTCTGCATTTTCAATGGCTGTTCCCATATTATTGCAATGCCGTCCCCCCTTCTTCATCTTCACTTTCTAGCTTCCTTGGCTTTCTTGAAGACTGTTCAAATCCTATTTTCTGTCTAGGAAGCCTTTCCCAGTCTCCTGCTGCCAGTGCCTTCTCTTCTAAGATTTCCATCAATTTCATTAGTAATTCAAGTAAAAAGCATCGATTAAGTGCCTGCTATGTGGGAGGCAGGATGCTAAGCCCCGATGATACAAAGAAAGGCAAAAGTAGTCCCTGACTTCAAGGAGTTTATACTCTAATGGGAGGAAAGAGCATGCACAAAGCAATGTACAAATGAAATATATACAAGATAAACTGGAAACTTAGTGGGAAGGCACTGATATGAAGGAAGACTAGAAAGGCTTCTTTTAGAACATGGCCAAGGAAGTCAGAGGCAAAGAGAGAGAGAATCATAGGCGTAGGGGAATAGACAGTAAAAATTCTCAGAGTAGGAAGGTAAAGTGTTGTGAGCAAGGAAGAGCAGGGAAGCTTCTATCACTGGATGAGAAGTAGCTTGCAGTAACTAATTATATATAAGTTGTCTCCCCCAGTAAAATATAAGCTCCCTTAGGGTGTGTTTTTGCCTTTTTTTGTATCCCCAGGGCTGAACTCAGTGGCTGGCACATATCATGCACTTAAATGCTTCTTGACTGACTGGCCCATTGACTTATGTAGCGTATAAAGGAAAATGTCTTACCCATATTCCTGACATTGCTGTAGTGTATTCAACAGCTACAATTGTAAATTTAAACTGTAAATTTAAAATTAAACGTGTCACCTTTTTTTCCCCCAAGAGTTACAGTCAGTAAACTAGGCAGTCCCTAAGGTGCTTAAATAAAATATTCCGTTTGGAAACACATGCTCTTCCTAATAGGATTGCTGCTGAGTTTCCTGTTTAGTCTTCTCTGCCTTGAAAAGGAGACATCTTGTCTATAGCTTCCAGATGAAAAATGATGTAGTTAAAAATTGTCATTGAAAGCGTCTATGGCGTTAGAAAGGATTCCTTAGAAGATCTAATGTATAGAGGCTGACATTGCAGCCTACCATGGTCCACCTAAGAAATGACCCCTCATTCCCAGAGCACCCAAAGGGCAGCCACAGAACACATAACTTACGTTGGCTTGGAAGCTTCCGCTTGGTCTGTCTGAAGTTTTTCTCCTCCCTCTACCTCCATAGTGCAATATACAATGCGATTGGGGGCCAAGGACTTTAGGCCTTGAACTTCCATGATCACAACCTATGGAAGGAGAAAAAAAAAAACAGAACAAATTATACCCAGAATTCACTGTTGTCATCTTCAATATGAGTGCTTGCATCTACTATAGGGTAAGGAAGAATATTAATAAGAACAGGTTCTTTTCAAATGGGCAAAGATCATTAAAAACAAACAAACAAAAATTCATGTTGGAAGGCTTAGTGGAATGAATGGTGAGTTGATACAACCATTCTGGAACAACCCCCCCAAAAAACAATGGTATGGAATGGGAGAAACCATTAAATCTTTCATACCTCTTGATCTAGAGATCTCTCTGCTCAGCATATACCTCAGTGAAGTCAGTAACAGAACAAAGGGTCATACTGATGAAAAACTAGAAATAAAGTGGTTCTTTATCAACTAGGAAATTGCTGAATATTTTCAATACATGATTATTATGTGGAATTATTATGGTACCAAGGACAACAGAATGGCCATATCTGGATACTGTTGTCTCTGGGCCCCTGTAGGCTGATGAACATCCAGAGGAAGGAAGTCCAAATTGTCCATATCATATGAGGATGATTTTGATGGAACTGGGGATAGCCAATCTACAGAGAAATCTGAGGAGAGCCATTCGTGAGACATATCTTCAAATATCTTCAAGAGGATTGTCTTATGAAATTTGTATTTTACCTTGTGGTTCTAGAATATCAGGGCAATTTCCCTTTATAATTTCTTTAAAGATAATATCCAGATCTGAGTGGATGCCTATCAGTTGCAGAATGGCTGAATAAATTATGGTACATGAATATTATGGAATATTATTGTTCTGTAAGGAACGACCAGCTGGATGATTTCAGAGAGGCCTGGAGAGACTTCCATGAAGTGATGCTGAATGAAATGAGCAGAACCAGCAGATCCTTATATATGGTAACGATAAGACTATACAATGATTAATTCTGATGGATGTGGCTCAGGGAGCTTTTGTAAATTGGGATGTCACATGGAAAGGAGTTTAGACCTGTTTTGATTCACAGCCACAGAAATGAAGATCTCACTACTCCTAGAGATGGGGCATTTTACTTGACTTGCCTCCCTTTTGGAGACCACACATACAGTGAACCATTTAGCCACTTTCTGTGGCTCTCTTTATTAGATGTTTCCCCTACTTGTAAAATACATATCATTAATAACCCAGGAATGAGTAGTCACCTGTGGAGCAGACTTCCATTTCCATGAAATCCAGAAGCAGAGTAATTTGGGGCAGTTCTAATCCCTACAAAGCTTTTCTGTTTTAAGCTGAAACCTTCTCTGTAGCTTTCATGTGGCACTTCTTTTTTTGTCCTTGTGGTGATAAATGAAATGTCTAATTTCTTTTCTATATTTGAAGGACAGCATTTATGTCCTTTGTCTCTCTGTTCCGCTTCACCACCAAATAGTTTCTTCTCTGGGACAAACAGTCTCAGGTCATTCACCTGATCCTCACATCAAATGACATTCAGGATTCTTCCCATCCTTGTTGTCTACCTCTCAACATATTTCAGTTTGTCATTGTTCTTAAAATGTGGTACCCAGAACCAAATAGGTCTGACCATGACAGAATCCTGAGTGTGACCACCTCCTCTGCTCTCCACATTATAATTTAATTAACACAGCTTACATTTGCATTACTATTTTGGCCTGTTTTGTCATGCTGTTCACTTCTAGTAGGATGGCGGTAAATTAAAATCCATTGGCCTTATTCAAATGAACTATTACCTCATTTTGTATACTCTAGTTAATTTTCTGTAAAACGTGCAATGTTTTATATGCATTCTAAATCCATTTCATCTTATTAGTTTTGGTCTTTTCTTATAGCCTATTGATTCATTTTTGGGCTGCAATTCAGACAACCAATGTGTTAATAATCCAACCTGTCTCAGATTTACATCGTCTGCCAACTTGAGAGGTATTTATATACTTCATCTAAGTCACTGATTAAAAGAAAAAGGGAACACCATAAAAATAAAAATAGATCACTGAGGCACCCCATTAGAGACCTTTTTCTGGGTCAACATTGACCACTCTTCCTTGATCATGACATCTAACCAATCTTGAATGCATCTGATTATAGATGCACTCTATCTTGTTCAAAAAGTGTATGTTTTTGACAAATGCTTTGTTGAAATTCAAGTATATATTATCTATAGTAACTTTGCAATTTAACTGTATATTAACTTTGTCAAATAGAAAAATAACTTTGGTATGATTTGTTCTCAATGGAATCACAATGATTCTTAGTGACTTTCCCAGGACTGATCCTTTACAATGATTCACGCTGGAATTTTGTCAGGAATGAGAGTTAAGTTCACTAGTATATAGATCTAAACAGTTGCCTTCTTTTCTTTGTTAGAAATAAATATTTGACATCTCTAGTTCTGAGGCAACTCTCTTATCTTCCAGGATCACTCACTCCCAGTGACTCATCAATTAAATTAAAAAGATCAGCACGCTGGCATTCCTGGTTTGGTGAATCAAATTCATTTGAAGGCAAGTAGATGCTCTCTCAGAATCTTTGAATTGGAAAGATCTTGTAAGGCTGTTATTTCAACTCATGTGTAAATGAGAATCCTCCTCCACCCCATAATTCCTTCAACTAGTGAGTGACCTTTAGCCCTCACTTGAAGAATACTAGGGAGAAACAGTCAATTTTACTCTTGGATAGCTCTATGTGGAAAAAACATCTTTTCTTTCACCAAGCTTATATTTGTGAACTGGCAAAT
Source organism: Antechinus flavipes (assembly GCF_016432865.1). Taxonomy (NCBI): domain Eukaryota; kingdom Metazoa; phylum Chordata; class Mammalia; order Dasyuromorphia; family Dasyuridae; genus Antechinus; species Antechinus flavipes. Next base: position 22,212,414 of record NC_067398.1, read on the forward strand.
CTGATTGCCTTTGTTTCTGCTATCCTGGGCCAACAATAAAAGCTTTCTCCTAGGGAAGAGTTGATTTTAAATATCTGAAAATCTGTCTTTTCTTAATTTCTTCCACACCAAATATTTTTCCCCACCCACTAAATGTCTCCAGTTCCTTTAAATGATCCTTAAATGACATAAATCTTGATGTCCTTCACTAATTATTAAGGGAAGCTTTTTGGTTATGTAGGCAAAGTATCCAAGCCCAGACCTTTCTCTATTTCTCAAATATGAATATAATGACTATTCCCTTTAGCATTGTTACAATCTAGAGTACAATCATTTTCATTTTTTTATGTATTCTGTCCCTTTTAAAGTGTGATAGCTATGGATTCTAAAAAAGTCTAAACAAAAAGAAATATGAGTGATTCAGCAGAACTAACATGTCAATGGACTCTGATATATATAGAATATTTCACATTCACAGTCCCTTTTGTCAGATGGCTTTTCTTCTCTACTTTGCATTAAAATTTATTATTGTGTGTATTTATGTGTAAAATATCTCACATGTTTTAGATCTATGACATCTTTCAATTTGTAAAGCATATATACACACATACATATAATATACATTATATATAATATGTACTTTATACATACACACACACACACACACACTCACTCACCTACACACACTCCTCCCACACACACCATGGGCATTTTACATATAATGAGTAATTCACAACATTTAATTTTATTTTCTTCTTGTTGGTGTTCTCTTTTCATCATTCCTGTCATTGCGTTAATTGTTTTCCTTTGTCTTCCTTTGAATGTGTTCATAAGTCTTCCCATACATCTATGAATTTTTCCCCCTACTCCCCACCTCCCACCCCTCTCCAGTCACACAGGCACATAGACACTCTTGGAGACAGTTTCTATTCAATCTGCTATTTGATAATCTTCTAGTGAAAAAGTTGTGGAGTGACCCCTGGGGTATTTGTGTCCTTGTACTTACAAGTTAAAAGGCTGTTACAATCATACCCACTTGGGATTGCTGTTCAATCCTAACACATCTAAATTCCAAGCAAGCGTGCACTGGAGCTGATAAAAATCAGTAACTGCAGAAAAAGGAGTTAGGAAAATGAAAATGGAAAAGCTTTATGAAAACCAATAAGCCAATAATTTTCCTACAGGAATGCAGGAGGGAATGAAGGAAAAATGTCACTTTTCATTGGAAATAATCAAATGCAAAGACACCTAAGAGAAACTCAGGCAGTGGCATTTTAAAAAAGAAGGTTTCTGTGAAATTGGACTGCTGATTTTCACACACCAAGTGTTCTACATTTAATTCAAACCTTTATCCTCTGACTGCAAAATGCATTTTGAAAACATTCTGTAATGTTACTAAGCTGATTTTGTCTGGATACAGAAAATATGTTTCCTGTGGTTAATTCACAGCATGACTTAAGGTGATTTAAAAAAATTAATTTCATCCTTTAAAACTCTTCATTAGACATGTAGAAAATTTTCCAAAAGGACTGCTATTTCTTCTTCCTACCAATATAGTTCAAATCCTTAATCATTTAGGTATGATATATACAATTCAACAATGATATTTAATAACCATGACATTTATATAATACTTTATGGTTTGTGAGGAGGTTTAAATATATGCTATCATAGCACTTCTTTGATGAACATCCTGTGGAAACTATTAACCTCATTTTGCAGATAAGGAAACTGAGGCTGAGGGAGGCCAAATGATTTTCCTGGAGTCACACATCCAATAGGTACCAGAAGTGGGGGATTCAATTAACTTTCTAATATATCTACCACTCAAAAGGGAAGTGATTAAATGAAAAAAAAGCAATCAAAAGAATAAGTGATCAAAGCCTTGATCACTGACGTTCTTTTTTTTTGCAAATATATATATACTATTTTCTTATTTAAGATCCTAAAATATTGAAAACAATGGCTAACTTAGTTGAAGTCAATTATGTTCTATGGCAAAGAGAATAGAAACTATAAAAAGGAAATTCACTGCTTATTATTAACCAAAAGCCTAAAAGTTAGTTCCATTATGTTTGGAAATCCTATTATTAAACTGTTAAAACTATTTACTGATTCAAGGATTTTAGAAAAAAATTGTCTTACGATTTTAGAATTACGCCCTTTAATTCTAACATAAGATCGACCTTGATAAAGCCTCCTTCAAATAGTTGTTTTTATCATAATTATAATGACTAAGAACGTTGGCTATGAAGAAAATTTGAAAGAAAAATGTACCTTCCTTAATTCAATAAAAAGTGGGGAACTGTGATTGTGGAATATTGCTTATATCATCATATTTAGTTGGTATGTAGGATGGTTTTGCTGAACTGTTTTTTCTCTCTCTCTCTTTCTGTGTTTGTGTTTGTGTGTGTGTGTGTGTGTGTGTGTGTGTGTGTTTTGGTTGTTCCAAGAGAAGAATTGTTGAGTAAGGAATGGATGGAGGGATATATTCATAAATGGAGGTGATTATAAAAATAAAAAAAAAGTAAAAGATTTTAAAAATTTCCTTAAAAGTGTTTTCCTTTCTAGTCCTAAGGAAATAATTCCATGTGGTTTGCAGCAGATACAAAAGGAATCACTTGTTCTACATTTAAATCACACTGTTTTTTCCGCTGATCCAGAGCTTACATTCTGGGGCTCTTACCTCCAAAGAGAAGGATAGCACAACATCAGATTTGGAGAGCTGGTTTTCATTCTCTTCTCCCATGTCAATAATGGACGTGTTATGGCTTCGTTTCAGTTTCTGAAGCTTGAATTCACCTCCTTTTGACACTGGCATACTCTCTAAGTTTGCCATTAGCAAGTTGACGATGATTTCAACTCTTCAATGTACATATTCTCCATTTCTTTGGACACAAATTTAGGAAACTTGCGCTCCTTAAAATAGAAAGAAAATGTTAATTGGGAGGGAAATGGTAGCAGAACATGATATATCTTTACCTGGACAGATTATGTCCTGTTGACAAAGGACATTGTAATGGCTATAAGAATTGGGATCATAGTTTTATAATTAATAGGATTATTGATTTAGAGATGAAAAGAACTTTTGAAACCAAAGCTCTCATTTTACAAACCTTTGTCTGCTTCTTTAAGCAAGCACAGACAGAAGAGTGTAAAGCTAAGTATTTGGGGCAGGAATGGAACACAAGTTTTCCTGCCTTTAAGTCCATTGCCCTAACTCCTTGCCACTGTGTTTCCCCATAAGGATAGATTGAGCACTATATGAAGTCAGCTGAATAGACAAATTTGCCCGTCTTCTAAAAAAATCAGGACAATATCAAACACAGAGCAATCAAGAAGAAACCCAAATATACTTTTCCCTCAGTGTTTTATCATGCTAGGTTACCTAGAATACTCTTCCCCTAATCCACATGTCCAAATCCTATTCATTTTAAAGATCTAGCTCTTTTATGGAACCTTCCAAATTTTCCCCAGCCAGGAGTGACCTCTCTATTGCTCGAATCAACCTAGCCCTTTATTGGGTGTAAATTACTGTAGGAGATAGAGAATTGTAGTGGGTATTAGGGAGACCAATTTCAAATTTTGATTTATAAATCTATTTTCTTTGCACTGACTTTGAGAAATAAACTTAACTTCTCTTGACTTCATTTTCCCATATTTATAATGGAGCTAATAATATATGTAGTGCTTACCTCAAAGGGTTGTTGTAAAGATCAAATGTTATATACAGGATGTTCCAAAGTTTAGTGCTGTTTTAAGCTGTTAAAGCTTATTCTAAAGGTTTAACAACTTCAAAATATACAAAAACTTATATGAAACCTCTAGCAACTTAAAATGACATTAAAACTTTTAGAACTTCCTGAAAATAGCATCATATAATTGTTATTTATAACATATAAATGTCAGTTATTTTATGGAATGCTTTGAAAACACTTTCTATTCTAATATATTTTGTAATTATTTGCATGCATTTCAAGTCTCAGATAAGATTTTAAGGTTTCTTGAAGGCATTAAATGTGCCTTATTCTCCTTTGTGTTCCTATAAGCTCCTATAACAGTGTCTTTCATAGAGGAGACATTTAAATATTTATCGAAGGGATTACTGAATTTCATCATAGCCCCTCTATTTTCTGATGTTCCCTCTCCCACTTGGAAATCATCAGAGAGAAACATCGGAAATATTTTTCACAGGTGATTTCATTTCAAGTTAAAAATAATTGATTTAGTTATTTTTGACTTATGGAAGCCAAGAGATTGTTTTTATTCTTTCTTTGGTTATCTAGAGTGATTTCCTTCTATGAATAATTCAAAAGGAACTGATCTGAGAAGTTTCAAACTTAGTCTATAGCTACTCCTAAGAAGAATCATCACCATTTTAAAGAAATATTGGAAAAATTAATGAAGTGATATATAAATTGATCCTCATTTTTCACAGATGCATGAAACCATTTTTAACTAGAGTTAGGGCATACTTTTTTTTTTCTTTCTTAGTACAGAATTTTCACTAGAATGTCAATAAAGTCTATTCTTAACATTTGAATTTTTATATACTCCACATTGCCTATCCCAGATCCTCATTTTATTTTAATCTTTAATAGCGCTAAAGGATAATGTCTTGTACAAAGTAGTAGTTAATACATGTTCGTTGAAATGAATGGAATAGCTTATGTTAAATGATGACTTTGGACAGAGGTGATAGCCTAGCAATGCTGATCTTGGAAGAAGGTAGCTGAGTGGTGGATATTTTGGATGTAGGTAAGAAATCCAAGGAAGAGGAATTAAACTTTGCTTGCTTCTAGTTAAACACAAATCAGAATTGCAGACTTTGGTATCCACTCTGGTTTCCTTAGCAAGACCACTTAAACAGAGATTTCCCAGAGTACCTTGGCAGGATCCTTGAGATATTGTTCTGATGTCGGACTGCCGCTGTATATCTTTTTTTTTTTTGGGGGGGGGGGGGGAGGGGGAGGTCAATCTCTGGGAAGATGACTGAGACAATTGCGTATTTGTGAATGCATGTTATTCCCCTTTCCTGAGCAACTTAATAAAAGAAAGGAATAAGCTTTTATTAAGCACTTACTATGTAATATTAAGTGCTTTACATGTATTATCTCTTTTGATCCTGACAACAATCCTGAAAGGTGGGTGATATGATTATCTCAACTCTACAGTTTAGGAAAATGAGGTAGATAGAAATTAAATGACTTGGCCAGGGTCCCACAACTGGAAAGTCTCTGCAGCCAGATTTGATCTCACATCTTACTGACTCCAGGCCCAGTGCTCTATTTGCAATGCCACTTAATTGTCTTTGTATTCAAAGGTTACATGTGGCACCTTAGTTTTTTCTGAAGCTGTTTTCTAACATTCAGTGATGTTATGATTATAAGGCCTCTGAAGAAAGCTGATAGAACTACCTCTCTAATATACCATCTCTCTTAAATTCTATGCAATCAACTGTTCAGGCTGATTTCAAGAAAATTGGATATAAATACCTCACTGGACTTTACTTATATCTAAAGTTTGAAGGGATTAGTGGCCATTATGGTCCAATCCTGTTATTTTACCAGTGATGGAATTGAAGTTCACTCAGAGGTGGTCACTTTACAGGTAGGCAGTAAGAAAGCTCTTTTCAAAAGGTGGCATTAAAATGGTTAAATGTAAGGCCATGAGGAGGAATTAGAGAATCATGGCTGATGAAATGGGGCCCTAGAAAAAGAATGTGGAGCTCTGGCTCTCAGCATAAATGACTCTGTGGGTTTGGGAAGCTACACAGTGATGCTGGGACCAATTCCATTCTGAAACTACTTGGTAAAAATACATTTGGTGGAGGCATTGTCTGAGTATACAAACATGTGTGCAGGTTGGTGGGAGTCTGTATGGAGAGGACCATGATGTACTTGCCAACAAGGAAAGAAGTTTCTTTGACAGAAATTAATCATGACTCACCACATAAGAGAATAGAGGAGAGAATCTTTGGTAAGAAACTTTTCTGAAGAATCTTTTTTCTGAAGGATCAAGGTACCTCACAGATCATCTAACCCAATGCCTTTATTGAACAACTCAAAGGATTATAGACAAAACGTGATAAGGGGCCTTAGAAATTATGGCCCAATCCCTTCATTTTTCAGATAACACAATGGGCCCAAAATGTAAGTGAAGTCTAATGTTACAAGGTAGTAAGTAACAAAGCTGAATTCAAATTCTGATCCTTCAGATCAAGACACAATACTCTCTCTTCACAGTAAATGCTGGGGGAAAAAAACTGAAGCCCATGAAGATGAAATTATTTGCCAAACATTAAACCAAGTTGACAAAGATGGCATTTGAACCCATGTTCTCTGACTCCACATTCAGGAGTTTTCAATTGCACCTGTCTGCTTCCTAGAGATCAGAACCAAGTTAAGGGCTCTATAATTTTCACAAGCAGGTCAAATATCTGCAGGAACTGTTAAATGACCACAAGGTTGGATTTGAAGAAGCTCAAAAGCCAGACTTGCTCTTTGTCTGACTGGAAAAGTGAAATATGCTTTTCAGATATCTGGGGAAATAGCCTCAGTGTTCTCTGAACTAGGATTAGCCATGTAGGAGAACTCTAAAAGGCATCCTGGATTCTCTAAAACGATCTCTAAAAAACAGTGGATCTCTAAAAACTATCCCTGACTTTCCCAATACTGTCTCGTTTTCAGAATGAGGCTATTTACATTAATGGTTAGATAGGACCATGCTTTTTGAACATCCTCCAATTAGAAAATGTTTGCTATAAAAGAAGCTAACCTTGAAGAATAGGGGGATTAGTGGAGCACATAAAGTTTCATTAGAGAAACTGACTATTATGTTCTTTATCCTATCTCCAGCTCATGATGATGGCAAAACCCCAGAGCATTTCAGGGTTCTCTTTGGGGAACTTATAAATGTTTCCCTATAGATTTAATCCTTTCTGTGAGTGCTTGTCATAGAAATGAATAAAAGAACAGAAGCTTCTTTGTATAGAGTGGACTCTTCCCAGTTAACCAGCTCAAGAAATGAAACATCCAGGACATTCCCATCTCAATACTTCCATGGTGGGGACCAAGCTGGGGTGGGAATTTGAGCATAGCAGACAAAGTACCTCTTTCCTGAAGTCTTGCCCTTAACTAGTTGTTGTCCCAGAGGGGGCCCTCATGATTACCCACAGCTCTGATTCTCTAAGCCTTATTAATGCCAGCCAGATAAGATGCAATAGAAAAACTTTGGAAAAGCCCAAAGAGTTATCTTCCCTCCCAGAAATCAGACAGCTTGTAATACCATCATAAAAAGAGTTCATAAAACTGAGTCTGGAAATGAAAACAAAGCCATCTTTCTGCCATGGGTTCTTCTTCAGCTAGGAAAGAAATATGTGTTGTCAGCTGAGACTGTTTGTGAGGGGGGTTTTTCAAATGGCATGCCCATTACAAACACATTTTCGAGGACATAACTACATCAACACTATAAAAATCGCATTCTTACTCTCCATCTCAACTTTCCAAAAGATAAAAAGAAAATTGATCTCACAAAAGGGCTGGTTATTCATTTTGCTTTATGGGATACAGATGATACAACTTCATCCAAAGACCTCCAAAGAAAACCACCTCTGGCCATTCATTATTGTTTGGGGCCAATTATTCTTCAATTGGGATAGCTGAGTTGCTAAAATTTCTACTGATGTGATGTATTTGTTGAGTAGTGTTGGGAGTTTTGGGGTAATCTCATGAAATGTGCCATTGAAAATGACAGAACGCTCCTCAGGAAAATTGTTTTTCTTTTCTCTTTGGGTACCTCCACACATATCATATGAAAATAAAAGCTGCTCACTTTAAATCAACTTTGAGACCTTTTAGATCTCATGGGTACAGGCAATATATATTGAATGGAACCTCAGAAAGCTTCCCAGTCTAGAATTTCAGGTTCTATATGATATCTGTGTATCTGTCATTGAGAGACAGTGCTATTGAATATTTGGAGTATTTGAATTGGAGTTAGGAAGAACTGTGTTCAAATACTTTATCATACTACAGCTAATTATGTCCACCTGGGCAAATCACTTAATCTCTTGGAGCCTCAATTTTCTCATCTGTAAAATGGGAATTATAATAGTACACAGGGTTAGGGCTAGACTCAAAGGAGAAAAAGTATGAAAGTGTTTTGTAAGGGTTAGTAAATTTGCTTCACATCAATCAGCTTCAATAACCAGGGGGATTCTAGAGATTATTTATATTGGTAGAGGGAAAAACTTAAGTTTGTCTAAGTCACTATTATATCTTTAAGAAGGGATTGTGGACACTTTTTTTTTGGGGGGGAGGTTCTTTACCTGACTCTGTGCTAAAACAGAATCATAAATTTAGAGGAAAAGGAAAACTTAGAAGTCATCTAAGCAAATGTTCTCCAAAATTTGATTCCTGTATGTCTGCCAGCAAAAATAAACAAATAAATGGATGAATATATGGAAATGAGTATAGATGTATATATATGAATATATATAAAATATATGAACAAATATATATATATATATATATATTTGTTTTGAAGATGTACAGAGTAATAATTATATTAATTATAAACTTTATCTAAAATTGAAATTAAAAAGATGAAATAATATTTGATCCTAGAGTAAGTAGGGAACTGCTAGAATTTAGTGAATAAGAAAGTTACCCAATCATACATGTTTTAGGAAAATCACACCAACTATGTGAAGAATGGTGAGAGACAGGATAATTTCTTACTAATATTAATGATAAATTATTGAATTGGGACCAGCATTTTTTTCAGATGCAGCTCTCAGGAAGGACATTACTGATTATGAGACTGGATTACATTTCTCATTAATCTTCTTCAGAACCCATCCCCCACCCCCAGTGGGGAAGTCTATTGTGCTTTATTCAGATTTGGATAGGGATAAATTCTGGGGTAGGGATAAATGTCCAAGTTTGGACAATTTAGAAGTACATACCCAGCCCTTCATTAGAATAGTTTCACATGTCATTGTAATATACGTTCTTCTTATTAATTGTTAGCATATCTGAGTTGCTCATCACCCTCAGGAACACCTATTAATCTTTGGTCTAAAACAGATGGCCAAATAGCCATTCTTTTTATTAATAAAATGCTAGCGTTATTAATAAAATGATTAATTACCCAGAAGCTATGTTGCAAGTTTTTTAAATGCCATAATGGATTGGAAAGTAGAGAGATCTGAGGCCAGGAAATCAATAAGGAGCCTTGTTCAGGAAAGAGATAATGAGGACTTGTACTAGAACTGGTGGGGCTATGATTAGAGAAGAGAGGATGTGCACACACAAAAGATATCATGGACATAGAAATGATAAGATCTAACAACTTATTAGTTATATGGAGTAAATTATAAGGAATGAAGGATAACACCGAAGTGTGAACTTAGGTAACTTGAAATATGGTGGAGGGTACTTGGCAGTAACAATGAAATTTGGAAGGATGGGTAATGTGCTCTTCAGTGTAGATAGTAATTCATCATTTCATTCTACCAAAAATGAAAAAAGAGGTTGGGCTGGGGAATTTACTCCCTAATCATACTTGGAGCCCAGAGCTAATAGAATGGTACCTGCTGTTGCCACAAAGTAATCTTGGGGTCAAGGTAGGGCAGGATTTCTCATGGCATTGGAGCAGCTGTTGATATAGTTGAACTAAGGGGCCCACACTGAGTCTAGAAGGGGAAAACTGGGTGAAAAGGTGACTTTGGACAAGTCACTCGCTTCCCATTTAAAAATGACCCAATAGGACTAAAGGGCCACTAAAGTCCATTCCATTTCTCGCATTCAAAGATTCTATATAGATTTGAATATGTCTACTTGGAAGCTATTGCCTAGAGCAGGGTCTAGCACACAGACAGAAATTAATAAATGTTGATTGACTGACATGAAAGAAAAATGGCACAGCACAGAGAAGGAATGGAATGGGGATATTGATGTGAAATAATAGGTGAAGAAGTCAGTGTGGTTATGTTGGAACTAAATGTCATTACTAGTGATTTTGAAGAGTGCTCTCACATTCACACTGGATGATCACTGACCATTTGTAGATATTATGCAGGAGCCCTATATGGATGATCAATAATCTACAGATGACAAAATTAAGGTTCAGAGGTCAAATGAGGTTCCTGAGGACACAAATGATAAATGGCAGGGGCAATGAGGATTGAAACCAAATTTCTCTCACCAGGTCCAGGCATCTTTCTACCATACCATGCTATTTCTACATCTGGGGAAGACTATGTGCTTAGATTTATCAACTTGCCACTCATTTCTAGCTCTAACACTAAGGGACAGATTCAGTTTCACTTGGCCAATGAGGCAGTATCCTGGGCAATGCCAAACTCATGATTTGTATATCTGGACATCTGTTAAGGTGACAGGAATCTGCAATAAGCCAGACACTCTCATAAGCTCTTTGGACATTTGAGTTAGTTTTCTCTCTCCAGTTTGATGTGGGCTTAGGACTTGTACCAAGGGTCAGAACTAAGGCCACAGTATCCTTGATCTTCCCACTGGTGAACTCATGTTTCATTTGTGCAGCTCTCTCTTCTTCACTATCAACTTCCTGGTTCCAGTTTCTGGGTTATTGGTGACCACAATGACAGTGGTTTGGGGATGTTTCACTGTAGCACTAGAGGGCATGACTTATTGGGTGTGGTATAGATGAAATGAATAATAGCCAGGGAATCATCAGCCTTGGTTCTAGTCCCTGATCTACTACTCACAAGTGTGTGAGCCGAAACAACTCGATGGATATTTCTGGGATTCAATTTCTCCCACTAAAAAATAAGCCTATTAGGCTGGATGATCTCTAAAGTTCTTCTTAACTTTCACATTTAATGATTCCATGTGAATTTGAATGTAGCCAAGGTCATAAAACCTCTCCTGAAACCTTCCAACTATAAGCATAGCTAGTCTCCATGTGGTATTATGGGAAAAGTGCTAGAATTGGAGTCTTCAAAGCTATGTGATGATCAGTGAGACACGTAATCTCTCTCAACTTCAGCTCCTTCATCTATATCCTGAGCCTCTTGGACTGGACCACCTCTGGACTACCTGTGTGCTAAATATATTTAATTTATGATTCCATGTATTCTTAGTTTTGATAATCACTAGTTTGATAAATATTTTGGATGCACCTACTATGTGCAAGACATCATGATGAGGATACAAAAACATACTAGTCCCTGCCCCTGAGAAGCTTACATTTTCCCAGGGGATGAATGTGTATAAACTACAGATAAATACACACATAATATTTATGCACACATATGCATATTTGCATATGTATTTGTTTATTTGTGTGAAATTCAAAGCAACTTCTGGGTCATGTGTTTGGGAGAAGGGTGTTGACTGGAGGGAGTGGTCCTAGAATAAACCTTAAGGAGGAGCTGGAGCTTTAACAGGGCCTCCAGAGACTCCAATGATTTTGGTGTGAAGAATATATCATTTTTCTCATTATAAAAAACTCAATTTCCTTTTCTTTTTACATATTTTCATTGATTCACACATCAATCCTGTGATGCAAGATGATGGTTGGACATCATATTTTATTTATCCTGGAATGGAGAGACAGACAAGTTCAGCATCTCCACCAAATCCCACAGGCAGAAGGGGAGAAAATAATAAAAAAGCCATTTTATATTGTATCTGCTTTGTGCCAGGCACTGGGCTCACAGGTTTTTAAAAAACAAATATCTCATATGATCCTCATAATAAACCTGGGAGGGCTGTCATTATTTTTGTTTTATAGTTGAGGAAACTGGAGCAAACAGAGATTACATTATATAGTCAGGGTCACACAGCTCATAAAAGTCTGAGGTCTGATTGAAGTCAGGTCATTCTGACCCTAAGCTCAGAACTCTAGCCACTGTATCACCAGCTGCTTTATAAATACATAACCCACCCCATGCCCCTCCTCATATACGTGCTGTGTATATCTGTGTCTGTCTGTCTCTATTTCTCTCTCTATAAACATCTATTTCTCTCTATCCCTATCTCTCTACCTATATATGAATATATCTCTTTCTGTCTATTTGTCTACCTGCTTAGATATGTACATATGGAAATAATTTTTTCTGCTATCCTTGCCTTTTTATTGATATTATGTCCTTTGTTCTATACAAGAAACTTTGAATTGGTTGAATTTTTACTCCTATCTTTGGTTTATTAAAGAATCAGTAAATAACACCTTGACAGCTAACTTCACTGTTGATAGCAAATATAATCTTTAATATCAAGTGTTGGATTTTACTCCCAAGATTTAGCTTTAATATAATACAATAATATAATGTAGAAATTATAAGAGATGTTTCAACTTGGATAAAAAATTTCTTTTTTCAAGATTATAAAAAAATTCAAAATTTTTCCTATTACTTTAAAAATAAACAAATCAGCTATTCTCCACAAACATTGAAGACCTTTTCTATGTTTGATGGTTTTAGAGTAAAGGCAAAAAATGGGGTAAGGATAGGAAGTTGGGGGCAATCCAGTTGGTTTTGTGTGCTCTCTCTTTTTTAGAAAGGAAAGGACAAAAAAAAAGTCCTTCTAAAGATAATATCTAAGGATCCAGGAGCCATATGTTTGTGAGTAAGAGTAAGCCTCAAGGAATAAATTCCTCCTTTCTAGCTTTAAATCCCACTTTAAACTTGATGACTTTGTTCAAGGTAGTAACAGGAAGGAAATTAATGTTTTTTTTGTTTTTTTTTAATAAACACATGCCACTGTTGAATTTTTAATGAAACAATCTGTAAGTAGGAATGTATCACTGTCCACTCAAAAACCTCTTCCTAACTTCCTGAATTATTCTGAGTGTGACATCATCCTCCCAGTCACTCAGATGGAAAATCAGAAAAGTGATACAAGGGACTGGATCCAGAGAATCTATGCTTTGACTCTAACTTCTTGGGTTCTAGGTTCCTCATACTCAAAATTTGGTCTATTTGTTGGATTAAATGATTTCTGAGATCTCTTTCACCTCTAAAAGTATGATCCTATGATTCTAAACTCCTTCCCTTTCCCTCTATTCCCACATCCCCATGCGCCATGGGCCATGTACTATACTACTCCAATATCCATAAAATTTATATATTCTTAAATTAAATGAGATAACTCAAAGGAATTATCAAAACAGAGTTATGGAATCTACTCTGGAGGTCTTAAAAATGGTTGATAATTTTCAATATAAGTCCAAAGAATGAAAGTTCTTTGAGGGCAAGGACTGTTTGCTTTGCATTTTCCTTTTAGAGCAGGCACTTAAATGCATGCTTGTTGAATTGATTTAATTAGCTTTACCAGAATTTCTCCTGACAATAATACCTTTGGTAGATAAAAGTTTTGATTTGTTCATAGGTGTTAGTAAGAGTATTTACAGTTATGGGCAACCAAGCTATTACCTAATCCAGCTAGCATGCTTTTCTGGAAATCGAAGACTTGAAGGTGCTCAAGAGAACTCTTTAAAGAGAGCCTAAACTCTAAGAAGGTGCAGATATGCATTGGTTGCTAGAAGTTCCCTATATCACTGAAGTCATGGATCCTGTATCACTTCGGCACTTAGCACAATGTCTTGCAAACAATAGGAACTTAGTAGATGTTTATCATCTGACTCCTTATGTCTAATCAAACTAACAAGTATCAATTAGGAGCTTACTATGTGAGACAGGTTCTGTCCTCAAGGAGTTCCCAATTTAATGAGGGAGACAACATATAACTATAAATCAGCAAATTATTAGATACAGTTAAGATAATAAAGAGAAAAAGGCATTAGAATTAAAGGAGAGCAGGAAATCCTTTTTTAGGAAGGTAGAATTTTAGCTGGATCTTGAAGGAAATCCTATTGTTAAAATTTGATGATGGAGCTTTTCATACTGGCTATGTTGAATTCATTTTTTTTTAAATTTTGGTTACTACTCCTACTCCTATTCCTATTCTTATTATTACTACCACACCACTACCAATACCACCAGCAGCAGCAATGGGAAAAAGTCTTGCACAGGTCCAGATTCAAGAAGCAAAGCACTTCAGTGAACCAAATTGAATTTCTAAAAAGGGGACATTATTTTGGTCCAGATCTCTTTGGCCTTTCTTTCACCAGGGTCCTCACTCTAGGGATTGAGTTTGGAGACCAAGTCTTACTTCAGTAAAACTTGGTCTCCAAACTCAATGACAGTAAATGCTGTCAGCAAAATCTACTATTTGTATGTTCTGTTCCAAAAATCATTATTTTTGGAAGAGTGAGAAATGAGTGAAGAAGAGGATTAAAAAAAAGTTTAGCAGTCATAGGGAGTAGAGAAATAATCAAGGAGCTATTTGGATAGAAAACCTTTTTTTAGGATTGAGGAGTCCTGAGTGTATTTTTAAGTTGGGGGAGCCAATGACATTGGACAGACTGGAGGGAGGGAAGAAGGGAGGGAGGGAGGGAGAGAGAGAGAGAAAGAGAGAGAGACAGAGAGAGAGAGACAGAGACAGAGAGACAGAAAGAGACAGAGACAGAGAGACAGAGAAAAGATTTTTTTTAACAGTGAATGATTTTTGAGTTGGGAATGTGTAGAACAAAATATGACAAACAGAAAGTTGAAAACGAAGATAATTTTGTGAGTTGAAGTCACCAGACCCTAGACAAAGTGCAATGAAAACCATCCCAGCAAAATATTGCTGAGTGTCTGTAAGTGATCTTTAAAATATTGTGAAGGATAAAGCAATGAAAGTGGGCAAATATTTCCTAAATAAAAAAGAATAAAAAGTGAAGTTTGTAAAATATAATCAGTGAACTCTGCTTCTGGCAAAATTATGGATTATTTTATTACATGGATGTCTGTTGAGCATATCTAAAGGAAAGCAATGATCTCTAAGAATAAGATTGGCTTTATAAAGAACAGGTCACACTTGATGCACTTTATTTTCTTTGTTCGTAGGTGAACTAGATTGGCTGATATTTAAGAAAGTTATCTGACCGAGTTGCATACTTTATTCAGACCATTATAGAGGGAAATGGGTCAAATTTTGGCACAGCTATGCAGATTTGAAATAGTTGCACTGATGCAGCAGTATGTTAGGAAGTTAGAACACTATATTTTCAGGCAGAGGACTGGGGTTCTTATACTGACTTTGATATTTGCAAACTCGATGGGCCTTGGTCAACTCATTGATCTTTTCTTAGAGTCTCTTTTCTCCTCTACATTGAAGGGATAATAATACTCACCATCCTAAGGGGTGAGACACAAATGAAATAATGGAATACTTCACTCTACCAGCTTTAAAGTTCTCTAACATACTCTAACATGTTGTATTAATTATTTTATTTCTGTTGAATGACTAAATTATCAGATAAGGCAGAAAACATGAGGATTCTGGGTAAAGATGGTCATCACTGTGATGGAAGAAGTCCAGTGCAGAATCTAAGCTGAAAGAAATCTTTCTGTGGATGGCGGGGTCTTCCAGATGTCCCTATTTTCAGAAGAAATTGTGTTGCTTGCATGAAATGCTGGAACACTGTAAAATCTCTTATAAGAGATCTAGAACTATTCAAAAATGTTTGCTTTGGCCAGCCACAGAAGAAGGACCAAATGGATAAAAAAATATTTGCCATATAGATTATGACATGTTTGGATAAAGAATCTACAATGCTTATTTATCAGTAAGTAGAGGAAGACACTGGGTTGGTCTTGAAGTAGAACAGAGGGGAAGAAAGGGATCAGTTGTTTTTAAGAAATTACAAAGTTCCTTCAGTGATCCCAAATTTCCTCTAGAAACAAACTGTCATTTTCTAATACCAGCATTCAATTGCAATTGCTGTACAGAAGTGAGGTATGAAATGCAACCTTAATAAAGGGAGAATTATATAGGTGGCAGTGAAAAGTTTCAAGGTGCATATGATCAAGCTGAAGTATATTACCATTGAGGTACTCCCAATAAAGACCATTAAACAGGTCAACAAGAAAATGAATGGTAATGATGCAATCAAGACCTTAGAAAGGATGTAGCAATAACCCAAAGTCCACTTGGCCTTGGGTTGATATAGTTGAAAATGCTGTATTTCTTCCATTAGGTTCCCTAGTTTATTCTATATGACCATAATGCTGAGCTCACAAATATTGTTGGTTGTCAGATAACAGCCCAATGATCAGTGATAACAGGGTTTCTGAGACTAATGAGCAACACTAATGAGGTGCTTGAAGTTGATGTAAGTTCCATCCACTTGACCTAATGATGTTTCAGGTCTAAAAACACCTCTCCAGAAGGTTCTCCCCATGAGTCTGCCGAGAGAATTATGGGTACTGCACCTGCACACAAAGTTAGAACCAAAGCACTCCTCAATTCCACCTCTAAGCCCTAAAATTAGCATGTCAGTGACATAAAGCATCTGTTTTCTCTAACTTTTCCCTATAAATTTATCTTCCTGCTTCTGGTTCTTTGCTAATTTCTGGGGTTTCAGTTATAATAAACTTTACCCCTTGGCTTAGAGTTAGGTTCAAGACTGCAAATTCTTTTGAGACACCTCACAACACTACAACCTTGAAGTCATTGAACAACCTTGAACAAGCCTTGAAGTTCAACAGTAAGAAGATAAAGTGGGCAAGGGAGAGAAATAAACAGTTTGATTGTCTGATGTACTCCTCTGGTACTTTCTCAAGGTACCTTCTCAATTAAGATCACCAACATACTGGAAGGGATTCTC
The DNA here is from genome assembly GCF_016432865.1 of Antechinus flavipes. NCBI lineage: Eukaryota > Metazoa > Chordata > Mammalia > Dasyuromorphia > Dasyuridae > Antechinus > Antechinus flavipes. Next base: position 22,229,094 of record NC_067398.1, read on the forward strand.
TATGTAGTTTATTGGAAGATATGTCCAAAGATGGAGAGGATGGATAGCTTTTGATCTGCAGCATTGAAGATCTGCTTGAATATTAGGTATGACTAGTTCAAAAGAACAGTTAACAGTGAATCAATGGCAATTGGGCAGGAGGTCTTAGTGTTTCAGATATCTTTCCCGGTCTTTCAGTTTTTAAATATTTTTATTAATGACTGGGTACTTTCTTAGGTAGTATGTTTCTCAAATTTACTGATGCTGAGTTGTGGGAAACAACTGACAACTTGGAAAATAGAATCAGGTTTTAAGAAGATACACTCAGCTTACAACTTTAGGTTGAATCTCGTAAGATAAAGTTTAAATGCAAAACTTAAGTTGATGATCTGAGCTGAATCAGTTTGTATATACAAAGATAAGAAAAAACATTACAAGAAATCTTTCATATGGAAAAAAAATCTGAGAGTGTTAGTAGATTCCAAGCCTTTAGGGAGACAACAGCCTCCCCCCAAAAAATCTAGTGCCCTCATAGATTGAATTAGAAAAGGCCTAATCCAGATCTATGGAAATAATAAGCTTGCTGTACTCTGTCCTTGTCAGACCACATGTGAAGTACTGTATTTAGTTCTGGACACAATATTGTAGAAAGAGTATTATTGGTTAATTGAAATGTGTACAGAGAAGAGTGAAAAGAATAGGGCTATATTACATGAGGATCAATTTAAGAAAGTGTGAGCCTGAAGAAGAGAAGAATAAGGGAAGGCATCCTAGCCATCTTCAAATAACTAAAGAATAATTATATGAGAATAGATTTATATCTGATTTATTTGACCAAAAGATAGAGTTAGGAGAAAGAGGTAGAAACTACAGAGAAGCAGGTTTTGCTTTGGGGGTAGGAAAAAAAAAAACTTTGTCTTAATGGTTATCCAGATGTATGGATTCAATCTCTGTAAAGATATTCAAGTTAAACCACTTGTCAAGGATATTGTAGATATGACCCACATTTAGTTATAGGTTTTGGCCACTATATTTGAGAAAACAAACTGCAGATGGCTTTAATTATAATCAATGAATAAACATTTGTTAAATCCTTACTATGTATCACAGCATTTTATGTAGCACTTTAAAGTTTGCAAAATACTTGACACATTCAGTTAATTGGATAAAAGGAGTATTTGTTAAGTTCCTACTATGTGGCAGGCAGTGAGGAAACAAAGGCAACAATCAGCCCCTTCTCTGAAGGTGCTCACTTATGTTATCTCATTTGATCCTCATAAAACTCTGTGACTTAGATACTATGGTTAGTCTCATTTTTTAACCTTATTTTGAAGAAGGGAAAAACAAGGCCTATACTCAAAGTCATTTAGATTTTGCAGGATTTGAACTCAGGTGTGATATTTCTCTTTCTCTACTGTGTCTCTGAGATTTCTGTCAACTCCCAAGATTATGTAATTCTGAGGCCATGAATTACTGTGTATCAGTATGTACACATGTGAATAAAATATAAAGTACATTGTAAACTAACACAAAAGGAAGCTGAAAGGTAGGTTGGGGCCAGATTATCAAGGAGCTTAAAGAACAAATTGAGTAGTCTGATCTTATTCTAAAAGCCATAGAGATCAATCCAGAGGTGTTGAATAAAAGGAAGAGGAAGATAATTTTGGCAGCTGCATTCAGGATGGATTGGAAAAGGGAAAGACATGATCCTGTAAGCCTAGTACAGAGACTATTATTTAACAGGCCTGGTGAAAAGGGATACAGTACAGTAACCTTTTATGAACTTTCTATTGTGTGCAATACAATGACAATAATAATTTGAATATGTACTTTAAAGAATCAGAACTGTTTTAAAATGTTTATATATTTAACGTGTCTCTGACATTTATGTATATAAAATGTAACATGCATTACATATTATATACATATATTATGTAAGTGAACACATCAAGCAGATGTGACTTCAGTAATGTGGGAATTTCCTCTATTGATATAGGGGGCAACCTATTTATTGATTATCTTGGCTACCTCTGGATCAGAGAAGGTGGGTAAATTTCCCATAGTCACAAAACCACGTATATACAAGCCAGGGTTTAAAATCAGGTTTTCCTGTTCCGACTCCAAAATTTTATATGCCATATTGCATTGTTTCATGTGTGTGCGTGTAATTCAGACTTTGTACTAAGTCAGAATGTCACCTTTTCTCAAAATCAGACTTTTTTCTCAAATAAGTGATGATTTACTTCTCAGTTTTAGAAGCAGGTGATAACTGATTAAAATACTGTGAAGGGAAGACAAAATAGGTAAGAGTTTTCAAAGCATGATTCCCTATGAGATGTAATAGTGCTAGAGTCTTGTTTGAAATCTGAAGCCTTGAGCTTCTTGTGTGGGGTTTGAATTGAATTTTCTTTAGGCCCTAATATTCGGATGTCAGCAAACAGAAAGGCACAGAAAGTTTTTCCAAAAACATCCTTACCCTGGCTATTTGATCTGCCATTTGGAGACGTCCATCCAACTCCCGGCGGATTTGTGCAGCTTGCTCATCGGGGTTGTCCAACTGAACAAAAAACACAAAGATATAGACCGTGAACTTGATGCAGTCAAGGACCATGAGCTCATTTCACCATGAAAATGTTCACTACTTTTATAATGGAAATTATTAAGTTTATCATTCCCCTCCAAATACCACCAAGCTCTTAATGAGATGCCCATTTGTTGGAACAAAATTTCCATCTAAACACCAAGAGGCACAAGTTGACCGGTTGGGACCTATGACCTTGTCTTTCAATGAATCAGAAGCATTTATTGTCTACAATTTCTCAGGCACTTGGAATATAAAGACAAAATCTAAATTATCTTTGCCCTCAAGGAGCTTACATTCTAAAAGGATTCATCCAAAATGAATTCCCTTGGGGAACTCCTTCTACTTCTGTGCCTCAGGTAGAGAAAGAAATTACACATTTTAAATGGATAAAGAGGGAGCTAGTTAATAAAATGAAATGAACCATGTGAATTATAACTCTTCCCTCCTCATTTCCCAAAGTGAGCCTAACATCCCTTTTTAAATTCTAATTATGAGACAGCCCATCAGTAATTTGGAGCATCATCTCTGCTCATTCACAGAAAAGGAAGCTTGATAAACAGAAGATCGGGGTATTCAAACACAGCAAGTTGCCTTCTATCTAATAAAAATGAACTAGCAATAAAAAAGGACTTGAAGGAGAATATGAGATGGCACTTATGAGCTCTTTTCTTTTTATGGACCTCTTTAGTCTAGAATAGGAAAATAACCTAAATTCTCTTTTTTTTATTTCCCCTCATGCCTTTTCTATGCAAGAGTCAAACCTATCCTAACAAATGGATAAGAAATTTTTAAAAAATGAACATTTCTGAAATAAACAATAATAAACACTGGAGGAATTAATGGTAATATAATTTTGTAAAAGTCACTTTGGGAGACATCACAATGAGACAACTATTTAAAGCTTTGGGAAACATACACACACAAACACACACACTGCAATATCCTTTTAACTGGTCTTCCTTTCTCAATCCTCTCTTCATTCCAATCCATCCTTTGCTTAGCTGCCAGTGATTACATTATAAGCCTGACAATATCAATTCCCTCCTAGCACAGTACATTGGGCATAGTAGGCAATTTACTATTTGTTTGTTGTTTTTGTTCATCCTTAATTCTTGAAGAGAATCATGGGGCTGACATCTTGACTTACAAGTGAATTGGCAAGTCACTTCACCCTGTTTGCCTCAGTTTCTTCATCTATAAAATGAGCTTCAGAAGGAAATGGTAAAGTGCTCCAAATGAAGTTGGACATAAACTGGAATAATGCATTGTTGGTGAAGTTGTGAACTGATCCAATCATTCTGGAGAGCAATTTGGAACTATGCACAAAAGTCTACAAAACTGAATATTTTTGATTCAGCAGTGTTCTCTACTGAGTTTGTATCCCAAAGAGATCACAAAAGGGAGAAAAGGACCCACATGTGCAAAACTATTTATAGCTTATAAGCTACAAACATAATGAAAAGGAACTGGACATTGAGTGGATGCCCATTAGTTGGGGAATGACTGAATAACTTAGGGTATATGAAGGTAATGGAATATTATTTTTCTATAAGAAATGATCAGCATGATGATTTCAGAAAAGTTTGACAGATTTGCATGAACTGAGGCTAAGTGAAGTGAGCAGAACCAAAAGAACATTGTACACAGTAACAGCAAGATTATGTGATGATCAACTGTGAAGGACTTGGCTCTTTTCAATAACAAGGTGATCTAAGATAATTCCAATAGAACTGCGATGGAAAGCATCACCACATTCAGAGAGGGAACTACAAATGTGAATCAAAACAAAATACTTTTACCTTTTTTATTGTTGTTTTTTTCTCATGGTTTTTCTCTTTTGATCTGATTTTTCCCATACAAACATGACAAATATGGAAATATGTTTCGAAGAATTACACATTATTAAGCTATATTGATTGCTTACTGTCTTGGCAACAGGGGGAAAGAGGGAGAAAAATTTGGAATACAAAATTTTGCAAAGGTGAATGTTGAAAACTATCTTTGCATGTATTTGGGAAAATAAAATAGTATTTAAAAAAAGAATTGAATATGACTGAACAACAGCAACGTATTCTGATCCAGCAACACTGGCCTAATGGTTCCTCCTAATGACACTGTCTTTGCATTGTCTTTAATTCCATATCTGAAATTCCCTCCTCATCTCTGGCTCCTAATTTTCCTGCCTTCTTCAACTAAAGTCTCATCTTTATAAGATTCCTTTCCTTCCCCCCTCTAATGCTAATGCCTTCTTCTTATTGATTACCTTCAGTTTATACATATCTGTTTATATACAATCTCCCTCATGAAACCAAGAGCTCTTTGGGAGCTAGGATTTGTTTTTTGCCATTCTCCATATCGAGTGCTTAGCATGGTGCCTGGAACATAGTAAATGCTTAATAAACGCTTATTTAATCTCTCTTTCTCTCTTTCTCTCTCTCTGTCTCTGTTAGTGTGTGTGTGTGTGTGTGTGTGTGTGTATGTGTGTTTTGCTTGTCTCTCTCTCTCTCTTTTTCTCTCTTCCTTCTTCCTTCCCTCTTTCCATTTTGAGAAAGGATCCAGAACAGCTGTTCTTTTCTCTTTGGACTCTGCTGATATGTTGTAAAGGTCATATCCTTCCACTTCACCTCCATGTCTCTGGATGAGTACGATACTTCTCCCTTTTGTGTCCCCCATCCTTTTCACCTTTCTTATTTCCTTTCATGAGTTGAGAGTTGAGAGAATTCTCTCTCTCTCTCTCTCTCTCTCTCTCTCTCTCTCTCTCTCTCTCTCTCTCTCTCTCTCTCTCTCTCTCTTTCTCTCTCTCCACACATACATACACACAGGATTTTGTTCTTCTATGCTTGTCTTGTGCAAGTCTATCTGGAAAGAGGCACTTTTTCTCTTTATACTTTTCTTTCCTCTTCAACAGCTCTGTGATAGTGACAGATGAGAACAGCTTGATAGAACACTTTCAAGTTTACAAAGTGATGTATGTACATCATCTCGCTTGAGTTTTACAACAACCCTGTGGTTAGATGCTGAAATACTCTCTTGTACATTTTACAAAGCAGGAAAATGAGACACAGAGTAGCTTGCCTAAGGTCATACTGCTAAAAAGTTGGTAGTTTGGAATTGAGATCTCTTGGGTCTTTTCAGCATTCTTTTCCCTACATCAATTATTTTCTTGATGACATGATTTTAAAAAGAAAACTTAGTGGTATAGTGGTCTCACATTCAAATGGAATGAAGCCAGGTTGGCCACATGGTAGATTAGAAACTCACAAATTAGCATCATCCACACTGGGTTGTATTTTTACTTATTTTGTTAAACATTTCCTAATTCCATTTAATCTGGAGCATTTGGAAGTGTTGGGGCTGTCTGACATTTTTGCTGTAGGGGATAGAGAACTGGCAGGAATATGTTGGTAAATATTTAACAACTAGCTCTCTGAAAATTTGCCACACACTTTTAAATTTAATTGACATTATGAACATGTCCTTCATCACTTTCTTAAGTCTAGACAGTCAACAAAACAATAAATCAAGCCCTCGTATGCAACATCTGTGATTTTTGAGATGTAAATGTTCACACAGCAGGTAAAGACTAGTAGATAACACAGTGGATAGAGTGCTGGATCTGGAGGCAGTAAGACATCTTTCTGAGTTCAGATCTGGACTCAGATATTCACTAGATGTGTGATCCTGGGCAAAGCACTTCACCCTGTTGCCTCAGTTTCCATATCTGTAAAATGAGCTGGAGAGGGAAATGGCAAATCAATTCAGTATCTTTGCCAAGAAAACCCCAGAGTCAGACGTGTTTGAAAAATCAATGTGACAACAACAACAACAAATGCTCAGACTATACTTAACAATCAAGCTGGTATAAGCTTGCCTAACTTCAGGAAGACTTAAATTCAAGGTCTGTCTCTTCCATATACAGGCGGTATGACTCTGAGTTAGTTCCTTAACATCTGAGTGCTGCAGGTAGTTCTAATGCATTAAGGAGAACATAATGGTCCACACTGGTAGAGAAAGTTTTCTCTTCAGGAGTTCAGAAAGATCCAATAAAAAGAAAATGGATCTGAGTGTTGGGCTGGATAGGATTTTGAAGGGTTGGTTCATCTATCTCATTAGTAAGAAAAATGAGATGCTAAGATGAGAAGTGATTTGTTCAAGATCATACACAGAATTGCACCTCAAACCCATGCTCTAAGCCTCCAAATCTAGCATTCTTCCCACCATGTTGTTTTGCCTTTTGTCACCCAAAGTTCATAGATTTAGAGGCAGAAGGAACAGTGAAGGTGATAGTCTAAGACTTTTTGACAATATATTTTAAATAAATCTAAAAAAAGTGAAATGCCTCCCAATAAATCCTATCACTGTCAGCAGTACATTATGACTATAGATTAAGGATGCTCTGTTGATCTGCAATCCCCAAATGGGAAAGAGTGGCTCATCGGAATTGCATGTCAGTTCCGCTCAATCACTGGTCTCTTGTTGCCCTGGAATTCCAGCAGAACTCAGGTGCAATTCCACTTTAAACATTTAGATTCTCTTGAACTAAAATACATATGCAAATGAAACATCTGGAGACTTCATGGAGCCATAGCTAAATGATTTTCTTAGGATCCAAAGTGAGGAATTTATTTAAAGAGTTTATGTAAATTCAGGGGAAAGTTATTCATGTCAAGACTAAGTGGACACTGCAAAGGGAAAATAAGAAGTCTTCTAAATAAATCTATCCTCTAGGAAATTCCTCAGAAGCATGAGGATTATCTTATTGGCCTCTTAGCTTGTAGCAAAATACCCCCAAGAACCACAGCAGTGTAGATTGAACATTGGTCCAAATATATACAGCTGCCATTTTGTGATCAATTCAAGAAAATATCATGATTTTCTTCCTAAATTGCCTGATTTCTGTCTTCATCATTAACTTCTTGAATGGCCAAATTCATTGTTCTTTACTTTAACCTATATATTTATGATTTAGTAATTATTTAAATAAATGTAAAACAACAACTGTGTGTCAGGAACAAGGTATCGGAAGACAGAAATGAAACAGCCCCTGCCTTCAAGGAATTAAATCCTACTGGGGAAGGGAAAACCATCAATTAGTCAATAGTTAATAAATCAATCCATTAGCATTTATTAAGAACTTACTTTATGCAAACAACTGTGCTAAGCTTTGGGGTTTAAACTCCCCCCCAAAGCAAAAAATCCCTTCCCCTTCAAGAGTTTACATTCTATTGGAGGAGATAGTATATACATATAGATTTCCCAAGCACTACTATGTGACACTAATTATATAAGCATGGGGATAGAAGATACAAACTTTGTTCATGAGGAACTTACATCCTTTTGGAGGGATGGGAAAGTGCAACTAGTTTGTTAAATAATCAACCAATAAGCACTTATTAAGTATTCTTTCTGAATTAGATATTATGCTAAGCCTGGAAATTTATGTAAGGGCAAAAATAATCCTTGCTCCCAAGGAATTCATATTTTAATAGATGAGAAACACATGTATGTATATGAGTGTGCACATGTACATGTGAATATATATACACATTTACTTGCATGTAGGCACTCACTCACGAACACATATTGGTATGGATAGGAAATGACTAAATAAAATAAGTCCCTAGACCCTACTAAGTGACAAGGCATATTTATGAGTGAAAACAAATTTCAAATTACCAACTAATCAGTCATATACTTCTGCTGAGAGTAAGAATGTTTGGATTGGCAGGGGAAACTTGGTGATGGTCTGAGAATTACCCTTAGAAGAGGAGATTAGTCCAGAACCAAAGTGATTTGCACATATGGCAGAGGAGTGAGTGGAGGAGGTGAGCCAGGGAAGAATTCTGGCCCAATCCCTGAAGATGCACTCCTGGGAGATGGGAGGAAGGGGACCTTGGCTTGGGTTTTGGTCTTACTCCCGGCCTCCTCCATCTCCTCCCTTTTATATGGATAAGGACCTTAAGAGGTGCAAAGGGTCTTGGGGATTTTGGATGTCCTATTGAGTATCATCTGCCATGACAACAGCTTCTGGTGGCAATTTCATTAATGGAAGTATCATCCAAGTGGAATAAAAGGACTTCTAGAATTCGGGTCTGTGAATTCCCTCTTTGCTTCATGTGTTCTCCAAACTTGGGTGTACTTTTCCATGTACCCTTTGTGTGGTGCTGATGGCGGCTGTGCCATAGAGTTCTGAAGTGATTTTTTTTAGTAACATTTGTTATTAGAGCATCTAAAACTTTCTAAAAATTGAGCCTGGTAATCGTGAAAGAAAGGTATTAGATACACCTCACTGCCAGTTCCTCAAGACTAATCCTACGGCCCTTAGGGACTACATAAATGCTAGTTATTGTTGACTACTAAGTTTCTTCATCTGTAAAATGGGGATAACAATAGCTCCTGTTCAGAGAGGATTATATGAGACAACCGATGTAAAGTCTTTTGCAAACTTTGAACTGCTACAACAATGTTGGCTAGAGTTACTATATATCTGTGTGTATTTGTGTGTGTGTATACATATACATGTACATATACATATACATATACATATATATATATATATATATTTACTATTCTTTGATATTAACAGCATGATCAAGGGACAGAAAAAAAGTATTTTGGGAAACTGTTGGAAAGACTGTGTTTTACTTGACTAAAAATCAGTAAAGTAATTTCTGTGGGGGCTGGACTCATTGTTAATATGGAATTTGGGCGAGTAGCACCACATATTATTATAGGGCATGTTATGATGTAAAGTGGCGTGATATAGCACAACATAAAATGAAATAAGATAATGTAATATAATATAACACCCCATGATGATGTATCACATGCTTATGATATATGTGATATAAAGGTTGGTTTCATGTACAGAAGCAAAAATACTGATAGCTCTCCTTTAGAGAGTGCTTAAAGGTCATCAAAACACCTTCCATGAATTATTTCATCGGATCCCCCACAATTACTTTGTAACTAGGTCCTTTAGACATTATTATCAATCATTTTACAAAAGAAGAAACTGAGGCAGAGGTGAAGTGCTTTGCTGCTCATTTTTGTGCATCTGCCAAGCTTTTCTGAGCCTGAGGCTTCGGGACTTTTTAGGACTGTCCTCATTTGCCAGTTCTGCCAGGTGGAATAACTGCTGCTGGGAGTGGGCTGGCGGGCAGAGCAGCACAAAGCATCCAGCACACTGCACACATGTATCTCCTTTCTTCTGAGGACCCCACAGCATAACTCCTATTTCCAATATCATCCTCTTGGAAAACCTGCCTTTCCAAGCTCCAGGGCTGCTTTGTGCTGGGTTTGTATCAGCTGCACTTCCGGTCGGAACCACAGAGGGGCATTGCCAGTTTGGACTGTGAAACCTACAAGCTCTAAAAGCTTCCAGCAGAGGACTTGCTCCGGACTTGACAGCTTCCATATTCCATTGTCTGCAGAGCTAGGAATTGGAAGCTGCTCTTGACAAATGTTATTTGTCTCCTGGTGTCTGCTGGTGTCTCTAGGGTCAGGGCTCTTGGATGGATTAGGTCTTTTAATTAGCAAGAATGACCCAGAGGTAGAAGGACCTCATAGTTAATGACTAGTAGGAGAGATGGGGGAGGAGGGATAAGGGAAAGCTGAGAGTCTCTAAGGAAGCTGGCCATCACAAAGAAGAATATATTTGATCAAGGAGACTGTCATCCCTGCACCAATAAATGCTGAAATTTTAAAGCAAAAATAAACAAATAAAGTGATTACCTTTTTAAGTGATGAAAAGAAAAGAAAAAAAACAGCAACTACTCAGTTTGCAAGGTGCCATGGGAACAGGGCTCTATTTACAATGCTGGTTTTTTCCTCTGGGAGAGAAAGATCAGACATAGAATCAGTCCCCCTTCCCCCAAATAGGATTCCCATCAAGGCCTCTTGAGATTTTGAAAATATACACCTACATGCAAAATCTTTGCCCAATTAGACGTGAAATGCTCAGATTAGTGTCCACAGTCATGTCTATGGAAAAGGAATGCTTTGTTCCGAAGCAAGCTTCTGGCCGTACTTTGTTTTATAGTGATAGAAACAGACATCGAAGGCCCCTTTTTCTCAAAAACAAAGTCACAACTGCTAACATTCCCAGCCTTGCTTTAATCTCAGGGATGAAATAAGCAGCTTGTACCTACTGCTTTCTTATGATTTTTCTCCTATTCTAAACTTCCCAGTCAAAGGGAAGTGGCGAATTTAGGCCAGCATCTGTCAGTCAAGCTACTACTCTTATAAATAGTTTTGTTCTCCTGAAATGCTCAGACTATTTTCTCAAAACAGAGAAGTAACATCAGGAGAAGACCATTGGTGCTAGAGCCAGAGACCCTGGGGTTCTCTTATTTGCTACTTATATATACTACTTGGGCAAACCATTCATGAGTCTCAGTTTTCCATTCAGTCATTTCAGTCATGTCTAACTCTTTGTGACTCCATTGGGGTTTACTGGAGTGGTTTACCATTTCTTCATTTAGCTCATTTTACAAATGAGGAAACTGAGGCAAACAGGGTTAAGTGACTTGCCTAAAGTCACATAGTATCTGAGGCTAAATTTGGATTTAGGTCTACCTGATAGTAAGCCCAGCACTCTATCTACTGTTCCATCTAGCTGCCCAAAGTCTCAATTTTAACATAGTGATGTCATTTTTGTCCTCTTCAAGATTGAAGGACTAACTAAAGCTTTAGTTTATTTATCTGTAAAAAGAAGTGGGTTGAATAAGATGGCCTCTGAGGTCATTTCCAACTGCATGATTCTCTATTTCATTACCAGCCACTGAGGTATCATGGTTTAGTGACCAGAGTACCAGTCTTGGAATCAGAAGAACCAGGGTTCAAATCTGGCCCAGGATAAATAGTAGCCATGTATCCCTTAGTATATTATTTTCAGAGCATCACTCTTGGAGTCAGGAGAATGAGGGTTTAAATCTAGCCTGGGATAAATAGTAGTCATATGTCCTTGAGTTTATCATTTCTAGAGTATCAGGAAAACTAGGGTTCAAATCTGGCCCGAGATAAATAGTATCCATATGTCCTTGAATATATCATGACCAGAGTACCAATGTTGGAGTCAGGAGAACTAGAGTTTAAATCTGCCTGAGATAAATAATAGCCATGTGTCCTTGAATATATCACAACCTCTGTGTGAATCATGTACCTCTCTGGGAAAGAGTCCTTAAGCAGGGGAATCTGAACCAGTTTTATAAAAATATCATTAACTAAATTTTAGTATAATTGTTTTCTTCTGTAATCCTATTATTCTGTATTGGTGAGAGAATGTTCTTGCATTAGTTCATCTCCAAGTTGGTGAAATTATAGATCAGAGGAGCATGAATTTAAAGATGGAACGGACTGTGAGTTCATCTTGTTCAACTTGTTCATTTTATGGATGAGGATACTGAAGGCCAAAACTACTTGCCTTGGTCACAGAGATAATAAATGGCAGAGCTGAGTTTTGAACTCAAATCCTATGGTTTTAAATATAGCATTCTTACCACTGCACCATGGTGCAATGTTATCACTCTTGGCAGGTTTGAGAATTTCTGGCCATCCTGGGCATCCTTCTTCCGATAAACTCCTGCACTGTTGTCTAATGGAGCATGGAGGTCACCTTGGGTTCTTGAAGCCTTTGCCAAAGAAGTACAAATTCTGAGAGGTCTTATCCTTCTGACAAAGCTTTGAGTATAGACCTGGCAAGGAACCATCCATCAAAGGACTGCAAACCTAGCTAAGTTTAGAGACACATCACCAAAAATTGGTTCCCAGAGAGCAAATGCTTTGCAACTTATGTACAGGTTACACGGAAGGACTCGTAATGTGCAACAAAAGAGAGAACATTCAAATCAATGCGACCACAAATGTTAAAAGTTTCTTGATGGAGGGGGCTGGCTCCATGTTGGATGTGAGTTGAGGTAAAAAAAAAAAACAATTTTTAAAAGCTAGCCTCAAAAAAGACATTTGTATCCCTATGTGAAAGATTACATATGATGGAACAGCCAGGCCAAGGAATATTCTGTAGGGGGTGAAAAGAGAAACACTCCTTGTTACCTCAGTATCCCAGGGGGCAGAATTGCCTTCCTCTTTTCCCTGGTGTAGTTGAACTCTCTGGAGGTAAGCTTATGCACGATCAGGTGGCAAAACTACTACTGAATCCCCTAGGTAATAGCTCTACAATGAAGACACTTCTGAGAATAAGCACAATGAAAAGATGAGGCAAGAATTCAAATATGTCAGCCAAAAGCAAATAGGATCTGTTTTTCTTTTGCCATACTATTAATAAAGCTGCTTTGATTCTCCCCCAAAATTTGTCATACGCTTTCTCTTCTTTCTCCTTTTCTTTCTTCCTTTTCTTTTCTTTCTTCTCCCTTTCTTTCTCCCTCTCTCCCTCTCTCCCTTTCTTTCTTTCTTTCTTTCTTTCTTTCTTTCTTTCTTTCTTTTCTTTCTTTTCTTTCTTTCTTTCTTTCCTTCCTTCCTTCCTTCCTTCCTTCCTTCCTTCCTTCCTTCCTTCCTTCCTTCCTTCCTTCCTTCCTTCCTTCCTTCCTTCCTTCCTTCCTTCCTTCCTTCCTTCCTTCCTTCCTTCCTTTTATCATTTTAGCAAATTCAGAAAAGTTGCATTCTCTACAAGTGAAAGCCAACATTTGCCCTGAAATTATTAATCTTAGAGAACTGCTATGGGCTTTGAGGGTTTAAGTGTCCTCCCAGAAACGACATAGGTCAGTATATGTTTGAGGCAGGGTTTGCATGTCTCTCTTACTCAAAATCAGTTCTGTATTCATTGTGTCACATTTGAGAGAGAGAGAGAGAGAGAGAGAGAGAGAGAGAGAGAGAGAGAGAGAGAGAGAGAGAGAGAGAGAGAGAGAGAGAGAGAGAGAGAGAGAGAGAGAGAGAGAGATACACAGAGAGACAGAGACACATAGAGTCAGAGACAAAGACACACAGAAACAGAGAGGGAGACAGAGGGAAAAAAAATGGATACAGTGGAAAGAATAATGGATTTTGATACTGAGATCCTGAATTCAAATTTCAACTCTGCCCCTCATTATTGCATGGCTTTGGGCAAGTCAATTTGTATCTTGGGGCTACAATTTTCTGCTTTATAAAATAAAGGGATTAAAAAATTTCAACTCTAAATCTATTTGGCTGAGTTTTAATTTTATTTAAATGTAAAGTAACTAGATGCCCAGAAACATTTAGTAGCTAAAGATTTTCTAGTAATAAAATTTGTTCCAATAGAGTAAGCTTTTATTAAATGCCTGCTGTATGCCAGTTATTTTTTCTAGAACCTAAGGAGACAAAGAGAAGAACAAATCAGTCCCTGCTTCAAGGAATTCACACACAACTGAGAGGGCAAAAAAGGATGTGAAGAGGTAAAAGGACTGCAGAGATCATCTAGTCAGTCCAACTCCTGAATTTAAGGTAATAAGAAACTGAAGCTCACAATTTTAAAATAACATGTCCAGATCACAATGTTCAGTAATAAATTGAGATTCGAATCCAGTTCACCTGCCTCCTAAAGCAGGTTTTCTTTTAGAACATCACCCTGCATAGCTCTAGGCTGACACTTAATAAGTCCTGGCTTCCTCCAGTCCCACTGCATACTCTATCAATGCTACATTTACTAACTTCTCTCACTTATTTTTTTCCAGGGAGTGAGGATGAGAGATTGAGGAAAGAGCACCTATAAAAGTAATTTTGTCTTAAAACCAGCCCTTCTGATTCCAGTTGTAACTCAATTTCTCCTTTTTTTTCCCATCAGGTTTCATTCTTGCCATCTTCATTTTCTTAGAACTATTGTCTTCCAGAATTGATAGAGCCCAAAGTCACTGCTGAAGAGAACTATTGATGATAAAGGCCCATAAAGCACTTTGTAACAGGCTGCCAATGTTCCCACTTCCACCACCTCCCCACGTTCGCAATCCTTCTCCAGAGACAGAGTGCCCCGCAGAGTGCCAACCTTTCTGGTGCACTGCAGTCTGGAAAGTTACAGCCATGGCTGTCTCCATTCCCAAAGAGAGTGGATGTGGCTGCCCAAGCCCCCATTGCCAAAGTTCTGCCTCTAGAGCCAGAATGATGTCAGACCAATCTGCGGCAGCTTCTACACTTGCTCCCTCAAGTCTTTTATACCTCAGACCTCGCAAGATGTGTTCAATACGATGGCCATTTTCTCAGACATTACTGCAGTGAAGCAGAATAGCTTATTTGTCGACACTCATGTACAATTTCCTTTTTCAGTGGCTAAAATACTCGCTTAAAGAAAATTTGCCTTCACTGAAAAACACGGAGACATTAGCTGTCTTGAGAATTCTGCCTTTGAATTAGCAATGAACGAAAAGAACAAATATTACAAATTGAACATTGTGTATATCCAGAGCTTGATTAGAGGAAAGAATCCCTTAAAATGATAACATGTATTTAAATTCTCACTATTTAAAATTATAATTAACTAAAATATTGCAATTTCAGGGGAATCATCATTCTCACTAATTAGGACCTGGCCGTAATTGTAATAGTTTCAAAATCGAGATGAGAAAAGGTAACTTCTTCCCATTATTGAAAAGGTGGAAGAGGGAGACTAAGTGTTAGATAGTAGATAGATAGTAGCTAGTAGATAGATACAGTGTCAGACTCAGATATATTTTGGTTAGTTTTATAAAACTGGGTTTTTTTTCTTCCTTAAAAAAAATTGTGAAAGTTAGGTAGCACAGTAGATAGAGCATTTGGAGTTCAAATCTGATCTCTGATACTTATTAGCTGTGTGACCCTAACAAATCATTTAGTCCCATTGACTCCAAAATAAATAAATAAACAAAAATAAATTAAATGAAAATTAAATTAAATAAGTATTAATTTAAAAAATAAAGTTTCTTTGCTCTAGGTTTTTTTTTTGTTGTTGTTCTTCTTCACTGTGCAGAGGTAAAAAAAAGAAAGGAAAAAAGAAAGGTGGTATATAGGGAAGAAATCAATAACATAAACATAGCTGCAGTGTACAAAAGAGCAGCTTATTTTCTTTGTATATTTTTGATAATTGTGTAAATAAAGACATGACTCAGAATGTATTATCTCTTAGTTTGCTCAAAAATGGATATACCAGTGAAACATAAATTGACATTATTCCTTTCATGGAAGGCAGGAAGTTGACAGTTAAGTAGAGTATCTGAATTCAAATCTAGCATTAGACCTTTACTAGGTGGGTGACTCTAGGGAAGTCTGCTTAACTGTCTGCCTCAGTTTTCTCATCTGTAAAATGGAAATAATAATTCTTATATTAGGACTGTTGGGAAGATAAAATGATATTTAAAATGTTTATAAAGTGCTTTGCACAAACCTTGAAAGCGCAACATAAATATTACTAATTTTTTTTAAGTTTTCTATTCCCTCTCTTTTCCTTGTTTTACACTGTTAGTTTAAGAGTGATCTTAATTCTTTTCATGACACTTAAATGGTCTAGTGGAGCATAGATTCCCCTTCAATGAATAAGATTTTTAAATGAATAAAATAAAATATATAGCATTAAAAAGGGGGGTCAATAATCTTGAAATAAGGATGGATTTTTTCATCTAAATTTATGTACTCCTTCACACAGATCTCTCAGATATCCAAAGAGCCCAGATTAAAATCCCTGATATTGTTTAATTCCCTCATTTTTCAAATGGGAAAACTGAAGTCTGAGACAGTAAGTGTTTTGCCCAAAGTTACCATGTGGTAAATGGCAAAGCTGGGTTTTAAGCCATGTCCTCTCTATCCATACCTTGTATTCCTTTTATGAAATTAATAATTTGGGGCTACTATCTCCCCAAGGAGCTAATTTACATGAAGAAAATTAACATTTCTCTGCCCTTCTTTCAGAAGTCAAAATGTTATCATCTAACCTTCTACAGTGAGATTAGTACAATTAGGTGGTACAATGGACAATGCACTGGGTATGAAGTCAGGAAGACTACATATCTGTTCTCAGGTGTTTACTAGTTGAGTGATTCTGAGGCAAGTCACTTACTCTATTTGCCTCAGTTTCCTCATCTGTAAAACAAATCAATGAAGGAAATGATAAACCACTCAAGTATCTTTGCCAAGAAAATTCCAAATGGGATCACGGAATCAGACAACTGAACAACAAAAATGAGGTTAGCTAGACAAATTTCCAAATTTTAAAACCTAAAGATTATAATCGAGGCAGCCCAGATTGGTGGATGAGAGTGTTAAATCTAGTGTCAGGAAAACCTAAGTTCAAATCCTACCTCTTACCTTGAAAGAATTAGTAGAGGTCTTTGGGTTCATTTCTACAACTGTACAATGGAGATAAAACCACCTATTGTGCCTCCAGTCGAATCCAATAAACATGTATTAAATACTGCCAAGTATAGGCACTGTGCTAAATGCTGGGAATACAATTAATAAAAAGAAAGTTCCTGCCCCTAAGGAGCTTGCTACTGAATGGAGAAAAACAGCACACAAAAGGAGACAGGAAAGCAGTGGTGGAAGATGTACCTGGAATTATAGTGTCTTGTTCTATGAAGTTGGGGGAAAAAAAAAAAACAAGCAAGGCAACAGATGCAGAGTGGGCTGAGCCTCAAAGTCCATAGAAGCCCTAGAATGACACATTGATCATAGGATTCCTTATGTCACCTTGAACTAGGAATGGCTTCCCTGTGTTTAAAACCATTTGGCTTTATTATGTGAAGGAAGGGAATAGCTCTTTTCACAGTGATGATGATGAGGATGATGATTATTATAAGACAGCTGTCATTTATAGAGCTCTTCTTGATTTATAAAGTACGTCACCTGCATGTGATCCTATCAACAACTCTGTGAGGTAGTGACTGTGGGTACTGATATTTGTAATTTACAGATGACCAGAGAGCCAGAATGACAGAGTGACTTGGAAGCATGTAGTATTTGAACTCAAATCTCTCCAAACTTGAAGTCCATGATTTGCTCTCAAATTCTGCCTCTGCCATTCTAGTCATGTGAGCCTCAGGCCATTAAAGAAGCATTTTAGTTTTCTGGGAGGAATCAATAGCCCCTAAGAGAATGATGCATCTCCAAGAAGTACAGAAGAAGGGACCATGGCAGCAGGTGCAGAAAGTCATGCTTCTATATTAGTCATTCTCCATCTGTACTGCAAAGAAGGCACTGGAGGAAAAACATCCTCAGGTTCTTGGAAGACATCCTCCTAGGCTCTTATGGTGTGAAGGACAAGGGGGTAGCAAGCAATCTGAGGGATTCCAGACTTCCCTCACACAACAGTGGTCCCATTGGTACTTAGGGCAATTAGGGACTGCTCCCTCCTTCCCCTTTTCTGTTTTTCCCCTTCTCTCTTCAAATATTTTCTTTCTCCCTCTCCCAGAATGAGAATCTCATATTCAGAAGAAATTATAGTGGGCAACCTGGACCTGAACAAGAATCCTCAATATCAGTTAGCAAGCATTTATTAAGCATACACCAACTGTATGCAGCATTATGCTTATATCCAGGAAGGCAGAGACAAAAATGAAGTAGTCACTGTCCCCAAAGAACTCCTAGTGAGACTTGAATCTAGGTCTTCCTGGCTATGAGACCATCTCTCTACTTGACCATTCTGCATACAGAATATATGCAAAATAAATACAAAGGTGGGAGATTGGTTGGTTAGATCTGGAGAGTTAATGTCAGATTACTCTTTATAGTATAGTTGACAAATGGTCATCCAATATTTGCCTGAGGATTTGTGAAAGAGAATCCATTACCTCTCAAGATTTGTTATGATTCCATCATTTTTCAGTCACCTGTTCAACTCCTTGGGATCCCAGGTGGGTTTTCTTCACAAAGGATACTAAAATAGTTTGCTATTTCCTTCTCTGACTCATTTTACAGATGAGGAAACTGAGGCAACAGAGTTTAGTGACTTACTCAGGGTCAAACAATCAGTAAGTGTCAGAGGCCAGATTTAAATTCAGGTCTTCCTGATTCCATATCTACTACTCTATCAACCATATTACCTAGATGCATTTGCCTCTCAAAATAGATCACTTTAATTTTGGACAGTGGTCACTACTCATGGGCTGGAGCCATACTGATGCTGAAACTTAGTGTGAACATCCAATTAAATTAACCAATGACAACTCAGAATTTCTAAGCTCAAATTATCCACCAGCCTGACCAGCAGCAGAGATTGTAAGTATGTACCACCATGTCTTGCCCCTTTCCACCTTGCATCCCCTGCTAGTTCTACCAGCTGGGTCATCATTCAAGTCCAATCCAATGTCTGTTTCACATGAAAGAGAGAGATCATACTTTAAATATTCCATTCTCTAGATTAATGTGGAGTAACTCAATTGACACAAGCAGGTATGCATTTAAGGAAGAACATTTTGGCAGCATTCCTAAGTTGGAATGGGGAGAGACTTGAAATAGGGATACTAATCAGAAGCTGTTGGAATATTCCAGGAACAAAGGGATAAGGACCTGACCTATGTGTGAGTTGTACGGATAAAGATGAATCAAATGTGTTATGGAGGAAGACTTGGCAAACCTTAAGAGCTGATTGAGTATGGGGAGGGGGGATGGGGAGTGGAAGAAATTGCTGATAATGGAACTTAAGAGACTCTAAAGATCATGGTGCCTTCAACAGAAGAGTGAACGAGGAGATGGTTTAGGGAAAATATCACTAATTCTGCTAATGGTTTGAATTATCTCTGGGACATCAAGGTTGAGATGTCCAGTATATGACTGGTGATGTTAAAAGTAAGCTCAGGGGAGATCCTGGAGCTTTGGGAATAACTTGCATGGAGAAAATAGTAAAATCCATGGGAACTTTGGAGGGAATTAAGAGAAAGTACAAAGAGAGCATTAGATCCAGAACAGGAATCTAACCATTAGGGGAAATGAGATCAATGATGAGCTATGAAAAAAGATCAATCAGTATCAGTCAGAAGGAAGAGAACTAGAACAGAAAAGTGTCATGAAAACTCAGAGATAACTAGAAAGATATGGCATATATTGGGAATTTCATAAAGATAATAAGGAAGAGCACTGAAGACAGACTGTCAGATCAGGTAATTTTGGAGAGAAAGTTTCAGTTCAGTAAGGACATTGAAAGTCAGATTGTAAAGGCTTGATGAGTGAGAAGAGAAGAATTGAAGTCTGGGAGTAGATAGCTTTTTTAATGAAGTTTAGTTATGAAAGGAAGGAGAGATATAGGTTGATCACTTTTGGGGTGATAGGATCTAGTGAACATTTTTTTAAGTGAAAGAGAATTTTGAAAGAAACCTAACATACATGATACCCTCACAATGACCTTGTGAAGTTGATAATAAATGTATTATTGTTTCCATTTCACAGATGGGAAAGCTGGTGTTTAACAATAATAACAATAAAGGAATAATAAATAATAATAATAATGACTAACAAATGAATCATTTGTAGATGGAAATATAGCCAATAAATATCAGAGACCTGATTCACACTTAGGTCTTAGTGAATTCTAAATTCTTGCTCCTAGAGAATCATACTTTTAGACATAGAAGAGGTCTTGGGGGGCCATCAAAGTGCTACCATCTACATTTTCATAGGAAGAAACTGATATGAAGTGAATTTAAATGAAGTGCTCTTCAAAGTCACGTAGGTAGTGAGCATCAGAGGATAGATCTGGGCCTCTTGAAGCATCTCCAGTACTCTTTCAATATTCATTCCCCACCCCAACAGTCCAAAATGAGGTGCCAAGATGAGAACTTGAATCTTCTGATTCTCAGTCTTGAGATATTTATCGTTAAGAATCCCGGCACCCACCACATGCGAAGTGCTAGGGATATAAGTCCAAAGAAGGAACCAATTCCTGCCCTCAGTGAGCTTCCATCCTCATGGAGGTGACAAGGACACACATAAGTGCACATAGATTAAATGCATATAGATTAAATTTAATGGGCCACCTACAGATTGTCCAATAAGGAAATGTGACATTGATAATTAAATACAGCTGAGATGAGAAATAAATCAATGACTAAAGAAGGGTTAATCAAGGAATGGCAAGTAAATTGCCATATTGTCATTTGGATGCCAACTTTGCTTCAAGTAAAAAATCCACAAATTGGGAAACTCAGTACACCAAAGTGGTTGCTGTCCAACAGAAGCCATATGTGTCCTTAAGCTCCAGGATAATGTTTTTTCTTCCACTGTCAGTGAGAGCAGAGAGTACACATCACAGGAGATCAAGGGATGTTAATACTCTAGGATAATGTTCCCTTGGCTCCAACTCTAAATCATGGCAAAGGGCAACTTGCAAATGTCAATGTGGAAAAAAATAACAAGCTTGGCACTGAAGTTGAGAAATCCCACAAATATTGAATATCAATGAAATCTGTTTTCCTTCAAAAGGTCACCTTTTTAGGTAACTCAGTGGATAGAATCCCAGACGTGGATTTGAGTGAGGTAGACTTAAGTTTCAAATCCTGTCCCATGGGCCAGCTAGGTGGCCCTGTGGATAGAGAATCAGCCCTGAAGTCAAGAGGACCTGAGTTCAAATGTGATCTCAGACATTTAACACTTCCTAGCTGTGTGACTCCAGGCAAGTCACTTAACCCCAATTGCCTCAGGAAAAAACAAAAAAACAAAAACAAACAAACAAACAAAAAACCTGTACCAGATACAACAATAAATGTATCCTCTTGGATAAGTCATTTTACTTTGTGGAACCTCAGTTTCAACTTTAAAACAGAGACTCATAATAAAACCGGTCTTATAGGGTTGTTTTGAAGATTAAATGAGTTGACAAATGGTGATCATCTTGCAAGCTCTTAAGTACTGTTAAGCATTTTTATTAGGTAATATTAAGTACTATTATTATTATGATTGTTGTTCCTCTATCATTTGAGGCATGTCTGACTCTTTGTGACCCCATATGGGGTTTTCTTGACAAAGGTACTAGAGTGGTTTACCAATTCCTTCTCCAGCTTATTTTGCAGATAAGGAAACTGAGGCAAATAGAGTTAAGTGACTGGTCCAGGGTCACACAGCTAGTAAGTGTCTGAGGCCAAATTTGAACTCTCCCAAGATGAGTCTTCCTCATTTCAAGCCCAGTTCTCTATCCATGATGCCATTTAGCTGCCTTGTTATCATGATTGCAATTTATCATTTTGATGATACTTGTTTGATTTTCATATGTTGGCAGTTGAATACATAGTTATAATAGTATTATAATAGTATTACTTTTTCATCCAAGGCCATTTCCAGTCCTCCTGATTTATATCTGGCCACTGGACCCAGATGGCTCTGGAGGGGAAAGTGAGGCAGGGGACCTTGCATAGCCCTTTAATCCAATAGCCCTTTAATCCACATAGCCCTTTAATCCAATCCACTTGCATGTCACCTCCCTAATGTCATGGTCCTCTTTGAGAACGAAGGACAAAAACCAACAATAACAACAATAACACTAGTATTAATAATTAGCATTTATATAGTGCCTTAAGATTTATAAAGCTCTTTACAGATATCTCATTTGGTTGTCCCAATAGCCCTGGAAAGTAGGTACTATTATAATCCTCATTTTTACAGATGAGTAAATTGAGGCAGAAGAGATAAATGACTTGCTCTGGGTCATCCAAATAGTATCTGAGGCCAGAGTTAAACTCAAGTTTTCCTCATTCCAGTTTCAGAACATTTCCCATTATTCCCTCTGTTTTACAAGGTCAAGATGCAACTACTTGGTTCTCGGTTATGACCAATATATTAGTGTGTTTATGCATATGTGTGCTCAGTGATGCAAGGCTTGAAATCATTAAGTTATCTAAGGAGATGAAATGTGGGAAGTGATAGTGAAATCATTCAGGCTAGCAAAGAGATGTCTTGGTGGGCCAGCTTTTTCCTTTGAGAAATGTGTCACCGGTACCTGCTTAATTTCCAGGGCTGGTCTGATTATTACACAAGTGCCTGGTATGAGATTGGGTTATTCATAACTCTACCCACATATGTCATTATCTCATTTTGTCTGCCCTGAAGGGAGTGTCTGCCTTGGCGTTACAATTGTTCCAAGTCAAAAATATTTATAAAATGTGGGTTCCCCTGCGCAGAAGAAAATTTCAAAGGAACATTTCCTTCCCAATATCAAAAAAAGAACTGAACAGATGACTTTTAAAAATTATCATAAATGATACAGAAATTCTAGATAGTAAGGGATCAGCCCCTGAAGTAGCAATTGCACAGAAGTAGATTTAGTCTGGAAACCAGGTAAAATGTCAACCAATTAGAACAGAGTGAGCTGCCTCTAAAGGGAGAAGTTCCAAGTGAAGGTAATGTGAGCATGTGGTAGTAATAAAGAGATAAAAGAAAATATTTTCAGTCAATTAATCAGTTGGTTAATTAATTAACAAATATTTATTAAGTGCCTACTGTGGACCAGAGTGAATATGGAGAAGCAAAGTAAACCAAATAAGTGACTTGGAAGGATGTTGGAATACAGGAGCTGTTGGAATATATGGGAGCCACCTCACAGTGGCTGCTGGAGATCCAACCCAGACCTGCAGAATGGATCTACTCTTTTGAGAGGATGATACAAGAAGACTGAGAGGAGGTGCATTGTCTGACCTCTCTCCTCTTCCCTCTGCTTCCAATTTATCTCATTCCCAGTCGGCAACACCTGTGTCAGCAAAGGCTGCCCTGCAACTCCTTCAGATATTATGATCCACAGCTGTGGAGGCTCTCGGAGAATTGACCTGTCCCTTAACAGAAGGATTTGAATTGGTGAAGCAGGTCTGAGTGAATGTGAGAAGGAGAAGTTTGGGAGAAAATAAGAAAAACTTCAAAGTGAAAAATATGTCAAGTCAAGACACTCCTTTGATCACGTCAAGTTGGTTCTCCTATGCAGGTTAGAGTCTTAGACACTGTCTACTGGAGTGAAAGTTTAAGGTTATGGTTAATAAGGTTATTGATTATGATTGATGAAAGATAAAGTTATGCAAGTTTATGATGCCAGTAATAATTAAAACCCAGGTCCTCTTGGTTCTGAAGCCAACTTTCTATCCTCTATGCCTCTAAGAATATCATCTCTAAATATGAATTCATATCTTCTCTGAATTGGATTGAATTGAATTAAATGCTATATCGATTCAGAACATTCATAGAATAAAGCTTACAATTATTATTCATGATTATAACATTTTGGACAAGAAACTGAAGGTCATTAAGGCACACGTTTTGTTTTATTCACTCATCCAGTGAAAGCAAGGAATATAAAAGAGAAAAAAAATAATTTGAGAACTAAATATCTAGTTCAATATCTGAAAAGGGGATTTGGATTTCTAGATTTTGGTCCAATGATTCCTGGCCAAAAATGGAGTCAACTTGATAAGGGCCTATAAGCAAATTCTTGTCAGGTGTCATGCAAATTTAATCAAAGGAGCTTTGAACTAAAAAGAAAGGAGAAAAGAAATTGATGACATATTATCTCCCAAGTTAGAAATTACATAGGAGCTGAGACATCCAGAAATTTCTAGGAGATAAAAACCATGAAAGAAAGGAGAAGAAAAACCAATGGCCTCAAGAATCTATACAAATGCTTCAAGTGTAGATAATAAAGAAGAGGACATAGAGCAAGGAGGTAAATTTCACTCATAGGTAGAATAGTGGAATAAAACTCACGACTCAACTATAACTTGGAACAGATATGGTTTATTAAAAATAAATAGGAGAGATAAAAGAGGAATATACTATATATTTAAAAGAGGTCACACTAGACTTCCTTCACTTATCTTTTTGATAGAATTATAAAATTAGTAGATGCTATCATATAATTTTCCTAGATTTTTAGCAAAGTTTTTAGTAAAGGATCTTGACATTATTCTTGTGGAGAAGATGAAATGATGCAGATGGGACAATATAATCAGATGGATTCAGATTTAGTTGTATGGGAAGATCCACAGAGTAGTCACTAGATTATAAGTTTCTTGAGGGAAGGGCTGTCTTTTTCTTTTCTCTATATTACTAGTACTTTAGTGTCTGATATCTGATAGATGCTTAATAAGTGATTATTAAATTGAATAATTGTTAATGGTTTTCTGTCAATGTGATGAGGAATTGTCTCCAGTGAAGTGGCATCCCAGAGATCAGTACTTAGCCCTAGCTTGTTTAATAATTTTACCAACGAATTAGATAAAGGCATAAATGGTAGGATCATCGAAGTTGCAGATAATACAAAATTAGGAGGGATAGCTAATATAGCAGATAAGAAATTCTGGATCCAAAAGGATTTTTCCAGGCTAGATCATTGATCTAGAGCATAAGATGAATCTAATAGGGATAAATGTAAAGTCTCATACTCATGTATAAAAATAAATTACACAATATAGGATAAAGCAGGATAAGGGTGAGTCACAATCAAATAGCAGTTATTATGAAAGAGATCTAAGGTTTTATAACCTGCAATATCAATGGGAATCAACAAGGTGATGTTGTGGCTAAAGAAGGGAATATGATTCTGGGCTGGTATGACTTTCCAGAAGTATGGAGGGAATAATCCCACTATATACTATCTTGGTCAGATCATATCTAGAGAAACATGTACAGTTCTAAGTTCCATTGTTCAAGGACATTTATTAACTGTTAACTGGGAATTGTTCAGAGGAGAGCAGCCTGGAGAGTAAAGAGCTTTGAATGTATGCTCCGTGAGGATGAGCTGAAAGTACATTTAGCCTAGAGAAGTGAAGACCCTAGTAGGGGTAGAGTGGTGAGCAGCATTACTTCAAATATTTGAAGGATTGTCATTGCAATAGAGGGAGGACATTTCTTTAGCTTAGCCCCATAGAGCAGAATCAGGAACAGTGGAGGGAAGAAAGAAAGGATGACAAAAAAAAGAACAATAAAACAGATTGTGAGATCCATGAAGGCAGGAACTGCTTTTTACCTTCCTTTGTATTTTTTTTACCACTTATCATAGTGCCTGGCACACAATAGATGCTTAATAAATGCTTGCTGACTTTATGTCTCAAACATTTAAAAAGAAAATAGAAAAGAAGATAGGAAATTGACAAATGGGAAAATTTTGTGACCTATTAAATTTAATATTGACTTTTAAAGAAAAAACTGTACTTAGTTTCATATACAATCATCTTTTGTTTGCTATTTGTATGTCTAAATATTTGGGTTTTAATTATTAGGTTTATAACCAAAAAGGAGATTTAAATGGTTATATAAAAAGGAAATATGGGAAGGAATAGGCTCCCCGTCTTTGGCATTCTTAAGGAAAAAAAACTAGAGGAACATCTGTTGAGAATTAGTTGAGGTAGTTCTTGATTAGATACAGATTGAACTAGATGGCCTCAGAAATCTCTCCCTGGATATAGATTTTGTTCTTCTGAAGCTCTCCTCTCTATGTGAAGTGCTTTTATTTTCTCTTTTAACCTACTTTTACAATAAGATACAATGATAATAAAAACAACAATAACAATAATTTCACATTATTATTAGAAGAAACTTGATGGTCCAGTGTATCAAGTACTGGGCCTGGAATCAGGAAGACCTAAATTCAAATCCTGCTTCAGAAATTAATAGCTCCGTGACCTTAGGAAAGTCCTTTATCTCTATTTACCTCAGTTTTTCATCTGTAAAATGGACATAACAATAGCACTGATTTTCCAAGTTGTTGTAAGGATGAAATGAGATATATGTAAAGTATTTTACAAACTGTAAAGCATTATATAAGTCCTTGTTGCTGCTGCTGCTCCTCCTCCTCCTCCTCATGCTCCTCCTCCTTCTCTTTTTCCTCTTCCTCTTCCTCCTCTTCTTCTTCTTCTTCCTCCTCCTCCTCTTCTTTTTCCTACTGCTACTGTTGCTACTGCTGCTACTATTACCCCTACTGCTGCCACCACCACTACTGTTACTACTAATCTACTGCTTAGTGCTTAAAATTAAATGTCACGTGCATCATGTTATTTCATTCTCCCAACAACTTTGTTAAGTCATGATAATCCACACTCACGTGTAATCTTAAAGTGTGGGGAAGTGTTTTTCTTGGAACAAACCTGTGACTTAGGCTGGTATGTGATATTTTATCATTTCTATTTAATAGATGAGGGATTGAACTTCAAAAAGTTTGAGCGACTTATCAAAAGTCATTTGTTAAGCCTTTAATCAAAGGATGGTCTTCTATCTTCAGATCCAGAGCTCTTTCCATTCAACTCAAGCTACTATAGATATAACTCTGTTTTTCTACAAATGTACGTGCCTCTGACAGGATGTGTGCTTTTTGAGGGCAGGGACTGTTTCATTTTTGTATCCCCAAGGTCTGGCACGTAGTAGGTTTTAAATAAATGCTTCTTGCACATTATATTTGTTGAACTGTAATTTAGGAAGACAACTTTTGAAAAAGTTTTTTCTTGATATTTGATCTATCCTCCTTTCCCCACTGAATCTCTCACTGTAATAAAAGTGAAACTGACTCAATTACTAATAAAGTAATTGAATCTGGTAAGATATACAACATTCTATACACATAATTCCCCATCTCTGTAGTGAGAAAGAAAGCATGTTCCACTCATGTTTTTTCTTCCAAAAATAATTTATTGTATTTAATTAAATTTCAGCTGTCTTGATGTCTTTAGAATTTGTTATTGTAGACAAAGAACATTTTTTTCTTTAGTTTTGTATTTGTTTTTTCTTTCCCTGAATTCCTTTTACTCTTACAGCCCAAATGCACCCCTTTGAAGCAATTTGCTGAGTTTTTCCTCAATCAATAGGCACCCACTTCATTGCCATTTTTTTTGCTAAGGCAAAAAGTGTCACATATATGTGTGTGTGTATGTGCGTGTAGGAATTGTTTTGTACATGTAAGATTTTGTAACTGTCTTTGAAATACTTGGTGTATATGACCTGTAGTGAGATCATTTGATTGAAAGATATAAAGTGACTAAAAATGTCTTATTTCATAATGAAAATTGTTTTCCATAATGGGCTAATTCATAGTTCCTCCAACAATGAGTTAGTGTAAAAAAACACAAAATTCATTTAGAAAAATAAAAAGATCAAGAATATTAAGGGAATCAATGGGAAAAAATGTTAAGGGAGGCGGGCTAACCATTCCAGATGTCAAAACTGGTAATCATGAAAACAATCTGATATTGATTAAGAAATAAAGTAGTGAATCAGTAGACTAGATTAGGTACACAATACACAGTAGTAAAAGACCCTAGCAATCTTATGTTTGATACATGTTTGAGATAAGAATTCAATATTGACAAAAAATTTCTGGGAAAATGGGAAAACGGTCTTATATGAAATATGAGATGCAGATCAGCATCTCATATCATATATGAAGATAAGGTCAAATAAGATCAAGATGAATAAGTGATTTATTTAGGCATAAAAGATGATTTCATAAATAAACTAGGAAAATATGGGAAAATGTACCTATCATATCTATGGGTTTAGACAAAGGAAGAAGTTATGACCAAAGAAGTGATGAAGGGATAGTAGGAAGTAAAAGGGATCATTCCAATTGAATAAAAATTTTTTAAAAATTGAACAAACAAAATGAATGTAACCACAATTAGAAGGAGAAGAGTAAAAATGAGAAAAAATTTCATAGCAAGTTCCTCTGATAAAATCCTCATTTCACAAATTATTTCACAATTCACAAATAAAAAGGAAATAGTCATTATTTATGAAATATATTTATTAAAATATTTTATTTACAAATATCTAATTTATAAAATATATATTTGTGTTCAAATATATATTTATAGAATTTATAATATATAGATCCCCATTTCATGTGGTCAAAGGATATAAACAGGCATTTTTCAGAAGAAAAAAAATCAAAACTCTCAATAATCACATGAAAATATGCTTTAAATCACTATTGATTAGAGAAATGCAAACTAAAATAGCCCTTAGATACCACCTCTAACCTACCAAATTTGCTAACATGACAGAAAAGGAAAATGACAAATGTTGGAGAGAATGTGAAAAAATTGAGACATTAATGCACTGTTGGTAGAGTTATGAACTAATATCACCATTCTGGAGAACAATTTGAAATTATTCCCAGAAGACTTTAAACCCGAGCATACCCTTTGACTCAGTAATATCTATACTAGGTCTGTTTCCCAAAGAGATTAAAGAAAAGGGACAAAGGACCTATTTGTCCAAAAATAGCAGTTCTTTTTGTGGTAGTAAAGATCTGGAATTTAAGGAGCTGTCCACTGATTGTAGGATGGCCAAACAAGTTGTGGTATATTGAACTATTGTGCTATGTGAAATGATGAGCAGAATGCTTTCAGAAAAACCTGGGAATACTTATGTGAATTCATGCAAAGTGAAATAAGCAGAATCAGGAAAAACAATTCCAAAGAATCCATGATGAAAAATGCTATCCATCTCTAGAGAGAGAAATGATAAATTCTGAATACAGACTAAACCAATTTTTTTTTATGATTTCTTCAAAAGGATCATATGTATTTAATCTATATCAGGTTGCTTACTGTCTTGGGGAGGGGGAAGGTAAGGAAGGGAGGGCGAAAAAATTAGAACAGAAATTTTACAGAAGTGAATGTTGAAAACTATCTTCACATATATTTGAAAAAATAAAATACGACTGGCAAGACAGACAAAAGACCAAACACAAACGACTAACTTAATGAAAAAAATCTTTCCCCCAAACAAAACTTTCTTTATTTGTATTGTTTTCTTTTGTTTATGTTTTCTTTTGCAACATAGCTAATGATAAAAATGTGGTTTGTATGACCTCATATGTATAATTCAAAACAAACTACTTCCCTTCTCAAGTAGGAGTATGAGATGAGAGGGAAAGAAAAAACTTGGAACTCTAACTTAAAAAAAAAAAGTAATTGCTAATATTTTACATGTAGTTGACAAATATTCAATAAAATAATTTATTAAAAAAGTGTATTAGTGTGCTGACAGCTTTTCTACTTATTTTATTATGTAAACAAAAGGGGAAAAATAGTTGCCATTTATTTAGCACTCTGCAAAAGTTTACAAAACATTTTACAATCACAGAAAACCTTTGAGATAGATGTTATTTTAATCCCATTTTTACAGATGAATAACTGAGATCAGAAGAAATTAAGTGACATGTTACTTATCCATGTGACTGGGAAAATTATTTAGTTTCTCTGGGCCTTCCTTTGTTAAGGTATTTCCAAGTCTCCTCAAGTAGGCCCTTCCTCTTTTTTGTATCTGCTTACATATTACATCTCTCCATGAACTCTATGGGCCAGCTTTTAGGTCTATTTGTCTCTCCTTAATATGAAGACCCATCTCCATGTACTGCTATTCCCCCAGACGTAAATTGTTCTCTTTTTAAAATCCCTCAACGTGCCTTTCAAAATTCAGCTCAAATGGCACTTTTTGTGGGTGGGTCTTGTATTTTTCTCATGTACTGCAAATCTTTTTTATCCAAGTTGATTAACTTCTTTTTAGTCTGTTTTATGCAGCTACTTATTTTGTATATGTGCAGATTTTTCTGCTCCTATTAGAACGTAAGGAATAGTTTATGTTTTTTTCTTTGCATCTCCAGCACTTGATGTAGTATCTGGAATAATGTAAATTTTTAATAAATGCTTGCTAATTGATTAAACGATCATGTTTTTATTAGGAAATTAATTCAAAGGCAATCCATAAGCTAGAGCAAGGCTGTGTGCCATAGAACACATAATGTGCTGGGAAAATTCAAAGCAAGGCAGTGAACACAAAGAGGGATTGTTCATTTGGCTCTCTGTCTACATCGATCAAATTCACCCAATAATTACTCAATTCTCCATTTCATTTGGTCAGTGTAGATGGAGTCTATGTCAACCATTCAAGTTAACTCAAATGAACACGAGGACTAATTATACTTATGCTGTAAAAAGAGAAGACAGTCTCAGTTTAGATGAGATAGCTGCAAGACAGAAGAGATGGCCTGTGAGGAGGAAAAACCCCAGCAAATAAATAGTAATTTAAGCGACACTAATTAAAACTCCATTGACCTATGGCTCTCATGTCTAACTGTAGACAGGTGCTCATCCAGATGGCTCCAGTTTCCACCAATTAAATTTACTGGTAATGTCCCCACTACTGCCCATTCCTAAAAGCCTTTGGGTTGCTGTAGTGATGGAGATGACATTGACTGGGAAAATTCTATAGCCTGGAATTGTCATTGTGCTTTTGAAAGTAGACGATTTTCCCCTTGGCCCCCTGCTGAATAAAACCCAAGGCTTGTTTTTTCAAAGGGAAACCACTAATTTGTATTCCAGCCAAAGAGTTCCGTTCTCCCTAGACTTGGTGGAAAAGAAGGACTGGCCACTATGAGCCAGAGCACAAAGCTGAGATTAGCATGGAAATGAGGAAAGACTATAAACTGAAATGGCTTTTCTCTGCCTGCATGGGCAGCATTAGCAAGTGAGACTGAGACAAACAAGAAGGGCTGAATCAGACCTACATGAGACCCACCTCTCTGCCTTTGTACTGGCTGGCCCCCAAACCTATGTTCCCTTTTCATCTCTGTCTTTTAGAACCCATAGTGCCATTTGGGGTTCAGCTTATGTACCTCTTGCGCCACAGCAGTCTTTTGTGATTCTTCAAGTGATTAGCGCTATCCATCCACATGACTTTGTATACATTTTATATGTATTTACATGTGTATATGTTGATTCCTCCAAGAAGAAGGTAAGTTTTTTAAGATCGTGGAGCCAGGAAGGCCTGAATTTAAGGCCTCCATTGACACCTAATGACTGCGTTCCCCTAAGCAAGTTAGTTAGCCTCTCAGTGACCCTAAAAGTTAAATTGGAAAAAAAAAGGTATTGAATTGAATTGATAGCATTTCCTTATATGGGAAAGAATTATATATATTCCATATATATATAAAATTGATAGCATTTCCTTACATGAGAAGGAATATATATATTCCCTATACCACTGATATCAGTTCTAGTTCTTCTATCTAACCCTATCCCCCAATACCTAACAAAGTGCTTGGTACAAGCATTAATTAATGCTTGTTAAAATGAATCAAGACTTACAGATGGGGAGAGGGGCCAGAAGATGAGCTAATGTTGAAGATGGATTGGAGATGGAGCTACTTCTCCAAGCAGCAGGACTCATGTCTTTTCAATGTATAAGCAGATCATTGTTGTAGGACAGGCAAAGAAGCTCAGTAAATAGGCATGGGGCTCACCAAATGGAGCTGGCCATAATTTGATTAAGAGTACTATAAAATTTCTTGATCCTGAAGTTCAACAGTTTTGGAATTTTTAAAATGTGATTTGCTGTAGATGATTGTAAAATATTCTTTGAAAAAGTCAACCTCTGTCATGGTGCAGTATAGTAAGAAAAGGGGGCATCCCCACTAAGGCTCAATTTGATCTGCATGATAGCTTTCCCATTAGTCAATTTTACTACATTTATATAACATATAACCCTAACTTCTCACTTTATTTTAGACCCTCTTTACTTTCCACCGAGTGGCTTTCTACTTGATCTCTCTGATCATAGCCTCTTCCCTCTCAGATTAATCATTCATTAAGCTGCCACAATAATACCAAAGAAAATTCTGAAAAAATGAAAATGATATTTTTATAGGTCACTCTCTTTTAAGTTATAAATGCCTTGTTTCCTCAAAGTTCATCTCTTACTTAGAAACTCAAACCAAATGTTTTTACAAAATAACCTCAGGACTTCAGCAAAAGGACCTTGTTTGACCAACTCCCATCCAAAGGAGTTGTCTAAAGCACAGTAAGGCTAATCAATATTAATTGCACAATAGCTGAGGCAGGAAATGATCCCAGAGCTTCCTGGTTCCAACATACTATCCACTGTCCTTATTACCTTTATTTCCCAGAGATGCAATGCTATTTATCTGTCTATATCTATATATACATTGTGTGTCATATATGTGATATGCGTGTATGTTCTTAATTTAATGGACAAAACCATCTTTTTTGGGGGGGAGGGGTAAGACAACCAGGTTAAGTGACTTGTCCAGGATCACATGGCTAGCAAATATCTAAGGATGAATTTGAACTCAAATCCTCCTGACTTCAGGGCCAGTGCTCTGTCTACTGCCCTATCTAGCTGCCCTGTTCCCCTGAACAAAACCATCTTTAGCCCATAAAGGTATTAAAATACTATGCAATTTACAATAAAAAAAATTAGAAATAATTTTGTTCTATTTTAGGAAAGACAATTTAAGAAAAGGAAAATGAAGAGGCAGATGAAACTTATGTGAGTATTTTGAAGAGAAATTTCATATTCTTTCAAAGAAATCAGGGTTTGATGGTAATGGTATATTTTTGGGAACCTTGTTTGAAAGTTTCTTGGGATGTCTAGACAGATGTCTAGTCATTGGGTTTTCCCTTCAAACATAAAAATGCCATTTTAGAAGAGGCAGACAGAAGGAAACAATGAGAGAAATAAAGAATAAAACTTTATTGAGTAAAATATATTAATTTGTGAAGAGATTAACTGAGATGTATATGGGAGAGGAAAAGGAAGAACTGTTCATAATATGGCTTCAGTTTCATATGTCAACCACTAGAAGGAGTTATTGTCCTGGGATAGCTTAGTTACTAGAGAAGGGAGGGTGGGTGGTATGGAGCAGCTTTGCAGTGGGTGGGTGGGGGACGAGGGTGTTTGCAAACAACAATATGTATGTGAAGAAAGCACTTAGTATTCAAGCACCATGTAAATCAGGTGAGTTATTCTTATTACCAGATATCTGGCTTTAAATCAATGGAATCAGTGTGGTGATGTTGATGAAAAGAAAATATTTTCCTCATGACTTGAAGATGCTTATTAAGTATCTACTATGTCCAAGATAATGTGCTGGGCTCTGAAAAAGACCTAGAGATGGAAAGACACATGATGGCCGGCCTCATGAAGCTTGCAGGCTAGTAGATAGTTGAATCATTGTAAAAGTTTTTTTTTCTTGTTCATTATATTTAAAATTCAGTTAAGCTGAAAGGTAATAAATTAGAACATTTAATTAGCTGAAATTTTTGCTGCACTCTACTTTTTGGATAAAAGGAAATGACAAGAAAACATATTAGTAATACAAGTTTAATTTGTAAAAAGTATCCAGTTTAAAAATATCACTTGGGGTCCATAAATTGTAATTGTTTTGTTTTTTTTTATATATATTTTGGTAATTATATTGTAATATAAATGGTTTCCTTTGTAATGCTATTTTGAAAGTGTATGCATTTAAAAACATTATTCTGAGAAAGGATAAAAGACTTCACAGACGGTCAAATCATTTCATGACATAAAATTAAGAACTTTTAATCTACCTGATATCCTAACATCAGCACAAGTCTTCCCAGTCTCCTCTACTCTTCAATCCTGCAGTTTTAAACACTGAAGATGGAATAATGAATTTAACACCTAATGAGATGCTGAAATATTCAGTAAACAGGAACATGGGGGAGAAAGTAATTCACAGTCAGGAGTGAAGCCCAGATAGGAATGAAGGAATGAATATGTTTTAATGGTCTAGAATCTTTCTTTAAAATGGAAGTTTGTGGAGGGAAAAAAAAAATCAGGAAAAAACATCTACCTGGGAAAAAAACTGCAGGGGTAGAATGAACTTCCAGAGCAAGAAAGGTATTATCTTATGGTAGAGAAAGAAATCCAGAGATTCTGAACAGCTGTTAAAATGAAATGTGATTCTTAAAATTTGATGGATTAATATTACACTTTATCCTGGGAGCTCATAAGCCACATTTTAATCCGTGATAATGGTATGGTTCTAATTCAGCTTATTAGGTTAGTTCTCCAGAACATTTTTAGGTCTGTAGTTATAATATAGGGACTTGTGATTAATCATTTCCAGAAAATATAGTGAAAGTAAGATGCAAAATTCTAACCATCAGATCATGTCTTCCTGGAGATTCAGGAAGTATTAAATGTTTTCTTGCCCATATTGACGAATTGCAATTTCTACTATTTCCTCGCAAAAGCTCTATTAAAATCTAAGCTCAGACTCCTTAAGGACAATCCTTTTGTCGTTTTAGGCAGCAAAAACAAGGTCATGAATTGCTATCCAAATCCCCATGACTCAGTCACTTGTTTGATCATTTTTGGTTGACAACCTTTTGGCTAAGTTGCTATAAATGTTGCTCCTAGAGGGTTTATTAGATCATGAACTCCTTCAGGGCAAGGAGTGACTGTTGGATCTTTTTGTATCCCCAGCACTTAGCATGGTACCTGACACACAGGCACTTACTAGATGTTTATTTACTGATTGACCTTTTGATTCCACATTTGGATTGTAGCTGTTTTATAGGATCCATCTGGAGATAAACCAATTTGGGTGACATTTAGCAAATTTACTGGTGTTTGTCTGTTCTCAGTTTTCATTATTGTTCACTGAAGTGATGTCCCAGAAGTATTTCTATAGATTTGGGACCTTTTTATATACTGTGCTCTGAAACCATCTGACAATCCTTCCCCTCCTTTTTGGTGATGAAAATAGGGATCTTTCTGGAGCTTTCTTACAATAATGAACCCTGTGAACATTTTGTTAATGTTTGAAGGAGTTTTATTGATTTACTTGCCAAATCCATTACAATCTGTTTTCTAGTTCTGAAGATGTACATTAAGCAGGCAATTATGAAGCTGTTAATTGCTCTACTGAATTCTTCCTGTTTTGTTTTGATTTCAGAATATCCCTAAATCTTCTAGCCCATTCATCCATGGCCTTCTCCTTTACATCTTTATACATGAGGTATATCTTGTCTGTAAGAAGCCCTACCATAAGCCATACCCTACTTCAAAATGAATGATAGAGTGAGGTTATTATCAACTGAATAAATCACAAAAATAATACTGATATTTGTATATTGGCATTCCTATACTGCTTTAGAAACTGTAAAGTACTTTACAGTACACATTTAAGTATTATTATCTCCATTTCATAGATGAATTAAGCAAAGTTTAGAGTGATAATCCCTTCATTTATTGCATTGATATGACCTCTAGATTGAAAATCAAATTCACCATTTCTATTGCTGTTATTATTATTACCTAACATTTATAAAATTTGCAGAGCACATTTCTCAAAACAATACTGTGAAATGGAAAAATGCAAGTGATATTATTCCCATTTTACAGATGAGGAAACATGGCTCCAAGAGATCAAGTGCTTTGCTCATGATTCACTGATAAGGTGGCTGAACTAGGACTAGGTACTCAGGTCTCTTGCCATTAAGTTGGGCACTTTCCCATTATTCTACAGAATTCATAAATTAGGGTTGCATTAATGTTGACTTTTCATTTTGTTAATGTTTTTAAAGCCCACATACACATATGAATATATAATTATATGAATATGTAATCATAATAAGAATGTTTAATCTACATGATATTCTCACATCAGCACGTCTCCCCAGTCTCCTATACTCTTCAGTCCTACAGTTTTAAACACTGAAGATGGAATAATGAATTTAACACCTAATGAAATGCTGAAATATTCAGTAAACAGGAACATGGGAGAGAAAGTCATTCGTAGTATGTACGTTTACATTTGACAAGATGAATTGTCTTATTAAATAAGAACGAACATTGTAATTCTGCTTCCCAGTGCATAGGGAGCCACTAGAAGAAGCAAGAACTCAGCCAAGTTATTTTTGCCATTAAGGACCTCAGTTTCTTCATTTATGAAATGAAGAAAGTATATAAGTATAGAAAGAGCACTTTGCAGCTTCTAATGGAATAAATGAATGCCAGTTATTATTACTGTTGCTGATTATTCAGTTGGTAAAACTTTACTCCACCATTCACCTTGAGCTAGGGTATAGCAATCATTAAAACACCATAAATAATAAGGCAGTCGTGTTTTGTTGATAAAAAGAGATGAGAGACATGAAGGAGCTTTGGAAATGTTAAATTGTTCTCCATATGTAATGCATTTATTAATGTCCACAGAACAAGAGAGGCCTCCCAGGTTAAGCTCATCCCCTCTAATCTCATGACTTCTGCTAAGGCAAGCCCTGATAAATCCCTTGCTCCTTCAATTTCTTCTCCCCTGTGGAGAACTGGATGGTGGAGTACCATGATCTTCCCAATGACTTCCTTTATATCAGGAAGAAACCAGATTTGTTAGCTCATCCCACCTTGCATCTGCTGCCTTGCCTCGCTAACAGAGTTTCAACTTTATGGAACAAGATGCTCCTTGCGGCTCCCTCTTTCTCCTTTTCCAGGTTCCTTTTTTGTCTGTTGTTTCCTCCCATTGGATCATAAACTTCTGGAGGGCAAAAGTTTATCTTTCTTTTCATTAATTGTATCCCTAGTACTTAGCACAGTGTCTGACACATACTGGGTACTTGATATATGTTTATTAGTGGATTGGATTAGTGTCTGGTCATAGAGATCTGAAGCCAAAAGGGTCCCTGAAAACCACATACTCAATCCTACCGGGAATCTTATCTGGGCTATCTTATCAGGAAGAACAGTTAGGGAGCAGGATCAAACAGGTGGAAAGTTTCTGTCTTTCATGGGACCTAAGCATTGGTTGGAAAAACTGGTAATCAACCCTGAGATTGCAGCCTGAAGAATTCAATGGACTATAACATGTTGTTTAAATGATTTCCCAGTTTTTTTTTTGCCTGCTACATAGTAAGCACTTAATAACTTTCTGAATTAAATTGAGGAAAACAATAATTAGAGAGGGGACAAGATTTTTTATCAAATACTTGAAGGAAAGAGAGATTCGATTTGTGTTCTTTACCCTCAGAAGGCAGAACTAGAAACAAAGAGTGTAAGCTGCAAAAAGACAGATTTAGGCTTGAGATCAAGAAAAATATTCTCCCAACTGGAGCGGTCCAAATAGTGGAAGGTTCTGCCTTGGGAGCTGGAGGCTTCCCCTGAACTGAAGGCCTTGGAGCAGA